>NC_140583.1:698635964-699370502 GCF_964204655.1 Triturus cristatus
AGAAAGACTACAAAGACTTTATTTCAACTTGTGCTTAAAAAGATCTCCAAGGGCTTGGAATAGAGCTTGCCTCCTGCTGAAGTCTCAGGAACAACAGACTTCATCCCCCAGCTCCCCAGAGTTCTTTGGAAGTGCCTGCTGCTGTTTTGGGGCCTTCTGAGGGACTGCGTGTCGCAAGGAGCTGGAAGCGCGACTCAAGGAGGAGAAGCGTGCCGCTGTCGGAGCTGTTGTCGTCGCATCTCGTAAAGTGTGACGCCGCTGCAGCATCGCATCGCATCGAGCGGAAGCGTCTCGCTTCTTCCAGGAAGTGTCTCGCAACGCCGAAGAAGCGTGTCGCCATTGCAGCCATCGTAGCTGACGCATCGCACCGCATCAAGAGAAGAGTCTCGCATCGAGGAAGAAGCGTGTCGCCATTGCAGCCATCGTAGCTGTCGCATTGCACCGCATCAAGAAAAGTGCCTCGCATCCACGGAGAAGCGTGCCGCCGTCGGAGCTGCTGTCGTCGCATCGCGTAAAGGGGTGTCGCCGCTGCAACATAGCATCGAGCGGAAGCGTCTCGCAAACATCGGAGAAGAGTGCCACTGCCAAGGCCGCTGTCATCGCATCGCGTAAAGGGTGACGCCACTGTAGCTGATGCATCGAGTCGAGTCTTCTCGCAACATCGGAGAAGCGTAACGCATATGGAAGATCTTCACGTCTTTATTTCTTTGCACCAAAAAGTTCATCCCATCAACAATGTTGCAACACTTTCATTGCCCTGCGTGTCGCATCTAAAAAGTACATTGACTTAAAGTGTCGCATTTAAGAACTTAAGAGGACTAAGCAAAATTCTACCATCTAAAGTAACAGCATTGTGCATTTTTGTCGTTTAATGGTCTTGTGGTAAATCTATATAAAGAATACTTATTTTTGATATAAAACCTGTGTCCATTTGTAGTGCGGTCACTGGGTTACTGTATGTGTTCACAAATGCTTACCCTATAACGCTCTGAGATAAGCCTTGCCTGCTCGCGCCAAGCTACCTAGAGGGTGAGCAGGGGTTATTTTAGGAGTGTACCCCCTTACCCTGACTAGAGGAAAGGTTCCCTGCTTGACACAAGTACCTACCTGTGCCAACCAGAGAACCCGGATTCTAACAATACCAATTCCATCATCTGTAGACTTCCCCCTTCCCGTAGCATTGGGCTTGCAGGACGCATACTTCCATATCCCATCATGCCAACCCACAGACGTTACCTACAGTTCATGGCAGGTCATGAGCCCTTGCAATTCACCATGCTCCCCTTTAGCCTTAGTGGTGTCCCTTGGGTGTTCACATAGGTGATGGGGTGGTTGCAGCTCATCTGCAGTGGGCATGAGAGCCAGCATCTTGAAGACTGCCTGCTGAAGGTGGGCTCATCTGTGGCAGTTGTCTCCGACCTCCAGACTATCCCATACCTCCTGCATACACTGGGGTTGACTATCAACTTGGCGAAGTCATACATGACCCATTTCATTGGAGTTATTCTGGACACAGTGCAGTTTTGAGCTTATCCTCCCGAACAGCGAGACCAGGATTTTCAGGCTATAATATTGATGTTTCAGCCTCTATTCTGGATTTCATTGAGACTGACTCTGAGGCTGCCGGGCCTCAAGGCCTATTGCATCCTGCTTGTCACACATGCTCGCTAGCACATGTGTGTGCAACTTCAGGGGAATCTCTTCAACATGGTCCAAATCTCATAGGACAATGAAAAAGATGGTTAACAAACCGCGATTGGGTCAGCAACAGACACCTCTCCAACTAGATCTGACAGTAGTGACAGATGCATCACTCCTGGATGGGAGCTGCCATCTCAGAGAGTTGAAGATCACAGATCTCTGCTCCTTCGCGGAATTCAGTCTCCACATAAACCTGTTGGAGCTCCGGTCGATGCAACAGGTATTGAAGGCCTTTCTACCCTCCTTTAGAAAAAGGTTAGTGCAGATGGTCACAGACAACACCACCATGTGGTACTGCAACAAACAGGGTGGGGTCGTGGACCTTTTGTCAAGAGGTCTTACATCTCTGGACAAGACTGGAACATTAGCGCATTTCCCTGGTGGTTCAACACCTGGAGGAATCTATTAACACCATAGCGGGGAAACTCAGCCCAAGATGTCTAGTGATCACGAGTAGTGTTGTCATCCGAAGGTGGTGTAAGGTCTATTTTCACAGTGGGGAGAATTGAATTTGAATTTGAAGGGTTTTGTATAGCGCTCGTACACCTGGCGGTTTCTTGGCGCTCACTGGTAACAGCTACTCAATCGGTCGGAAGAGGGGGGGGACGGTAAAAGGATCAGGATGAAAAGGCTTGGGTAAAGAGAAAAGTCTTGAGATCTCTGCGGAAAAGGGGGTATTGAGTGCAGGATCTGAGGGACAGTGGGAGAGAGTTCCAAAAAGCTGGGCCCGTGGTAGCGAATTTGGAACCACCCCATTTCTTCCGTTTGAAACGGGGAACCACGAGAAGGTGGTGGGAGGAGGATCGGAGGTCTCGTGATGGAGTATAGGGTTGAATAGCTGAGTTGATGAAGGAGGGGGCGGATCCTGTCCTGGCTTTAAAGATAGTGCAGCCGAGCTTGAATAAGACGCGCTGCCGGACAGGGAGCCAATGGAGGGAAATAAGAAGAGGGGTAACATGGTGTGATTTGGAAAGGTTAAAAACCAGCCGAGCTGCCTGGTTTTGAACCAGCTGAAGGCGCCTCATGAGGTAGTCAGGCATGCCATGGTAGAGGACATTGCCATAATCTAGGCGAGATGTCACCATGGCCAGTAGAATTAGTTTGAGCGCGTCTGGGGCAAAAAATCGTGAGACTCTGCGGATAGTTCTGAGTGAGAGAAAGGCTGATGACACCACTACAGAGACTTGGGAGTGTAAGGAAAGTTGGTTATTGATTTTGAAACCGAGGGTTTTGACAGAGGATACAGGAGTGGGTGGGGGACCTAGTGATGGGGGCCAGAAGGAGGGGGACCAGGGACTGGAGCAACCACCTGTCAACACCAACTCCGTCTTATCGGGGTTGAGTTTCAGGTGGTTGAAATTCATCCAGTCCTGGATAAAGGTCATGATGGACTGAACCTTGGATATGGACTCTGGGGCAGAGGAAAGGTGAAAGATGAGCTGGAGATCATCTGCATAGTTGTACACAGAGACCTCCAGCTGCTGTAAAGCAAAAATAAGAGGGGCGATGTAGAGATTAAATAAAAGGGGGGATAGTGAGGAACCCTGGGGTACACCACACTGGATGGGTAACGATTCCGCAGAGAACTCTCCCAGACGAACCGCCTGAGTCCGACCGCTCAAGAAGGAGGACAGCCATAGTAGGGCTGTTCCTCGGATTCCCGCCGCCTCGACCCGTGAAAGTAAGATGGTATGGTCCACGGTGTCGAATGCGGCGGAAAGGTCTAAGAGGATCAGGGCCTGATGTTGATCGGTGTCCATTCCTTGTCGGAGGTTATCCAGGACTGATGTTATGACGGACTCAGTTGAGTGGGCTGGGCGGAAGCCAGCCTGTCTTGGGGCCAAGGCCCCATGACTTTCCACGAAGTCACTCAGTGTTTTGACCACGTGTCGTTCCAATACCTTTGCCAGGAAAGGCAAGAGGGAGATTGGACGAAAGTTAGCAGGGTCGGAAGGGTCTGCTCCAGGTTTTTTGAGGATCGGTACGATCACTGCCGATTTAAGTGCTGGGGTAACGACGCCCTGAGCCAGTGAGCTATTGAGGAGCGCTAAAGGAGGTGAGGGGCAGAAGGTGTAGATCTGCTTTAAGATGTAAGCAGGGCAAGGGTCCAGCGGGGAGCCGGACTTGACCAACGGAAGAATTGAGAGAAATGAGTCGGTCGATAGGGGGGGGATTGAGTCAAGATTAGCGGTGGCTGGAGGACGTCGGTGGTCAGTGAAGATCGGGGATGGGGGGGGAATTTTAATTTTAATTTTCCTGATTTTATCTAAGAAGAAGTGATTAAGGGAGTCACATAGTGATTGAGAGGGTGATGGTTTGAGTGAAGCTCTGTCGGAAAAGGCAAGGTCTTGGATGATAGAAAAGATTTCTCTCGGCCTATTCTCCGCTAGTTGGATTTTAGAGGAGAAATAGTTTTTCTTTGTGTCTAATATGGCTTTCTTGTACTGAGTGAGGAGTTCAGTATACCTGGTTTTAACAATGGGGCAGTAGTTTCGTCTCCATTGTCGTTCGGCTTGGCGGAGAACGAGTTTTAGGTTCTTTAGATCGTCTGAGAACCAGCGGTTTGCGTCTTTAGAACGCTTGATTGCGATGCGTTTTAAAGGGGCGACAGTGTCGCACCCGGCTCGTAGCCAGTCGGTGATGGCGTCTACCTGGCCAGAAGAGGGTAGCGCAGTCAGGTCGGGACTGGAAGAGGAAAGGAGGGTCGATAATGTTTCGATGTCGACACGATTCCATGAGCGCGCCCAGACATTCCTCGCAGGAGTGGGCTTGGCTGGTGGGACAGGGGCTAGGGATAGGGTGATCAGTGAGTGATCCGACCATGGACATGGGGAGATTGAAGGAGAACTGATCGGGCAGTCGCGTTGCCAGATTTGGTCTAGGATATGACCCAACCTGTGCGTGGGAGTATTGACGACTGATGTAAAGTTGAGCGACTGAAGAGAGTCTGAGAATTCCTTAGACGTCGCGCATTCCGCAGGGTCGGAGGGCCAGAAATTAAAATCTCCCAGTACAATGATGGAAGAATGGTTAACAACCAAAGTCGCCATTAGGTCTTGAAAACAGGGGAGGAACGTTTGAGGGGAAGACGGGGGTCGGTACACAAGGACACAAGTCAGAGGGGGAGAAAAGGAAAGGGATCGAACCACTAAACAGTCTGAGGTACCCATGGAGGGGGAGGCCAGGGGGTGGAACGTGAGCTCCTTACGTGCGATAAGGGCTACCCCTCCGCCAGGCCTGGCCGAGGGGCGGTCGGCTCGAATGGCATAATAGGTGGGGGGGAGTATCGCCAGCAGGGAGGGAAGAGAACTGTCTGAGAACCAGGTCTCAGTGAGAAATAATAAATCCGGTTGATGGGATTCCAGTAGAGTGAAAAGATCAAGCTGATGTTTTACTGCTGATCGTGTGTTTAGGTACATAGCCGTTATTACTGGAGGGGGGAGGACATCCTGAGGCGGGTTCGAGGAAGTGGTCTTTAGGGGCGTGGACGGGATGTTAGAGTGGACTGACTCGTGTACAGTTAGTAGTCCCAGGTCAGAGATACGAGCTAAGGCAGCGGCAGGTAGAGTCCACCTACCTTGCTGAGCAATGAGTTGCGAATGGGAGTATTGAATGCGGGGAGCAGGGTATATGGCCTCGGGTCTCGGTCGGTCGCGGACGGGCGCAGACGGGCTTTCCTTAGGCGCGCCTTCGGCGCGCAAACGGCGCGCCCGCTGCGCTCGTCCGCTGCGCTTCCTGTAGAGGCACATACTTATAGGATAGTAGGTAGATGGGCGGTGGGCGTGGCCTCCGAAGGGGGCGTGGCCTATCAGTCGGCCGTGGCGCTGGCAATCGCTTTGCGCGCCGATTTTACAACAGCGGAGGATCCGCTTCTGTGTCGCATAGGCTTGGGGTAAGAGTGCAAGTATTTAAAAGCACAGAATTTACACAATAAACAATTTAAAAAATGCGAGCGCTCTCCCGGCTTTCCGCCTCAGGAGCAGCGTGTCAACAGTAAGGGACGCTCGTGATCAGCGTCGCTTTTGTTCAGTGGGCGGTGGGCGTGGCCTCCGAAGGGGGCGTGGCCTATCAGTCGGCCGTGGCGCTGGCAATCGCTTTGCGCGCCGATTTTACAACAGCGGAGGATCCGCTTCTGTGTCGCATAGGCTTGGGGTAAGAGTGCAAGTATTTAAAAGCACAGAATTTACACAATAAACAATTTAAAAAAATGCGAGCGCTCTCCCGGCTTTCCGCCTCAGGAGCAGCGTGTCAACAGGAGAGCCTTGGTAAGATCTATTCATCGAGTGTATAACACACGAAACACAGGGGGTCTAACAGCCAAATTTGAGAGGCTACACTGTAGATACTGAGTCAACAAGATCTCAAAATATCTTTATCGCACACCCATAACGTATTAATAAAGATAAAGAAGGAAAAAAGGCTAACACTACATGCATAGAGGAGACCGGTACATCATCGATTATTCGTAAAATGGCTGATTAATCCACAACAGATTGTAAAGGGTTTCCATCAAATTAGACTCAATGATCAGTCCTATCATTTGGCCAAACCCATGTGCAAATGAGGCTGGTCCCCTGATCAGTGGGACACTCAGCTCCGTACCTTATTGTTGTATCAGGATTTGGTCCACCAAATACACAAACCGTCCATGATGACTGATCTTTTGATGGTAAAGTAAGAAGAAATAGTGCAACGAACAAGAAAGTGATTTAAAATAGGATGGAATGTCCTCCTTCTAAATACTTTATTCTACGGACTGGACACGCCTCCTAATTAAAAAATAGAACAGTGCAAAAGAAGACAGTAACAATTATCTGTCTACATAAGGGCCAACGTGTTTCTGCCTAATGGGTATTTAATCCCTTGGCATTCGTCAGGGCCTCTGCTCGTATAATAGTTGCACTCCTAATAGTGAAATATAGAATTCACCACCATCACCAAAAACAAATTATAGTAAAACTGGTTAGAAACGGTACAACCTGTAACAACCATGGACATTAACCCTCCGATTCACAATGGTTACTGTGAATTCTGTGAAGGAAAACGTTATATCATTAGTACTGTATTCGATGCATCAGTCTCATGTGCATAGTGTGTCACCAAACCAACCAATATTGTGTGTCAGAAAATTTATTTTTATGCTTACCCTTTGTGGTAGGGCAATAGACCTCACCTCACCTGGACACTGCTCAGGTACTAAGAGGCCCCGCACTACAAAGATATAGGGAAAACAAGAGAATGTGGCAAAGTACAGTAAAAACAATTTTCCCGCTTTATACCCTGCCTATGATCATTCCTATAACCAAATGCCCTGTATCTAGAGGCAAAACATGTGAGGTAGATAAACACCCCAAACTCAGTGTACTAAGCCTCAAAATAACCCAGAAACTCGATTAAGACACCAAACTTTAAGGAAGATTAAAACTCCTTTGTATGCTTATTCAGGAATTTTACAACATACTGATCTTCAAAACCTGTGATTTGCTAAAGTTTACAACATAGTATAGCTAAAAACATTCTAAAAATATTCTGTGGTAGCTGCTCACCTTTCCGTCGGTACCTCAAGCTCCCATCTGAGACTTGGGGGAGGCACCGATCTGTAGGAGATGCTAGTATAAGTAGTCTAGTGAGGGTTTGTTAGTGAAGTATCCCTCCACCTTTAAGATGTATACTAGATAGTGGCGATCTTATCATGTGTCCCTTCAATTGGTATATATTAGTGGGAAGGACACCATTATCAGACATTTATTGTGAAGTAAGCCTTATTGGTCTTTATTTTCATAAGAAAACCAAGGACACTACTTTACGCTCGAAATCTCGCGAGTATATGTGAAACTATCACCCCTGTACCATTTATAATGGCTTTGGCAACTATAGCCATGAAAATGAATTTCTTCAAGTATGAGGACAAGCTGTTTCTCCAGATCTCGGGCACGAGTATGGGCAGGGTTTCCGCGCCGAGCCTGGCGAATTTATACGTGCACCAGTTCAAATAACAACACGTACTGACACCCACCAACCCCTTCCACACCTCTATTAGGTGGTGGAAGCGTTATATTGACGACGTGTTGGTGGTGTGGAGAGGCACGGTGGATTCCGTCAATGAATTCCACCAATGGCTAAACAGTAGAAACCAGTTTCTTAAATTCACCATGGAAACAAATAAGGAAAGAATTGCATTCCTAGATCTGTCGATCTATGTCACTACTGCAGGATTGCAGAGTGAACTGTACAAGAAACCTATGGCGCGGAACTCACTTCTCCTTTACGAGAGCTACCACCCGAAGTCCCTGCGCCAGAATCTACCATATGGCCAGTTCCTACGGGTTCGCAGGAACTGCTCCAATAGAGAGGACTTTGAGGTGCATGCTAGGAATCTCTGTGGACAATTACGGGACAGACACTATCCTAATTCACTCATAAAAAGATCAAAAAAGAGAGCGGCTAACAATAATAGGGAGGCCCTCCTGGAAGCTCCAATCCCTAAACCACCTCTGACTAGACTCACTTTCGTGAGCACCTTCAATACTAGAAGCAATGCCATCCAGAAGATTGTCAAAAGACACTGGCGCCTTCTGAACCATGGGAGAGAGAAAATCGCGCAACCCTTGTTTGCGTTTAAAAGGGCAAGCAGCATTCGGGATCGACTTGTTCACACACGCCCAAAAGAGCTCCCTAGGAAACTTGGTGGAACACTGTGGAACCTTCCACCAGCTGTCGGGCATCACCCTTGCGGCATTTGCTCAGTCTGCCCTCAGACCAAACATACGAAGGAGATAGATATAGGCACCACGAGACCTTGGTTGCAGAGTAAGTATAGTAATTGCAATAGTACCAATCTGATTTATATGCTGACATATCCTTGCTCCACACGATATGTGGGTATGACGACCCGCAAAGTCCGCACCAGGATGTTGGAACACAAGAGTTCTTTTCGTTGTAAGAAAAACAACACTAAACTTACGAGACATTTCCTGGAGCGTGCACATCTAGAAACGGACTTCCAATGGACTGTCCTGGAGAAGCCATATATACCCTGTCACATAAGTGATGTGTCTGGTTACCTTTTTGGAAAAGAGCAAAAATGGATTTATAAACTTCGGACAGATACAGGAGGATTAAATGATGATATTCCTTGGACCTCCCTGTAGCCTTGGCACTAGTGAGTAATAACTGGGATATACTGACTGTAATAGGGTGTGTCTATATAAACATGTTGCACATATTGATTCATGCCTGAATTACTTTGCTCACACTCTTTTCATAATATCACAAATAGGTTTGATTATGGGAGTTTTTTGACATACACTGGAGGGTGACATATAGCTATGCATAACCATTAGGATGGTTCCCACATTTTTAAGATTTTGGAGCATCTGCACAGTTATGCCCATTGAATACACTCTGAGGCCACTCATGGCATACTACTTAGAGCATTTGTGTTCCCAAAAACAACATTGGAATATCACGGACCAATAGGTTGCAGTCATTGCACCACAAAGATGTCTGAAATGACATCATTGGGCAGCTGTCATTGCCCAATGACTGGTACTTTTTTCAAAAACAACACATGGTCAATCGTGATTCTATGATATACAGGTTGGAGCCTTCAGAACTACAAAGATGTTGTCATCGGTTAGTTCTGAGCGCATCTTCCCGCGTGATTTCGAGCGCTAAGTAGTGCGCTCTTGTTCCTAAGAAAACAAGCTAAAGTAGGCTTATTTTGGAGAAAAATAGGCAGTGACTCACAACACTGGGGGCATTCTAACATCATATGCACGTGAGGAATAATCACGGTTTAATGATTACCAGATCATAGTGTTAGGAACTACAAAGATGGCCGATATGACATCATATGGTAGTTCTGAGCACTTCTCTCGCGAGATCTCGCGAGATTTCGAGCGTAAAGTAGTGTCCTTAGTTTTCTTATGAAAATAAAGACCAATAAGGCTTACTTCACAATAAATGTCTGATAATAGTGTCCTTGCCACTAATATATACCAATTGAAGGGACACATGATAAGATCGCCACTATCTAGTATACCTCTTAAAGGTGGAGGGATACTTCACTAACAAACCCTCACTAGACTACTTATACTAGCATCTCCTACAGATCGGTGCCTCCCCCAAGTCTCAGATGGGAGCTTGAGGTACCGACGGAAAGGTGAGCAGCTACCACAGAATATTTTTAGAATATTTCTAGCTATACTATGTTGTAAACTTTAGCAAATCACAGGTTTTGAAGATCAGTATGTTGTAAAATTCCTGAATAAGCATACAAAGGAGTTTTAATCTTCCTCAAAGTTTGGTGTCTTAATCGAGTTTCTGGGTCATTTTGAGGCTTAGTACACTGAGTTTGGGGTGTTTATCTACCTCACATGTTTTGCCTCTAGATACAGGGCATTTGGTTATAGGAATGATCATAGGCAGGGTATAAAGCGGAAAAAAATTTTTTACGGTACTTTGCCACATTCTCTTGTTTTTCCTATATCTTTGTGGTGCGGGGCCTCTTAGTACCTGAGCAGTGTCCAGGTGAGGTGAGGTCTATTGCCCTACCACAAAGGGTAAGCATAAAAATTTATTTTCTGACACACATTATTGGTTGGTTTGGTGACACACTATGCACATGAGACTGATGCATCGAATACAGTACTAATGATATAACGTTTTCCTTCACAGAATTCACAGTAACCATTGTGAATCGGAGGGTTAATGTCCATGGTTGTTACAGGTTGTACCGTTTCTAACCAGTTTTACTATAATTTGTTTTTGGTGATGGTGGTGAATTCTATATTTCACTATAAGGAGTGCAACTATTATACGAGCAGAGGCCCTGACGAATGCCAAGGGATTAAATACCCGTTAGGCAGAAACATGTTGGCCCTTATGTAGACAGATAATTGTTACTGTCTTCTTTTGCACTGTTCTATTTTTTAATTAGGAGGCGTGTCCAGTCCGTAGAATAAAGTATTTAGAAGGAGGACATTCCATCCTATTTTAAATCACTTTCTTGTTCGTTGCACTATTTCTTCTTACTTTACCATCAAAAGATCAGTCATCATGGACGGTTTGTGTAGTTGGTGGACCAAATCCTGATACAACTATAAGGTGCGGAGCTGAGTGTCCCACTGATCAGGGGACCAGCCTCATTTGCACATGGGTTTGGCCAAATGATAGGACTGATCATTGAGTCTAATTTGATGGAAACCCTTTACAATCTGTTGTGGATTAATCAGCCATTTTACGAATAATCGATGATGTACCGGTCTCCTCTATGCATGTAGTGTTAGCCTTTTTTCCTTCTTTATCTTTATTAATACGTTATGGGTGTGCGATAAAGATATTTTGAGATCTTGTTGAGTCAGTATCTACAGTGTAGCCTCTCAAATTTGGCTGTTAGACCCCCTGTGTTTCGTGTGTTATACATTCAGTTGGTGCTGGGGATAAAATCAGGTGTGGGTCTTTAAAATATATATCCCTTGGATGCTATTTTAAATGGTTTTGTTTAATCTGTTCTGGAGCAGCTGTCTGGCTGCGGGTCCGACTATATAACCATACGATTAGATGGTTCTTTGACAGTTACTAGCTGTAGAACTGTTACATATCATTGAGAGTCGGTCGACCCCCGACCTTAGTGGTGATTGAGACTCGATTTCTCAGTTGTTCGCTTTTGACACCTTTTTCACAAACTAGTTTTTTCACAAACTATTTTTACCAACACTAAAATGGCAGAAATTAGTGGTATTGCGTATGATGATGCCATATATCATTCTATATTGGATAGTATGCCCAGCGTCTTGAACATACCTTCAACAGCCATTCCTAGTACAGGAGATGATTGGGCCAAAGTTATGGTTTTAAAAAAGACACATGCCTGAACCTTGGTCCATGGAATAACCATGGCAGAATATCTGAGGGCTAGTTACGCCCCGCCTGGTCTAGTGGTCTCTAATGCTCCTCGACTATTCTTACAAGATAAGATCTTCCTGAAGGATTGGTCGCTTATAGCATGGAGATGTACTAGAGACTGGCTAATATTGATTATTAGCACAGCAAAAAGAATAGCCGATACCATCTTGGTTGAAATACAGGTTTTAGAAGCAGCAATAAGAACAACAGTAACACTGATTCTGTTTAAAAAACAGCAGGACGAATCGAACAAAAACTCAGGTGAATTCAAGGAGACTATTCTGCAAACAAAATTAGATAAATTCAAAAAAGATTTGAGTAAATGGAAGCATCAACGTGTGTATCCCTATACGAGCGATACGTACACACCACCTGTATACAGAAACAATGGAAAACGTTATGGGTCTAACTACTCTAGTTCAGGGTCTGAAAGTAGTGATCCAGACAACACCAACACGGGCGCTCCTAGCTTTCCACAACGTGGGAGAGGTAGGGGGAACAGACCCTACTCATATGGCAATCAACATATTGATCCATACCAGCAATGGTGGCCACCCACCCCTTGGGGTTTTCCACCGAACTAACAGCCTTACCCTGTACCTCCACCTCCGCCGAATTTCCAAGGGTTTCCAAATGCCTACAATTCTCAACATTTTTTAGGGTTTGGCCCACGCCGACCAAGAGGCAAAAGGCGAGCAGCACAAAACACAGTTGTACAATGGGAAGACCAGACAGGCCCACATGCAGGTACACGGAGCCAAACTGCCAAGAACCAGAAAGCAGGCCCATCGAACAATCCCTCGTAGCCAACTTATCTAACAAGATACTAACTCCACTTGAAGAACAAGTACTGAATAAAGGCTTGAGTTTCGTCATGACGAATCATGGGGACCCATTCACTTTCCAATGCGAATTGAGTCAGTTCTTCAGGAAACTTAGATTACACTATCTCTTCAAGGATCAGATTAATGCTGATTGCGACACAAACACCGGTCTTAGACCAAAATCTAAATTCCAGCCACCTATTCACACGGTTCCTCCACAGGTCTTAGCCTTTGAGCAAGCTGTTGCGGGTGATATTGCTTCACTGTGGAGCACAACAGTCAGGTCATTTAACAACCTTACCAAATCAGAACAAATGACACTGAAATCACTTTCGGAGGATCATTTAATAACTATAAAGCCTGCAGATAAGGGCGGCTCTATATTTATTTTAAACACCACGCATTACCAGACTGAGTGCTATAGACAACTAAACAATAGACAGGCATACTCTCCCTTGTCTACAGATCCTACAGAAGAGGTGACTAAACAGATACAGGATATGGTTGAAGAAGCTTTAACTGAGGGTTGGATCACTCAAAGTGAGGCGACTTATTTGGTTGCTAAACACCCAACCACTCCTTATTTCTACCTTTTACCAAAGGTACACAAACCACAGAGGCCACCGCCTGGTAGGCCTATTATTTCAGGAATAGGGTCTCTCCTGGAGTCGTTGTCAACTTTTGTCGATTATTTTCTGCGGCCAATTGTACAGAAAATGCCTACATATGTGCAGGACACTAAAGATGTCTTGCGTGTCCTTCCAGAAATTGATTATGATATTGAAAGAGACCTCTTGGTCTCTTTCGATGTAGAATCACTGTATACTTCTATCCCTCAGGATGAGACTTTGGAAGTCGTAACATCCATCCTGAGGGATAGTATATGTGAAACTATCACCCCTGTACCATTTATAATGGCTTTGGCAACTATAGCCATGAAAATGAATTTCTTCAAGTATGAGGACAAGCTGTTTCTCCAGATCTCGGGCACGAGTATGGGCAGCGTTTTCGCGCCGAGCCTGGCGTATTTATACGTGCACCAGTTCGAACAACAACACGTACTGACATCCACCAACCCCTTCCACACCTCTATTAGGTGGTGGAAGCGTTATATTGACGACGTGTTGGTGGTGTGGAGAGGCACGGTGGATTCCGTCAATGAATTCCACCAATGGCTAAACAGTAGAAACCAGTTTCTTAAATTCACCATGGAAACAAATAAGGAAAGAATTGCATTCCTAGATCTGTCGATCTATGTCACTACTGCAGGATTGCAGAGTGAACTGTACAAGAATCCTATGGCGCGGAACTCACTTCTCCTTTACGAGAGCTACCACCCGAAGTCCCTGCGCCAGAATCTACCATATGGCCAGTTCCTACGGGTTCGCAGGAACTGCTCCAATAGAGAGGACTTTGAGGTGCATGCTAGGAATCTCTGTGGACAATTACGGGACAGACACTATCCTAATTCACTCATAAAAAGATCAAAAAAGAGAGCGGCTAACAATAATAGGGAGGCCCTCCTGGAAGCTCCAATCCCTAAACCACCTCTGACTAGACTCACTTTCGTGAGCACCTTCAATACTAGAAGCAATGCCATCCAGAAGATTGTCAAAAGACACTGGCGCCTTCTGAACCATGGGAGAGAGAAAATCGCGCAACCCTTGTTTGCGTTTAAAAGGGCAAGCAGCATTCGGGATCGACTTGTTCACACACGCCCAAAAGAGCTCCCTAGGAAACTTGGTGGAGCACTGTGGAACCTTCCACCAGCTGTCGGGCATCACCCTTGCGGCATTTGCTCAGTCTGCCCTCAGACCAAACATACAAAGGAGATAGATATAGGCACCACGAGACCTTGGTTGCAGAGTAACTATAGTAATTGCAATAGTACCAATCTGATTTATATGCTGATATGTCCTTGCTCCACACGATATGTGGGTATGACGACCCGCAAAGTCCGCACCAGGATGTTGGAACACAAGAGTTCTTTTCGTTGTAAGAAAAACAACACTAAACTTACGAGACATTTCCTGGAGCGTGCACATCTAGAAACGGACTTCCAATGGACTGTCCTGGAGAAGCCATATATACCCAGTCACATAAGTGATGTGTCGGGTTACCTTTTTAGAAAAGAGCAAAAATGGATTTATAAACTTCGGACAGATACAGGAGGATTAAATGATGAAATTCCTTGGACCTCCCTGTAGCCTTGGCACTAGTGGGTAATAACTGGGATATACTGACTGTAATAGGGTGTGTCTATATTACTTTGCTCACACTCTTTTCATAATATCACAAATAGGTTTGATTATGGGAGTTTTCTGACATACACTGGAGGGTGACATATAGCTATGCATAACCATTAGGATGGTTCCCACATTTTAAGATTTTGGAGCATCTGCACAGTTATGCCCATTGAATACACTCTGAGGCCACTCATGGCATACTACTTAGAGCATTTGTGTTCCCAAAAACAACATTGGAATATCACGGACCAATAGGTTGCAGTCATTGCACCACAAAGATGTCTGAAATGACATCATTGGGCAGCTGTCATTGCCCAATGACTGGTACTTTTTTCAAAAACAACACATGGTCAATCGTGATTCTATGATATACAGGTTGGAGCCTTCAGAACTACAAAGATGTTGTCATCGGTTAGTTCTGAGCGCATCTTCCCGCGTGATTTCGAGCGCTAAGTAGTGCGCTCTTGTTCCTAAGAAAACAAGCTCAAGTAGGCTTATTTTGGAGAAAAATAGGCAGTGACTCACAACACTGGGGGCATTCTAACATCATATGCACGTGAGGAATAATCACGGTTTAATGATTACCAGATCATAGTGTTAGTAACTACAAAGATGGCCGATATGACATCATATGGTAGTTCTGAGCACTTCTCTTGCGAGATCTCGCGAGATTTCGAGCGTAAAGTAGTGTCCTTAGTTTTCTTATGAAAATAAAGACCAATAAGGCTTACTTCACAATAAATGTCTGATAATAGTGTCCTTGCCACTAATATATACCAATTGAAGGGACACATGATAAGATCGCCACTATCTAGTATACATCTTAAAGGTGGAGGGATACTTCACTAACAAACCCTCACTAGACTACTTATACTAGCATCTCCTACAGATCGGTGCCTCCCCCAAGTCTCAGATGGGAGCTTGAGGTACTGACGGAAAGGTGAGAAGCTACCACAGAATATTTTTAGAATATTTTTAGCTATACTATGTTGTAAACTTTAGCAAATCACAGGTTTTGAAGATCAGTATGTTGCAAAATTCCTGAATAAGCATACAAAGGAGTTTTAATCTTCCTTAAAGTTTGGTGTCTTAATCGAGTTTCTGGGTCATTTTGAGGCTTAGTACACTGAGTTTGGGGTGTTTATCTACCTCACATGTTTTGCCTCTAGATACAGGGCATTTGTTATGTTATGTTATGTTATGTTATTTATTCTTTTGTATAGCGCAACGGTTACTCAAAAAGAGTGTCCCGGCGCTTTTAGGTAAGGGGAACAGATTTCAGAATAACACAACACAGCTAAAAGAGGTTAAAAGATAAACAAAAAGAAAGCAAAACTACTGGCAGACCTATTGGGAAAACAGCCAGGTTTTGAGACCTCTTCTAAAATCAAGGAGAGTAGACGCCCCCCGCAAAGGGAGCGGTAGTGCATTCCACATCTGTGGGGCCAACAGACTGAAAGAGCGGCCCCCAAGGCGAGCCCTCTTCACACGCGGAACAGCCGCCAAAAGTAGAGATTCTGACCTCAACGAGCGAGTCGGATGGTAAAAGGTCAGTCTCTTTTGGAGATGTTTAGCTCCCACAGCATGGAGCGCTTTGTAGGCCAAGGTCAGCGCCTTAAAGGCAATCCGTTTGCGGATGGGTAGCCAGTGTAACGTCACCAACAACCCAGAGGCGCTGGCCCGTCTACTTAGGCCAAAGATGGCCCTGGCCGCTGCGTTCTGTGCAACTTGAAGCCTTTGTAGCAGATACTCTGGCAGGCCCAGGTAAAGAATGTTGGCATAATCCAACCTGGAGCCTATCAGAGCCTGCACCGTCAGCCTCCTGTGCTCCTCGGACAAGAGAGGCAAGAACCTCCGCAGCATTTTTAACAGGCCGAAGCAAGTGCCGGTTTCCCCCAAGATCTGGGCTTTCATCGTCAGCCCCTTGTCCATCTTAACCCCCAAGTTTTTAGCCATGGGAGAAGAACCGGACGGAGGGAACATGTCGATGGGCCACCAGGCCTGCCAGCTAGGCTCCGTATCGCACCCGAAGAAGAGTACCTCCGATTTGTCGGAATTGCACTTGAGGCTGTTCAGTTGGAACCATGCGAACACAGCCCCAAGGCAATTCTGGATACTCTCCCCGTCAGAGTCAGCCCCTTTCTTGCAAGAGAAGAGGAGCTGGGTGTCGTCGGCATACGACACGATCCGAGCACCAAATGACTCCGCCACCGCCGCCAAAGGGGTCATAAAGATGTTAAAAAGGGTCGGGCTCAATATAGAGCCCTGAGGGACCCCGACTCCCAGAGGCGGCATTACGGCGGTGTCAGATGATGTCCAGATCGTTTGCCGGCGACCGGCCAAAAAGGAAGAAAACCATTTGAGCACCGTCCCCCGCAGACCAATCTCAAAGAGTCTTGCGAGCAGGCCCTCATGGGGGACGGTGTCGAAAGCCGACGACAAGTCCAACAACACCAGCATGACTTTGCCCCCGGTATCCAACACCCCTTTAATGGTTTCAGAAACCTCAAGGAGCGCGGTCTCGGTGCTGCGATGTGAACGGAAGCCCGACTGGGAGTCATGTAAGATCTCATGGGACTCCAGAAAATTGGAGAGCACCGACTGAACGTGCTTCTCCAGAATTTTTACAAGAGCCGGCAGCAACGAAATTGGCCTGTAATTGGCTATGGCTTTCGGGTCAAGTCCCGGCTTTTTAAGCAACGGGATGACCATTGCCTGCTTCCATACTGGCGGCACCTCTCCCAGACTCAACGAGAGGTTGAGAAGAGGGTGCGCCAGCGGATTAACCACCTCCGCCAGTTTACCCAGGAGCTTAGCAGGGCAGGGGTCAAGCGGAGACCCAGATTTTAAATTGCCCATAAGCGCTAGGGAAGCTGAGGCTGGCAGAGATGGAAACTCAGCCAATAAGGCGCCCTGCGCAACTGGGGGAGGCGAGCCCGCCTCGGGCATCGGCAATGTAACCGGTTCACTCGAAAGAAAGGAGTCCTGGATGAGTTTGATCTTGCCTGTAAAAGAACACGCAAGATCCGCCGCCCAAGATTCTACGGGCCCCTCTTCCGAAGCAGTAGTCCGAGGGGAGATGAATTCTCGAACGATGGTAAAGATCTCCTTACTGGAGTTCGAAGCTGCTTCGATTCTCCCCGCAAGATAGGCTTTCTTTTCGAGGCGGATGTCTCGGTGGTAAGCTTTAACCACAGCCTTGTAGGCAGACCTGTCCTTGCTGTCATAATGTACCCGCCAGGCCCTTTCGGCTACCTTGCACTGCTGCCGCGTAGCCCACAGAGCAGGGGTAAACCAAGGGGCCGAGGCCCGCTTAGATGTCGGGCGGGGGGGGCGGGGCTGGGGCCAGGTCATTTAGCCTCTCCGTCAGCCATTCTTGCAGGGACTCCAGGTCTCTCTCTAGCTCGCCAGACAGAGGGCAAGGGTGCGTCGCAGCAGCCTGAGCCAGCATCTCAGGGGTCACCCTGCTAAATGCTCTAGAGGCTCGTCCCCGCTGCTGTGAGACAGGGTTAGGCGCCCTGACGTTGCCGCTGATTACAAATTTGGCCAGCCAGTGATCCGACCACAAGACCGGGAGAATCTCTTTCACCACTAAAGGAGAGGTCGAGAAGACCTGGTCTAGAGTGTGCCCCTTGTCATGGGTCGGGCCCTGCAAATGCGGGGTGAGACCCAGCGGAGTCATAGCCTCCAAAAGCTTAATAGCGGCGGGGTCCGACGGATCATCCATCCGGATGTTAAAGTCCCCCGCCACTAAGCAGTGTTCTGCTCTCAGTGCTAGACCCACCAGCACCGAATCAAGGTCAGCAAAAAACGTCCCAAGCGGACCAGGGGGGCGGTAGACTAACAGTCCCTTTACTGATTGATGCGGCGCCAGCACAATTGAAAAAGCCAACGATTCCGAGCCGTGGATGTCCTCAGTGGGCAAGATAGTGCAGGGCGTGCCCTTCTTTACCACCAATGCGACCCCGCCACCCCTGCCCTTTGCTCTGTCCTTCCTGAAGATGTCAAAATCCGGCGGAATGGCCATAGCCACATCGGGATTAGAAGCTTCACCCCACCAAGTCTCCGTCAGCATTAGGCAGAGTGGCTTCTCTGTCTCGAGGAGCTCAAAGATGTGTTGCGCATGGCTGCGAGCTGATCTGGTGTTTAACAGCATGCAGGCATACTCTGCACCAGCTATGTCAATAGGCAGGGCTGATGACAGAACCCGTGTCGGATGCCAGCCACAACCCGGACATCGCGACTTACCCCTATAGCGGCCCGGAAAGACAGTACAACAGCAGCTCTCCCTACGATTCAAGGAGCGCAGCTCCCTAGAAGAGTACCGCACCAAAAGAGGGCCCAGATTACTCATTCTCGGTGAACAGAGCCCCGCCCACCGCCCAGACGCCTCCGGGACGCTGACGGGCGCAGACGGGCAGGACTCTGGCAAGACTCCGGCAAGCGACGGCGTCCTAGCTGCGCGTTCCCGCTGCGCGGGTAAGAGCGACTTTAAATAGGCGCCGAAATGGAGGGAGGAGCGCCTGGACGCTCCAAGATGGCGCCCGCCAAAAAAAGCCTGGACCCAATCCAAGATGGCGCTGGTCGCCGATGACAAGACGATTCCCGGACCACCCACAGAACCCGGGTCCACCAAAACGGTGGTGAGTATTCCTCAAATTAAATGCAGGTGTGAGGGGGGGAAGAGCCCAGCCAATGCACAGCAAATAAAACAAAAACAAGTGCCAAACGCACGAAAACGCGCTAAACGCGCTAAAAACTGCACAAAGTAAAAGATTAAAATCTGCAGCCCTTACAAACCGCAGCGCGGTAAAACGGGACCTTTCAAGGCTGACCGCCGATTAAAAGTGCCTTAAATAGGCGCCGAAGTGGAGGGAGGAGCGCCTGGACGCTCCAAGATGGCGCCCGCCAAAAAAAGCCTGGACCCAATCCAAGATGGCGCTGGTCGCCGATGACAAGACGATCCCCGGACCACCCACAGAACCCGGGCCCACCAAAACGGTGGTGAGTATTCCTCAAATTAAATGCAGGTGTGAGGGGGGGAAGAGCCCAGCCAATGCACAGCAAATAAAACAAAAACAAGTGCCAAACGCGCGAAAACGCGCTAAACGCGCTAAAAACTGCACAAAGTAAAAGATTAAAATCTGCAGCCCTTACAAACCGCAGCGCGGTAAAACGGGACCTTTCAAGGCTGACCGCCGATTAAAAGTGCCTTAAATAGGCGCCGAAGTGGAGGGAGGAGCGCCTGGACGCTCCAAGATGGCGCCCGCCAAAAAAAGCCTGGACCCAATCCAAGATGGCGCTGGTCGCCGATGACAAGACGATCCCCGGACCACCCACAGAACCCGGGCCCACCAAAACGGTGGTGAGTATTCCTCAAATTAAATGCAGGTGTGAGGGGGGGAAGAGCACAGCCAATGCACAGCAAATAAAACAAAAACAAGTGCCAAACGCGCGAAAACGCGCTAAACGTGCTAAAAACTGCACAAAGTAAAAGATTAAAATCTGCAGCCCTTACAAACCGCAGCGCGGTAAAACGGGACCTTTCAAGGCTGACCGCCGATTAAAAGTGCCTTAAATAGGCGCCGAAGTGGAGGGAGGAGCGCCTGGACGCTCCAAGATGGCGCCCGCCAAAAAAAGCCTGGACCCAATCCAAGATGGCGCTGGTCGCCGATGACAAGACGATCCCCGGACCACCCACAGAACCCGGACCCACCAAAACGGTGGTGAGTATTCCTCAAATTAAATGCAGGTGTGAGGGGGGGAAGAGCCCAGCCAATGCACAGCAAATAAAACAAAAACAAGTGCCAAACGCGCGAAAACGCGCTAAACGCGCTAAAAACTGCACAAAGTAAAAGATTAAAATCTGCAGCCCTTACAAACCGCAACGCGGTAAAACGGGACCTTTCCATTTGGTTATAGGAATGATCATAGGCAGGGTATAAAGCGGAAAAAAGTTTTTTACGGTACTTTGCCACATTCTCTTGTTTTCCCTATATCTTTGTAGTGCGGGGCCTCTTAGTACCTGAGCAGTGTCCAGGTGAGGTGAGGTCTATTGCCCTACCACAAAGGGTAAGCATAAAAATAAATTTTCTGACACACATTATTGGTTGGTTTGGTGACACACTATACACATGAGACTGATGCATCGAATACAGTACTAATGATATAACGTTTTCCTTCACAGAATTCACAGTAACCATTGTGAATCGGAGGGTTAATGTCCATGGTTGTTACAGGTTGTACCGTTTCTAACCAGTTTTACTATAATTTGTTTTTGGTGATGGTGGTGAATTCTATATTTCACTATTAGGAGTGCAACTATTATACGAGCAGAGGCCCTGACGAATGCCAAGGGATTAAATACCCGTTAGGCAGAAACATGTTGGCCCTTATGTAGACAGATAATTGTTACTGTCTTCTTTTGCACTGTTCTATTTTTTAATTAGGAGGCGTGTCCAGTCCGTAGAATAAAGTAGTTAGAAGGAGGACATTCCATCCTATTTTAAATCACTTTCTTGTTCGTTGCACTATTTCTTCTTACTTTACCATCAAAAGATCAGTCATCATGGACGGTTGTGTATTTGGTGGACCAAATCCTGATACAACAATAAGGTGTGGAGCTGAGTGTCCCACTGATCAGGGGACCAGTCTCATTTGCACATGGGTTTGGCCAAATGATAGGACTGATCATTGAGTCTAATTTGATGGAAACCTTTTACAATCTGTTGTGGATTAATCAGCCATTTTGCGAATAATCGATGATGTACCGGTCTCCTCTATGCATGTAGTGTTAGCCTTTTTTCCTTCTTTATCTTTATTAATACGTTATGGGTGTGCGATAAAGATATTTTGAGATCTTGTTGACTCAGTATCTACAGTGTAGCCTCTCAAATTTGGCTGTTAGACCCCCTGTGTTTCGTGTGTTATACATTCAGTTGGTGCTGGGGATAAAATCAGGTGTGGGTCTTTAAAATATATATCCCTTGGACCCTATTTTAAATAGTTTTGTTTAATCTCAAGATCTATTCATCACCACTGAGGTCAGCACTTCTGCCTGCTGGAGTTTCCAAGGCAGTTCTCCCTCAGAGACACTTTTTGTCTCAAGTGGAGCTCTGGCCTCCTGTTCGACTTTCCGCCCATACCACTCCTGCCTAGAGTTCGAAAGTAGATCAGAAATGACCGGTCTCAAGTCATCTTGTGGCTCTGGACTAGGCTCAGAGAGTCCGGTATCCTGAGTTGTTGTGCATGGTAATCAGTCCTCCGATCAGGCAGCCCCTTTGGGAGGATCTTCTGTTGCAGCAGCAGGGGAGGGTTGTCCACCCGAACCGATCAATACTCCGCCTTCATGCGTGTAGATTGAGCACCGACAGTTGGCAGCTTTCAACTTTCTTCCTGAAGTCTGAAATGTTATTTTGGCAGCTAAGACTGTGTATGCCAGCCGTTGGAACAAGCTGGTGGCATAGTGTACAGCAAAACATGTTGACCCTTTATCTGCACTCCCTTTAAAAGGTTTTCTTGTTTTTCCATACCCTAGCCCAGCAGGGCTCTGCATTGAGCACGTTGAAGTGTTATTTGTCTGCTATCTTCGCATTCCTGCGGCTGCCAGATCAGACTTCCTTCTTCAAGTTCCGTATTATGAATAGGTTCCTTAAAGGTTTGTAACACTTATTTACTCCAGCTACCTTCATTATGCCTCCATGGGACCTCAACTTGGTTCTTCCCTTTCTAACGTGTGCTCTCTTTGAGTTGCTTTATACAAGCCATCTTAGGCTTCTTATCATCTAGACGGCCTTTCTGGCGGCAATTACATTTGCCGAAGGGTCAGTGAACTACAGGTGTTGTCATCTCAGCCCCCATACATCTCCTTCTTCCCAGACAAGCTGGTTCTTCGGACCAGAGCATGTAGACCACTCCATTACCTTGGAGGCATTTTAAGCTCTGCTCATCCCTCTTAAGAAGAAGAGAGACTCCATTGGCAGGCTCCAAAAAGAGTGTTGTAATTGTACCTTGACCTAACATAGCCGTTCCGGATGGATAATTCCGGATGGACAATTAACTATTAGTGGGATATCAAAAAAGGGAATGCTGTACAGACGCGAACCATCTCCCACTGGATCTTGTTCTACATTAAGATCTACTATGCATTGTCCAAGAAGCAACCCCCAGAGAGTCTGTGTGCTTACTCCACCAGAGCAAAGGCTGAAACTACTGCCTTAGCATGGGGTGTTCCAGGACATCTACCAGGCATAAACGCGGGCTTGACTGCATACATTCACCAAACACTACTGCCTGGACAGTCAGGTCTGTCTGGATTGGCATTTTGTCTGTTCAGTCCTGCAACTTCCTAGTCCAAATGAAGTTTGCACACCCGCCTCCTCAGAGGTATTGCTTAGGCCTGGGTGGAACATGTGGAGCTTTGCTCTGCAGAATTACACGAAGTGCCAAAAAAACTCAGCGAGATCCCCTAGTATATGTGGCCCCTTGCGACCAACAGCAGACACCCCAACTACAGCGCAGGCATGCCACAATTTCCTGAGTCAAGAGAGTTGTCGATCCAGATGATATCGATCAGACAGACACATCTCTGCGGCAGTTCACTGATATAATGAAGGGTCTCACACCGTTCTGGGGTCCCATATTCAATAGCCGTAACATTAGGCATTTGGCAAGAGTAGGTGAGGGGGTCATTAATACCACAGCAGATATACTCACAAACATCACAGTTGAGCTTCAGGCTACGAGACTCGTCTCGCTTCAAAATAAGATGGTTCTAGATGTTAACTTAGCTGATAGGGGTGGAGCATGTTGTGTCATTGGGAGCAGCTGCTGCATTTACATACCAGACACTGCCCCAACTGTCAATTTAGCAATTCAGAAATTACATAAGCTTGGTTCTTGGTCCCTCACGGGGTGGGTCTTGGGTTTACTAACGTCATGGGGTTGGAAGATGCTCCTGATCCTGATAGGTATTGCAGGTTTCATTTTTACTTGTTGCCTCTGCATCCATTGTCTTCCAGCATGTTGTTCTTATTGTGTCTCTAGGCTTTCCCCAAGTGTTCTAGGACATGACAAATGAGTTTTCAAAATGATGATCCAAGAAATTCAGTCAATTATGCTTATTGATGATGCTCTCTTCGATTATTGAATGACATTATGATAGCTGCTACCTTTTGCTTTATTTTATCCTGTTCAAATGCATTATTATGTCCCATCTCCTCACCTTAGAAATGTGAAGACCCTGCCGGCTAGCAATAAAGGTTTTAGCCAACACAAAAGGAGGGTCTGTTAGATTTAAAATTACCTTTCCTGTGATGCCTTTGCTGTGCTCTTTTAGATTAGCACTGTATGGCTGGTATTGGTGGTGGTGGTATTGGTGGTGTTGGTGGTGGTGGCATTGGTGGTGCTATTGGTGGTGGTGGTATTGGTTGTGGTATTGGTGGTATTAGCGGTGGTGGTTGGTGTATTGGTGGTATGGTTGGTTGTGGTATTGCTATTGGTGGGGCTGGTATTGCTAGTGGTATTGGTGGCACTGGTATTGGTGGTCATGGTACTGGACTGGTAGTGGTGGTATTGGTGGTGGTGGTATTGGTGGTAGTGGTATTGGTGGTGGTATTGGCGGTATTTATGGTGGTATTGGTGGTGGTATTGGTGGAGGTTTTGGTCGTCATGGTATTGGTGGTGGTGGTGGTGGTATTGTTGGTGGTATTATTGGTATTTGTGGTGGTGGTATTGGTGGTGGTGGTATTGGTGATGTTGGTTTTGGTGGTGGTAGTATTGGTGGCTGTGGTATTGGTGGTGGTGGTATTGGTGGTAGTGTTGGTGGTGGTGGTATTGGTGGTGGTATTGTGGAGGTATTGGTGGTCTTGGTATTGATGGTGGTATTGGTGTTTGTATTGTTGCTATTGGTGGTGAGATTGGTCGTATTGGTGGTGTTGGTATTGGTCTTGGTGTTATTAGTGGTGGTATTAGTGGTTGTGGTTGGTGTATTGGTGGTATTGTTGGTTGTGGTATTTCTATTGGTGGTGCTGGTATTGACGCTGATATTGTTGGCAGTGGTATTGGTGGTCATGATACTGGAATGGTAGTGATGGTATTGGTGGTGCTCGTATTGGTGGTGGTGGTTGTGATATTGGTGGTGTTGGAATTGGTATTGGTGGTGGTGTGGCATTGGAGGTGGTGGTATTAGTGGTGGTGGTGGTATTGGTGGTGGTGGTATTGGTGGTGGTGGTATTGGTGGTGGTATTTGTGGTGGTGGTATTGGTGGTGGTGTTGGTGGTATTGGTGGTATTGGTGGAGATATTGGGGGTATTTGTGGTGGTGGTATTGGTGGTGGTGTTATTGCAGGTGGTATTGGTGGTATTGTGGAGGTATCGGTGGTGGTATTGGTGGTGGTATTGTTGCTTTTGGTGGTGGTATTGGTGGTGGTGGTATTGGTGTTGGTGGTATTGGTGGTGGTGGTAGTGATATTGGTGGTGGTATTGATATTGGTGGTGGTATTGGTATTGGTGGTGGTGATATCGGTATTGTTGGTGGTGGCATTGGTGGTACTAATGGTGCTGGTATTGGTGGAATTAGTGGTGGTGGTTGGTGTATTGGTGGAATTGTTGGTTGTCGTATTGCTATTGGTGGTGCTGGTATTGGCGGTGGTATTGGTGGCAGTGATATTGGTGGTCATGGTACTGTCTTGGTAGTGGTGGTATTGGTGGTGGTGGTGATGGTGGTTTTGGTGGTGGTGGTATTGGTGGTGGTGGTTGTGTTATTGGTGGTGTTGGAATTGGTATTGGTGGTGGTGTGGCATTAGAGGTGGTGGTATTAGTGGTGGTGTTGATATAGGTGGTATTGGTGGTGATGCTATTGGTAATGGTATTTGCAGTGCTTAATTTGTAAAATATGAAGTACAGGTGCTCAAATGTTTTTTGGAGGCCACACCCACTTTTCCCAGTTCCACCCACCGCCTCCACGGGCTCCACCCACTTCCTATATTGGCCCCACCCACATCCTCAACTGGTACTGCTGAAAGTCAGATATAATGCCCGATCTGAATTTCAGCAAGGAAGCTTTCCTCCAAGTAAGGTTTTGATAGGAGGTTCCCTTACCCTGTAAACATTTTCTATCTATCTACATATCTACATAATCGTGGTGGGTGAGTGGCTGTAGGTTGTAAGAGTGTTGAATGAGTAAAAATGGAAGAATTTATTTAAAAGGAACTCCATAGTTTAATCTCTGGCAATGTAAAGATTCCATGCTGCTGAAGATGAGACAGCGCCCAGACATCTACTCCATCCCCACACATTACTCCACTAGTTCCCTTTCACAGCAACAAAATCAAGACACCATCTTTGTGAGTGTGTGGGTTGGCTAAAGATAGCCTTTTGTAACAATAGTAATGCTGGCACTCCATTTCCATGTCAAAATTGTATCTGACTTTAATAGATTCCTTTCATTCCTCTGACAAGAGGGAAGCAAGTTAGCAGCAGTCAGTTGCCGTTAAAGAAATAACTGCTTGCTGCACTGGCGCTCTGCATTCCTGCCAGTGTAAGTAGTTGCTTAAATTGGGCAATAACTGGACCAGTGATGCATGTGGCTGACACTGTAGTACTTAATTGTGCTTGTGGACACTTTCTAATGAGAGCTGTTAGAGTTGCCACACACCTTATCTATGCTGTGGAATGCAACCCCAGGACTTGCATTGCAAGCAGGGAAATCTAACCATAAATTTGTCTTTGTTGAATTGACACGCCTCATATAAACCTTAGGCACTGCTGGCAATGTGTGTTTGCAAGAAAGAGAGCAAGAGAGAGAGCGAGACAGACAAGGGCTTGTTTTCAGTTGTCCCTCTATTGCTCTGCTGCATCCTTACATGGGCTTAATAGGAGGGCATGGCCTAAATGCTGCCTGGATTAGATAGTCATGCTTATGTGTTATCCTCTCATGTTG
The DNA here is from genome assembly GCF_964204655.1 of Triturus cristatus. NCBI lineage: Eukaryota > Metazoa > Chordata > Amphibia > Caudata > Salamandridae > Triturus > Triturus cristatus. The sequence goes on from NC_140583.1 coordinate 698,662,585, forward strand.
AGAGTGGCCCAAAATTTGCCACATCTAAGATGTTCCTCACTTGCTACAGTATAAATAATAATGTGTGCCCTCACCTGTTTCTCTACAATCATAGCAGTGCTCACTGATTTCCCAATCAAGCTTCAGATTGGTCACAAGCAAAGAAGGGGCAAGTGCTAATAGCTGATTACCTGTTTACACACTATGGCATGAGCTTCGATTGCGCAGCTATAACATACATGATGATTTCTGCCCCTGAGGCACAAAGCCCCATTTTTCTTTTATACTCTAAACTTAACTGCATCATGCATGACTGTAATCAGGTGATGCTTTCTACAAACTACATGAAACCAGTGCTAAGTTTGAGGCAGTGGTTTCCGATGCTCAGCAATGGCACTTATTTCTCAACACAGACACTAATGACAGTCCACTGCATGGCAAAGCTGTCTGTCTAATTTTGAGAAAAGCATAGCGATAGTGTTTAAAATTTCAATATACATTAAAAATGAATACCTGCCACCCACGCCATCCTTATTGCTTTGGATGGCCAGTAATAGTCTGAATTGTCACGCTTGTAGGAGTAAGATGGTAAGTATTTGGGTTGGTACTATCACTGGCAGAGCTGACAGGGGCAATGGGTGGTGCAGGCTGCAGTGGCATCCTGAGATGGGAATTGGCACCTACATTTTTTCAAATTAGGCACTACAGAGATATTCTCCTGAAATATAAAAGATGATCGCATTTGGCATTCTAATGGCACAGCATATCATTGACCTGAAATGTTTAATCAGGGTGCTTTAGTGGACCAAGAAAGTTTCTTTAAACAAGTATTCTTTCCTGCAGTTTTAGGTGACCTGTGATTAGTTTGAGTGGAACTATCTAAGCATTCAACCAGCTAGAATAATTTTGTATATCTTAGATTGGTTTCATTTCATCATATTAGACAGACAAAAAAAGACAAGGGTTGTGACACAATGGTGGTATATTCTATGATGCTATACCTGCTTTTTTCTGTTCAAATACAAGCTATTGAGAGAATAAATAATAAATATCATGTTTTGCAGGCTCACGTTCGGCACCTTGGCCGATTTAATTATTGTGAATGATACCCTAATGCAGAAATCAGTTTTAGAGTTTTATATCATATTACACAAAATTGGTTTTGGATAGAGCATTCATCACCAACGCCTTAGGGTTTTGTTAGAATGTGAATGCCAGTTTTTTATTGCTTGCCCGGAACAATTATACTGTTGTCTGAAGGTTGGTGCTTTCCCAATGACAGGCACAACTTAAGTTTTGTAACCTTCCACTTACCTACATGTTGTTGTGCTCCTGTACTTAGTATGTATACAGTTTTTTTTTGTTAAATGGTTGTGGCTTTTTCTCATGCTCTGTTTATGCAGGGTGTATTTTGTGTGACTTTCAAACAAACTCTGTAAGTGTTGTTAGTTTCTGTGTGCATGCTACTGTCTTGTTGTCCAAGTTTGTCAGACGTCTAACTTTTGAGGTAAAAATTGCTGTCAGCTGTGGTGGGCCCTACCAATAATAGTCTCTACTGGGTAGAGAGCAGGCCCTCCAAAGTGGGGTTGTAGACTGAGGAACTAGACAATGTGACTAAATGTAATATTCATAGTTTACATATCTCTTATATATATATATATATATATATATATATATATACATATACATATACACACACACATATATACTTATGTAATGTTTGGAACGCTTATGCACAAATAAAAACATTTAATACAAAGTGACACTGCATCTTGCAGTTAGATTCATGATACATCAACTACTTAACATAAACTCTCCTTGAGATGATCTATTCTGTACATATATATGTAAACACAATCCCGCCCCTTTCATTTGATCCCACGAGGGCCACTAGCGAGTGACATATGGAAGGAATACAAAATTAAAAATGAAATCCACATTAGATGCATTTTTCTCTCAAGTCACTTGTTATGCTTATGGGGCATTAACTCACTTGGGTTGGAACTTGGAAGTCAGTTACTGACTTCACTCATCCCTTGCTACACAAAGTACACATCAACAACTCTTGCCCACCTTCAGGATCCACAGCACAGCAGATATAAAGTTCATGAAGGTCACCACACACACTCCTAAGTCTGCACAGAGCGGGGGCTCCTGGGCCTCGGGACATTCAGCAAACACAGACAAGCGTGGAAAGAGCCCCAGCAGCGAGATAACATCACTGAAGCTGAATGTGCACAAGCAAGGCTAGCGATGTCAGAATGGCAATGGAAATCAAATTGAAGTTAAACTAACGCAGGATGCAGCCAAACATCTTCTGCAAACTAAGTAAAGAGGCCATGCACCAAACAGATGCAGTGGCCCAACTGGTCCGTACCCCACAACAGGAATCACCACTGCATGCACCAGGGCCGGCTTTAGTGCTGGTGGCGCCCTGTGCGACAATGTTTGTTGGCGCCCCCCCAATGTCCACCTCCACCACGGATTCTCTCACTAGCACCCTTTAACAGTGACCAAGTCACTATAACCACACTCTCTCAGATACATTGAATTAGTTATATAGCGCCACTCATACCAGTGTAGGGTGTCGGAGCACTTTGCATCACACACATTACAAAGAGACAATCAATCATACGGGTTTTAAATCAGAATATAGGAAATGTTACATAAGCCAGAGGACTGAAAGTGTAGGAGTAAAATGTCATCCATACTGGTAGGCAGTATAGTTTAAGAGTGCTGGTGTGGAGAAGCACACACTCGAAAAAGAAACAGCATAGTTGGGAGTTCTCTTTAATAATAAGAATCGATTTCTAGTCAAATTAACCCTTTATGCAACAATAATCAATGTTCTAATGTATGCTTTGCAGTGTGTATGCAGTTCTAGGATGAAAGTTAATAGCTCACTATCCTATATTAGGACTTTAAGTTATAAATTGCAAGTAACAAAAGGATGTCTCTTTTGAAAGCAGTAACCTGCTGACCGGTTTACATCATACGCACTCTACTTGGTACACGTTCTTTGCAGCAGGCATATTAACCCTCTGCACTAACTTCACCTAAGTCAAAACCTCAACTATACAAAACACTGAGCTCTCTCCAGGAAGATAATTAATCACACGAGTTATTTTGACATTATTGTGAGGCCTGGCAATACGCTGCAGCAGGTGCTTCAAACACATAATAAACTTGCAAACACAGCGCCCCCAAGAAGCCAGCACCCGGAGCCGGTCGCACAGCCCTAAAGCCGGCACTGGCATGCACAAACAACCTGAGCAACGATGATGTAAGATATAAATATCCAGATTCCGAAACAGAAGAAATGCAAGGAAAAACAGCATTTCATTTTAATTGAGGCAAGTAAAAGTAAATCACAGACAGAAAGGGGTTAAAGGCCAAGACCCTGCCGCCCTTTCAGCCTCCTGACCTGACTTGTGCTCCTGCACACACGGTGCCCCGCCCGGAGAGTGCTCGGGCCTCAGACTCTGTTCATACCAAGTCTGTTTTACTCCCCCACGGTGACCATCACCGCGCTCAAGAAAAAAGCAGCATCGGTTTGATGTTTACTGGTGGCCCTGCCTTTATGAAGGGGCCTGCTGCTGCCTCGAATTCGAATGATAGTGCCCGCCTCAACGTAGTGCTTTACGGGCGGTGACGCACGAGGTGCGTGTGTGCCGGACGTGACATTATTAAAAAAAAAAAAAAAAAGGTTACGCAGGCTGCCGCAGCCCCTAGCCCACCCCCCAGAACCAAATACAGGCCAATTAGTGGCCCGCCCACCGCTAACACGGAACTGACGGCACATTTGCATGGATAGGGATTTATGATCGGTTTTTCAGCACAGCAACACTTATTCACCTGGAGACTTGGGAGACTGTAGCAGAGTTTGAATAACCTGCAGTGAGTGAGCCAATTATTTTTACTTGTACGATATGACGTGCAGTGAGTGCAGTCCTGATGTTAATGTGAGTTGGCAGGGGCAGGGTAGACCCGGCCCTGGTAAATAAGTGCCGGTGCTAAGCACCGGAAAGCACCGGCACAAATTAAGCACTGGGTATTTGTTGTATTTGTTGTGGTGGTATTGGTGGTGGTGTTGGTGGTATTGGTGGTATTGGTGGAGGTATTGCTTGTGGTGGGGGTATTGATGGTATTGCTGGTGGTAGTGTTGGTATTGCTGGTGGTGGTAGTGGTATTGGTGGTGGTGGTAGTGATATTGGTTTTGATATTGGTGGTGCTGGTATTGGTGGTGGTATTGGTTGCAGTGGTATTGGTGGTCATGGTACTGGATTGGTAGTGGTGGTATTGGTGGTGGTAGTCGTGTTATTGGTGGTGTTGGAATTGCTATTGGTGGTGGTGTGGCATTGGAGGTGGTGGTATTAGTGGTGGTGGTGGGATTGGTGGTGGTGATGGTATTGGTGGTGGTGGTAGTGATATTGGTGGTGGTGGCATTGGTATTGGTGGTGGTATTGGTGGTGGTAATGGTGGTGGTACTGGTGGTGGTGGTATTGGTATTGGTGGTGGTATTGGTGGTGGTATTAGTGGTGCTATCGGTGGTGGTGGTATTGGTGGTATTAGTGGTGGTGGTTGGTGTATTGGTGGTATTGGTGGTTGTGGTATTGCTATTGGTGGTGCTGGTATTGGTGGTGGTATTGGTGGTAGTGGAATTAGTGGTCATAGTACTGGATTTGTAGTGGTGGTATTGGTGGTGGTGGTATTGGATGGTGGTTTTGATGGTATTGGTGGAGGTTTTGATGGTTGTGGTATTGGTGGGGGTGATCGTGGTATTGTTGGTGGTATTATTGGTATTGCTGGTGGTGGTATTGGTGGCGGTGGTATTGGTGATGTTGCTTTTGGGGTGGGAGTATTGGTGGTAGTGTTGGTGGTGGTTTTATTGGTGGTGGTATTGGTGGTATTGTGGCGTTATTGGTGGTCTTGGTTTTGATGGTGGTATTGGTGGTGGCATTGTTGCTATTGGTGGTGGTATTGGTGGTGGTAGTATTGGTGGTGGTGGTTGTGTTATTGGTGGTGGTGGTTGTGTTATTGGTGGTTGTGTGGCATTAGAGGTGGTGGTATTAGTGGTGGTGTTGATATTGGTGGTATTGGTGGTGATGCTATTGGTAATGGTATTTGTTGTATTTGTTGTGGTGGTATTGGTGGTGGTGTTGGTGGTATTAGTGATATTGGTGGAAGTTTTGCTGGTGGTGGGGGTATTGTTGGTATTGCTGGTGGTAGTGTTGGTATTGCTGGTGGTGGTAGTGGTATTGGTGGTGGTGGTAGTGATATTGGTTTTGGTATTGGTGGTGCTGGTATTGGCAGTGGTATTGGTTGCAGTGGTATTGGTGGTCATGGTACTGGATTGGTAGTGGTGGTATTGGTGGTGGTGGTAGTCGTGTTATTGGTGGTGTTGGAATTGCTATTGGTGGTGGTGTGGCATTGGAGGTGGTGGTATTAGTAGTGGTGGTGGGATTGGTGGTGGTGGTGGTATTGGTAGTGGTGGTAGTGATATTGGTGGTGGTGGTACTGGTATTGGTGGTGGTATTGGTGGTGGTACTGATGGTGGTGGTATTGGTATTGGTTGTGGTATTAGTGGTGCTATTGGTGGTGGTGGTATTGGTGGTATTAGTGGTGGTGGTTGGTGTATTGGTGGTATTGTTGGTTGTGGTATTGTTATTGATGGTGCTGGTATTGGTGGTAGCGGAATTGGTGGTCATAGTACTGGATTGGTAGTGGTGGTATTGGTGGTGGTGGTATTGGATGGTGGTTTTGATGGTATTGGTGGAGGTTTTGGTGGTCGTGGTATTGGTGGTGGTGATTGTGGTATTGTTGGTGGTATTATTGGTATTGCTGGTGGTGGTATTGGTGGAGGAGGTATTGGTGATGTTGGTTTTGGGGTGGGAGTATTGGTGGTAGTGTTGGTGGTGGTTTTATTGGTGGTGGTATTGGTAGTATTGTGGCGTTATTGGTGGTCTTGGTATTGATGGTGGTATTGGTGGTGGCATTGTTGCTATTGGTGGTGGTATTGGTCGTATTGGTGGTGGTGGTATTGGTGTTGGTGGTATTGGTGGTGGTGGTAGTGGTATTTGTGGGGGTGGTATTGGTGGTGGTATTGGTATTAGTGGTGGTATTGGTGGTGGTACTGGTGATGGTGGTATTTGTATTGGTGGTGGTGGTATTGGTGGTGCTATAGGTGGTGGTATTGGTGGTGGTATTATTGGTGGTGGTTGGTGTATTGGTGGTATTGTTGGTTGTGGTATTGCTATTGGTGGTGCTGGTATTGGCGCTGTTATTGGTGGCAGTGGTATTGGTGGTCATGATACTGGGTTGATAGTGGTGGTATTGGTGGTGGTATTGGTGGTGCTGGTATTGGTGGTGGTGGTCATGTTATTGGTGGTGTTGGAATTGGTACTGGTGTGACATTGTAGGTAGTGGTATTAGTGGTGGTGGTGGTATTGGTGGTGGTGGTATTGGTGGTGGTATTGGTGGTATTTGTGGCCGTGGTATTAGTGGTGGTGCTGGTGGTATTGGTGGTGGTATTGCTGGTGGTGGTGTTGTTGGTATTGGTGGTGGTGGTAGTGGTATTGGTGGTTGTTGTAGTGATATTGGTGGTGGTAGTATTGGTGGTGCTGGTATTGGCAGTGGTATTGGTGGTCATGGTACTGGATTGGTAGTGGTGGTATTGGTGGTGGTGGTATTGGATGGTGGTTTTGATGGTATTGGTGGAGGTTTTGATGGTTGTGGTATTGGTGGGGGTGATCGTGGTATTGTTGGTGGTATTATTGGTATTGCTGGTGGTGGTATTGGTGGCGGTGGTATTGGTGATGTTGCTTTTGGGGTGGGAGTATTGGTGGTAGTGTTGGTGGTGGTTTTATTGGTGGTGGTATTGGTGGTATTGTGGCGTTATTGGTGGTCTTGGTTTTGATGGTGGTATTGGTGGTGGCATTGTTGCTATTGGTGGTGGTATTGGTGGTGGTGGTATTGGTGGTGGTGGTTGTGTTATTGGTGGTGTTGGAATTGGTATTGGTGGTTGTGTGGCATTAGAGGTGGTGGTATTAGTGGTGGTGTTGATATTGGTGGTATTGGTGGTGATGCTATTGGTAATGGTATTTGTTGTATTTGTTGTGGTGGTATTGGTGGTGGTGTTGGTGGTATTAGTGATATTGGTGGAAGTTTTGCTGGTGGTGGGGGTATTGTTGGTATTGCTGGTGGTAGTGTTGGTATTGCTGGTGGTGGTAGTGGTATTGGTGGTGGTGGTAGTGATATTGGTTTTGGTATTGGTGGTGCTGGTATTGGCAGTGGTATTGGTTGCAGTGGTATTGGTGGTCATGGTACTGGATTGGTAGTGGTGGTATTGGTGGTGGTGGTAGTCGTGTTATTGGTGGTGTTGGAATTGCTATTGGTGGTGGTGTGGCATTGGAGGTGGTGGTATTAGTAGTGGTGGTGGGATTGGTGGTGGTGGTGGTATTGGTAGTGGTGGTAGTGATATTGGTGGTGGTGGTACTGGTATTGGTGGTGGTATTGGTGGTGGTACTGGTGGTGGTGGTATTGGTATTGGTGGTGGTATTAGTGGTGCTATTGGTGGTGGTGGTATTGGTGGTATTAGTGGTGGTGGTTGGTGTATTGGTGGTATTGTTGGTTGTGGTATTGTTATTGATGGTGCTGGTATTGGTGGTAGCGGAATTGGTGGTCATAGTACTGGATTGGTAGTGGTGGTATTGGTGGTGGTGGTATTGGATGGTGGTTTTGATGGTATTGGTGGAGGTTTTGGTGGTCGTGGTATTGGTGGTGGTGATTGTGGTATTGTTGGTGGTATTATTGGTATTGCTGGTGGTGGTATTGGTGGAGGAGGTATTGGTGATGTTGGTTTTGGGGTGGGAGTATTGGTGGTAGTGTTGGTGGTGGTTTTATTGGTGGTGGTATTGGTAGTATTGTGGCGTTATTGGTGGTCTTGGTATTGATGGTGGTATTGGTGGTGGCATTGTTGCTATTGGTGGTGGTATTGGTCGTATTGGTGGTGGTGGTATTGGTGTTGGTGGTATTGGTGGTGGTGGTAGTGGTATTTGTGGGGGTGGTATTGGTGGTGGTATTGGTATTAGTGGTGGTATTGGTGGTGGTACTGGTGATGGTGGTATTTGTATTGGTGGTGGTGGTATTGGTGGTGCTATAGGTGGTGGTATTGGTGGTGGTATTATTGGTGGTGGTTGGTGTATTGGTGGTATTGTTGGTTGTGGTATTGCTATTGGTGGTGCTGGTATTGGCGCTGTTATTGGTGGCAGTGGTATTGGTGGTCATGATACTGGGTTGATAGTGGTGGTATTGGTGGTGGTATTGGTGGTGCTGGTATTGGTGGTGGTGGTCATGTTATTGGTGGTGTTGGAATTGGTACTGGTGTGACATTGTAGGTGGTGGTATTAGTGGTGGTGGTGGTATTGGTGGTGGTGGTATTGGTGGTGGTATTGGTGGTATTTGTGGCCGTGGTATTAGTGGTGGTGCTGGTGGTATTGGTGGTGGTATTGCTGGTGGTGGTGTTGTTGGTATTGGTGGTGGTGGTAGTGGTATTGGTGGTTGTTGTAGTGATATTGGTGGTGGTAGTATTGGTATTGGTGGTGCTGGTATTGGCAGTGGTATTGGTGGTCATGGTACTGGATTGGTAGTGGTGGTATTGGTGGTGGTGGTATTGGTGGTGGTGGTCGTGTTATTGGTGGTGTTGGAATTGGCATTGGTCGTGGTGTGGCATTGGAGGTGGTGGTGGTATTGGTGGTGGTATTGGTGGTCTTTTTACTGTTCTGGTGGTGGAGGTATTGGTGGTGGTGTTATTGGTGGTGGTTGTGGTATTGGTGGTGTTGGTATTGGTATTAGTGGTGGTATTGGTATTGGTGGTAGTATTGCTGGTGGTACTAGTGGTGGTCAGATTGGTGGTGCTATTGGTGGTGGTGGTATTAGTGGCGGTGGTTGGTGTATTGGTGGTATTGTTGGTTGTGGTATTGCTATTGGTGATGCTGGTATTGGCGGTTGTATTGGTGGAAGTGGTATTGGTGGTCATGGTACTGGATTGGTAGTGGTGGTATTGGTGGTGGTGGTATTGGTGGTGGTGGTATTGGTGGTGGTTGTGGTATTGGTAGTGTTGGAATTGGTATCGGTGGTGGTGGTGGTATTGGCGGTGGTGGTATTGGTGGTGGTATTGGTTGTATTGGTGGTGGTGGTATTGGTGGTGATATTGGTGGCATTTGTGGTGGTATTGATGGTGGTGTCGGTGGTATTGGTGGAGGTTTTGTTGGTGGTGGTATTGTTGGTGGTATTATAGGTATTGGTGGTGGTGGTATTGGTGGTGGTATTGGTTGTATTGGTGGTGATATTGGTGGTATTTGTGGTGGTGGTATTGATGGTGGTGTCGGTGGTATTGGTGGTGGTATTGGTGGAGGTTTTGGTGGTTGTGGTATTGGTGGTGGTGGTGGTATTGTTGGTGGTATTATAGGTATTTGTGGTGGTGGTGGTGGTAGCGATATTGGTGGTGGTGGTATTGGTATTGGTATTGGTGGTGGTGGTTTTGGTGGTGGTATTAGTGGTAGTACTGTTGGCATTGGTATTGGTAGTTGTGGCATTGGTGGTGGTATTGGTGGTGGTGGTATTAGTGGTGGTATTGGTGGTGGTGGTATTAGTGGTGGTGGTTTGTGTGGTGGTGGTGGTGGTATTGCTATTGGTGGTGGTGGTATTGGCGGTGGTATTGGTGGCAGTGGTATTAGTCATCATGTTACTGGTCTGGTAGTGGTGGTGATGGTGGTGGTGGCGGTATTGGTGGAGTTGGTATTGGTGGTGGTTGGGTTATTGGTGGTGCTGGTCTTGGTGGTGGTATTGGTGGTAGTGGAATTGGTGGTCATAGTACTGGATTGGTAGTGGTGGTATTGGTGGTGGTGGTATTGGATGGTGGTTTTGATGGTATTGGTGGAGGTTTGGTGGTTGTGGTATTGGTGGGGGTGATCGTGGTATTGTTGGTGGTATTATTGGTATTGCTGGTGGTGGTGTTGGTGGCGGTGGTATTGGTGATGTTACTTTTGGGGTGGGAGTATTGGTGGTAGTGTTGGTGGTGGTTTTATTGGTGGTGGTATTGGTGGTATTGTGGCGTTATTGGTGGTCTTGGTTTTGATGGTGGTATTGGTGGTGGCATTGTTGCTATTGGTGGTGGTATTGGTGGTGGTGGTTGTGTTATTGGTGGTGTTGGAATTGGTATTGGTGGTTGTGTGGCATTAGAGGTGGTGGTATTAGTGGTGGTGTTGATATTGGTGGTATTGGTGGTGATGCTATTGGTAATGGTATTTGTTGTATTTGTTGTGGTGGTATTGGTGGTGGTGTTGGTGGTATTAGTGGTATTGGTGGAAGTTTTGTGGTGGTGGGGGTATTGTTGGTATTGCTGGTGGTAGTGTTGGTATTGCTGGTGGTGGTAGTGGTATTGGTGGTGGTGGTAGTGATATTGGTTTTGGTATTGGTGGTGCTGGTATTGGCAGTGGTATTGGTTGCAGTGGTATTGGTGGTCATGGTACTGGATTGGTAGTGGTGGTATTGGTGGTGGTGGTAGTCGTGTTATTGGTGGTGTTGGAATTGCTATTGGTGGTGGTGTGGCATTGGAGGTGGTGGTATTAGTAGTGGTGGTGGGATTGGTGGTGGTGGTGGTATTGGTAGTGGTGGTAGTGATATTGGTGGTGGTGGTATTGGTATTGGTGGTGGTATTGGTGGTGGTATTGGTGGTGGTACTGGTGGTGGTGGTATTGGTATTGGTGGTGGTATTAGTGGTGCTATTGGTGGTGGTGGTATTGGTGGTATTAGTGGTGGTGGTTGGTGTATTGGTGGTATTGTTGGTTGTGGTATTGTTATTGATGGTGCTGGTATTGGTGGTAGTGGAATTGGTGGTCATAGTACTGGATTGGTAGTGGTGGTATTGGTGGTGGTGGTATTGGATGGTGGTTTTTATGGTATTGGTGGAGGTTTTGGTGGTCATGGTAGTGGTGGTGGTGATTGTGGTATTGTTGGTGGTATTATTGGTATTGGTGGTGGTGGTATTGGTGGAGGTGGTATTGGTGATGTTGGTTTTGGGCTGGGAGTATTGGTGGTAGTGTTGGTGGTGGTTTTATTGGTGGTGCTATTGGTAGTATTGTGGCGTTATTGTTGGTCTTGGTATTGATGGTGGTATTGGTGGTGGCATTGTTGCTATTGGTGGTGGTATTGGTCGTATTGGTGGTGGTGGTATTGGTGTTGGTGGTATTGGTGGTGGTGGTAGTGGTATTTGTGGGGGTGGTATTGGTGGTGGTATTGGTATTAGTGGTGGTATTGGTGGTGGTACTGGTGATGGTGGTATTTGTATTGGTGGTGGTGGCATTGGTGGTGCTATAGGTGGTGGTATTGGTGGTGGTATTAGTGGTGGTGGTTGGTGTATTGGTGGTATTGTTGGTTGTGGTATTGCTATTGGTGGTGCTGGTATTGGCGCTGTTATTGTGGCAGTGGTATTGGTGGTCATGATACTGGGTTGATAGTGGTGGTATTGGTGGTGGTATTGGTGGTGCTGGTATTGGTGGTGGTGGTCATGTTATTGGTGGTGTTGGAATCGGTACTGGTGTGACATTGGAGGTGGTGGTATTAGTGGTGGTGGTGGTATTGGTGGTGGTATTGGTGGTATTTGTGGCCGTGGTATTAGTGGTGGTGCTGGTGGTATTGGTGGTGGTATTGCTGGTGGTGGTGTTGTTGGTATTGGTGGTGGTATTGGTGGTGGTGGTAGTGGTATTGGTGGTTGTTGTAGTGATATTGGTGGTGGTAGTATTGGTATTGGTGGTGCTGGTATTGGCAGTGGTATTGGTGGTCATGGTACTGGATTGGTAGTGGTGGTATTGGTGGTGGTGGTATTGGTGGTGGTGGTCGTGTTATTGGTGGTGTTGGAATTGGCATTGGTCGTGGTGTGGCATTGGAGGTGGTGGTGGTATTGGTGGTGGTATTGGTGGTCTTGGTACTGTTCTGGTGGTGGAGGTATTGGTGGTGGTGTTATTGGTGGTGGTTGTGGTATTGGTGGTGTTGGTATTGGTATTAGTGGTGGTATTGGTGTTGGTGGTAGTATTGCTGGTGGTACTAGTGATGGTCAGATTGGTGGTGCTATTGGTGGTGGTGGTATTAGTGGCGGTGGTTGGTGTATTGGTGGTATTGTTGGTTGTGGTATTGCTATTGGTGATGCTGGTATTGGTGGTTGTATTGGTGGAAGTGGTATTGGTGGTCATGGTACTGGATTGGTAGTGGTGGTATTGGTGGTGGTGGTATTGGTGGTGGTGGTATTGGTGGTGGTTGTGGTATTGGTAGTGTTGGAATTGGTATCGGTGGTGGTGGTGGTATTGGCGGTGGTGGTATTGGTGGTGGTATTGGTTGTATTAGTGGTGGTGGTATTGGTGGTGATATTGGTGGCATTTGTGGTGGTGGTATTGATGGTGGTGTCGGTGGTATTGGTGGAGGTTTTGTTGGTGGTGGTATTGGTGGTGGTATTGTTGGTGGTATTATAGGTATTGGTGGTGGTGGTATTGGTGGTGGTATTGGTTGTATTGGTGGTGGTATTGGTGGTGATACTGGTGGTATTTGTGGTGGTGGTATTGATGGTGGTGTCGGTGGTATTTGTGGTGGTATTGGTGGAGGTTTTGGTGGTTGTGGTATTGGTGGTGGTGGTGGTATTGTTGGTGGTATTATAGGTATTTGTGGTGGTGGTATTGGTGGTGGTGGTAGCGATATTGGTGGTGGTGGTATTGGTATTGGTGGTGGTGGTTTTGGTGGTGGTATTAGTGGTAGTACTGATGGCATTCGTATTGGTAGTTGTGGCATTGGTGGTGGTATTGGTGGTGGTGGTATTAGTGGTGGTATTGGTGGTGGTGGTATTAGTGGTGGTGGTTGGTGTATTGGTGGTGGTGGTGGTATTGCTATTGGTGGTGGTGGTATTGGCGGTGGTATTGGTGGCAGTGGTATTAGTCATCATGTTACTGGTCTGGTAGTGGTGGTGATGGTGGTGGCGGCGGTATTGGTGGAGTTGGTATTGGTGGTGGTTGGGTTATTGGTGGTGTTGGTATTGCTGGTGGTATTGGTGGTGGTTGTGGTAGTGGCATTTGTGGTGTTCGTATTGATGGTGGTATTGGCAGTGGTATTGATGGTGGTATTGGTGGTGCTGGTTTTGATGGTGGTGGTGATATTAGTGGTGGTGGTATTGGTGGTGGTATCAGTGGAGGTGGTATTGGTGGTGGTGGTATTTGATGGTGGTGGTATTGATGGTGGTGGTATTGTTGGTCGTGGTAGTATTGGTGGTGTTGGTGGTGGTATTGGTGATGATGGTATGGTTAGTGGTGGTGTTGTTGGTGGTGGTATGATTGTTGGTGTTGGTAGTGGTATTGTTGGTGCCATTGGTGGTGGTGATATTGGCGGTGTATTGGTGGTGGTGGTATTAGTTGTGGTATTTGAATAGGCGGTGATATTGGTGATGATAGTGGCATTGGTGGTGGCATTGGCATTGGTATTGGTAGTGGGGGTATTGGTGGTATTGGGGTAGTATTGGTGGTATAGGTATTGGTGGTGTTATTGGTGGTATTGGTGGTGGTTGTGGTGGTATTGGTGGAGGTAGTATTCATTGTGGTATTGGCGCTTGCATTGGTGGTGGTGAAGGTGGTGGTATTGGTGGTGGTGGTGGAATTGGTGGTGGTGGTATTGGTGGCAGTGGTATTGGTGGTGGTGGCATTGGTGCTGTTGGTGGTGATATTGGTGGTGGTGTTATTGGTGGTGGTGGTATTGGTGGTGGTGGTATTGGTGGTGGTAGTACTGGTGGTGGTAGTATTGGTGGTGATATTGGTCTTTGTATTGTTGGTGGTGGAGATGGTGGTATTGTTTGTGGTATTGGTGGTGGTATTGACGGTGGTTGTATTGGCGGCGGTGGTATTAGTGGCATTTGTGGTGGTGGTTGTATTGGCGGTGGTGGTATTAGTGATGGTATTGGTGGTAATGGTATTGGTGGTGGTATTGATGGTGGTGGTATTGGTGGTGTTGGTGGTGGTATTGGTGATGATGGTATGGTTAGTGGTGGTGTTGTTGGTGGTGGTATGATTGTTGGTGTTGGTAGTGGTATTGGTGGTGGCATTGGTGGTGGTGATATTGGCGGTGTATTGGTGGTGGTGGTATTGGTCGTGGTATTAGAATAAGCGGTGATATTGGTGATGATAGTGGCATTGGTGGTGGCATTGGCATTAGTATTGGTAGTGGTGGTATTGGTGGTGTTGGGGTAGTATTGGTGGTATAGGTATTGGTGGTGGTGGTGTTATTGGTGGTGTTGGTGGTGGTTGTGGTGGTATTGGTGGAGGTAGTATTCATTGTGGTATTGGCGCTTGCATTGGTGGTGGTGAAGGTGGTGGTATTGGTGGTGGTGGTGGAATTGGTGGTGGTGGAATTGGTTGCGGTGGTATTGGTGGTGGTGGCATTGGTGGTGTTGGTGGTGGTATTGGTGGTGGTGTTATTGGTGGTGGTGGTATTGGTGGTGTTGGTGGTATTGGTGGTGGTGGTACTGGTGGTGGTAGTATTGGTGGTGATATTGGTCTTTGTATTGTTGGTGGTGGAGATGGTGGTATTGTTTGTGGTATTGGTGGTGGTATTGACGGTGGTTGTATTGGTGGCGGTGGTATTGGTGGCATTTGTGGTGGTGGTTGTATTGGCGGTGGTGGTATTGGTGATGGTATTGGTGGTAATGGTATTGGTGGTGGTATTGATGGTGGTGGTATTGGTGGTGATGGTATTGGCTGTGGTATTGGTGGTGTTGGTACTGGTAGTGGTTGTATTGGCAATGGTGAAAGTGGTGGTATTGATGGTGGTATTGGTGGTGGAGGTGGTATTGGTGGAGGTGGTATTGGTGGCATTGGTATTGCTGGTGGTGGTGGTATTGGTGGTGTTGTTGCTGGTGGTGGTCGTATTGGTGGTGGTGGTGGTATTGATGGTGGTATTGGTGGTATTAGTGGTGGTGTTATTGGTGGTGGTATTAGCATCGGCGGTTGTATTGGTGGTGGTAGTGGTATTGGTATTGGTGTTGGTATTGGCATTGGTATTGTGGTGGTGGTATTGGTGGTGTAGGTATTGGTGGTGTAGGTATTGGTGGTGGTTTTGTTAGTGGTGATGGTATTGGTGGTGGTGTTGGTATTGGTGGAGGTGGTGGTCTTAGTGGTGGTGGTTGGTGTATTGGTGGTGGTGGTATTGCTATTGGTGGTGGTGGTATTGGCGGTGGTATTGGTGATCATGTTACTAGTCTGGTAGTGGTGATGTTGGTGGTGGTATTGGTGGAGTTGGTATTGGTGGTGGTTGGGTTATTGGTGGTGTTGGTATTGCTGGTGGTATTGGTGGTGGCTGTGGTAGTGGCATTTGTGGTGTTCGTATTGGTGGTGGTATTGGCAGTGGTATTGGTGGTGGTATTGGTGGTGCTGGAGGTGGTGGTTTTGATGGTGGTGGTGATATTAGTGGTGGTGGTATTGGTGGTGGTATCAGTGGAGGTGGTATTGGTGGTGGTGGTATTTGATGGTGGTGGTATTGGTGATGGTGGTATTGTTGGTCATGATGGTATTGGTGGTGTTGGTGGTGGTATTGGTGATGATGGTATGGTTAGTGGTGGTGTTGTTGGTGGTGGTATGATTGTTGGTGTTGGTAGTGGTATTGGTGGTGATATTGGCGGTGTATTGGTGGTGGTGGTATTGGTCTTGGTATTAGAATAAGCGGTGATATTGGTGATGATAGTGGCATTGGTGGTGGCATTGGCATTGGTATTGGTGGTGGTGGTATTGGTGGTGTAGTAGTATTGGTGGTATAGGTATTGGTGGTGGTGGTGTTATTGGTGGTATTGGTGGTGGTTTTGGTGGTATTGGTGGAGGTAGTATTCGTTGTGGTATTGGCGCTTGCATTGGTGGTGGTGAAGGTGGTGGTATTGGTGGTGGTAATGGTATTGGTGGTGGTGGTATTGGTGGCGGTGGTATTGGTGGTGGTGGCACTGGTGGTGTTGGTGGTGTTATTGGTGGTGGTGGTATTGGTGGTGTTGGTGGTATTGGTGGTGGTGGTACTGGTGGTGGTAGTATTGGTGGTGATATTGGTCTTTGTATTGTTGGTGGTGGAGGTGGTGGTATTGTTTGTGGTATTGGTGGTGGTATTGACAGTGGTCGTATTGGTGGTGGTGGTATTGGTGGCATTTGTGGTGGTGGTTGTATTGGCGGTGGTGGTATTGGTGATGGTATTGGTGGTAATGGTATTGGTGGTGGTATTGATGGTGGTGGTATTGGTGGTGTTGGTACTGGTAGTGGTTGTATTGGCAGTGGTGAAGGTGGTGGTATTGATGGTGGTATTGGTGGTGGAGGTGGTATTGGTGGAGGTGGTATTGGTGGCATTGGTATTGCTGGTGGTGGTGGTATTGGTGTTGTTGGTGCTGGTGGTGGTGGTACTGGTGGTGGTGGTGGTATTGATGGTGGTTGGGTTATTGGTGGTGTTGGTATTGCTGGTGGTATTGGTGGTGGTTGTGGTAGTGGCATGTGTGGTGTTCGTATTGGTGGTGGTATTGGCAGTGGTATTGATGGTGGTATTGGTGGTGCTGGAGGTGGTGGTTTTGATGGTGGTGGTGATATTAGTGGTGGTGGTATTGGTGGTGGTATCAGTGGAGGTGGTATTGGTGGTGGTGGTATTTGATGGTGGTGGTATTGATGGTGGTGGTATTGTTGGTCGTGGTGGTATTGGTGGTGTTGGTGGTGGTATTGGTGATGATGGTATGGCTAGTGGTGGTGTTGTTGGTGGTGGTATGATTGTTGGTGTTGGTAGTGGTATTGGTGGTGGCATTGGTGGTGGTGATATTGGCGGTGTATTGGTGGTGGTGGTATTGGTCGTGGTATTAGAATAAGCGGTGATATTGGTGATGATAGTGGCATTGGTGGTGGCATTGGCATTGGTATTGGTAGTGGTGGTATTGGTGGTGTTGGGGTAGTATTGGTGGTATAGGTATTGGTGGTGGTGGTGTTATTGGTGGTGTTGGTGGTGGTTGTGGTGGTATTGGTGGAGGTAGTATTCATTGTGGTATTGGCGCTTGCATTGGTGGTGGTGAAGGTGGTGGTATTGGTGGTGGTGGTGGAATTGGTGGTGGTGGTATTGGTTGCGGTGGTATTGGTGGTGGTGGCATTGGTGGTGTTGGTGGTGGTATTGGTGGTGGTGTTATTGGTGGTGGTGGTATTGGTGGTGTTGGTGGTATTGGTGGTGGTGGTACTGGTGGTATTGGTGGTGATATTGGTCTTTGTATTGTTGGTGGTGGAGATGGTGGTATTGTTTGTGGTATTGGTGGTGGTATTGACGGTGGTTGTATTGGTGGCGGTGGTATTGGTGGCATTTGTGGTGGTGGTTGTATTGGCGGTGGTGGTATTGGTGATGGTATTGGTGGTAATGGTATTGGTGGTGGTATTGATGGTGGTGGTATTGGTGGTGATGGTATTGGCGGTGGTATTGGTGGTGTTGGTACTGGTAGTGGTTGTATTGGCAGTGGTGAAAGTGGTGGTATTGATGGTGGTATTGGTGGTGGAGGTGGTATTGGTGGAGGTGGTATTGGTGGCATTGGTATTGCTGGTGGTGGTGGTATTGGTGGTGTTGGTGCTGGTGGTGGTCGTATTGGTGGTGGTGGTGGTATTGATGGTGATATTGGTGGTATTAGTGGTGGTGTTATTGGTGGTGGTATTAGCATCGGCGGTGGTATTGGTGGTGGTAGTGGTATTGGTATTGGTGTTGGTATTGGCATTGGTATTGTGGTGGTGGTATTGGTGGTGTAGGTATTGGTGGTGTAGGTATTGGTGGTGGTTTTGTTAGTGGTGATGGTATTGGTGGTGGTGTTGGTATTGGTGGAGGTGGTGGTCTTAGTGGTGGTGGTTGGTGTATTGGTGGTGGTGGTATTGCTATTGGTGGTGGTGGTATTGGCGGTGGTATTGGTGGCAGTGGTATTGGTCATCATGTTACTAGTCTGGTAGTGGTGAAGTTGGTGGTGGTGGTGGTGGTATTGGTGGAGTTGGTATTGGTGGTGGTTGGGTTATTGGTGGTGTTGGTATTGCTGGTGGTATTGGTGGTGGCTGTGGTAGTGGCATTTGTGGTGTTCATATTGGTGGTGGTATTGGCAGTGGTATTGGTGGTGGTATTGGTGGTGCTGGAGGTGGTGGTTTTAATGGTGGTGGTGATATTAGTGGTGGTGGTATTGGTGGTGGTATCAGTGGAGGTGGTATTGGTGGTGGTGGTATTTGATGGTGGTGGTATTGGTGGTGGTGGTATTGGTGGTGGTGGTGGTATTGTTGGTCGTGATGGTATTGGTGGTGTTGGTGGTGGTATTGGTGATGATGGTATGGTTAGTGGTGGTGTTGTTGGTGGTGGTATGATTGTTGGTGTTGGTAGTGGTATTGGTGGTGGCATTGGTGGTGGTGATATTGGCAGTGTATTGGTGGTGGTGGTATTCGTCTTGGTATTAGAATAAGCGGTGATATTGTTGATGATAGCGGCATTGGTGGTGGCATTGGTATTGGTGGTGGTGGTATTGGTGGTGTTGGAGTAGTATTGGTGGTATAGGTATTGGTGGTGGTGGTGTTATTGGTGGTATTGGTGGTGGTTTTGGTGGTATTGGTGGAGGTAGTATTCGTTGTGGTATTGGCGCTTGCATTGGTGGTGGTGGTGGTGATGGTATTGGTGGTAGTGGTATTGGTGGCGGTGGTATTGGTGGTGGTGGCATTGGTGGTGTTGGTATTGGTGGTGGTGTTATTGGTGGTGGTATTGGTGGTGTTGGTGGTATAGGTGGTGGTGGTGGTATAGGTGGTGGTAGTATTGGTGGTGATATTGGTCTTTGTATTGTTGGTGATGGAGGTGGTGGTATTGTTTGTGGTATTGGTGGTGGTATTGACGGTGGTCGTATTGGTGGTGGTGGTATTGGTGGCATTTGTGGTGGTGGTTGTATTGGCGGTGGTGGTATTGGTGATGGTATTGGTGGTAATGGTATTGGTGGTGGTATTGATGGTGGTGGTATTGGTGGTGTTGGTACTGGTAGTGGTTGTATTGGCAGTGGTGAAGGTGGTGGTATTGATGGTGGCATTGGTGGTGGAGGTGGTATTGGTGGAGGTGGTATTGGTGGCATTGGTATTGCTGGTGGTGGTGGTATTGGTGTTGTTGGTGCTGGTGGTGGTGGTACTGGTGGTGGTGGTGGTATTGATGGTGGTTGGGTTATTGGTGGTGTTGGTATTGCTGGTGGTATTGGTGGTGGTTGTGGTAGTGGTAGTGGCATTTGTGGTGTTCGTATTGGTGGTGGTATTGGCAGTGGTATTGGTGGTGCTGGAGGTGGTGGTGGTGAAGGTGGTGGTATTGGTGGTGGAATTGGTGGTGGTGGTATTGGTGGCGGTGGTATTGGTGGTGGTGGCATTGGTGGTGTTGGTGGTGGTATTGGTGGTGGTGTTATTGGTGGTGGTGGTATTGGTGGTGTTGGTGGTATTGGTGGTGGTGGTACCGGTGGTGGTAGTATTGGTGGTTATATTGGTCTTTGTATTGTTGGTGGTGGAGATAGTGGTATTGTTTGTGGTATCGGTGGTGGTATTGACGGTGGTTGTATTGGTGGCGGTGGTATTGGTGGCATTTGTGGTGGTGGTTGTATTGGCGGTGGTGGTATTGGTGATGGTATTGGTGGTAATGGTATTGGTGGTGGTATTGATGGTGGTGGTATTGGTGGTGATGGTATTGGCGGTGGTATTGGTAGTGTTGGTACTGGTAGTGGTTGTATTGGCAGTGGTGAAAGTGGTGATATTGATGGTGGTATTAGTGGTGGAGGTGGTATTGGTGGAGGTGGTATTGGTGGCATTGGTATTGCTGGTGGTGGTGGTATTGGTGATGTTGGTGCTGGTGGTGGTGGTACTGGTGGTGGTGGTGGTATTGATGGTGGTATTGGTGGTATTAGTGGTGGTATTGATGGTGGTATTGGTGGTGGAGGTGGTATTGGTGGAGGTGGTATTGGTGGCATTGGTATCGCTGGTGGTGGTGGTATTGGTGGTGTTGGTGCTGGTGGTGGTGGTACTGGTGGTGGTGGTATTGATGGTGGTATTGTTGGTATTAGTGGTGGTGTTATTGGTGGTGGTATTAGCATCGGCGGTGGTATTGGTGGTGGTAGTGGTGTTGGTGTTGGTATTGGCATTGGTATTGTGGTGGTGGTATTGGTGGTGTAGGTATTGGTGGTGTAGGAATTGGTGGTGGTTTTGTTAGTGGTGATGGTATTGGTGGTGGTGTTGGTATTGGTGGAGGTGGTGGTATTAGTGGTGGTGGTTGGTGTATTGGTGGTGGTGGTATTGCTATTGGTGGTGGTGGTATTGGCGGTGGTATTGGTGGCAGTGGTATTGGTCATCATATTACTGGTCTGGTAGTGGTGGTGTTGGTGGTGGTGGTATTGGTAGAGTTGGTATTGGTGGTGTTGGTATTGCTGGTGGTATTGGTGGTGGTTGTGGTAGTGGCATTTGTGGTGTTCGTATTGGTGGTGGTATTGGCAGTGGTATTGGTGGTGGTATTGGTGGTGCTGGAGGTGGTGGTTTTGATGGTGGTGGTGATATTAGTGGTGGTGGTATTGGTGGTGGTATCAGTGAAGGTGGTATTGGTGGTGGTGGTGGTATTTGATGGTGGTGGTATTGGTGGTGGTGGTATTGTTGGTCGTGGTGGTATTGGTGGTGTTGGTGGTGGTATTGGTGATTATGGTATGGTTAGTGGTGGTGTTGGTGGTGGTATGATTGTTGGTGTTGGTAGTGGTATTGGTGGTGGCATTGGTGGTGGTGATATTGGCGGTGTATTGGTGGTGGTGGTATTGGTCTTGGTATTAGAATAAGCGGTGATTTTGGTGATGTTAGTGGCATTGGTGGTGGCATTGGCATTGGTATTGGTGGTATTGGTGGTGTTGGGGTAGTATTGGTGGTGTAGGTATTGGTGGTGGTGGTGTTATTGGTGGTATTGGTGGTGGTTTTGGTGGCATTGGTGGAGGTAGTATTCGTTGTGGTATTGGCGCTTGCATTGGTGGTGGTGAAGGTGGTGGTATTGGTGGTGGTGATGGTATTGGTGGTGGTGGTATTGGTGGTGGTGGTATTGGTGGTGGTGGCATTGGTGGTGTTGGTGGTGGTATTGGTGGTGGTGTTATTGGTGGTGGTGGTATTGGTGGTGGTGGTGGTATTGGTGGTGGTGGTACTGGTGGTGGTAGTATTGGTGGTGATATTGGTCTTTGTATTGTTGGTGGTGGAGGTGGTGGTATTGTTTGTGGTATTGGTGGTGGTATTGACGGTGGTGGTATTGGTGGCGGTGGTATTGGTGGCATTTGTGGTGGTGGTTGTATTGGCGGTGGTGGTATTGGTGATGGTATTGGTGGTAATGGTATTGGTGGTGGTATTGATGGTAGTGGTATTGGTGGTGATGGTATTGGCGGTGGTATTGGTGGTGTTGGTACTGGTAGTGGTTGTATTGGCAGTGGTGAAGGTGGTGGTATTGAGGTTGGTATTGGTGGTGGAGGTGGTATTGGTGGAGGTGGTATTGGTGGCATTGATATTGCTGGTGGTGGTGGTATTGGTGGTGGTGGTACTGGTGGTGGTGGTGGTGGTATTGATGGTGGTATTGGTGGTATTAGTGGTGGTGTTATTGGTGGTGGTATTAGCATCGGTGGTGGTATTGGTGTTGGTATTGGTATTGGCATTGGTATTGTGGTGGTGGTATTGGTGGTGTTGGGGGTGTATTGGTGGTGTAGGATTTGGTGGTGGTTTTGTTAGTGGTGATGGTATTGGTGGTGGTGTTGGTATTGGTGGTGATGGTGGTATTGATGGTGTTGGTATTGGCGGTGCTATTGGTGGTGTTGGTACTGGTAGTCGTTATATTGGCAGTAGTGACGGTGGTGGTATTGGTGGTGATATTGGTGGAGGTATTGGTGGAGGTGGTATTGGTGGCATTGGTATTGCTGGTGATGGTGGTATTGGTGGTGTTGGTGGTGGTGGTACTGATGGTGGTGGTGGTATTGATGGTGGTATTGGTGGTGGTATTGGTGGTGGTGTTATTGGTGGTGGTATTAGCATCTGCGGTGGTATTGGTGGTGGTAGTGGTATTGGTGTTGGTATTGGCATTGGTATTGTGGTGGTGGTTTTGGTGGTGTAAGTATTGGTGGTTTTATTGGTGGTAGCGGTATTGGTGGTGTTGGTGGTATTGGTGGTGGTCATATTGGTTGTGGTATTGGTGCTTGTATTGGTGGTGCTGAAGGTGGTGGTATTGATGGTGGTATTGGTGGTGGTGATATTTTGGTGGTGGTGGTATTGGTGGTGTTGGTGGTGGTATTGGTGGTGGTATTGGTGGTGGTTGTATTGGTGATGGTGTTGGTGGTGGTGGTATTGGTGATGATAGTATTGTGGTGGTATTGTTGTTTTTATTGGTGGTGGTGGAGGTGGTGGTATTGCTAGTGGTATTAGTGGCGGTAGTATTGGTGGCAGAGGTATTGGTGGTGGTATTTGTGGTGTTGCTGCTGGTGGTGGTATTGGTGGTAGTGGTGGTATTGGCAGTGGTGGTGGTATTGGTGACGGTATTGGTGGTATTGGTGGAGGGGGTGATATTGATGTTTGTGTTATTGGTGGTGTTGGTACTTGTAGTGGTGGTATTGCTGGTGGTGTTGTTAACACAAACTTCCTAATCACACGCCTCTTCGGACTGCATCACACGCATACGCACGTCAATACAATCACGTGACGGGAACCACGGAGTATTTACTTCCGCGTTCCCCATTTACTCACTAATATCCGGGCCGAGGAGGACAGATCGAGGTTGATCGCGGGAGTCTGCGAGCATGGAAGTAAGTTGGCGAACCACTTTTGACACAGCACTAGGTTCCTTTCAACTTAACTTTCTTAAACAGATCAAAACAGTTATGATTTGTCTTTTATTTCGACAGGTTTTGATGGTGGTGGTGATATTAGTGGTGGTGGTATTGGTGGTGGTATCAGTGGAGGTGGTATTGGTGGTGGTGGTATTTGATGGTGGTGGTATTGGTGGTGGTGGTATTGTTGGTCATGATGGTATTGGTGGTGTTGGTGGTGGTATTGGTGATGATGGTATGGTTAGTGGTGGTGTTGTTGGTGGTGGTATGATTGTTGGTGTTGGTAGTGGTATTGGTGGTGGCATTGGTGGTGGTGATATTGGCGGTGTATTGGTGGTGGTGGTATTGGTCTTGGTATTAGAATAAGCGGTGATATTGGTGATGATAGTGGCATTGGTGGTGGCATTGGCATTGGTATTGGTGGTGGTGGTATTGGTGGTGTAGTAGTATTGGTGGTATAGGTATTGGTGGTGGTGGTGTTATTGGTGGTATTGGTGGTGGTTTTGGTGGTATTGGTGGAGGTAGTATTCGTTGTGGTATTGGCGCTTGCATTGGTGGTGGTGAAGGTGGTGGTATTGGTGGTGGTGATGGTATTGGTGGTGGTGGTATTGGTGGCGGTGGTATTGGTGGTGGTGGCACTGGTGGTGTTGGTGGTGGTATTGGTGGTGGTGTTATTGGTGGTGGTGGTATTGGTGGTGTTGGTGGTATTGGTGGTGGTGGTACTGGTGGTGGTAGTATTGGTGGTGATATTGGTCTTTGTATTGTTGGTGGTGGAGGTGGTGGTATTGTTTGTGGTATTGGTGGTGGTATTGACAGTGGTCGTATTGGTGGTGGTGGTATTGGTGGCATTTGTGGTGGTGGTTGTATTGGCGGTGGTGGTATTGGTGATGGTATTGGTGGTAATGGTATTGGTGGTGGTATTGATGGTGGTGGTATTGGTGGTGTTGGTACTGGTAGTGGTTGTATTGGCAGTGGTGAAGGTGGTGGTATTGATGGTGGTATTGGTGGTGGAGGTGGTATTGGTGGAGGTGGTATTGGTGGCATTGGTATTGCTGGTGGTGGTGGTATTGGTGTTGTTGGTGCTGGTGGTGGTGGTACTGGTGGTGGTGGTGGTATTGATGGTGGTATTGGTGGTGGTTGTGGTAGTGGCATTTGTGGTGTTCGTATTGGTGGTGGTATTGGCAGTGGTATTGATGGTGGTATTGGTGGTGCTGGAGGTGGTGGTTTTGATGGTGGTGGTGATATTAGTGGTGGTGGTATTGGTGGTGGTATCAGTGGAGGTGGTATTGGTGGTGGTGGTATTTGATGGTGGTGGTATTGATGGTGGTGGTATTGTTGGTCGGGGTGGTATTGGTGGTGTTGGTGGTGGTATTGGTGATGATGGTAGGGCTAGTGGTGGTGTTGTTGGTGGTGGTATGATTGTTGGTGTTGGTAGTGGTATTGGTGGTGGCATTGGTGGTGGTGATATTGGCGGTGTATTGGTGGTGGTGGTATTGGTCGTGGTATTAGAATAAGCGGTGATATTGGTGATGATAGTGGCATTGGTGGTGGCATTGGTATTGGTAGTGGTGGTATTGGTGGTGTTGGGGTAGTAATGGTGGTATAGGTATTGGTGGTGGTGGTGTTATTGGTGGTGTTGGTGGTGGTTGTGGTGGTATTGGTGGAGGTAGTATTCATTGTGGTATTGGCGCTTGCATTGGTGGTGGTGAAGGTGGTGGTATTGGTGGTGGTGGTGGAATTGGTGGTGGTGGTATTGGTTGCGGTGGTATTGGTGGTGGTGGCATTGGTGGTGTTGGTGGTGGTATTGGTGGTGGTGTTATTGGTGGTGGTGGTATTGGTGGTGTTGGTGGTATTGGTGGTGGTGGTACTGGTGGTATTGGTGGTGATATTGGTCTTTGTATTGTTGGTGGTGGAGATGGTGGTATTGTTTGTGGTATTGGTGGTGGTATTGACGGTGGTTGTATTGGTGGCGGTGGTATTGGTGGCATTTGTGGTGGTGGTTGTATTGGCGGTGGTGGTATTGGTGATGGTATTGGTGGTAATGGTATTGGTGGTGGTATTGATGGTGGTGGTATTGGTGGTGATGGTATTGGCGGTGGTATTGGTGGTGTTGGTACTGGTAGTGGTTGTATTGGCAGTGGTGAAAGTGGTGGTATTGATGGTGGTATTGGTGGTGGAGGTGGTATTGGTGGAGGTGGTATTGGTGGCATTGGTATTGCTGGTGGTGGTGGTATTGGTGGTGTTGGTGCTGGTGGTGGTCGTATTGGTGGTGGTGGTGGTATTGATGGTGATATTGGTGGTATTAGTGGTGGTGTTATTGGTGGTGGTATTAGCATCGGCGGTGGTATTGGTGGTGGTAGTGGTATTGGTATTGGTGTTGGTATTGGCATTGGTATTGTGGTGTAGGTATTGGTGGTGTAGGTATTGGTGGTGGTTTTGTTAGTGGTGATGGTATTGGTGGTGGTGTTGGTATTGGTGGAGGTGGTGGTCTTAGTGGTGGTGGTTGGTGTATTGGTGGTGGTGGTATTGCTATTGGTGGTGGTGGTATTGGCGGTGGTATTGGTGGCAGTGGTATTGGTCATCATGTTACTAGTCTGGTAGTGGTGAAGTTGGTGGTGGTGGTGGTATTGGTGGAGTTGGTATTGGTGGTGGTTGGGTTATTGGTGGTGTTGGTATTGCTGGTGGTATTGGTGGTGGCTGTGGTAGTGGCATTTGTGGTGTTCATATTGGTGGTGGTATTGGCAGTGGTATTGGTGGTGGTATTGGTGGTGCTGGAGGTGGTGGTTTTAATGGTGGTGGTGATATTAGTGGTGGTGGTATTGGTGGTGGTATCAGTGGAGGTGGTATTGGTGGTGGTGGTATTTGATGGTGGTGGTATTGGTGGTGGTGGTATTGGTGGTGGTGGTATTGTTGGTCGTGATGGTATTGGTGGTGTTGGTGGTGGTATTGGTGATGATGGTATGGTTAGTGGTGGTGTTGTTGGTGGTGGTGTGATTGTTGGTGTTGGTAGTGGTATTGGTGGTGGCATTGGTGGTGGTGATATTGGCAGTGTATTGGTGGTGGTGGTATTCGTCTTGGTATTAGAATAAGCGGTGATATTGTTGATGATAGCGGCATTGGTGGTGGCATTGGCATTGGTATTGGTGGTGGTGGTATTGGTGGTGTTGGAGTAGTATTGGTGGTATAGGTATTGGTGGTGGTGGTGTTATTGGTGGTATTGGTGGTGGTTTTGGTGGTATTGGTGGAGGTAGTATTCGTTGTGGTATTGGCGCTTGCATTGGTGGTGGTGAAGGTGGTGGTATTGGTGGTGGTGATGGTATTGGTGGTAGTGGTATTGGTGGCGGTGGTATTGGTGGTGGTGGCATTGGTGGTGTTGGTGGTGGTATTGGTGGTGGTGTTATTGGTGGTGGTGGTATTGGTGGTGTTGGTGGTATAGGTGGTGGTGGTACTGGTGGTGGTAGTATTGGTGGTGATATTGGTCTTTGTATTGTTGGTGATGGAGGTGGTGGTATTGTTTGTGGTATTGGTGGTGGTATTGACGATGGTCGTATTGGTGGTGGTGGTATTGGTGGCATTTGTGGTGGTGGTTGTATTGGCGGTGGTGGTATTGGTGATGGTATTGGTGGTAATGGTATTGGTGGTGGTATTGATGGTGGTGGTATTGGTGGTGTTGGTACTGGTAGTGGTTGTATTGGCAGTGGTGAAGGTGGTGGTATTGATGGTGGCATTGGTGGTGGAGGTGGTATTGGTGGAGGTGGTATTGGTGGCATTGGTATTGCTGGTGGTGGTGGTATTGGTGTTGTTGGTGCTGGTGGTGGTGGTACTGGTGGTGGTGGTGGTATTGATGGTGGTTGGGTTATTGGTGGTGTTGGTATTGCTGGTGGTATTGGTGGTGGTTGTGGTAGTGGTAGTGGCATTTGTGGTGTTCGTATTGGTGGTGGTATTGGCAGTGGTATTGATGGTGGTATTGGTGGTGCTGGAGGTGGTGGTGGTGAAGGTGGTGGTATTGGTGGTGGAATTGGTGGTGGTGGTATTGGTGGCGGTGGTATTGGTGGTGGTGGCATTGGTGGTGTTGGTGGTGGTATTGGTGGTGGTGTTATTGGTGGTGGTGGTATTGGTGGTGTTGGTGGTATTGGTGGTGGTGGTACCGGTGGTGGTAGTATTGGTGGTTATATTGGTCTTTGTATTGTTGGTGGTGGAGATAGTGGTATTGTTTGTGGTATCGGTGGTGGTATTGACGGTGGTTGTATTGGTGGCGGTGGTATTGGTGGCATTTGTGGTGGTGGTTGTATTGGCGGTGGTGGTATTGGTGATGGTATTGGTGGTAATGGTATTGGTGGTGGTATTGATGGTGGTGGTATTGGTGGTGATGGTATTGGCGGTGGTATTGGTAGTGTTGGTACTGGTAGTGGTTGTATTGGCAGTGGTGAAAGTGGTGATATTGATGGTGGTATTAGTGGTGGAGGTGGTATTGGTGGAGGTGGTATTGGTGGCATTGGTATTGCTGGTGGTGGTGGTATTGGTGATGTTGGTGCTGGTGGTGGTGGTACTGGTGGTGGTGGTGGTATTGATGGTGGTATTGGTGGTATTAGTGGTGGTATTGATGGTGGTATTGGTGGTGGAGGTGGTATTGGTGGAGGTGGTATTGGTGGCATTGGTATCGCTGGTGGTGGTGGTATTGGTGGTGTTGGTGCTGGTGGTGGTGGTACTGGTGGTGGTGGTATTGATGGTGGTATTGTTGGTATTAGTGGTGGTGTTATTGGTGGTGGTATTAGCATCGGCGGTGGTATTGGTGGTGGTAGTGGTGTTGGTGTTGGTATTGGCATTGGTATTGTGGTGGTGGTATTGGTGGTGTAGGTATTGGTGGTGTAGGAATTGGTGGTGGTTTTGTTAGTGGTGATGGTATTGGTGGTGGTGTTGGTATTGGTGGAGGTGGTGGTATTAGTGGTGGTGGTTGGTGTATTGGTGGTGGTGGTATTGCTATTGGTGGTGGTGGTATTGGCGGTGGTATTGGTGGCAGTGGTATTGGTCATCATATTACTGGTCTGGTAGTGGTGGTGTTGGTGGTGGTGGTGGTGGTATTGGTAGAGTTGGTATTGGTGGTGTTGGTATTGCTGGTGGTATTGGTGGTGGTTGTGGTAGTGGCATTTGTGGTGTTCGTATTGGTGGTGGTATTGGCAGTGGTATTGGTGGTGGTATTGGTGGTGCTGGAGGTGGTGGTTTTGATGGTGGTGGTGATATTAGTGGTGGTGGTATCAGTGAAGGTGGTATTGGTGGTGGTGGTGGTGGTATTTGATGGTGGTGGTATTGGTGGTGGTGGTATTGTTGGTCGTGGTGGTATTGGTGGTGTTGGTGGTGGTATTGGTGATTATGGTATGGTTAGTGGTGGTGTTGGTGGTGGTATGATTGTTGGTGTTGGTAGTGGTATTGGTGGTGGCATTGGTGGTGGTGATATTGGCGGTGTATTGGTGGTGGTGGTATTGGTCTTGGTATTAGAATAAGCGGTGATTTTGGTGATGTTAGTGGCATTAGTGGTGGCATTGGCATTGGTATTGGTGGTGGTGGTATTGGTGGTGTTGGGGTAGTATTGGTGGTGTAGGTATTGGTGGTGGTGGTGTTATTGGTGGTATTGGTGGTGGTTTTGGTGGCATTGGTGGAGGTAGTATTCGTTGTGGTATTGGCGCTTGCATTGGTGGTGGTGAAGGTGGTGGTATTGGTGGTGGTGATGGTATTGGTGGTGGTGGTATTGGTGGTGGTGGTATTGGTGGTGGTGGCATTGGTGGTGTTGGTGGTGGTATTGGTGGTGGTGTTATTGGTGGTGGTGGTATTGGTGGTGGTGGTGGTATTGGTGGTGGTGGTACTGGTGGTGGTAGTATTGGTGGTGATATTGGTCTTTGTATTGTTGGTGGTGGAGGTGGTGGTATTGTTTGTGGTATTGGTGGTGGTATTGACGGTGGTGGTATTGGTGGCGGTGGTATTGGTGGCATTTGTGGTGGTGGTTGTATTGGCGGTGGTGGTATTGGTGATGGTATTGGTGGTAATGGTATTGGTGGTGGTATTGATGGTAGTGGTATTGGTGGTGATGGTATTGGCGGTGGTATTGGTGGTGTTGGTACTGGTAGTGGTTGTATTGGCAGTGGTGAAGGTGGTGGTATTGAGGTTGGTATTGGTGGTGGAGGTGGTATTGGTGGAGGTGGTATTGGTGGCATTGATATTGCTGGTGGTGGTGGTATTGGTGGTATTGGTGGTGGTTTTGGTGGCATTGGTGGAGGTAGTATTCGTTGTGGTATTGGCGCTTGCATTGGTGGTGGTGAAGGTGGTGGTATTGGTGGTGGTGATGGTATTGGTGGTGGTGGTATTGGTGGTGGTGGTATTGGTGGTGGTGGCATTGGTGGTGTTGGTGGTGGTATTGGTGGTGGTGTTATTGGTGGTGGTGGTATTGGTGGTGGTGGTGGTATTGGTGGTGGTGGTACTGGTGGTGGTAGTATTGGTGGTGATATTGGTCTTTGTATTGTTGGTGGTGGAGGTGGTGGTATTGTTTGTGGTATTGGTGGTGGTATTGACGGTGGTGGTATTGGTGGCGGTGGTATTGGTGGCATTTGTGGTGGTGGTTGTATTGGCGGTGGTGGTATTGGTGATGGTATTGGTGGTAATGGTATTGGTGGTGGTATTGATGGTAGTGGTATTGGTGGTGATGGTATTGGCGGTGGTATTGGTGGTGTTGGTACTGGTAGTGGTTGTATTGGCAGTGGTGAAGGTGGTGGTATTGAGGTTGGTATTGGTGGTGGAGGTGGTATTGGTGGAGGTGGTATTGGTGGCATTGATATTGCTGGTGGTGGTGGTATTGGTGGTGGTGGTACTGGTGGTGGTGGTGGTATTGATGGTGGTATTGGTGGTATTAGTGGTGGTGTTATTGGTGGTGGTATTAGCATCGGTGGTGGTATTGGTGTTGGTATTGGTATTGGCATTGGTATTGTGGTGGTGGTATTGGTGGTGTTGGGGGTGTATTGGTGGTGTAGGATTTGGTGGTGGTTTTGTTAGTGGTGATGGTATTGGTGGTGGTGTTGGTATTGGTGGTGGTGGTGGTATTGATGGTGTTGGTATTGGCGGTGCTATTGGTGGTGTTGGTACTGGTAGTCGTTATATTGGCAGTAGTGACGGTGGTGGTATTGGTGGTGATATTGGTGGAGGTATTGGTGGAGGTGGTATTGGTGGCATTGGTATTGCTGGTGATGGTGGTATTGGTGGTGTTGGTGGTGGTGGTACTGATGGTGGTGGTGGTATTGATGGTGGTATTGGTGGTATTGGTGGTGTTATTGGTGGTGGTATTAGCATCTGCGGTGGTATTGGTGGTGGTAGTGGTATTGGTGTTGGTATTGGCATTGGTATTGTGGTGGTGGTTTTGGTGGTGTAAGTATTGGTGGTTTTATTGGTGGTAGCGGTATTGGTGGTGTTGGTGGTATTGGTGGTGGTCATATTGGTTGTGGTATTGGTGCTTGTATTGGTGGTGCTGAAGGTGGTGGTATTGATGGTGGTATTGGTGGTGGTGATATTGGTGGTGGTGGTATTGGTGGTGTTGGTGGTGGTATTGGTGGTGGTATTGGTGGTGGTTGTATTGGTGATGGTGTTGGTGGTGGTGGTGGTGGTATTGGTGATGATAGTATTGTGGTGGTATTGTTGTTTTTATTGGTGGTGGTGGAGGTGGTGGTATTGCTAGTGGTATTAGTGGCGGTAGTATTGGTGGCAGAGGTATTGGTGGTGGTATTTGTGGTGTTGCTGCTGGTGGTGGTATTGGTGGTAGTGGTGGTATTGGCAGTGGTGGTGGTATTGGTGACGGTATTGGTGGTATTGGTGGAGGGGGTGATATTGATGTTTGTGTTATTGGTGGTGTTGGTACTTGTAGTGGTGGTATTGCTGGTGGTGTTGTTAACACAAACTTCCTAATCACACGCCTCTTCGGACTGCATCACACGCATACGCACGTCAATACAATCACGTGACGGGAACCACGGAGTATTTACTTCCGCGTTCCCCATTTACTCACTAATATCCGGGCCGAGGAGGACAGATCGAGGTTGATCGCGGGAGTCTGCGAGCATGGAAATAAGTTGGCGAACCACTTTTGACACAGCACTAGGTTCCTTTCAACTTAACTTTCTTAAACAGATCAAAACAGTTATGATTTGTCTTTTATTTCGACAGATACTATAGCTCACTACCCCCCTCCCGGACCCATGATGCTAGTAACACCAAGAACATAAGTAAGAGGTCTAACTGGTCTATCCATGCAGCTGTTTTTACAATTATTTTTAAATGTTAGACATGCTTTGGAGCAACGGCGCCTGGCAAACACCTCAGACGCTTGTTTTTAGCATGCCTACCACCTCACGAGTCCGCTATATCTTCGGCATACACTACGGCTAAATAGCCACTACGATTGCACTTTGTCAGTAGCCCTGACACCACTTAATGTAATCAAACGCAGGCACAATTAGTGTTTAGGGTCTTGTGGAAATAGCCTGACATTTCCATAAGTCCGTTTCTAGCGACGAATAATCACTCGTGTTTGGGCGTTGTTAGCTATTATCGCTATTCGGACACCCACTCTCGCTCCACAGCACGGGTTTATCAAATGTTTTGTTCACACAAGCACGTAAAAAAGATGAAATGCAATCAACAATGTTATGTCTCTTTATGTCTTTATATGTGGTTTGTCTGTCTTATTTTCTTTTTCAGACATTCTTAGCCCCGGATTAATAGGAGGCTTTTCGGTAAAACCGTGAGTTTTACCATCTGATCTCCACAGGTTAGGGTGAGCCTTAGCGTGTGCATACCGCCGTGGAGACCCTTGTGGTCCTGATGAAAGCTTAGCCAACTGGGCACAATAAGCAGAAACATGTCGACCTTATTATAAATTGGTCAAGCTCTGGTTAACTTAACAAGCCAGATCTTGTCCAACTCACGTTTTTATTGGTCTTTGATTTGCCAAGATTAAATTTGTTGTTGGTTAAAATTATTTACCTTTTAACTTCACTCCCTTTCACAATCAAAAACCAGCTCCGCTGTAACACAGGCGTCGCAGCACACAAGAGAGGCACTCGGCCTCTCTGGTGGGAACCCGATGATGAAGCATGTCACCAACTAGGTTGGTGAGTGAGGGTTCTTTTAACAAATCTTTTTGGTTTTTGCCCGTGCCTTTTTGCTCCCTTATCCCTTGTCACTCTTTTGTTGTTTAATTGATTTAACCAGGGGGAACAAGAGTGATAGTCCCTCACCCTCTTTGTGTTCTTGAGATATTTTACAGCGCAGAGCTGCGAGGGTTACTTCCCTTTCTTTTGCCTTGCTTTAGAGACTCTCCACACAGCAGCATGGATAATCTTGGTCTCTCTTACTCCAATGAGGAGGTGGATGCCTTATTGGCAGACCCCTCACTCTTTTCTGACCCCTCGATCGCTCAAACCATTTCACAAACCACTGAGTGGGATAAATTGAGCGAACAGAAAAGAGGGCGGATACGTACCATTCTCCATGGCACGATCCTCACTGAATACCTCAGAAACAACATAGCACCCAAAGGTCTGCTGGTTACCAATGCCCCTCGCATTTTTCTAGATGATGCCCAATTTAGAAAAGAATGGGCACAGATCGCCTGGCACTGTACCAGGGATTGGTTGGTGCTTATCATAAAAACAGCGTTAAGGCTCTCGGAGGCTATTATGGTAGAGATCCAGTTAACGGAAACTCACTTCAGGACCACCTTAACCGGCTACAAGAAACGGCTCGACGAACTGAATAAAGAAATGAATGAATATAAGGATTCCCTCACGCAATCTAAAGCCCAAAAATTCCAAAAGGATCTGTCAAGATGGTCTTATACTAGGGCATATCCTTATACCAGCCCTGACTACACCCCGCCTGCGAGGAATGACTACAGTACTGATAGTTCATTTGATGGTTCCACAGCAAGCGATTCCAGTGGCGATAGCTACAAGGCACGCCAACTGGGAAGAGGAAGGAACAGACGACAATACAACAACCAGACCTGGCATTCTTTCCAACAATCACCTTTCCAACCCCCACCATTCCACCCTATGATGGGTTGGAACCCTGGTTTTTTACCACATCCCCAGTACCAACAGAACCAATATCGCCCCCCTTTTTTAGAGAGGGGCAGGAGAGGCCGCGGACGAAGAAGAGGACCCACCCAAGTCCACTGGCAACAGGACGAAACAGTGGGGGACAACACGCGGAGCAAGGCGCAACGAGCAGGCCCCAGCAATCAACGAGTTTGATCACGAACCTTTCTTCAGTGATACTTACATCTGATGAGACCTCGGTCTTGGAAAAGGGGTTAGGTTTTATACCGACGGCCCGTTTTGATCGCTTCAAACTCAAATGCGAACTTTCAAATTTCTTCAGGAAACTGAAGCTCAAGAGTTTCTTTGAAAAGCAGCCTCCGGATAATACTCAGCCGCAATCGAGCGACACAGGGTTTAAGGTAAAATCTACTTTCACTCCGCCTCATAATGCTATCCCACCTGAGATCACAGCGTTTGAACAGGCAGTATCCAACGATATTGAAGCCTTTATGGAACCAAATTGCTTCAAGAACATGAAGGCCGGCGAGTTTCAAGCTTTACACTCCTTGCAAGCCAACACGAACATCGTGATAAAATCAGCAGACAAAGGTGGCGGAGTAGTAATAAAAGACACCACTGCCTATGACATGGAATGCAGACGCCTCCTCAATGATCCTATCAGTTACACTCCCCTAGTTGCGGATCCCACCCATGAACTCCGGAGCACAATTCAAGAATTGGTCGAAAACGCAGAACTCCAGGGTTTTATCACTAAACAGGAAGCAACTTTCCTCACAACCAGTGAGGGTATCATGCCTTACTTCTATACCCTCCCAAAAACTCACAAGAACAGAATACCCCCTCCTGGACGTCCCATAGTTTCTGGGATTGGTTCACTGCTGGAACCCCTGTCACGTTACTGTGATTTTTTCTTGAAACCGCTCATCCAGGCTACTAGTACCTACCTCAAGGATACGAAAAGTTTATTGGCTCTTCTCCAGGAGTTCACTCTCCCAGATGGAGTCGTTTTTCTAATGACCATGGACATTGAGAGCCTCTATACCTGCATTCCCCAGGACGACATCATCGATGTAATCAGGAGCACTCTTGAGTCTAGCTCTTGGAACTATACAACTCCTCGTGAATTTGTGATCGCATGTGCCACACTTGCATTAAAAAGAAATTTCTTTGAATACAAGGGCGATCTGTTCTTACAGTCAACAGGCACATCGATGGGCAGCACTTTTGCGCCTTCGGTAGCTGGGCTGTATGTGTTCGATTTTGAATGTAGATTCATCTTAGCTCCACACAACCCTTTTTCGTCCAATATTTTCTTTTGGAAAAGATATATTGATGACGTCTTGATCATCTGGCAGGGCTCAGAGGAATCCCTCCTCGATTTCTACAACTGGGTGAACGCATGCAATCCTCACCTCAAGTTCACACATACTCATAACAAAGATGAGATGATTTTCTTGGATGTGGTAATCACCAGGGTAGGCGACACTCTTCAAACCAAAACTCACCATAAGCCGACGGCAAAAAACAACCTGCTACATTTCACTAGTTACCACCCTCGCCCACTGATGGAAAACCTCCCTTTTGGTCAATACCTTCGGCTCCGTCGGAATTGCAGTGATGTTTCAACATACAAAAAACAAGCCAATGAACTTACTGTTAAATTGAAAGATCGCGGCTACCCTGATAAAATACTCTCAAAGAGTAACAAACGAGCACGCAACCAAAATAGAGAAGCACTTTTGGAAGTTCATGAGAAAGAGGATCAGGACACCATACCTCTCACTTGCGTCACGACTTATAACGCAGCATCCAACGCAGTAAGCAAGTCCGTCAAGAAACATTGGAATATCCTGACAAGTAATAAACATGACTGGGAGAAACCCTTGTTTTCTTATAAAAGAGCAAGGAGCCTTAAGGACTCCTTGGTTCATACCCGTCCGAGAGTTCAGGATAGAAACCAAGAACAGTCCATCGTCAGTGCGTGGGGTCTTCCTCCCATTGATGGCCACTATCCTTGTGGCTCATGTAGTGTCTGCCATCTGACATCCCCCTCGAAATATCTAACACTTGAACAAGGTAAACAATGGATGCAGAGAATGCACACTAATTGCAATTCCACCGATGTGGTTTACTTGATCACTTGCCCATGCGGACTGAGATACGTCGGCATGACAAGTAGGAAAATAAAACAGCGCATCTGCGAACATCGCAGCACCATCCGGTGTCGCAAGCTGAGTACAAAACTGACGGAACATTTTTTGCTGTTTAACCACACAACAAATGACATGAAATGGACAATCATTGAAAAACTGAAGCCTGGAGCAAATACCCAACAGTTGTTATTTGAAAAAGAACAACGTTGGGTTTACCGTTTATCCACTCATCTTAAAGGTCTGAATGACAATATCCCATGGGGTTCCATATTGAAACATTGATTTGCTGACCCAACCTAACCAGTTTGGCGAAAATACCTTAGTAGCCTCCGTGCAGTTCCTTTTCCTTAAACAGCCTTTGACTTTCCAATTTCCTCGTCAATCCCCAATATCAGGGTGACATAATCTGTCTTTGATTGAGACTCCCCATAAACAGTTTTATTATTTGATATATGCCAACCCTTACAAACTCACAACATCAGGGTGAAATAGTCTGTCTTCTAATTGAGATTCGCCGTAGACGGTTTAATTATTTGGCAGATGTCGTACTTGGCGTGTTTCCATGGAATTAATCTCCCAAACCAACTTCATGGTTATCTCGGGCATTATCAGCCTGTTGAATAAAGCACGCCAGTTCAAAACCTCCCCATTACGACGGGAGAACCAATACGAACACGAACACAAACTTCCTAATCACACGCCTCTTCGGACTGCATCACACGCATACGCACGTCAATACAATCACGTGACGGGAACCACGGAGTATTTACTTCCGCGTTCCCCATTTACTCACTAATATCCGGGCCGAGGAGGACAGATCGAGGTTGATCGCGGGAGTGTGCGAGCATGGAAGTAAGTTGGCGAACCACTTTTGACACAGCACTAGGTTCCTTTCAACTTAACTTTCTTAAACAGATCAAAACAGTTATGATTTGTCTTTTATTTCGACAGATACTATAGCTCACTACCCCCCTCCCGGACCCATGATGCTAGTAACACCAAGAACATAAGTAAGAGGTCCAACTGGTCTATCCATGCAGCTGTTTTTACAATTATTTTTAAATGTTAGACATGCTTTGGAGCAACGGCGCCTGGCAAACACCTCAGACGCTTGTTTTTAGCATGCCTACCACCTCACGAGTCCGCTATATCTTCGGCATACACTACGGCTAAATAGCCACTACGATTGCACTTTGTCAGTAGCCCTGACACCACTTAATGTAATCAAACGCAGGCACAATTAGTGTTTAGGGTCTTGTGGAAATAGCCTGACATTTCCATAAGTCCGTTTCTAGCGACGAATAATCACTCGTGTTTGGGCGTTGTTAGCTATTATCGCTATTCGGACACCCACTCTCGCTCCACAGCACGGGTTTATCAAATGTTTTGTTCACACAAGCACGTAAAAAAGATGAAATGCAATCAACAATGTTATGTCTCTTTATGTCTTTATATGTGGTTTGTCGGTCTTATTTTCTTTTTCAGACATTCTTAGCCCCGGATTAATAGGAGGCTTTTCGGTAAAACCGTGAGTTTTACCATCTGATCTCCACAGGTTAGGGTGCGCCTTAGCGTGTGCATACCGCCGTGGAGACCCTTGTGGTCCTGATGAAAGCTTAGCCAACTGGGCACAATAAGCAGAAACATGTCGACCTTATTATAAATTGGTCAAGCTCTGGTTAACTTAACAAGCCAGATCTTGTCCAACTCACGTTTTTATTGGTCTTTGATTTGCCAAGATTAAATTTGTTGTTGGTTAAAATCATTTAACTTTTAACTTCACTCCCTTTCACAATCAAAAACCAGCTCCGCTGTAACACAGGCGTCGCAGCACACCAGAGAGGCACTCGGCCTCTCTGGTGGGAACCCGATGATGAAGCATGTCACCAACTAGGTTGGTGAGTGAGGGTTCTTTTAACAAATCTTTTTGGTTTTTGCCCGTGCCTTTTTGCTCCCTTATCTCTTGTCACTCTTTTGTTGTTTAATTGGTGTTGTTAATAAAACAGGCTTTTGAAAACGACCTGTCAGGTGGCTTTAGTATAGATGACATGTAACACAGATGCGCAGAGCACGCTGTCCTCGACCCGTCCCAATCCAGATTCCGAAGCAACCACAGCACAGAGACCACTCTAATCGCCGCCAAAGATGACATCCGCACCCTCCTGGACCAAGGCTACTCCGCAGTCCTCATCCTACTCGACCTATCAGCGGCCGTCTACACAGTCTCCCACCGCACACTATTCATCAGACTACATGACGCAGGCATACAAGAAACAGCCCTGGACTGGATCCAATCTTTCCTCACTGGAAGAAGCCAAAGGATCAGACTCCCACCCTTCCTCTTCGACCCCGCGAAAATCACCTGCGGAGTCCCACAGGGTTCATCACTGAGCCCCACCCTCTTCAACATCTACATGGCCCCCCTCGCAGCCATCGTCTGACAACAAGGCCTCAACATCGTATCCTATGCCGACAACACCCAGCTCATTCTCTCCCTCATCAAAGACCCTACCACTGCCAAACGCAACTTCCAAAAAGAAATGCAAGATGTCGCAGTCTGGATGTCCAACAACTGGCTGAAATTCAACGCCGAGAAGACAGAAGTCCTTCTCCTCAGTACCACCCCTTCTGCATGGGTCAGCACCTGGTGGCTGACCACCCTCAGAAGCCCACCTACCCCCTCAGACCACGCCAAGAACCTCGGCATCGTACTCGACTCATCACTTACCATGAACCTCCAGCGGCTTCAAAACCCTCCGCATCCTCCACAAGACCTTCAAGTGGATCCCCCGAGTCAAGGAAGACGGTCACCCACGCACTCATCACCAGCAGACTGGACTATGGAAACGCACTCTATGCCGGCATCAACAAGTCCCTACTCCGCAAACTCCAGACAGTACAGAACACCACCGCCAGACTCGCCCTCGGCATCCCCCGACACAACCGCATCAGCCAACACCTACGAACTCTCCACTGGCTCCCCATGGAGAAAAGAGTCACTTTCAAAATCCTCACTAGCGCCTACAAATGCCTACACAACAACGGACCGAAATCCCTCAACGACATAATCAATTTTCATGTACCCAAAAGAAACCTCAGATTTTCCAACCTTGCACTGGCCGAAACCCTGCGCATCCACAGAGCCAGAGCAGGAGGAAGATCCTTCTTTCACATTGCAGCCAAGACCTGGAATGAGCTACCGGCAGACATCAGACGCGCCCCCTCCCTGAACACCTTCAGGAAGACCCTCAAGACCTGGCTCTTCGGCTAAACAAATCTGCGGACCCCACCCCCTCAGCGACTTGAGGCACTCACAGGTGAGTAGTGCGTTTACAATTCCTTGATTGATTGAGTGATGTGCTGTTCTCAGCTTCAGCCCATTAGCACAGGATTATGTGCTACCTGGAATTCACATAATTTAATTCACTAGTCATTTCTATATCCATTTTACTTGGGGAGGGTTGAAACAGACACAAGATAATGCTGAGTTATAGTGATTGAAAGCAGGCACCCGTGTTACCTGGGCGGCCGTGCTGCTTAAAAAAACACAAGCGGGTTCAGCTGAAGCAGCGCATGTCCAGCCTGCAGTAAGAGAAACTCAATAAAGTAAATAGTGCTTATAGACTAAATAACAACAGGTCCCGTGTAACAACTGAAGTAAAAGTGCCAGTCGCCATGGGAGAGAACAAATGAAGACAGGGCCGTACTAAGGAGGGACTAACAAGCCTATTAACAAATCTGAAGGCAGCATTTATGAAGGACAAAGACACAAGCTAATGAAAAATATGGGAGGAGAGTGGGCGCGGCATCTCTCGCATACTTTACTACTGCAGTCTCACAGAGCGAGCAGCGCATGCGAACTGCCGCTAAGCTCGACCTAAAAACAATGAATGCATTTTCCCATGCTGACTTCCAAAAGAATCTGTATGTAAAGAGATCACACAATTTTAAACGGTTTTGTCACACGCTATCACAATAAGCAGCAGGGTTACTTGCATATGCCAAATAGCTCTGATAAAGAATCTGCTCCCTGGCGGAGGGTATGGAAGTTTTCTTGCTATTTTTTCACTGAGGCGCCCTGCCTATAATTATTGGAAGGCAGTGATTTCTTTCCGAGCTTCAAGACTCAAGCTACACCTCGCTGATGAGCCCAATACGCCAAAACCAGTTTGCTCCTGTAAAAGGGAACAGCGTCTGTAAGTTTGGAGCACTACTCCAGCTGTTTCTTCTGTGACAGAATAGGTGCCACAAGGCTGAAGCCAAGTTAAGATTGATTTTGTTGCTATTCAGATAAGATGTCGCAAGGCAGTCCACGCTGAACTGCTTCTAATTTGGGCAGGGCCAAGGCTGAGGTGCATGACGTTGGCCCTTGTCTGTTGTGGTATATTAAGCTAAAAATATGGACTGGAATGTGGCTGACTTCCTAAGAATAATTTAAGGTTTTTACTCATCACCTTTGTTTTTTTTCTTTTCTCTTAATATAAACATGCCATGGATATATTATGCACAAGTATGTCACAATTGCCTGCAACATTTGACTTTTGAACATCACATGTGACGTACGCTTAAGCGCATTTTGACTCACTCCAAGCTTACGTTTGGTTTATATCAAGAAAAACCTTTGCCAGCGGTGTTCATTAGAAGACATCATTAGCGTATCTGTGTTTAAACCAATGCCTTTTTTTCACTCTGAAAGGAAACTGACAGCTTCTTATGACATGCAGTAAACAATTTCCTTTTAATACAGCACCACAACATTGAGCCTCTTGTTTCAAAATGGCAACATGGGTTCATCCCCAAGAAGGGCACCACAGAACACATTCGCCGGACCATCACTCTATTTGACGCCGCTAAGGTAACGGGAGACCCGATCTCATTAATTCTACTTGAAGCTGAAAAAGCCTTTCATCGGGTCTCCTGGCAATTTCTATGGGGTGTCATGATGCATATGAGTTTTGGTCCTAGGATAATTCAAGCCCTTCAAGCCTTATATCAAAACCCTACAGTCAGAATTTCAATCAATGGGCAAATGACGGAGCAAATGGAGATCTCATGTGGGACGAGACAGGGGTGCCATTCCTCCCCATTGCTCTTCACCATTTACATTGATCCCCTTATTAAAAAAATCAAACTCAATCCTGAAGTCCTGAAGATCATGGCCTATGCTGACGATCTAGCAGTGGTAACCCCTGAACCTGAATTGGCCATTAAGACGTTGGAACAAGAAGCTCAGGAGTTTGGAAAGCTGTCTGGATACGCGCTCAAAAATACAAAAACACAGATTGTTTTAAACGAGGAAATAAACTGGGTAGCTAGCAGAGTAGTCCACAAAGCTAAATATGTAGGGGTCAATATCATCACCGATATAGACTCAATAGTAAGCGAAAATTTGACTCCAGAAGCGGTTGATACCAAGAAACCACTTAACAGAATCAACAATTTACACTTGACCATAGTGGGGCTGTGTAATGGTTTAAACATGATTTTCATTCCCAAACTTTACTTTTTAGGGTAATTCCTTTAGAATTTAGCAAAAGTATGCTCCAAAAGTTAAAACAAATATTCTCCCAATTTATTTGGGCCTACTCTCAGCCCAGGAGGGTTTTTAAACTGCTCTCTCTCCCTAGAGACAGAGGAGGGTCGGCGCTCCCTTATTTAAGACTGGGCTGCGGTATTGCAATATTGTACTGATTTAATGCATGAACATCCAGACGTCAGACCCACGGGACTTCCATCTTCTTCCATCTCATTTCTTGGGGAAGCAGTGCGAGGCTGCCTATGGAGGCAACTAGAATTTGGCTATTACAAGCGGGTCAGATTCAAGACTCTGCCGAACGCGTACAGAGTCTTTGCCAACATACGCAGAATCTTTGGATTGGGTAGACTAAACTACTATACACCTAGTAACAACAACACTAACTTACAAATCATCTTTGAAAAGACATATCTTCAAAATTGGTATAAATCTGGGGGCAGATTTATGTTTCCTGGCGTATCCCTTCAAATCAGCAGGGATGCGTCAGGAAAGCTGCATCACGCAAGTTTACCCTTGCGCCCCCACAGATGCGCCACATTTACAATGCAGCGCATTGTGGCGCAAGGCTAAACAGATGCATGACGCATCTGATGGAATAAGGGCGGCGCATTTCTGGAGTCGTGTCGCAAGCACGACGCAACTCCAGCAATGCTCAGGGGCTGCCCATACCTAACATGCTGCGTCATGCCTTACGCCTCCCCCAATGTTTGCGCAATGGTTGTCTCGGCTGATAGCAACTTGTAAACTGGAGAGTGCCATCTTTGCCAAAAAAAGACAGGCGGGCTAAAACAAAAGGCTTAGAGATTTGGGAGCCTTTAACCAGGTGGCTAAGCCAAACGAACTCCTAGGGCTCGTAGAATGCATCTCTATTTTGATGAGTTTTGAACCTTGAATGTCCCTAATATTTGTTTTTCTTTTTTTTGTTTCTTCTCGTGCTTCACTCCTCCTGTCTTCACTTTTTTCCTTTTTTTTCCTTTCTTTTCTTTTTTTATGTCAGTTAAACCTATTGATTGCTTAACTAGACAATTTCTCACTGGGACGAATCTTAATGTAGTATAACAATGTTTTCTCTATGAATTCCCACTGCTTTTAGAATACACTGTTTTTGTCGCTGGGACTCAGGGTGGGGAGGGGGGGGGGCGATGTAATTAATTACTTAGATTTTTGACTCTTTGTACTGCATATATAATTAATACGGCACCACAGAACCGATTTACGGTCAGAATGATAAATACAGGGATGTAGAATTCATCAGCTTAGAGGGAGCGCAGGCTTAACTGAATTTCGCAACGTAAAATAGGGATTTGCATTGATTACTTTTACATAGAGAGAATAATTTGATTTGTATGTTATCTTAAAATTGTGAGTGATTGATGATTTAAGAGCATTTTGGATTTGTAAGTCAATTTAAGCCCATACTGCGGTATCACAAGAGGTTTCAGTCACACAATAAAGAGAGTTTTCAGAGCATTTATTTAGGAAGAAAGATATGGCAACACATGGTAGACTTGCTGTCAGTATGCCAGAAGAGGTTTGAATGGTAATGTTCAACAACCACTTTAGGCTCCAATTCAGAATATGCATTTGCCAGAAATAGTCACCAGCCATTATAGTATTGACTTAACATAGTAAGAGAGAGGGTCTGTACCGAGAGGGACGGGAATTGTTTGATATAAACATGACTTAATGGTCACTGTTTTGCTGAGTACATCTTAAAACAAACCATGATTCATGAATATAAATGCGTTAACAAGTTTTTAATTGAAATAAAATTAACTTCATATTATCTGGCGTTTACTACGTCTCTTATGTGGGGTCTGTTGCACACTGTGCCTGCCAACTCAAACCATATCTGCGTCAGAGGTTGGTTGCTGTATTTGGAATACACTAACCCCGGCTAGCTGTTCAATCTTAACAGATCATTTGGGACAATTTTAAGACTGATTTGCATATGTTGGGTCTTCTTCTCTAATGCCACAAATTTGTAAAGAAATATTACTTGAAAATGTACCTAGAGTACCTACGTAAGATTACTTTAGGTTTATCTGCATTTTAGTTTCTCAATAAGTCAACTAGACAGATGTTCCAAAAACAGTTTAGATGATGTAAAATTAGGGCAGTGAACTAAGGAGTAGGTTATTACATTGGCCGCCATGTCATATGTTTTAAAATGCCCCTGGGACCTGGCTCACCTGGGGCTCATTTCAAGACTCAGCTTCTTTTTTTTTCAATTTTGCAGCAAATCCATGGTTCCACCTGCAATTACGCAGCAAAATTGGAAACAAAAGTGTTTATACCGCAACGGGGTTCCTCTGGGACCCCACCACCACATCTAGGGGCTATTCCTACCCTGCCCCCTTTTCTGCATTTTTAACATTTTTAGTGGGACTCGGTTGAATCCGAGTCCAAAGATGGCTGCTAACACTTCCTGGTTGAAGTGTTGGCAGACAATCAGATTAAAGCACTGGGACTGTCAGATCTGCAGAGGATCTGCACCACCAGATATACATACTTGGATTTCAGCTAATATGTGTAAGACTACTGAACGGATTTACACCAAACTACCAAAAGGCACTACCGCGGCCCAAGATTACCTTTCTGCCAAATCTAGTGTAATTCCGTCCAGTAGTTTTTTTTTTTTTTTTTTTTTTTTGGTTTTAAACAATCTTTATTCAACATTTAGTCACAGTACACAGCTTATGCCTACAACCTCGGGGGCCGGCAGCATGGCAGTAGAATGAAATGTAATGATGTACACAGCGGTTCATCCACAACCCGCAAGGGGCCGGCCGCGTCAATGTGTTTAACAAAACGTGGGTGATTAATCGAATGAAGGCCGTCCGGCTTCTTAATCTCTGTCTTGGTCAGACCATACCGGGCAACAAACATTGGTGGCAACCCCATCCCGTCACATGTCCCAGTATCGTATTATCTCCCCTTTCGGTGCGTATTCACCAGTGGCTAATGGACTCAATGAGGAAACCCCTCCCATCTCCTCCTTCTGGCATTCCCCCTGCCCGAGTCCCCGAAGTTGTATCTCCCAGCCGTCACAGCTGGAGGCTTCCTTAAATGTAAGTATTGGTGCAGCTGTATCTGCCCGATCCCGTCTTCTAAGGCTAACGTTTATACAGGGTGGACCCATTGGGTTCGGTGTCTCATGATCTGTTCAGTAGAACCTTGAATGATGTGTTATGTTATGGGGTGTGATAGCAGGTATGTCGTGAGAGGCCTCCATATGTCCACCGGGCGAGAGGCCGCGGGCAGCAGCTCCGCGTATAGGAGCAACGTCTCCTGACATTTCACCATGTTACTGATCCAGTCTTTGAATTTCGGGGCTCTTCCCCTGCCCCATCTGCAAGCTATCAGTCTCTTTGCCATAAGAAATGCGATTGTGGCGAAGCTGCGCTCAGACTTTCTAATAGTTTTTGTGTAGCCCAGTAACGCCTGCACCGGAGATGGTGACAATGGTGTATTTATCATCTCCGAGATGCCCGAATATATCAGGCCCCAGTATTCGGCCACCTCCCGGCACCCCCACGCCACATGTAAGAAATCTGCTGCGGGTGCATGACAGCGCCAGCAATGGTCATCCTCCCGAAGGCCGAACCTATGCATGCGGGCTGGTGTCTGATAGAGTCTATGCAGAAACTTGTAGTGAATGACCCTGAACCTGCAGCTGGAAGATATTTGTTCGGTTTGTGTGCAGCAGAACTCCCAGATGTCGTCTGCAAGGGGGTCTCCTAGTTCTCCCTCCCAGCCACTGCGCGCCCTGCAATGTTCCGACTCCGGCCTAGCGTGTGTTAAATGATAGAGGTGCGAAACCGCATGCGCAGGGGTAGTAGCTTTGAGCAGCTG
This sequence comes from Triturus cristatus, assembly GCF_964204655.1. Lineage (NCBI taxonomy): Eukaryota > Metazoa > Chordata > Amphibia > Caudata > Salamandridae > Triturus > Triturus cristatus. Next base: position 698,707,111 of record NC_140583.1, read on the forward strand.
ATGTAGAGGGGCTAGTGTGGGCGGCTCGGCCAGATACTCCTCTGTTAGCGCTCTAATCCCGCTCCGAAGTCGTATATATATAAATGTATCCATAGGTGTGGGTGTAAGGTCAGCGAACATGTGTGCCTGCGATCTAAACCGACCATCATGGTATAGGTCTCCCCACGTTTTGATGTTGAGTTTGTTCAGGAAGATTTTGAATATTCGTTCCTGCAGAAGAGGTATAGCGGGATGGTACATCAATGGAAGTAGCGGAGAGTATGGTAAGGCTGTATTAGTTTTTTCCGCGATGCGCCGCCACGCCATGACTGTGCTAGAGACCGTTGTAGCGTCCGCAATCTGGGTCACGGGTGTACTAAATAAGGCACCTTCCAGCGGAATCGGGTCCGCCAACCAATGCTCCACTGCTACCTGAGGCAGAAAGGGCGTGGGGCGGATCCAATAGTGTATATAGTGTGCTTGGGCACTGTAGAAGTACAGTTCGAACTCCGGTAGGTCAAAGCCGCCTTGCGCGAATGGGCGAGTCAAGACCTCCCAGCGCAATCTTGGTTGTTTTCCCCCCCAGACCAATCGGATGAGTTCAGAACGCAGCAGTTTGAAAAAGGGCCTACCTGGGTAGTATGGAATGTTGAGAAATAGATATAGGAGTTTAGGCAGGATCACCATCTTGATGAGGGATCCATCTGGTCACGCAGCTTTGGATATGGTCAAGTGCACGGCCATAGTTCATCCGCATTAGTTCGTCCCGGTCTCTAGTGAGATCTATGCCCAAATATCGGACCTCTTCTGCGCACCATTTCAGAGGATAATCGAGGGTGAATGGCTGGGCCGCTGTCGTAAGCGGGAAGATAGTGGATTTTCCCCAATTGATATGAATACCCGACATTCCGGCGAACCGGATGAACTCTCGCAGCAGGGGGTTTAGGTTAGCGCTGGGATCACGTACATATAGCGTGATGTCGTCTGCGTATAGGGAAACGAGATCCTCTCGCTGTAGGCAGCGTAGGGCCTTCTCCCTGTGGTGCTGTCGGAGTCTGGCCGCCAGCGGTTCCATCGCTAAGGCGAACAGTAATGGAGATAAGGGGCACCCCTGACGCGTGCCCCTGGATATTGCAAATGCGTCCGATATCCGGCCATTTACTCCAACCCGGGCAACTGGTTGACGGTAAAGTGTGCTTATCCACTGTGTGAAGCCTATCGGCATTCCCATGTTCCGTAGTATGCATAGGAGGTAGTCCCATTCTAATGAATCAAAGGCTTTAGTGGCGTCTAAAAACACCGCCACCATTGGCAAACCGGGGTCTACATTTTGTAATATGGAGAAGAGCGTGCGCAGATTGTATGAGGTGGCTCTGCCCGGGATGAAACCAGCCTGGTCCGACAGCACCAACCCCCCCATCAGCAGCTGCAGGCGATTGGCCAGGACCTTGGATAGGATTTTAGCATCACAGTTGATTAGGGACAGAGGCCGGTATGAGTCATAACTCCCGGGCGGTTTACCGGGCTTCAGCAGGGAAATGATTAGGGCTTCCTGCATGGATGGGGGAAGGATTCCCGACTCGTGGGCCTCCAGGTACACCTCACAGAGCACCGGTATCAGGATATCTGCGTAAGCCTTATAGAAGTCCATAGGCAGCCCGTCTAGTCCAGGGGCCTTCCCAGGTGCCATCTGGTTAATAGCATCCCTTATTTCGTCTTGACTTATGGGTTCTGCCAGGAATTCTCTATGCCTGTCCGGAAGCCACCCTAGAGTGAGCTCCCTCAGATAGTCATCCATTTCTAGGATTCCCGTTCTGGTAGTAGCATATAGTGCAGAGTAGTGGCTGACAAAAGCGCCTAGAATTGAGTGTGTATCTCTTAATGGCTGCTGGCCGTCTCCCTCCAACTCCAGGACAAAATTGGAGCCACTTCGGGGACGAATGACTCCCGCCAGGAAACTCCCGGGGCGTTCCCCTTCTCCATAAGCCCTAGCCCTGGAATGTTTTCCCCGAAAATGTACCTCCCTGTCTGCGGTGGTAGTATATTCTGACAACGCTTCTCGATATCGCGCCTGAGCAACGGAGTCCGTGGGAAAGTCCGGCTGGGTCTCTAGTGTGCGGAGTGTGTTTTCCAATGTGTGTAACGTGTTGCGTAAAACCCGCAAGACGCTCGAGCCCTTGGATATGCAACTGCCGCGGATCGTAACTTTCAACGCCTCCCACAGTGTGGCTGCCCGCTCTACAGATCCCTTGTTATGGGATATAAACTCTTCGATATCTTGCCTTATTTCAAGGCGGAATAGGTCATCCAGCAGTGCGTTGGGGGGAAGACGCCAGGAAGGGGGCCCTCCCAGTATGTCCGGCAGTCGGAATCTAGTCAGCACCGGTGAGTGGTCGGAAAACGTGCGGCTTACATGTTGTGCGGCAGCCATGGAAGGGGCCAGCCCCCGAGACACCAATACGTAGTCCAGGCGGGCCCAGGTGGCATGAGCCATGTTCCAATGTGTACCTTCCCTATCGATCGGGTGTAAGTGTTGCCATGTATCTACCATCTCCTGATTATCACAGATGTCACGTAGGTATCTATGTGTGTTGGTGTAGTGGTGCGTGGAAGGGTTAGACCTGTCAAGAGTGGGATCCAGGACCGCATTGAAGTCTCCTCCCCATATGAGATGTGTCGAGCCTACCTCCCTGATCTTGTTCCAGAGGGCAATGAAACTATTCGGGTCATCGCAGTTCGGGCCATAGGAGCATGCAATGGTGATGGTATCTGCACCCATCCTTCCCCAGGTGACGCAGTAACGTCCCTCTTTGTCCGATGCATCCCCCAGTGGAGCATAGGGGACACTCCTTTTTATCAATATTGCGGTACCTCGAGCATAAGATGAGTATGCTGCGAAGACCGAGTGTGCCGCCCAACGGGCAGCAAAGCCGCCTCTACGGAGTGGGTCCATATGGGTTTCCTGCAGGAGTGCTACATTAACGTTGAGTCTGTCTATCGCACCTAATATCTGTCGCCTCTTTCGCGGGTCGCCTAGGCCTCTGACATTCCAGGAGATGACTGACAGCAGTCCCCCCTCCCCGCTATCCATCTGCGCCCCCGGCTCATATCTACGTCTAGGTAATCGGGAGTTACCGGTGTGGACGAGCTCCCACTTACTCCTGAGCCCTGTCCCCACGGATGATTCAAAAGGTGAGTGTGACATGTGCAATGTGACGGTATACATGCTGTGTTCAAACAAAATAACAACTATCCCGTAAACATTCCCTCCCCCACCCACAGCAACATCCCAATCATGCCGAGCATCTACCCCCACCCACAACAATGCAACAACCCAAACCATAGTCCGTTGGGGAATACCCAAGTGGGAAACGCCAGGGCTCCAGACCCGCCACCCCAACTCCCCCGATTTTGCACCCGCCGTCCGCTGGGGTTAGCAGCGGCAAGCTATGCGGGAGGGGGAAGGGTGTGCCAGGGCAAGATCAAGTTATATAGCTACAGTCGTACCCTGGAAGCAATCGGGGCATCATTATACTTATCATCAATCCGAGCCCATAGTGTCCAGAAAGGGAAACAGCAAGTAGTGAGGTTACCTGGGCGGTATAGGCTAAGTAGTTCTATGCAGTGTCGGTGTAATGGGGAGTAAGCATATCAAACATACCCTTCTAGTCAGTCCAGCGCTGATGTGGGAGAGCGGGAACCCTCTCTCCCAGGAGATGTTCGGGCAGGTTCGTGAGCACGCTTATGATCTTTTAGGAACAGTTCCACCTGGGACGGGTTCTGAAAAATGTGCGTCTTGCCATGGACGACCACTCGCAGGCGCGCCGGGTAGAGCATGGAGTATCGAATATCACTTTGAAGTAGACGCTTCTTGACTGCTCCAAATTTCCGGCGTGCCTCCTGTACAGCCTGCGTGAAGTCAGGGAAAAATGAGAGCGTAGTGTTTTCATACTGAACCGGCTGTTTCTCTCGTGCCAGGCGTAGTAACGTATCGCGGTCTCTGTAATTTAGGAATCGGATAAGGATTGGTCTCGGGGGCGCTCCGGGAATGGGACGAGGGCCCAGGGAGCGATGGGCCCGCTCCACCACCAAACATGGGGAGAAGGCCTCCGTGCCAAATAGTTCGGATAGTAACTTCTCTATGAATATTTCCATTGTCCCCACTGCTGTTGATTCTGCCAGTCCCACAAGGCGCACGTTGTTTCGTCGCGAGCGCGCCTCCAAGTCCTCATTCTTATCGGCTATCACTTTCAGCAACCGTTCCATCTGCGAGACTGTGTTGGCATTCGCTACAGCGCCATCCTCAAGCCCCGAAATGCGCTGCTCCGTCTCCTTGACCCGTTCCTCCTGTTGGTCCAGTCGGTGCACCACAGAGTCCAATCTTCTGGACATGTTATCGATCTTTGAGTCGATGGAAGAGAGACTCATCTGCATGTTGAGAAGGAGCGCCTTCCAGTCCAGTTCCTCCGCCTCTGTCCCTTCCGGGTCCCCGTCTCCCGGACAGTGGGGTGCGGGTTTTCTTCTTTTGGGTCTCGAAGGGGAGCTTAGATTGTTTATGATCTGTCTTCCCCATGACGCTGGCGGGACAGGCAGCATCTTCCCCCACTCCAAAGCACCAGAGCGGGGCCCTCTGGACAGCGCAGTCCTAGGCAGGTACAGGATATGTTGTGCCGCAATACCGCCGGTCCGTTTTCCGCTTCAGTCTCTCTATCTCCCTCGCGGTGTAGCACTCTGGCGTTAGAGACGGTCCCCAAGGTCAGGAGCGGAATCGCGGCATCATGTCAATCCGTGCATATGCCGCCCGGTCAGTGGTTGGGTAACGATGGGCACCCCTCACTGCCCTGCGTGCAAGTCTCTTCCCGCTAGTTTGGTGGATTCGTGGCCTTCCAGTGCGATGTGCGTGAGGCGAAATGTCAATGGGGAGCCCTCCACCACCTCCCGATGCACCCTCTCCAGCCAAGCAGCAGCGTTCCTCACCTCAAGCTTGTGGCGGGGTTCGGCAGGGCAGTATAAGCATGCGAGGCGCTCCTACAGTAGGCGCCCCTCTTCTGGGCGGACTCCCTGGCGTCTGAGTGCGCCTCGTTCGTTCCGCAGATAGGGCGCATGGGATGCCGGCCCCTAGATGTGCGTGGCTCGCCGGGGTTGCGCGCTGTGGCAAAGTTCCCCTCTGGAGCTCTCGGGCGGCAGGATCGTCAGGCGGCTGTCAACCGCAACTCACTTCGCCTTCGTGCCCCTCTATCTCCTTTGCCTCTTCGCGGCTTCAGGCTCCCCAGCTCTATCTCCGGCAGTCCGGCGATGCTTGGTTCCCCCGGCAGGTCCGGGCCTAGTGACCACGTGTGAGCACCGGAGTCGCGTTACGTGCTCGCCGTCTCTCCTGCGCCGGCGGACAGCAGTGCCTCCCGCGGGACCTGGTAGGGCGGATTACGTCGCCGTCACCTCACCGATTTTCGCCAAACTCGCCTCAGATGTGCAGCTACCTCTTAGGATTCCTCGAGCGTCGTTTCTTCCAGTGTCCAGGGTACAGGATGGGTATGGCGGATGCTTGAATTGCCCGGCTGGCGAGAGCCTCACATGAGTGCGGCCATGTCGGTCTGGCGCCCTCTAGCGCCCCCAATTCCATCCAGTAGTTCAGGCTGTAGTCTTGTCTAAAATCCCTAAGGGAATTAATATGTGGAAAACATGTTTTGGGACCCCTCTTTTTTCTTGGCCCCCGCATGACGAATCACTTCAAAACTTTCCGGAACGCAGCTGACGGTGTTACATTCATTTTGAATATTTTGTGAAGAATCATCAAATGGTGTGATAGTTATTGGCAAAACAAAAAAATTTCTTCCTATGGAAAGTATGTCCTAACTATAACTATCTACTGGTGAATGCAGAATATGGTATGCAGTTGATCCTTCTTATGTGGCAATCAAATTGGTTTAGTGTATGGTAAGTTACCAGGTGAATAAACTTAGTGATATCTGTTGTTTCATAGTTAGCACAATACTACTAAAAGTAGCAAGGAAGCCCAAAAAAATAAACTAAACTGCATATGTTAAGTTTCAGATTTACTACGTGAACAAACGAAAGATCCATTTATGGTCACATGCTAAATAAACTGTGAAAATATGTTTCTGGGCTGACTGGGGTGTTGGTCCTAGTCAAGCAACAGCGACAATTCTTTTCAGATTGAACCACAAAAAGCCTCTAAATTAAACTGTGATTAAACCTTGGTAGCTTGGCACAAATAGCAGTCAGTCTTAACTTAAAAGCAATGTGTAAGACAAATATGCATAACAGTGAAAACACAACACCAGAGACATCGTTTGACACCACGCAACAAAAATCCAATTAATAGAACCGGAATTATACATTTTAAAAGTTTTTTGTAAAAACTAGTGTCCACGATGGAGTGCAGTTTGGACACATGAAATAGAGGCGCCTGGTCAGAGCTTAACTTGCCAAGTTGTCATTGCAGTTTAAAACTGCGCTCATGCTTCAATGGCAGGCTTGTGACTTGTTTTAGAATGCTTCTTAAGTAGGTGGCACAATAAGTGCTGCAGGCCCACTGGTAGCATTTAATTTACAGGCCCTGGGTATACGCTATGCCACTCTACAAGGAACTTATAGGTCAATTAAATATTGGCAATTGGGTACAAGCCAATTTGACCATGTTTTATGGAGAGAGCACAAGCATTTTAGCACTAGTTAGCAGTATTGAAGTGCACAGAGCCCTGAGGCCAGCAAAAACAAAATTTAAAAACAACAGAGCGGAAAAAGGCATAAGGTTTAGGGGTGACCCTGCAAAGAGGGTCATGCCCAACAGAAACCAATAAACACATCCATAAAAAATAGAATACATCTTAATCAAGATAAGTTTTCTCCACAGTACAGTTCTTACCGAAGGACATCCCCTGGGCAACACACATGAAACAAGCTGTTTCTGCCCGGATGCTCCACGCTTACCACCTACTATGAGTTGCTATACATTTGCTATTAAAGATGTTCATATCTATACAAGTTCTTCTATCCCCTACCCTCCCCCCACAACCCCCTGCATTCTCTACCTTCTTCACCTCCCCCCATCATTATACAGTTGTATTTGTCATGTTGTGGATGGACTTATGTACCAAGATGTACTACTGTACCACTATTTCCTTTACATCTGTTTTTCCCAGTGAAATTCAATAAAAAAAATTACAACAGAAAAAAAAAGAAACATTTTCATTCCATGATCCCTGGCTCACAAAATTAAACGGTGCCCAACAAGCCAAACAAAAACTATCGGCCACATGCATCAAAGTTAGGAATTGCGATTCCTAAATTGCGATTTTTAAGAAATCGTAATTTAGGAATCGCAATTCCCTAAACATGGTGGAATCGCAAAACTATTTACGATTCCAACACATTCCTTATTTGTGACTTGCAAATTGGGAATTGCAAATAAGGAATCGCTTCCCATTCATTCCTATGGGCCTAGGGGCCCAAAGGAATCAATGGGAATTGCATGCGCAATTTGCGGTTACTTTCACATTGCGCATGCAATTCCAAGGGTGCAAGGGTGCCAAAAGGACACCCTGATGCACCCCTGAAATTGCAATTTAAAAACTTTTGTGCATTTTTCAAAATTCTCGTAAATTACCATCAACTTTGAGTTGATGGTAATTTGCATTGCATTTAGGGAATCGCAATTTGCGATTCCCTAAATGCAATCGCAATTTAAGTAATCGCAAATTTAGCGATTACTAAATAGCGAGTAGCAAATGCAAAAATCCCAAATGCTAAAATTGCGGTCGCAAAGGGGCAGATTCTGCTAATCTGCCACTTTGCAACCAAACTTTCTAATGATGCATGTCCCACTATGTTCCTTATGCACAACTGTGCAACAAAATGGAAAAGTGACCTAGCAGTGAGCTACAGAAATTACTATATGGAGGACATGATGAGTGGCCTCTAGGAAAAAGAATTTATAGTCTCAATTTTTATAATTACATCGATTGACTTTCGTTCAATTTGGGCTTCATATGTAAACACAACACTACTAAAAGTAGCAAGGAAACTCTAAACAAACTAAACTGCATAAATAAAGTTTAAGAATTACTATCTGAGCAACTAAAAGACACAATTATGGTCACATAATTATGTAAACTAACAAACAAATACTTAACAAATACAATTGATACAAAGAAAGAAGTCACACTTCTTCGGATTGCCACTCTGCAGTTATAGTTAGGATTCCCAGAGATTGGAATTCCTCAAATTTTGTCTTCCTTAATAGCTTACTACCCATTTGACAAATTATCACAAAACGTTTCTGCCCTATTGCATTTTCTACATTTTGTGATAATGTAAATTTTTGTGGTGATCCGTTAAGGGGGTGCAAAGATAAAAGGGTTTGACAAAACACATTTTTCTACCAATACATTTCCCATAGACTATTGTATTTGACGTAGCGCAAAAACGGCTTCACAGATTTATATGTAATTTGATAGGATAATACATTAGGGTGTGCATATGATCCTTTTTGAGTACTGCAGGTAAGTTGGGTACGTTTTGTGTAAGTTAGAAAACATTTAAACTTAGTGATATCTGTAACCGCAATACTTTACTGGAATTTCATGAAATTTCATGATACTAATGCAATACATGGCATTGACAAGTCATTATCTGTTTGGATAATTACTGCCTTCACAAAAGTTTAAGGCAGCAATATTGATTTAAGGCCGCTTAGCCAGTGTTCTGGCTTTGGTTCTTTGATATAGGTATGCTTTAGGTTTCATATTTGTTCCCTACCTATTACCACTTTAGTAAAGTGGTAATAGGAAGGGAAAAATAATTATACATTTCTATATATTTAACAAAATTGTTACCGAGTACTGTGGTACTACCCAGGAAATACTGCAGTATTTAAAACATTATTACAAATTAATTTCTTAAAAAATTGAAAAAACGTTGTCATACACTATATTTCACATATTTCACATTTCACTATATTTCACAAATGTAGTATAGTACAGTGTATTTACAATTGTTAACATATTTTTGTAAAAAAGTGTTCAGAGTACAGCAGAAATACCTGATAAAAACACTGCACAAATAACGTGCAACTTAAAAGAAAATATGAAGCATCTCCTAAAAAAATACCTAATTTACTAGGTACCAGTGCAGTACTCTGTAAACTTATTTAAAAATATGTTAAAAAATTATAAATGTATGTATCTACCTGTTACCACTTTAATGAAGTGGTAATAGGTAGGGAACTACAATAAAACTAATACTGACCTATATCTAAATCCCTAACACAAAACACAGTTAGAGTGTAGTAAAAAATAATGACTGCATTTTCATTTTCTTAAATCAGCCATGTTAGACCTGGTATTCTTGTTGTGGTTTCCCCTGTCCTTTTTGCTTCTGCCCTCTGCATTTTTTCTGTGTACTGGAATTCATTTTTCTTAATCTAGATGCTTTGGGCAGTTTGCCACTGCTGATCAGTACCAAAGTGCAAGTGCCTCCTTTGTAAATTGTGTTTATGAATTGATGTTTCCATGATTGACTTATATGATTTACTATTTTAAAACAAAAACACAGGTGCAACACACAACAACAAATAGGTCAGTAGGAACAATTATACAGTCCAAATCCAGTCGACAAAGAGAAGAGAATTCCTTAGTATAATCTCTTTATTCCATTTTCTTGTTACGTAGAAAAAGACACACAGTACAGCCGACGCGTTTCGTCCTAGTGCAGGACTTCTTCAGGGCTGTTAAAAACAGATGAGCATACATATATAAGAACATCTACAACAATTATAAAACATCAAATGTAGACATACAAGAATATTAAAAACAAATCCAAACAGAGACTGTTTTTAGACGCAGTATCATATCATGATAGTCAAGACCTATTTACTTTATACATCACATGGACAAAGGTTAAAAACAGATGGACAGTTATAATTTTTTCCTTTTTCTATTTTCTAGATTCAGTTTATCATATGTTCCCAAACCTCTAGAACCATATAATAAAATTGTATTTCAGGAGGGCCAACAGTCCTCAGAGAACACCTCATTATACTTGTCATTTCAATTTGTTTATCGAAGATGACTATCTAATATTCACTCTAAGTTGCCTACGATGGGGAAGCTTAGAGAGAGATGAAATTTTGTTTAGTCACAGCAATTTTGAGAGCAAGAAGATACAACTAGAAGGGAGATAAGAGAGGAGAAATAAAGAAAAGAAGAGAGTAAGACTAAAGTCTAAGTCTACCCATTAACTAAGGGGAACCCTCAATAGACAAGGGACATACTGAAAGCCCATATAGGCCGTATTCAACATCATATAGAGTCCAGATTACTCTTAATTGCCAAGCTAAACAGTGGAAGATATCATAGTTATATCTGGCCATGGAATACCCCCACTGTATCAAACAAAGCATGATGTGATATAAAACAATTAGTAGAATATATACCTACCACTGGATGAAAGAATCAAAATGCCTCCATAACTAAAGGAGGATATAGGAGAGAATATGTTCCCAAGGCTATATTACTATCCGGAAAATTCTGTGATATAAATAACAATATATAAATTCAATTACCTTCATGGTAATTACTAGCACGGCAGGACAAAAGATAGAGACGCAATAACCCTTTAATCTACACTTACAGCTAAGCAACGATTTCGAGGCCATCCAGTTGTAAGCCACGATTTGATCTAAATTATATACAACTCCCGACCCACAGGTATAGCGTCCAGATTCTCCACCGTCTAGTTACTAATGAAGAATAAAATCAAATCTGCAGAAGACATTATAAACCCGTTAGGAAGACCCTAGCAAGGTATGTCAATTTGTATATAAAACATCAAATATTTGCACAGTAGTTATGACTAGTCAATAAACTATACAAGATAACCCCACTGTAGACAGGGCATTCTAACAGGTAAGGCATACCTTCAAGGTATCAAATAAACGTCTAGATCTCGGTGAAATCATCAAATTCATAAGATGAACGTGTGTAATAGTAAGAATATTACTGGACCTAAAACAGAAGGGAAATGATTTAAATTCGAGATACAAAAGTCCAGTCAAAGAAATAGCCTCCATAAGACATTCACAAAATCCATATGTTGTAACCTAAGTGCAACAAGATACAACCATCTACGGTTTCAAAGGGACCCCCGAAATTTTACATTGGTTGTACCATCTTACCTCCAATCTATGTCCAGATTGCCGGAATATCACATAAAGTAACAGTATTTTCCAAAAGACCAATAAGGTAGAAAAGCCAGGGTCTAAGAAAAAAATTAAATATAAAGCTTAGAGAAACAACCTCCCCATTTATACATGGCCAGCGTCTACTACAGAAATCTTAAACATATACGTCTCTAACCTAACCATCTATAATGTACACGAGAATGACGAGAAGAAAATATCACAACCAGTCAACCCCAAAAAGATTTAAAAAGAAAAAATACAGCACGATATATATATGTTAAGGTTTAACAGGACAAGTAGGTCTGCATTTGATACCTTGAAGGTATGCCTTAACTGTTAGAACGTCCTGTCTACAGTGGGGTTATCTTGAATAGGTTATTGACTAGTTATAACTACTGTGCAAATATTTGATGTTTTATATATAAATTTACATACCTTGCTAGGGTCTTCCTAACGGGTTTATAATGTCTTCTGCAGATTTGATTTGATTCTTCACTAGTAACTAGACGGTGGAGAATCTGGACGCTATACCTGTGGGTCAGGAGTTGTATATAATTTAGATCAAATCGTGGCTTACAACTGGACGGCCTCAAAATCCTTGCTTAGCTGTAAGTGTAGATGAAAGGGTTCTTGCGTCTCTATCTTTTATCCTGCCGTGCTAGTAATTACCATGAAGGTAATTGAATTTATATGTTGTTATTTATATCACAGATTTTTCCGGATGGGAATATAGCCTTGGGAACATTATCACTCCTATATCCTCCTTTACTTATGGAGGCATTTTGATTCTTTCATCCAGTGGTAGGTATATATTCTACTAATTGTTTTATATCACGACATAAACTAAATTTCATCTCTCTCTAAGCTTCCCCATCGTAGGCAACTTAGAGAGAATATGAGATAGTCATCTTTGATAAACAAATAAATTGAAATGACAAGTAGAATGTGGTGTTCTCTGAGGACTGTTGGCCCTCCTGAAATACAATTTTATAATATGGTTCTAGAGGTTTGGGAACATATGATAAACTGAAACTAGAAAATAGAAAAAAGAAAAAATTATAACTGTTCATCGGTCTTTAAGCTTTGTCCATGTGATGTATAAAGTGAATAGGTCTTGACTATCATGATATGATACAGCGTCTAAAAACAGTCTCTGTTTGAATTTGCTTTTAATATTCTTGTATGTCTACATTTGATGTTTTATAATTGTTGTAGGTGTTCTTATATATGTATGTTCATGTGTTTTTAACAGCCCTGAAGAAGTCCTGCACTAGGACGAAACGCGTCGGCTGTACTTTGTGTCTTTTTCTACGTAACAAGAAAATGGAATCAAGAGATTATATTAAGGAATTCTCTTTTCTTTATCGACTTGATTTGGACTTTATAATTGTTCCTACTGACCTATTTGTTGTTGTGTGGTGCACCTGTGCTTTTGTTTTAAATTATTGAGTTCCTGAAGGAACAAGCACTGTGATGGTGGGTTCTGTTCGGTGTGCACATGTATCCTTGCAAGGAAAAAATGGATATAATTTTGGAGCAACAGTAGGTTAGGTGCTGGCAGTGAGAAGGTTCCACTGTTATCTCTAGGTCTTTTTATATGATTTACTAGTAAGACCCTAGTACAGTGCACTGTGTGTGCCCAGGGAGTATAAATCAAATGCTTCTAGTTGGCCTGCAGCATGGCAGGTCTTTCTAAGTGTTTTCTGACCTGCCATTGCCACCTGCCAGGCCCTAACCTTCCCTGCTTTTACATGTGAGTCTCCCCTAAGGTAGACAAAATGTAACCCATGGGCAGGGTGCAGTGCATGTGAAAGGTAGGACATGTACTGAATTTGTGACATTTCCTGATAGTAAAATACTGTGTATTTTGTTTTTCACAATTGAAAGGTTATCCGTCCCATAGGATAGCATGGGATAATCTTTGTAACATCTTACAAGTATAACTTCCCATGGGGACAAGCTAAAAAGAGGGGGTTTAGGTTCTCTGAACTCAGAATTTAATAACATATCTTTTAGTAAAGATGTTTTTTAAATTGTGGATTTAAAAATGCCACTTTTAGAATGTATCTAACACACAAATGAAGGACAGAATGCAGAACAAATCAAAACATTCACCCCCAGTCAACAGATCTGGGATACATCCATTGTTCTTTTGCTCACCACACAACCCCAGTTTAGACCCAGCCATAAGCAAATCAGTCTTGACCCTGTGCCTCATGGGAACAGTCCAGCCCATACTGCCAAGCCAGGTCCTCCCTGGACTGAAAACAAGCATCCTAGGACGGGTTTTGGGGTTTCACTCCTCATCAGTCAGGCTAGCATGAATCCAGTGGCACGGTGAGCCGGGGACCTACGTCTGGGCATACCTGGCGCACTTAGGTTGAGAAAGCAAAAGACACACAAATGATGGATGGAATGCAGAACAAATCAAAACATTCACCCCCAGTCAACAGAAACAGAATAAATCCATTGTTCTTTTTCTCACCATGACCCCCCCACTTGAGACCCAGCCATATGTAAATCAGTCTTGACCCTGTGCCTCATGGAAACAGTCCAGCCTGAACTGCCAAGCCAGGTCCTCCCTGGACCGGCAACAAGCATCCTAGGACTGGTGTGCGCTTTCACCCCACATCAGTCCGGCTTGCTTGAATTCAGTGGCACAGTGAGCCCGGGATCCACGTCTGGGCATACCCTGCACACTTAGGGCGAGAAAGCAAAAAATACACAAACGATGGATAGAATGCAGAACAAATCAAAACATACACCTCAACTCAACAGATCTTGGATAAATCCATTGTTCTTTTTCTCACCATGTAACCCCAGTTTAGACTAAGGGTGGGCGACAAATTCCGTTCTGTTCGCGGAACTTGTGAAATTTCGGCATTTTCGCGTTCCGCGTGGAACGCGAAAATGTCGAAACTGCCGCGTTCCGCGGCGGAACGGAAATATGCAGGGCAGGATTCATTCTGGCACGATGCTCCTGTCACAAAAATTAAAACTCAACAGGAAGCACTTACAGATATAAATAAAGCAGGTGCCCGAGTTGAAGCTCAAATTCATTAACGCATTAATCAGCACAAAACATTTGTGAGCACGGTCAAGGCTAGGCAGGTGTCCTTGCTTTCTCCCCATATCTGCCATCAACAATTTGCTGTAATCCTTGATGGAGCTCTCTGCATCCATGAGTTTCTCGAGTGCAATCCCCATGTAGTTCCTGACACCAGGAGGTTCTGTCTCCTCATCTGCTACTCTGATCGGTCTCTGGCCCTTTATAAACAAGAGGCATGTGAACGGCATGGAAGCCCCGCCTGTTTGGCCCCGGCCCACACACCAGCTGTGTGCAACGTCTTCCCGCCCTTTCCCCCACTATGATGGACAGCTCACTCAAGGGACCCCAGCGCCAGTTGGCACGGTGGCAATGTTACAGACACACATGGTCTCTGTAGACAACTCTTCTGGCCCTTTATGCAGCTGTAGTGTCGGAAAAGCACTATACATTTACCCAACGAAGTAGCACTTACTGATTAGCCAGTAGAAAGTACTCCAGTTGAGTAGAGGTATTGCACAAAATGGTGGCATCTTCTTGGGTAAATATGAAGGGCAGGATTCATTCTGGCACCATGCTCCAGTCACAAAAATTAAACCTCAACAGGAAGCACTTACAGATATAAATAAAGCAGGTGCCCGAGTTGAATCTCAAATTCGGTAACGCATTAATCAGCACAAAACATTTGTGAGCACGGTCGAGGCTAGGCAGGTGTGCTGTCTCCCCAAGTCTACCGTCAACAATTTGCTGCAATCCTTGATGGAGCTCTGTGCATCCATGAGTTTCTCGAGCGCAATCCCCATGTAGTTCCTGACACGAGGAGGTTCTGTCTCCTCATCTGCTGCTCTGATCGGTCTCTGGCCCTTTATAAACAAGAGGCATGTGAACTGCATGGAAGCCCCGCCTGTTTGGCCCCGGCCCACAAACCAGTGGTGTGCAACGTCTTCCCGCTCTTTCCCCCACTATGATGGACAGCTCACTCGAGGGACCCCGGCGCCCGTCGGCTCAGTGGCAACGTTACAGACACACATGGTTGCTGCACACAACTTTTCTGGCCCTTTACGCAGCAGTAGTGTTGGAAAAACACTATACCCAACGAGGTAGCACTTACTGATTAGCCAGTAGAAAGTACTCCAGTTAAGTTGAGGTATTGCACAAAACGGTGGCATCCTCTTGGGTGAATATGCAGGGCAGTATTCATTCTGGCACAATGCTCCTGTCACAAAAATTAAACCTCAACAGGAAGCACTTACAGATATAAATAAAGCAGGTGCCCGAGTTGAAGCTCAAATTCAGTAACGCATTAATAAGCACAAAATCTCTGCGAGCACGCTAATTTGGCGTGCTCGCAGAGATTTTTTGCCGTTTCGCAAAATTTTGCGAAAGGCAACTTCGCAAATTCCGCCCACCTCTAGTTTAGACCCAGCCATATGCAAATCAGTCTTGACCCTGTGCCTCATGGGAACAGTCCAGCCCGAACTGCCAAGCCAGATCCTCCCTGGACTAAAAACAAGCATCCTAGGACCAGTTTTGGTGTTTCACCCCTCATCAGCCAGGCTAGCTTGAATCCAGATGCACAGTGAGCCTGGGACCCACATCTGGGTATACCCGGTGCACTTAGGGTGTGTAAGAAATTGAAAAATATGCTTTGGTATTGTTTTGCATAAGTTAGCATTCCCGGCACCATTTTGTATATGGCCGCCATTTTGAATTATAACCGAAACTGATCCTTTGCCATTTCTGAGAAACAGCCTTCTCTAAGTTGTGTTTCTTCAGAGCTGAGTTGTGCTACACTAATAAATGCACTGTTCTTGTTAGTGCATACCTTTCTTCAAAATGTAGGCCCTCTCACACTTGTCTAGTTCCGGGCACGGACAGAATGACCTTCACTGTTAGATAGTGTGTGCCCAGCTGCAGAATCAAAACGTATTTTTTCATATTTCAGTGTTCGGTTGTACCTGCTTGGAAAATTCCATTGTGGACGTGCCTTCATTGGTTGTGAAATGTACATAACGTATCTCTATGCTTGATGATGTCAGTACCTCTGCAGCACTCCTAGCGACTGGGCAGACAGGGCTCTGTGCTGAGTGTACTTTGAATAAAGTGGTATTGGTTTGTATTCTCTACTGTCTGACCGACTCTTCATTTGGCATTGAAGGCGGAGAGGTGGTCGGGAGTGACCCAGGTGACCCTAATCGTGTCACTTCCTTCTGTTGGCGCCAGAACAGGGACTCCTTTGGGTGAGTGACCCATCCCCTTTCGCCGACAGGGGGGAAGTCGAGGCCATCGTTGGGTTGGATGGACGGGTCAGGGATCCCTGCACGAAGAGCTCCTGGTACTCGCAGCTGCCCCTTCTGTCCCGCCGGATGGTGCCTCGCACAGTGGTCATCCTGACTGGAGTCCTGAACGGCTAAACCCTTGGATCTGACTGTTTGGTCTGACAAGTCGGAAGTGAAGAATAAATTAATTTGGCCTCCATATATCAGGTGAGTTTCTTTAGTTTTTTGTGTGGATATGGTACCATTTTGGTTTCTAAGGGGGTACGGTCTAAGGGCTGTCTTTTGGATAAGAACATTTGCAATTGTTTAGCTAGGCATAAATAGTGAGCTTGTTTTCTTTTGAAACATACCTAGATTTAGTAAGTTGTTTTCATTGTGCTGGCGCTGTTGTTCTGCTGATGCTTGATTGGAAGAAGCTCAGCCGGCGCCCCCAGAAGTCACTCCAAATGTTGGTATGTATGTGAAGCATGGTCTTGGCCCTATTGGGTTTAGTACATTATGGCACAAATATACGAGGGAAAATGCTGAGTTGCAGTGGTCGTAGACGGGCACATTCGATGAAAAAAAGATCTAGGGCCCAATTCACAGAACTAACTTAAGACAAAATCCTAAACTTACTACCATTTTGGTATTCACAGAAGGCACTTACTCATTTTGGTATTCACAGAAGACACTTACTCACTTCGGTATTCACAGAAGTTAGGAGTCCTAACTTTAGGACTCCTAAATGCCTTCTGTGAACACCGAAAGTCTTAAAATTAGAATTTTTCTCAGTTTAGGAGTCCTAAAGTTAGGACTTCTAACTTTACTACTACTAAACTGAGAAAAATCCTAATTTTAAGGCTTTCGGTATTCACAGAAGGCATTTAGGAGTCCTAAAGTTAGGAGTCCTAACTTTACTACTACTAAATTGAGAAAAATCCTAATTTTAAGACTTTCGGTATTCACAGAAGGCATTTAGCAGTCCTAAAGTTAGGAGTCCTAACTATACTACTACTAAACTGAGAAAAATCCTAATTTTAAGACTTTCGGTATTCACAGAAGGCATTTAGGAGTCCTAATGTTAGGACTCCTAACTTCTGTGAATACCGAAATGAGTAAGTGCCTTCTGTGAATACCAAAATGAGTAAGTGCCTTCTGTGAATACCAAAATGAGTAAGTGCCTTCTGTTAATACCAAAATGGTAGTAAGTTTAGGATTTTGTCTTAAGTTAGTTCTGTGAATCGGGCCCTGAGTATTTACAAGAAAAGCTGTTTAAGTGACGAAGTGGGTAGTCTATGTTTGATTCCCTCAGAACATGGCAGAAAACAGCTAAATAGAGATGACTGAAGGCAGAGAAAGAGGCCCGGAAAGGAAAAATGCAGACATTGACTCAGAAGGCTGTGGCATATGATAGGGAAAAACAGGAAAAGGGAGTTGAATGTGAAGATAGAAGGTTTCGATTACAAATTGATAAATCATATGTGGTTCAGGAAGAAGATGATACTTTTGTGGAAGAATTGTTAGATGCCTGAGCCCCGCCTCCAAATGCCCTGCAAAGAATATATCCCATCCCACTGTTTCAGTTCCCTCACCGCCACCCGTTACAGTTGCATCTACTGTCTCTGTCCTTGTGTCTACTGCTGTTATTTCAGCGGCTGTCGCTTGGGCTCTTCCTTCTGTCTCTTTTCCGTCTGTGGCAACTGTGACTGTTAGTACCCCTGCCACACATATTGTCTCAGCGTCCCTCTCACCAGCTCTTTCTCCTGCGACATAACAATTAGTGATGATAGTGCCTGTTACTTCTGTTGCTTTCTCCACTATGGTCTTTCATCCTCCGACATTAGTAAGTAGCGGGACGCGGGTATGTGGATTTGAAGATAGGGACTGGACGAAATTTAAGGAGCGTATGGGACCGTTGGTGCGATCAGATGTGGGAGATGATGAGAATCAGGTAACAGCCAATCAGGCTGCACAGTGGGCCCATAATCCTATTTATAGTGTAGAGGATGTCTGGGCGACTATGAGAGATTTTGAGCCCTTTTTGTACAGCAACATGCCCTTGAACATATGTGTGCAACTTTAATTGGTCTTTGGGAACAGTGCTTTAAAGCGATCAAGTGTATATTAATGAATTGGGGCGAGAACAAATCTTTGCTAAAGTCACGACAATAATAGCTTATAGGGGAAGATTGCATGAGAAAAGTCCCAGGTCAGTGTCTCAGTTTCCGATGAGAGGTTCATCCCATATATCACCCAGAGATATCGGAATTAAAGGATGGGCATGGTAATGTTACTCGAGCTGTAGTGGCGGCATGGTTTCAGGAGCAATGAGTTTATACTCCATGGAACAGAAGTGAAGGTTCGTCTCTTAAGACTCATTTGCCAACCTTAGGAAAAATCCTACTGTATATTATAAAGAATTGACGGAAGCTGACTCTTCCACTGTAATGACTCTTGCTGATATTGAAATGTTTTTTGGTTTACTGGTTCCGGTTAATATTTGGAGGCAAGATCATGTTGTGGAATTAGGAGGTATATGGGATCAAATTAAAGCATGGGAAATTTTGTTGTTGCCAGGCCACATTATTCAATCAGTCACTTGTAAAGCACACTTCTTACCCGTGAGGGTCTCAAGGTGCTGAGGGGAGGGGGGTGCTGCTACTGCTCGAAGAGCCAGGTCTTGAGGAGTCTTCTGAAGGTGAGCAGGTCTTGGGTCTGTCGCAGGTGGGTAGGGAGGGTGTTCCAGGTCTTGGCAGCGAGGAAGGAGAAGGATCTGTCACCGGAGGTTGTACGTTGGATGTGGGGGACGGCTGCGAGGGCGAGGCTGGCGGAGCGGAGCTGGCGGGTGGGGGTATAGAAGCTGAGTCTGCTGTTCAGGTAGGCTGGTCCGGTGTTATGGAGTGCTTTGTGTGCGTGGGTGTGGAGCTTGAAGGAGATCCTCTTGTTGACGGGGAGCCAGTGCAGGTGTCTCAGGTGGGGGGTGATGTGGCTGCGACGAGGGATGTTGAGGATCAGTCGGGCGGAGGCGCTTTGGATGCGTTGTAGTCGTCGTAGGTGTTTGGCAGGGATTCCTGCGTAGAGTGCGTTGCCATAGTCCAGCCTGCTGCTGACGAGGGCTTGGGTCACCGTTCTTCTTGTTTTGGTCGGGATCCATTTGTAGATCCTGCAGAGCATGCGGAGGATGTTGTAGCAGGCTGAGAAGATGGCGTTGACCTGCTTCGACATGGTGAGGGAGGACTCGAGGATGAATCCTAGGTTGCGTGCGTGGTCCGTGGGTGTTGGTGCTGTTCCCAGTGTGGTCGGCCACCAGGAGTCGTCCCAGGCAGAGGGGGTGGGGCCGAGGATGAGGATCTCTGTCTTGTCTGAGTTCAGTTTCAGATGGCTGCTCCTCATCCAGTCGGCGACGGCCTTCATCCCCTCGTGGAGGTTGGTTTTGGCAGTGTGCGGGTCCTTGGTGAGGGAGAGGATGAGCGGAGTGTCGTCAGCATAGGAGATGATGTGGAGGTCGTGCTGGCGGGCCACTTGTCTGAGGGGAGCCATGTAGACGTTGAACAGGGTCGGGCTGAGGGATGAGCCCTGGGGTACGCCGCAGATGATGTTGGTGGCTTCAGATCAGAAGGGTGGGAGGCGGACTCTCTGGGTTCTGCCGGAGAGGAAGGACGTGGTCCAGTCCAGGGCCTTCTCTCGGATTCCGGCTTCTTGGAGGCGTGTCTTTAGTGTGTGGTGGCAGACCATGTGGAAGGCGGCTGACAGGTCCAGGAGGATGAGGGCTGATGTCTCGCCGTTGTCAAGATGGCACTTGATGTCGTCTGTGGCGGCGATGAGGGCCGTCTTGGTGCTGTGGTTTCCGGACTGGGACGGGTCTAAGATGTTGTTGTCCTCGAGGTGGCGGGTCAGTTGCATGTTGGCGATTTTCTCGATCACCTTTGCTGGGAAGGGGAGCAGGGAGATGGGCCGGAAGTTCTTGAGGTCCTTGGGGTCTGCCTTGGGCTTCTTGAGGAGGGCGTTGATTTCGGCGTGCTTCCAGCTTTCCGGAAATGTCGCTGTTTCGAAGGAGATGTTGATGACCTTCCGTAGTTGGGGTGCGATGGTTGCGTCTGCTTTGTTGAATACGTGGTGTGGGCAGGGGTCCGATGGTGATCCTGAGTGGATGGAGTTCATGGCTGTGCGCGTCTCGTCGCCGTTGACGTTGGACCAGAAGGTCAGGTGGTTGGTGCTAGTGGTGTTCGAGGGGGTGTTGGAGTCTGGCGTTGTCGGGGCGGTCGTGGTGTTGAAGCTGTCGCGGATGTCGGCTATCTTGCGTTGGAAGAAGGTGGCCAGTGAGTCGCACATATATGCATGCCCTTATTCCGCCGAGAAAGGTAGATTGGGAAAAGTTGTTGGCTTGTGGAAAAAAAAAAGATGGGAGTGTGTCCGATTTTTTCACTCGGTTTGAAGGTACGTTTTTGGATTACAGTGGGCAGGATATGTCTATTGAGGGAGGTGTCCGGTTGTTAGTTAATAGATTTGTTTCAAATTTGCTTCCTGAAATTGTGACTTGATTGCAGGCCTCTGAAAGTACTTGGTACAACTCTTCCCCTTCTGTTATCTTGAATATGGCACTGTATTATGAACATAGGGATAATGAGGAAAAGGAGAGGACAGAGAAGAGGCATAAGGATTTAAAGACGAAGAAGTTGTTACTACAGGCTTTTAGAGGGAATGGTAGAGGATTTGGTGGTCTTGCCTGACAGCTTCCACGCACTAGTAGGCAGCCGCATACGACGCCTTTGGGGCCGATTCAGTGTGTGTACTGTAAGGAGTAGGGACATTGATGTAGCAAGTGTCCCGCACTTTTGCGGAAGGTAGCGGTCCCCAGAGGATGAGGTTCTCGTGGACGGAGTCGTGGAGCTTGTGGAGCTGATAGGGCACAGAATGCTGCAGTCTCACAGGGTCTTTCTGATAATAATTTCTTTGATGACCCCCGGGATGGACAGTACAACCATGATGATTATGATATGGAGGAAGTGACGGGAATGTCTTACAGCTAGGACAGCCAGAGACCAGTTCCAATACCAGTAGACCAACTGTTACAGGTGCATTGCCCCATGCACGTCTCCTTCCCCGTCCACCTTGATTGAACACATATCAGCAGAAACAGAGTAAATGGTAATATAACACTGGTATCTTGTAGAAGGCATCCTGTTAATGTATGGATTTCTTCCATTTCAAATCATGGAATACCATCCTGTTCATATATATGTGTTTACTGTAAATTATGTTCATGTATTATGTCATGTTCTTAAACTGTGGCTCTATCATGCCATAAGTAATAGAATAATGTGTAGTTATTCTGTGCAAACCTTGGGCCTGAAAGACAGTCGGGCCACACCCAGGACCACACCCAGTAATCCCTGGGCCTGAAAGACAGTTGGAAGCCCCACCCAGTTTGCCACAAACCCTGGACCTGAAAGACAGTTGGGCCACACCCAGGACCACACCCAGCACCTGCTTAGGAGCCTATTTAAACCACTCCTCTTCACTATTCAGTGCTTGGCCTCGTTGCTTCAACACACTTACCTGGCTCCAGCTATTCAGATCGGCATCTCCTGCTTGACAGCCTTGCATCAGCAATTTCCTGGCTTCCTGGTTCTGGGGTGAGTCTCCGATCCAACGTCTTCTTCTGTGTCGTGTTCCCTGAAAAGAAGCGCACAGAGAAAACATGCTTTAAGGTATTTTTTGGAAGACAACTATCCCATGGTGAGTCTGCTTACATTAGAACTTGGAATATTATTTTTAGAACTTGGAACATTGCTCTTTGAACTGCGCAAATTATCAGAACTATATTTCTTGGACAGAAGGAAAACACTTCATCTCGAGTGTTATGGCGAGTTTTCCCGTAGTACCCAGAAACTATTGACATTTATAAAACATAGAAGATTGTGCCTTTTAAAAAGTGTGAAAATAGTTATTGCAAAGCAAAGTTAGCCTTAAGAATCACAACAGCACAGATGTGGTTTTGACTACTATTATTTTGTATGCAGTATTTTGTTCCTTTATGGCAGAAGGTTGTTTTGGCAGCATTTGAACTTCTGTGCACTCAAGGCATCTGATCCTAAGCTGGGCATATAAGGATTCAGGTACCTATGCTGATGAACATAACTAAATTCTATCATGATTGTTAAACCTATTTGACAGTATGTTAATGATTGTATTGTTTATTGCAGATTGCATAAATCGACAAGTAGATTGTTAGCTCAACCCAAAATTCTGTTGAAACCTACGTAGTCTGTAGGTAAGAAATATTGGAGACTTTTGGTTACAAGTTTATGATAACTGTAAGAAGATACTGCCTCACAGATATACACATTGTTTATCTTCTGTGTTTTGTACTTAGGAGTCTAGTAGAAAACTCAAGCCACTATCCAGTTACATTCCTGTTTATTGTATCCTGTGAATACTCAAGCCCCCTGAAGCCCTGGTCCCCCTAAAAGAAGACCGCTGGAATCTTCTTGTTTCTCTTCTCTTGTCATCCCAACCCCTTTTCCCCCCTGAGACTACCGGACTGATCCTAAGTTATATCTTGGTATCACGCTGCTAGTTTCTAGAGGGATTGGGGACCTGTCCTCACATCGTCATCAAGGTGAAACAATCTGGAGCACAGGTGAGTGTCTCGTAACACCAGCGTGGTCCTTATGTAACAGAGGAACTGCAAGGTTCGACTTAGGAATTTTTGGTGGATACAGGTGCGATGAAAAGTTCTGTTTCTCGAAACCTGGTCCATGGGGGGGGGGCTCTGTCTGTCCATAATAATGTTTCGGTAGGTTTTCCTGATATACCAGTTGTAAGCCCCATTTCAAGACCCCTTGCATTGACTATTGGTCCTTTCACTGTGGATTCGCCACTCTTGCTGACATTTAATTGTGGTGAAAATGTAATGGGTTTGGATTTGTTGAAGAAATTGCATGCTACGATTTATTATTCTCTGGCGGGTGTCTATATGACGATGGGTCCGGATGTAGTACGTGCTAAACAGAGTTTGTCCAAGGATGCACCTCTTCCTGTTGAATTTGCAGATGTTCCAACCACTCTTTGGGTGACAGGCGACACAGATGTGGGACTGTTGCGGATACCACCAGTTTTGATCCAGATTAAGGATGGTGCTATTTTGCCTCGTATCCCTCAGTATAAAATACCACAGGCAGGAGAAAGAGCCTTATTGCAAATTATTCAGGATTTGATCGAGAAGGGAGTGGTTGAGGAGACAACAGGCAAAATTGGTAATAGTCCTATTCTTCCCTTTCTTAAAAGGTTGCCTTTGGGTTCTTCTGATGATCAAGGAGATGTCTATCGTTTTGTGATTGATTTGCGCGAAGTTAATAAAATAATGCTTCCCCAATATCCATTGGTCCCTGACATTACTACTCTTTTGACAATGATTTCCTCTTCTGCTAAATTCTTTTCTGTCATCGATTTGAAAAACGCGTTCCAATTCATCCAGAGAGCGGTTATCTGTTTGGGGTCACCCTACCTGGTCAGAGCTTTAGGTTCTGTTGAGCTCCTCAGGGCTATACAGAGAGCCCAAGTATTTGTAGCCATGCATTGAAAGGTCAGTTGGATTCCTTGTTATTTCCCTCATGTAATGCATTGGTGCAGTATATTGACAATCTCCTTGTTGCTTCCGATACTGAACATGGTTGTAAAGATAGTACAGTTAAGTTATTGTTACATTTAGCTCAGCATAGACATAACGTTTGGGTATTGTCGACAGGAGGTCACCTATTTCGGTCACCTACTGTCAAAGGAGAGTAGGAGATTGACCTACCATTGTTAAAATGCCCATCCCAAAGACTCGGAAGGATGGGCATACTTTTAGAGGCAAAACTTTCCTCTGTCTGCAGTGGTTACCTAACTACTCCCTACTAATCAAACCACTGCCCTGGATGCCTGAATGTCATCAGTCTTTTGAGCAATTGAAAATTGCTATTTGTTCAGCTCCAGAACTTGGCAGCCCTGATTATAATAAATCATTTGTGTTGTACGTCCATGAGATGGCTGGTTGCACGCTTTCTGTTTTAACACATAAATTTGGAGATAAGCAACTGCCGTGTGCTTATTTTTCAGCTGTTCTTGGCACTTTCACAAGAGCCCTCCCAAGCTGTCTAAAGGTGGTAGCAGCTGTGGCCGTCCCGATAAGACAATCGGCTGTAATTGATACTGAACTCACAGTCATGGTACCCCATGCTCTGAATACACTTTAGAACAAAACAAAGGCACAACACCTCACCAGTGTGTCAGGAATCAACGCACATCGGCAGGTGTCACATCCTGTATTGTCTGTTGGTATGCACAAGGCAAGTACATTAACCATGTTTGTATCCCACAACATGTTAATATGTGATTTGTCATCTCTTTTACCTTGCACTTCAAAGTACATGTAATTGCCTACTAGTCCTGTGTACTTGTTTACTTCTGTTAAAACGTGTCATTCCATTTCCTTTAACATGCACTTAAAAGAATATTTTACATTTGCCCTTTATTATTTCCCCATGATGGTGTGTTTATTGTGCATGTGCTGGTTCAATGTCCATGGGAATACTTTCCAGCAAAGCAGCTGTCTCTGAAATGCCTTCTGACAATGAGACATGTGCAGATTCAGCTGTTATTGACATGTGCAGCCAACGCCCAAGGCTCAGCTATGAATAGCCATGAGTCATGCAATCCCTGCTTGACTTTCATTTCTGCCAGCTGAGGATAGTGCTGTCTCCTAGCAACAAATTTGAAAGCTTTTCTGAGTTTCTTCGAGCTGGCTCCAACCTTGATTCAGGACTTTCCAGGAAGATAAGTTCTTTTAATTTACAGACATCATTGCAAAAGGAAAGGTTTTACTTTAAAGCCATGTTGCTAATGGAAATGTTTTGCCTTAATGACATTGCTGCTAATGGACATGTAATGATTTAAAGACAGAACTGCTAATGGAGATGTGTGAATGCTGAATGCATTCTTTATTGTAATTGGTAGACTCGGGTTGTTTCTACGATTGTTTTGTTTTTGGAGAATGAGAAAGTGTGAATGCCAAATGCATACTTTAACCCTGTAGGTATTGCGCTTTTTATTTCAAGGAGCTTTTGTTTCTAGATCGTTTTAGTTAATGTTGAGCTGATTGAAAAACAGAAGAATTAATCAGGCACATTTATAGAACCTGCTGTGAACATTTCATCTTGCTGTTGTATGACAAGGATATTCATAAGGAAGCTGTTATTTGATGACAGACAGATATCCATGCTGAGTTTACGTGGTCCTTAGGGCAGCAGTACAGATAACGCTAAGGTGAGATACTGATTATGTCTGTGTATATAGAAAGTTAAGCTGGAATACACAGACTCTATTTACATGTCACATGTTGTTTTCTTTTCTACCTGTATTAGCCTTTTTCTACCGCGATGATTTATGATAACCTGTTACTGCAACAAGTGTGTTGAGAACGACATAGTAGCAAGTACAGGAGGTTCTCGCTATTTCAGGTGATTAACATTGATAGCATAACGCATCTACGATTGTCTGTATCATTGGTATAGTTACTGATATAGTGCATGTGTTGTTTTCACTTAGAACAGACAGAAGTAGACAATTCTGCAAGTAAGATCCTCGCAGGTCCTGGTAGCAGAGTCTGCAGTGTCTCTTCTCTCGGTTTTGTTTCTATTCCCAAAACCCCTTCCCTCTTAGAGTATTTGCCAGGATCACTGTTTCTGTAATTCAGTGAGGCTGGGATATATTCTGGGTGGGTCGGATCATTATTCTTCGCCCCTGACGACTACCTGGATGTCAGGTGAGTGGTTAGACAAACATAACACAGTGCACGTTTGACTGGCTATGAATTAACATTGTTTGCCAAAAATATCACGATCAAAATATGTGCCACTTTGAATCCAGCTACGTTACTCCCCCTCCCTTCTGAGAGTGATGAGATTGATAATCATGACTGTATCTTACGGACGGAAGAAGAGACAAAAGGACGGGTAGACTTGACTGACGTTCCCTTGTCTGACCCACAAGGGGAACTGTACATCGATGGCTCTTGTTTTAAATCACCAAATGGCATTACAACTGCTGCGTATGCGGTTAGTAGGCTGCGTACAGTAGTCGAGACCTCACAAGTTCCTTATTAATTGGTCCAAGCTGCCGAGCTTGTTGTCTTAATATGAGCTTGCAAATTGAGTGAGGGACTGTACGCCTTTGGAGTCGCCCATAACACAATAATGATGGACGGAATGCATACCAAATCAAAACATTCACCCCCAGTGAACAGATCTGCAATAAATCCATTGTTCTTTTGCTCAGCATGCCACCCCAGTTTAGACCCAGCCATATGCAAATCAGTCTGGACCATGTGCCTGATTGGAACAGTCCAGACCGAACTGCAAAGCCAGATCCTCCCTGCACTGGAAACAAGCATCCTATGACCGTTTTTCATCAGCCAGGAGAGCTTGAATCCAGTGGCACAGTGAGCTCTAGACCCACCTCTGGGCATATCCGGTTAACTTAAGGCAAGAAAGCCAAAGACACACAAATGATGGACGGAATGTAAACAAATCAAAACATTCATCCCAGTCAACAGACCTGGGATAAATCAATCGGTCTTTTGCTCACCATGCCACCCCAGTTTAGATCCAGCCATTTGCAAATCAGTCGTGACCCTCAATCAGGGAATTGTAAGCGCCCTTCTCACCCGTGAGGGTCTCAAGGCATTGAGGGGGGGTCCACAGATCTGTTTAGCCGAAGAGCCAGGTCTTGAGGGTCTTCCTGAAGGTGTTCAGGGAGGGGGCACCTCTGATGTAGAACGGTAGCTCGTTCCAGGTCTTGGCTGCAATCTGAGAGAAAGATCTTCCACCTGCTCTGGCTCTGTGGATGTGCCGGGTTTCAGCCAGTGCGAGGTTGGAAGATCGGAGGTTTCTTTTGGGTACGTGGAAGTTGATTCTGTCGTTGAGGTATTTAGGTCCGTTGCTGTGTAGGCATTTGTAGGCGTGAGTGAGGATTTTGAAAGTGACTCTTTTCTCCACGGGGAGCCAGTGGAGACTTCGTAGGTGTTGACTGATGTGTTTGTGTCGGGGGATGCCGAGGACAAGTCTGGAGGAGGTGTTCTGTATTGTCTGGAGTTTGCGGAGTAGGGACTTTTTGATGCCGACGTAGAGTGCGTTTCCATAGTACAGTATGCTGGTGATGAGTGCGTGGGTGACTGTCTTCCTTGACTCAGGGAGGATCCACTTGAAGGGCTTGCGGAGGGTGTTGAAGCAGCTGGAGGTGACGGCATTGACCTGTCAGTTCATGGTGAGTGATGAGTCGAGTACGATGCCGAGGTTCTTGGCATGGTCTGAGGGGGTGGATGGGCTTCCAAGGGCAGTCGGCCACCAGCTGCTGTCCCATGCAGAAGGGGTGATTCAGAGGACGAGGACTTCTTTCTTCTCGGCGCTGAGCTTCAGGTAGCTGTTGGTCATCCAGACTGCGATGTCTTGCATTCCTTTCTGGAAGTTGAGTTTGGCAGTGGTGGGGTCTTTGGTGATGGAGAGGATGAGCTGGGTGTCATCGGTTTAGGATACGATGTTGAGGCCGTTTTGTTGGACGATGGCTGCAAGGGGGGCCATGTAGATGTTAAAGAGGGTGGTGCTCAGGGATGAACCCTGTGGGACTCCGCAGGTGATTTTCGTGGGGTCAGAGAGGAAGGGTGGGAGTCTGATCCTTTGGCTTCTTCCGGTGAGGAATGATCAGATCCAGTCCAGGGCTGTTCCTTGTATGCCTGCGTCATGTAGTCTGGCAACTAGTGTTTGGTGGGAGACGGTGTCAAAGGCCACTGATAGGTCAAGTAGGATGAGGGCTGCGGAGTGGCCATGGTCCAGGAGGGTGCAGATGTCATCTGTGGCGGAGAGTAGGGCGGTCACTGTGATGTGGTTGCTTCGGAATCCGGATTGGGACGAGTCGAGGACAGTGTTCTCTTTAATGAATCCTGTCAGTTTCCTGTTGACTGTTTTCTCTGCAACTTTGGCTGTGAGCGGGGGAATTCCGGGGGGAGGGGCCGCAGGGGCAGCAGCGGTGAAAGGAACAAACAGGCACGAGAAAATAAAACAGTGGTGAAATTGGAGCAAGACACAGATGGGCACAATAACAGTTGAGAAAGGTTACGGTGGTTGCAGGCAGTCTGGTCCCAGTTGGAGCGGGCAGCCGGCGCAGCAGCAGACAGCAGCCTCGAACCTCCCAAGGAGGAGGTCGGGGTCTAGAGGCAAGAAACGGCATAGCAGAGCTGTGGAGAGAAAGGGTTGGAGGTCTTTCACCTTGTCCTGTGTCTAATGGGAACAGTCCAGACCGAACTGCCAAGCCAGGTTCTCCCTGGACTGAAAACAAGCATCCTAAGACCAGTTTCGTGGTTTCACTCCTCATCAGCCAGGCTAGCTTGAATCCAGTGGCACAGTGAGCCTGGGACCCACATTTGGGCATTCCCGGCACACTTATAGTGATTCCAGCAACGTCATTTACATGATCATATGCCCTTGAGAAGTGCGATATACAGGGATGACAAACAGGAAGACCAAGACAAGAATTTGTGAGTACTGTAACATCAGTTGTAAGCGAAATACCACAAAAATGACTGACCACTTCCCAAAAACAGGCCACATGACCAATGACCTCAAACGGGTGGAAATAGGACAACTAGACCCACAACCAGGTGACACCCAGAACTTTCTCCTGGAGAAGGAGCAGAGACGAATTCACTGCCTTTCTACACACCAACAAGGTTTAAACAATGAAATAACATGGAACTCAGTAAACCTTAGAAGATAAAACTATCTTTGTTGCCAAACTCACCTTGGAGAAAGAATCTCTTTTGAACAGGGGGCCTGGCTTCCAGAGGTATGACATAGCTACGCAAACAATATTAATTGACCAACACTTGGTTCACTAACCACCCCCCTCCCCCACTAGACGGTGATACACAACATAATACCTTGGGGTATGGCTTTGTAGTAATGGCTGGTAAGAACTTCTTTCT
Source organism: Triturus cristatus (assembly GCF_964204655.1). Taxonomy (NCBI): domain Eukaryota; kingdom Metazoa; phylum Chordata; class Amphibia; order Caudata; family Salamandridae; genus Triturus; species Triturus cristatus. The sequence continues at coordinate 698,736,618 of NC_140583.1, forward strand.
CCTGGAGTGTGTCAGGCTTAGCACATAAAGCTGAGCAGTAAAGAGTAGTTACTTACTCCCTTTACTTGCCTTTTACAACCAACCGGGACCGCACCTGTCCCTCCAATAGAATGTAGCATATACCATTTTTTTAGTTTTCATGAGATTATGTGGAAGGAAAGAGTTAATCTACCACTAAACAAAAGAGGCTGGTACCCCTTAACCAATGGTAAGCCTCACTTCATCATCACGTCGACATGCACAACACGTCGACGAACGAGGAAGCAAGGATCACAAATATAGCCACTAGGACCAGAGACATGCCTTCGCCAGGGTCCCGGAAGAGACATCTCTCAGGTAACGAGGCAGGTGGTTGACCTTGATGCAGTGAGTAACAAAAGGAACAACCACCCATCCTATACTCACAAACCTTTGCTGCAACCATAACCCTTGTTTCTCTCATGTCTTTATCTTGATTTACATTAATGGAGTCTAAAAGGCCCACCTCCTGCTAGTATCATGTTACAAGAAATACTCGCAGTTTAAGTAGGTGGTACCAATTTTTATCACACTTATGATTAACATGCGCACAAAGAATCCTAAATAGGATGTCCATGCGCCATCCTTGTTTTTTCCTGCCTAATTATCCGACATGTCGGTACAATGTGGTGTGCATTTTTGATAATGAACAGGCTAATTGGTAGCCCGCTGGCACATCTCATGTGCTCATACTTTCATTATGAATGTTTGATTGAGAGGCCCTTTCAAAATTCTGGGCACCTTTAGATGACCAAGGACTTCATAGATTACTAAATGCTCCTTGCATCCAATGTTACAAACTGCATGTCAGACTATGCGATCGCATCAATTTGTAGACAAACAACACTGGCATGGGAGTGCATGCATTGAGGATTTGTCACCACTACCATGTGCATTTTGATGCTGTTAATTACTACATGTCTCCTTCTACCTTGCAGAGTTTATTTTAAATTGATGGTGAGCTTCGTCAGTTACTCACTGATTTCACCTATGCACACCTTTGCGTGTGTGTATAGTTCACACAAGCTCTGGGCAAACTCACCCTGAGCAATTGGTCCTGAAAAAAGCCAATCAAATTGGAGCATATTGGCTGAAACATGTAGACCACTTCACTCTGACCATTTTCACGATTTTTGAGATCTGAGATTTTTGAGATATATTCTCACTCACGTGCAATGACTCTTTTTTAACCCTACCCTGGGGACCACATAATACAGATTTTGATACCCTGGAGGTAGTTTTAAAACTCTCACTTTCAATTTATTCACTTTATTCACTTCCCCACACAAAACCAAAACCAGCTCCACTGTAATCAGGTGTGAAAGCACACCTAGGAGGCACTCGGCCCCCTGGGTGAGAACCCAATGGTGAAGCATGCCACTAACTAGGTTGGTCAGTGAGGGTTCTTTTAAAAACCTAATGGGTTCCCTGCAAGGTAGACTTCTTTGATTACCGTCACTCTCTGGTTTAGTAAAGCTGAATTTTCAGCTTGTTCTCTTTGTTCGTTGAAGGGGTTTTAAATGCCAAGTCAACATAGCAGTGTGATGCTGCATTGAGGCTACTTAAATGGGTGGTACTATGAATGCTGCAGGCCCACTGGTGGTATTTAATTTACAGGCCCTGGGTATATTATATACCACTCTACAAGGGACTTACAAGCAAATTGAATATGCAAAACAGGTGTAAACCAATTATACCATGTTTTAGGGAGAGAGAATAAGTACCTTAGCACTGATGAAGCGCACAGAGTCCTAAGGCCAACAAAAAAAAATTCACCAAAAAGTAGGAGGAGGAAGGCAAAACATTTGGGGATAACCCTGCAAAGAGTGCAATTTTACAACAGGTGGCAAAGCAGCAAACTGGGGACAGGGGCACAAAATTGTGAAGATTGGAGCCATTGTAAGCGAGGGCACATATGGGCTGCCAGTAGAAGAGGACACCTACATGTACTTCAAGGGCCTGACAGGGTGGCACACAGAGGTGCTGGGTTGTGCTGGTGACATAGGGACTGTATGGGGGGCTGGAGGAACACAGAAGTGTTGTAGCAGGACAGAGTGGCACATAGAGTGCCAGCAGAGACTGGGTTGCCGGCACACAAGGTCTGCTGGGGGGATGGATGCACTACAAGGTTGGAGAGGCAAACAGACAGTTGCAGAACAACAGCAGTGCATAGCAGCACCAAGGGCTGCAGGAGAAGGTGAGGGGAGGCAGGAGATAGAGAGGGGCAGGGGGACATGGAGGCGCATAGCTGTAAGGGAGGGGCACACAGAAGAGCTGCACAATGAGCTGGCTTAATAAATCAAGGGTCTGGAGGGGGCACACAGAGTTGCTGCATGGCTATTTTTGGTGAGACAGGGTGACTCAGGGAGCTGTAGGGGAGAGAGAGGCACATGTAGGGGCTGCAAGGTCCATGGCTTCAAAGCAGGGAAAAAGGAGAAGCAGGAAACCCACAGAGGAACATCAAGGGAAGATAGACAAACAGAGGGACCGCAGGTGGCAGGGCAGCACACCAGGATTATACTGGGCAAGCGCACATTCAGAGGCTGTAGCAAACTTTTGGAAGGTCATCCAAAGGGATTTAAAGAGGCGCTTAGAGGAGTTGCAAATGGGGCAGAGGCTGTATAGTAGGTGTAAAAGTAAACAAAGTACTTGTAGGGGGAACAAGCATTGGTAAATGCATTAGGTTTCGCTTGTGTGATTAATAATATATTTCTTTAAGTTTTAGCTTGGTGAGCAGTTGTGCAATATAAAGATTGAACCAAGACCACGCAGCATGTGAAAGTGGTAAAGCCGAGCTTAGAACCACGTGTCCTGATTCTCAAGTAAACAATACACACGTACTGTGCAGACCATGCAGGCTAAACCTAAAAAGATTAAGAACCACTGCTCTAGAATTTTACTCCATGACAGGTGCATGCAGATATGAAAAGTTCAAAATCATTGTCCAGTTTAGAACTATGTGAAGTGTTAGAAATTGTACACAACCTATTTTCAAATAGCTTGTGAGGCAGGACAGGGAGACTCTGATACCCCCCACACACTTCTTACCTCAGTATCGGGGGAAGTCTCCCAGAGCCTCGTCCCACAGATTCCCAAACAAGCATTGGCATAGCCAATAGGTTTTGCCTTTAGGACCTTATAAGTGTTTAGCCATGCAACACTAGATGTTGTTGCACCAAGGATATTGTGCTGGATAACTAAACACTTATAAGGTCCCAAAGGCGAGACCGATTGGCTATGCCACTGCTTGTTTTAATTCTGTCTGGCTGCCAGCGCACCCACCGGGCCCCACCTGTTTGCATGTTTAGGGAATAGATAACTCTCTCTGGGAAGGCCCTGGCCTTGAGGTGCTGTGATAGAGTTCCAAGAAGGATCCCAAAATGCTTTGCAAGTGTGGAGGTTTAGTCTAGACCAGAGATATTCAAAGTACGGTCCGGGACCGCTTACAGCCCTCTTGACCTTTACGTGCAGCACCCCTCTCCCCCGTAAAGTAGCACAAGCTACTGGTTACTTGCTGAGCACTAATATTAAGAAAAAAAAAATAATTAGCAGGCAAGCATTTATTTGCAGGTTAAATGAAGTAACTACTGTGGTGTCCTGCACCACTTAACTTTAGTTAACCTGCAAATAAATGCTTGCCTGTATATTTAACATTGTTAAACCTCCTTACACAATCCTTGACCCACCCAGGACCCCTTACTGCCACAGTGCGGCCCTCGGTCACACCACCTACCATACTTTGTGGCCTCTGGGCAAATGTTTACGAGTACCCATGTTCTAGAAGGACCAGAAGCTGCTTTTAAGACTCACCAAGGCCCTTGTTATCATGACTACGGTTAAGAAGGGGTGAGCATATTCCCAGCACGGTGAGCAAGAGACCTGTTTGAGACACTAGGAATAGCAGTAAGGTGATGGCAGGTATGGAAAGGGCAACAATAGGAACAGAATCAAAAGCGACATGCGATTTATGGTAGCGAATGATCAAAAACCCGTGCTGGTGATCAATGACAGTTTATATAATTAATTCAGGCTATGTATGGCAGGTTAAAAACGGGCCTCAGAAGCGGGACGAGGGTGTCTGTTTTATTTTGATGCCGCTAGTTCACCTCTCAGGTGGTAGCAAGGCTGTTCCCATAAACTTCATCTGATTTGGTGTGTTGTGCATGAGCTGGAGTGCAAGCACCCACATACCCCACACCTGGTGGACCAGTTTGCTGACTTTTGTGCTGAAACTCACATGCTCTTTGAGGGCGCGCCGTACAATCTCAAGGAGAGAATGCTCGACCAACTGTGGGCCCGCCTGCATGAGGAAGCAAGATGTCTCCCCTTACGTATATGAGATCCAGGTGATTATCTAACAGTAGTGCAGTAGCACCGGGGCCTAGAAGTGTGAGCCCCACCGCACAGCAAGGGGGATCTCAGCAGTCTTTATTGCTGCATTAGGGCCCTGACACCTTTGCTGCGCCAATGATTACATTGTAATAAATGATGTCTTTATCAATGATTTGCCCCCCACCCTCCCCAAACCGAAGCAGCTCGAACCAGCTCGCCCTCTTTCAGATACGGACTGGCCTGCAAAGAGGTTTATTTCCAGACACGCAGACACTGTGGGCATCCTGGTAGGCCCGGGCTCCAGCCTCACCGGACATGTCATTGACCACTCCCTACCTACCTTTCAGAGGCACCTTGCGGTCTCGAGTGAAGGAGCGCAGAAGAGAGTGAGAGAAGTGAGAGAAAGGAAGGGAAGCTACAGAGAGTGCAGGGGTGGAAGAAGACAATGGGAATGGAGAAGCGGGAAAGATTAAGGTGAGAGAATGAGGAGAGAAGCCCGGAGGCAGCGCGGCAGAAGAGTCGGGGGTGGGGATAAGTTACAGGCAGGCACGGTAGAGGAGAAAGCAGGGCCCTCGGATGAGACAGACACGATTCTGGAGGAAGGGGAAGCTGCACAGAGCTGCCACTTTCAGTCTGAGTGTCTCTGTTGTGAAGAGGAAGGACTGGACGCAGAGTGCGGGATAGACCGTAGGATCCAGGGAGAGACAGATTGCCTGAGCCAGAGCTGCGCACAGACTGATAGCTCTAGTGGGGTAGAGACTGCGCTTGGAGCTGCACACAGGCTACGAGAGCCGGCAAGAGTCTCCTAATGCTGTTTTCAAGCACACTCGTGCTTGTGGCGGCATCCGCCTTGCGTGAGCGAGCTGCGGCCAATTAGCACACGCGCCGCTGCTCGCTCCCACAAGGTGGGTGCCGCCACAAGCATGAGTGTGCTTCAAAATGAGCAGACCAATGGCTAAAGGCCCTCCTAGAGCAACGCATGCGTGCTGCCTAGGGCAGACCTAAAAAGGACTAGCATTTTCCTATGCAGGCAAAAGGCGAAGCAGCAGGAAGTGAGAGCCAATCAGGCGAAGAGAAGAAGATCACCGGGTGCAGAAGTGATGAAAAAGGAGACGAAGACTGTAGGTGGAGAGAGAGAGACCCAGGAAGACGTGGAATGAGCGGAGAGGTCAGAGTGTGCTGGAAAACCAGAAGAAGACGAACCTAGGAAGGAAGACCGGGACCCAGGGACGAGGATGTCGGACCTGGCGGAGCCTCGGAAGAGTAGAGCGAGGAGTGGTGGTCACCCGTCGAGGATGCGCATAAGCCGCTGCAATTCAGGAGAGTGAGGGAGTTGTAGGCGGGGTTGCACTGAAAGGAGGGAAAGGGAGAACCGAATGAGGACGCAAAACTGGAGCACACTTTTACCACACTCGTTCTCACCCACATTTCCTCCCCCCTCCCCTTGTTGTTGACGTTCTGATTCATAGGGGTAAAATCATCGAAGCCAAAAGAGGGTCATACAGTTTAAAATAATTTGAGCCATTTCAGGATGAAACAGTGCAAAATCTAATGCTAAGGTTTTCTTTTTTTTCAGCCTTGGAAAATTAAGGAGAGAAAGGGATAACGAGTGGAAATAGTTAGAAAGTATTTTTTGTTTCTTTTTTTGCTCTCTTCTTTCTTTACACTAATATATATATATATGCACAGACTTCAGGAGAACTGACTACTTACCGCTACCTTGTTTAATTTTTCCTCTGAGCCTCGGGGCGACATCCTCCTGGACATGTAGAAGGGCTAGAGGAAGAAAAGAAGAAACAGGAAGTTGGCAGAAACACTGGCTTCAACTGTCATACCTGTAAAGAAAAAGGGAATTTTATAAAACACAATAAAAATTGCAATCATTAAGAAACTTATTCAGCCTCCTCGCTTCTTTTCCTGCCCATCCCTCCCCTTCCATCCTTGCTCTGTCCGAGTTAGTACTGTGAACAGGATCTAATTCTACATGTGCGAAGTTTTCAGCTGAGCCACTTTTGAGACGAACAGCCCTGTCTCTAGGCAACCCCCAGAGGAGAAAACTGTGATGTCACTGACATTCTCTCCTTTTCCCTTCCCCGACAAGGTACGAGTTGAAACATATGATTGCATTTTGTGTGAGAAATCTGTCCCAGTGCCAACATTTCTTTGCCAGTCCAAATCTAATAACGCAAAAAAACATAAGCTAAACCAGAAAAAGAAGCATTATTTTAAAAACATTACGGGGCATATCAGCAAGGGCCGGCGATAATTATCGCTCAGCGCTCTTACCGTGAGGATAATTATCGCCGGCCAACTCTGAATTTTACCGCGAAGATAGCGTGCTATCAGCAACGCTTATCTCCAAAGCGATAAAATTCAGAGCGCAAGCTGCCAATTGTGAGATTATCGCTGGAAATACAGCGATAATCCCACAAGGTTTGGCAATAGCTTGCTGATAGGGATAGACATACTTAGCCATAATATCCACCTTACATAGGATATCATGGGTAAGTCAGAAAAATACCAGACGTAAAAAGCAGCGTTAACCGCGGTTAGCGCTGCTTTTTTTATCGCTAACAGGGTTAACGATATCCTTGATAATAGGAGAAATGTCGCTTAGCCACATTTCTCCTATTATTTTACTCTGGAACGCCCCCTTTGCATCTCATTAGAGATGCAAGGGGAAGCGTAGGGTAAAAGGGTGCTAACATGCAAATTTGCGTGTTAGCACACTGTTGCTGAAAGGGCGCTAGTTTTATCTCTGCCTTTTTGGTTTTTAAAGCCAAAAAAGCAGAGATAAAGCCCTTGTTGATATGCCCCTACATACGGTTTCTCAATTAAAACGCTATTATTCTGAATTATGGATTGCAAGCTGATTCGATATGCAATACACTTGTAAATAAAGAGCATCGGTTTATTGCTATTTGTTTTCTAAATAACGGCTCTTAAAATTATATAAACATGATTTGTGATGCCCTTTAGCTAAGTAATTTGTGGGGACAATAAATGCGGCTGCAATGCAAGTTATGGTAAACTGACTGTCAGAGAGATCTCAGGGGGGCAGATTTACAAGCCCCCTGCGCCACCAGTACGAGGCGCATTTCACTTCTCCATATTTACAAGAAGAGGAAAAGCACCCCTGCGTGACTTTTCCTCTCCTTGTAAATATGGCCCCTTCACACGCAGCACTTGGCGTGGAAGGGGCGTTCCATGGGTGTTGCTATGGGTGTTCCCACCCAACACCCATGGAACGAGACACATTTCCAGATTTACGAGGAATCGTAAATTTGGAAATGCGTGTCAATGCTATGTCTCCCCAGGGGAGCCGTAGCGAGGAACAACGAGAAGAAATGTTTTCAGTTCTCTTCTCTTTTTCCTCTTTCAATGCGTGCTGCATTCTACAGCACGCATTGAAAGAGGAAAATGATTGTAGTGATTGTTTTTGTGCAGGAAAGTGCCCCTTCCTGCACAAAAACAATCTCCCCATGACACAGGCATCCTTGCACCATGGTGCAAGGGTGTCTGTGCTGGCGCATGGCTGCAGTTTGTTCGCCAGTGCAGGGGGAAGCACAGGAATGCAATATATTATTGTAAATATGTTGCATTCCTGTGCATCAGAAGTGCCACAGCGTGGCGCAGTCAAAAGGCTTGCGTTGCAGCGCTGCGGCAATTTCTTGTAGATCTGCCACATGGTATCTAAATTCGGAGCCTGTCAAAAAGGCCACAATGACGTGAACCGCCACACGTTTCTGAACTTGATCCAAATATGCTGTAACTAGGAGGCGTATAAATTGCACCCACTGCAAAATTAAAACATACGGCCAAATGCATCTTTAAAGTTGAAACTTGCAAACGCAACAAAAACCCAGGCAGACACTGAAAAGATCAATGTGAGTAAAGAGCAATTCTGCAAGTCAGACTCAGAGGGTGGCTGTAATCAAAGGAGATGCTGAGCCTGTCACCAAATGCCCTGCACGTACACGTAAAGATGGCACGTCCGTGGAAGAAATATACTGTGTTGGCAGCAGGTTTAAACTCGCAATGCAGTAGGCAGGGGACCAGGGTAGCTGCTGCTTTAAAGGCGCTGGTTAGCCAGGTGTGTGAATTGCTACATGCCATAGCTCCTGCTAGGCATGGATGATACAAAAACTGATTTTCGTTTAAGCAACAGCCATACTGTTATTTTACCAATATGAATATATCAAAGCATTGCCAGGGAGTTAGACACCAATCCACAATGGCTCACTCACATACATACATGTTGTTTGAGACTACAGATGTGCGTCCATGTGGAAATGTAATTTTGCATTCAAAAGTAAAAGTGGAAACAAAAAACGACGGCGAAGAATGAAAGCTACAGAAGTGATAGATCCTTTGGGATGTAACAATGTGCAATACCCAAAACGTACTCATTTGTTATAATGCATTGGAGACACCAAGCATAAGATACAATCAGAGTAGGGAAAGAGAAGCTGTGATCCAACCGGCTTCCGGCTAATCATAGATAATCAAAGGAGGAGGGATCACTTGTTACTGGCACCAGGGTTCAAGTGGTTGTCTCCGATATAGGTAAAAAACCCTCAATCACGTCAAGATATGGTGGGGCGGTATATCTTGGTTCTCCGCCTTTAGATACGTGATAGCATCATCATTGGGTTGATTCCATGCATCCTCCACCCGGAGGGAACCACTGAATTCTCCAGCAGTGATCAGTGAAGAAAAATGATAAAATAATAAAGTGAGGAGTGCTCAAGTGAGTGATAAAAAGGAGTTGTTCCTCATGCTACCTATAAAAAGTCTTTATTCTGATAGGTGCTGGGGAGACGTTAAAAAAGGTCAAGTTGCAGGTTGGATGTATAATGAACCCTCTGCGACATTAAACGTGGTGATTGGTCGACATGTTTCAGCTCATGTAAAGCCCATAGGTCAGGGAGCTTTCTTCAGGACCACAGGTGAATAAAGTGAATTGAAAGAAATTTATCAATTACAAGTAGAAGTTCCAAGGTTGATTCAGATGGACTTCGTCAGGACTAGTACCTATATACAGAGAAAAACGGGGGAAACTCCTTAATGATTCAAAGGGGTAGAAGGGTAAAATAGGTGCCAAGGGAGCTAAAAAGTGAACAATATGAAAGCAAATATAAATGGCAAATCTTTAGATACTTATTGGTATACATTTTGATCAGCAAGTGAAGTTTCGAACCATCGCTCTTACTTAGGAGAACACAAAACGCAATGTCCCTAGGAGACAACGACTGGTGGAAGAAAATTCAACATACAACAGATATTCAGACATATATCTGGAATTAAGGTGTTCAACAAAGATATTCAACAAAGATATATTGCAGCGGAGGTGGTTAAGACTGCTCATAATGTATAATGGATGCGTGTTTAATCCGCACGGAAACTATTATTTTGAGCCATACCAAAGGTGAGTTGGGAACAGACTGGCTCCTTTGGTCTAAGGTTTGCGGCTGTTAATATGAGAGAGAATCAATGGCGAAGTATGGCGCGCTATTAAGAAGGAAAACATCTTCAAGTGTGCCTCTTGTATAGAATTAGCGTACAATATTGACTGAAGCAAAAATACCTGATAGTTTCAATGTACGTGCTCCGTACGGCGATACAGGCAGCGTTAATACTAAACAAATAAAGATAAGAAAAAACCACACATTACAAGGGGGGTTCCCCAGGTTAACGTTACGTGTCTTCCAGATGGTGTTGAGGTAGAGGGCTCCGTACCGCAATGGTCCGCTACGACTTGTGCTGACTCTGGTTTCCTGTATACACACGTAGGTTGGGGGTGTGTCTTAAATAGTGAGTGACGTAGAAATCGTGAAGGGACTGGGGCGGGCCGTGTTGTAGCCTGGAAAACTTTATTGAAATGCTAAAGGAACCGTTGTCTGTGATTCCCATAAACAGTGTGCGAGCACTGGTTTGCGCAATTGATTAATTTCGTCAGCGGCAGGATTTGAGGCGATGTGTCTTGGCAGATAAGGAGGACACAGCCGTTTAAAAGCCAAAGTGGTGGTTGCAGAGAGTCCCATGGGGGTGAGCTCTGGGTCTCCAAACTGATGTGTCAATATGACTTAAATGGACACAGATGTAAACCCCAAAATTGATTGGTACAGGGGACTCTAGGTGTGACCTAAGTAAGAGCGATGGTTCGAAACTTCACTTGCTGATCAAAATGTATACCAATAAGTATCTAAAGATTTGCCATTTATATTTGCTTTCATATTGTTCACTTTTTAGCTCCCTTGGCACCTATTTTACCCTTCTACCCCTTTGAATCATTAAGGAGTTTCCCCCGTTTTTCTCTGTATATAGGTACTAGTCCTGACGAAGTCCATCTGAATCAACCTTGGAACTTCTACTTGTAATTGATAAATTTCTTTCAATTCACTTTATTCACCTGTGGTCCTGAAGAAAGCTCCCTGACCTATGGGCTTTACATGAGCTGAAACATGTCGACCAATCACCACGTTTAATGTCGCAGAGGGTTCATTATACATCCAACCTGCAACTTGACCTTTTTTAACGTCTCCCCAGCACCTATCAGAATAAAGACTTTTTATAGGTAGCATGAGGAACAACTCCTTTTTATCACTCACTTGAGCACTCCTCACTTTATTATTTTATCATTTTTCTTCACTGATCACTGCTGGAGAATTCAGTGGTTCCCTCCGGGTGGAGGATGCATGGAATCAACCCAATGATGATGCTATCACGTATCTAAAGGCGGAGAACCAAGATATACCGCCCCACCATATCTTGACGTGATTGAGGGTTTTTTACCTATATCGGAGACAACCACTTGAACCCTGGTGCCAGTAACAAGTGATCCCTCCTCCTTTGATTATCTATGATTAGCCGGAAGCCGGTTGGATCACAGCTTCTCTTTCCCTACTCTGATTGTATCGTATGTAGCAGCGCACAGCTGTGGGAATTTTTCCTTTATTCCTGTATTAACAAGGAATAACCAGATCTCGGTTATTAATTACCTCGATCTTATTGAACCCCTCCCTTTTACCGAAGATGGCAGAGAACTTAGGCTTAAGTTACTCTTTGGATGAAATCAACGCCATCCTTGCTGCCCCCTCATCTTTCTTACAAGATGGAGACCTAACGCAGACCCTAGCTCAAAACAACGACTGGGAAACTTTATCAGAAGATAAGAAAGAACAGGTAAAAACTGCTATCCATGGTGTCATCATGACAGAGTACTTGCGCGCAAACGCTGCACCCAGAGGCCTCTGGGTTCACAATGCTCCAAGAATTTTTCTGCAAGATCTGGCCTTCAGAAAAGACTGGTCGGCCATCTCATGGAAGTGCACTAGGGATTACCTCGTCCTCATAATTAAGACCGCGACAAGACTAACTGAGGCCCTCACGATCAAGATTCAACTGACTGAGGCGAAACTCAAAAATATGGTACACATCACAGTGTACAAGAAGAAACTAGAAGAGATTAACCGTGACATGAACGAGACGAAGGAATATCTGACACAAAACAAAATTCAAAAACTGAGTAAAGATCTGAAACGCTTTTCCACAGAGAAAATGCATCCATACAGTAGAGACGATTTTGTAGCACCTAACTACCAATCCGACAACGACTCCAGTGCCAACTCTTCCAACAATTCAGATTACAGTGGAGAAGATACCACTCAACAACGTAACTTTAGAGGCTCCAACAGACGTCAACAAAGACGAAGACCGAACACCTGGCGTAACCCAACCTTTGGGGAACATCCACCACCTCTTTTCCACCCATTTGTTCAAAACTACCAAGGATGGATGAATCCTTACCAAACAATACCACCTCCATTAGGTCCCTATATGGGACCCTTCCCTCAACAACCACCGCCTTTTTTAGGGAGAGGCCGGTCCAACCAGAGAGGGAGGAGGAGAGGCGTGACCTGGTTAGACCAAGAAAGGCAAATACTAACACGGAGCATGTCCAACTTGAACAAAGACAAACCGAGCACAAGCATGACTCTCTGATCTTCAACATCTCCGATATTCCACTAACAGAAGAACAAGAATCTGTACTTAACAAAGGCCTTGGCTTCGTCCCAACTCCACCACTGGACATTTTTAAACTACAGAGTGAAGTGGCCCATTTTTGCAGAACACTAAAACTTAAAGCTTTCTTTCAGGGTAAAGAAGATAACACTACTAAAGGAGACACCTCGTTGAGACCCAAGTCAACCTTCTGTCCAGCACAACATCAAGTCCCAGTTGAGATTCAAACCTTTGAGCAAGCAGTCAGGAAGGAAATCAATCAACTTGGCGAGACAGTCAGAAAACCATTTATGAATACTACAAACAAGGAGAAAAAGGCATTGGAAGAACTGAAATCGCACCCCAACATCGTCATCAAACCCGCCGATAAAGGCGGAGGCATTGTCATCCTCAATAAAGAAGGTTACCATGCACAATGTCAAGAGCTTCTATCCGATGAGAAATTCTACAAGATAATAACAGAAGATCCCACACCTAGATTACAGCGAACTATCAATCTAATGGTTGAAGAAGCAGAGACAAATAGGTGGATCTCCAAGAACGAAGCTTCCTTTTTGCGTACCACTCTTCCACGAACACCATACTTTTATTCTCTTCCAAAAGTGCACAAGGCAAGAAAACCTCCACCTGGTCGCCCTATAGTATCTGGGATCGGCTCAGTTTTGGAACCCCTGTCCCAGTTTGCTGACCAATTTCTTAAACCCATGGTTCAAAAGACACCCACCTACCTTAAAGATACACGTGATCTTCTGAATTATCTTACAGACAAAAAGTTTCTCCAGTGAAACAATGCTTTTGGTAGGACTCGATATAGAAAGTCTTTATACGAGCCTACCACAACAAGCCACCTTAGACACTCTTGAAGATCTACTGTTCCAAGAAGAATGGCTATACCATACGCCTAGACACTTTGTCCTAGAATGCTGCCGACTGGCCCTAACTGAAAACTTTTTTGAATACGAGGGCACTCTATACCAGCAACGCCACGGTACTTCCATGGGAAGTACCTTTGCTCCCAGTGTGGCAGGGCTCTACGTGAGCAATTTTGAGAGTACATACATTTTGAATGACACTAATCCCTTCCTCCCAAGAATCCTTTTCTGGAAAAGGTATATAGATGATGTCATCATGCTCTGGGAAGGTACCAAAACCAACTTACAAACATTTCATGACTGGATGAATATCCAAGACCCCTGCCTTAGGTTTACCTTTGACGCAGATAAGGATCATTTGGACTTCTTAGACCTTACCATCTACGTTGAAAATGACACCATTAAAACTAAGACTTTCTTCAAGACAACGGCTAAGAATAGTCTGCTTTCTTTCAATAGCTTCCACCCGCGTCCACTACGAGAAAATCTGCCCTACAGCCAATTCCTTCGTCTCAAAAGGAATTGTAGTGAACTCAGTGAGTATAAACAACAAGCTCAAGACCTTTCAAACAAACTCAAAAAAAGGAACTACCCTGAAAAAATAATCAAAAAATGCCAGAAACGGGCCCGGACCAGCCTAGAGAAAGCCTCCTAGAACTAACACCACAAATTACATCTACAGAAAAACTGACGTGTGTCACCACCTACAGTCCTGTCACAAACTCTGTAAAGAAAATCATCAATAAAAACTGGCGCATCATTACGTCTGGAAATCTCACTTGGCCAAGACCTATGTTTGCCAATAGACGAACTCGAAACTACAAAGACATCTTGGTACACACACGTCCACCTGACGCAAAACCGAATCCAAGTCAGAGCACCCTGTGGTCCCTACCCCCAGTAACTGGCCACTTCCCATGTGGCAATTGCTCAGTCTGTTCCCTGACGGAAATTACCAGGAGTGTCATCCTATCACCAAAATTGACCTGGACGATGAGACAACATACCAACTGCAACACGACACATGTAATCTACATGATAACCTGCCCATGTACTCTTCGGTATATTGGAATGACTTGCCGGAAGATTAAACAGAGAATATGTGAACACCGAAGCAACGTCAAATGTGGAAGAGGAACGACCAAATTGAGCTCACATTACATTGAACATCCACACACTGTCAACGAGCTAAGCTGGATAGTCCTTGAAACACTTTTATCCAAAACACCCAACGCCGAGAAATTACTCTTCCAGAAAGAACAAAGATGGGTCCACCGCCTCCAGACCAACATCATAGGACTGAATGATGATATTCCATGGTTGAGCGTGTAAATAGAAATCTTCACTAGTCTCATTTCACACCTAGAGTCCCCTGTACCAATCAATTTTGGGGTTTACATCTGTGTCCATTTAAGTCATATTGACACATCAGTTTGGAGACCCAGAGCTCACCCCCATGGGACTCTCTGCAACCACCACTTTGGCTTTTAAACGGCTGTGTCCTCCTTATCTGCCAAGACACATCGCCTCAAATCCTGCCGCTGACGAAATTAATCAATTGCGCAAACCAGTGCTCGCACACTGTTTATGGGAATCACAGACAACGGTTCCTTTAGCATTTCAATAAAGTTTTCCAGGCTACAACACGGCCCGCCCCAGTCCCTTCACGATTTCTACGTCACTCACTATTTAAGACACACCCCCAACCTACGTGTGTATACAGGAAACCAGAGTCAGCACAAGTCGTAGCGGACCATTGCGGTACAGAGCCCTCTACCTCAACACCATCTGGAAGACACGTAACGTTAACCTGGGGAACCCCCCTTGTAATGTGTGGTTTTTTCTTATCTTTATTTGTTTAGTATTAACGCTGCCTGTATCACCGTACGGAGCACGTACATTGAAACTATCAGGTATTTTTGCTTCAGTCAATATTGTACGCTAATTCTATACAAGAGGCACACTTGAAGATGTTTTCCTTCTTAATAGCGCGCCATACTTCGCCATTGATTCTCTCTCATATTAACAGCCGCAAACCTTAGACCAAAGGAGCCAGTCTGTTCCCAACTCACCTTTGGTATGGCTCAAAATAATAGTTTCCGTGCGGATTAAACACGCATCCATTATACATTATGAGCAGTCTTAACCACCTCCGCTGCAATATATCTTTGTTGAATATCTTTGTTGAACACCTTAATTCCAGATATATGTCTGAATATCTGTTGTATGTTGAATTTTCTTCCACCAGTCGTTGTCTCCTAGGGACATTGCGTTTTGTGTTCTCCTAAGTAAGAGCGATGGTTCGAAACTTCACTTGCTGATCAAAATGTATACCAATAAGTATCTAAAGATTTGCCATTTATATTTGCTTTCATATTGTTCACTTTTTAGCTCCCTTGGCACCTATTTTACCCTTCTACCCCTTTGAATCATTAAGGAGTTTCCCCCGTTTTTCTCTGTATATAGGTACTAGTCCTGACGAAGTCCATCTGAATCAACCTTGGAACTTCTACTTGTAATTGATAAATTTCTTTCAATTCACTTTATTCACCTGTGGTCCTGAAGAAAGCTCCCTGACCTATGGGCTTTACATGAGCTGAAACATGTCGACCAATCACCACGTTTAATGTCGCAGAGGGTTCATTATACATCCAACCTGCAACTTGACCTTTTTTAACGTCTCCCCAGCACCTATCAGAATAAAGACTTTTTATAGGTAGCATGAGGAACAACTCCTTTTTATCACTCACTTGAGCACTCCTCACTTTATTATTTTATCATTTTTCTTCACTGATCACTGCTGGAGAATTCAGTGGTTCCCTCCGGGTGGAGGATGCATGGAATCAACCCAATGATGATGCTATCACGTATCTAAAGGCGGAGAACCAAGATATACCGCCCCACCATATCTTGACGTGATTGAGGGTTTTTTACCTATATCGGAGACAACCACTTGAACCCTGGTGCCAGTAACAAGTGATCCCTCCTCCTTTGATTATCTATGACACCAAGCATAAAACATGTGGTGCTGCCATGACGATATTTAGGAATGTTTACAGAAAATCTGAAAATGCAGACAGCAAACACGCATAACCTGCGTGCTGCTGCCACGGCGTGGGAGGCAAGAACAAATAAGCATGCTCTGCAGCCTTAACCAAAAGGCATCAGAGGGAGAAACTTTTAAAGAAAACCTGACAATGCAGACAGCAAACATGCATAACCTGCGTACTACTGCCAGGATAATATTTGTCAAAGACGGCGTTGGAGGCAAGAATAAACATGCACGCTCTGCAGCCTTAACCAAAAGAAAAAAGTTCCACCCACCAAAGTCGATAGAAATGAGTGCTTAGGTGATGGGAAACAGATAAGAGAAACACAGATGGGAGAAGGGGCTATAACCATGAAGTAGCAAGCAAACGGACCAATAAGAAGTGAAGAAGATGTCAAGGTGGGACGTAATTTCCTTTTAAGATATATTAAATGCAATAGATTTCCCAAGAGAAGCGCAAGCCCTGTGCAGGCAAAAGCTAACAAGCATTTGCAATGCAATCGGTCTCGCCTTTGGAACCTTATATTTATTTAGCTAAGCAGCAAATTGGCCTGGGTGCTGAAACATCTACTGTTTTTTAACATGGAGGGAAAGAAAGCACCAAACTGCGTGACACGCCAGGTGTGGGAACACATGGAGAGAAATATTGCCTTTCTGCAGGAAATGGTATAGTACAAAGCTCTTAATATAAAATCAGGGCCTTCTGTGGTCATAGCACTGAAAATATAGGATTTGAAAAAAATATTTTTGTCTACGGGTGCTCCTGGAAGACAATTTCTATGGACTGGAATATAGAGAATGCTAAAGTGATTCTGGTATTTTACTGACCTCTTCTGGTCGTTTTCCATCAAGAAAGTTAAATAGAGGCAGTTGCCAGAATTTTTTTTTTTTTTTTAAAAGCCCCTCAGCAGAAAGCAATTCTGGTATTTTACTGAACTCTACTGGTCGTTTTCTATCAAGACAGTTAAATAGAGGCAGTTAAACAGAAAAAAGTCCCTAAGCAGACAAGTCTTAGGGCTGATCTACAGAGCTCACAAAGTACATACACATATAAGTATATACGAAAGTACATACAAGCGGTCTTGAATGCTCGACCTAAAAATAGGAAATTGATTCTGCTTCACAGATCAAGCTTCAGTGAACTGAATATGTGCCAGTCAAATGACACCTATTACATCTTGCTCTCCCCAACAATTTTATTAGTTTTACCATCATGGGGAAAGGCAATACAACTAAAACAATAATCATGCGATAGGAGAAAGTTCCACAAAACCATTAATATATCAAAGTCATCCAGCTCAATCACATGGCTAATTATATTCATCGTTAACCACACTGTAGAAACAGAGATGAAGCATAAAGCAAATACCAGTTACAAAAACAATAATAACAAAACATCTGCTGCCAACCCAGCCCTCGAACCTGGTGTCACGCGGGGCTTGATCCATCTATCTTTTTGCTTGCCTTCACCCTTCTCTCTTGTCTTCCTCTTTCCTACCTCCCCCTTTGCTCAAGTCGAATTTACCTGTTTTCTGTGCACATATGTTGCATATGTAATTCCAGTTCTCTGTAAAGTGCTCAAACTCACCTTCAGGTGTAGTGTCACTATCGAAAAATACTCCAATAATTAAATATAACACATCTCCCTGTGGACACTAGACACTCACAAAAAAATAGGTAGCTGATATTGATCCACTTATTGATGCAGAAAGAAAGGAGGCTTGCATGAACTGAAAAAAGCGGTGAATAAACCTTAATGAGTTTTAGGTTGATTTAATTTAAACAGTGGTGGCTGGTGATATTTGAAAGTGGTGAGGCGTAAAATTATTGCCGTACTGCATTATGGCGAGCGAGCGAGCCTGAACAACAATTTTGAAAAAAAGAGTGACATTCAACGACTATGAGCGCCGCTTTCTTGTGAGCAAAATCAAGTAATGAAGAAGAGGGAAACATAAATATCGGAAATTATACCCATTTCTGCAACAACAAACTCTATGAAACACCTTATAACTGCTGCAAAGCAACAGAAATGGAAGTGCACCAGAATGTTAGAGAGGCTACAGCGTGGAGCCTGAGCCAGCCTCACTGACGATGAACTCAACATTGTACAGATTGCAGACAGTGACTGCAATGCTGAAATCAGCTCAGGTACTGTAACTTTACTTATATGGCAGGTTACCGGCTCAGGAAGTTAAGATAAAATATATCTGTGACACTCACTCCCCCCACTATTACCTGCTGTCTCTCCCGTGCAGTCACCACAGACTCCATCAAAGGCAGCTTGTTCTATTCCGCACCAGTACCACCCCTCAGATAGCAGTGCTGCGGAGAAATACCCAGTGGAATGAAAGGCCTTACCAGTCCTGACTACTACAACATATGTTTAGTATGCTTCCATTACCATCCTGTTCGGTGGGTTACTGTCCTGTGGGGTGTACTGTTTCGACAGTATACCCTACAGAATTAAAACATTACAAAAAATACAAATATAAAAAAACACAAATACCAAAAGGCCTCACAAGCGACAAAACAAAATCAGCAATTACAATACCAGTGAAACTAAAAGGGCACCACAGCCATATAATGTTGTAAATGGTAGCAGTGAGCAGGCCCAATACTAAATAAAATACAATCATGCCTCCTGACTCTTAATAAGCTGCCATACACACTGTGCCCAGGTGAGCATTCTACACGTGTGTCTTTCACCAAATATGCCGTGGAACAAACCTTGGTGTTACAATAACCGCAATTACTTTAAGGAATCAAATTATTTTTTGAAGTTTATATGTATATTCACGTAGCTTTACAGTGGGCCCTAAATGAAAGCAATACAGTGAAGATTCAAAGTGAGTCCCGAACTTACCTGGCATTGTGTTCAGAGGAGTGGCACATCTGTTCTGGGTGCCACTCAGCTGGCCTGTCTTGAGACTGTCAGGGCTGGCAGGGCAGGAGGGTCCTTCTCCATCATGTCAGGAGTGAAGTCCTGTATGAAATGTCAGTGGTGAGTTGGGCTCAGCTCGACCTGTGGCAGACAGAACAGGCGGGCTGGAACAGTCTGCTTAAATTGTGATATCCGGGGGCTGGTGCAGTAGCTTGTTGGACGACAGAGTAGTAAAGTGATTTTTAGAGACTGCATCGGCAAATTATGCCCACTCTGACCACCAAGGGTACGAGAAGCGCCACTTGTTAGGTCGAGAAAACGTTGAATGCAAGTTTAGCAGCCATTTACAACTTTTAGCTGTGGAATGCACCGTCCATCTGGAATAATATTCCAAAATAACAGACAGTGCAGCAGATAGTGGGCCTGGTACGTACTTCCTGCTGTTTTACACGAAGCATGTAAAACAGGAAAAGAGAACCCCAGCCGGGAGTGTTTAACAGTAGCTAGAACCAGCTGCCTGGAGGCACCCTGGAGGGGGCTGCTGGGCACCCTCGCTGCGTGAGCAGTGCACGAGCGGCAGCAGAGAAGATTCAGCCTGCAGTGAGAGCAGCGTCCATGGGGCAAGGGAGGACTCAGAGCGGGCATAGAAGAGAGCAGAGTCCCTAGTGGCTGTGCTCTTACCTGCAGGAAGCCCAATTGGCTACGTATAAAAATCAGGAATCTACATGACCAATTGGTTCGAAAGACTTCTCTCTTCAGGACGCCTGATATAAATTACCACATTAAGATGATCGGGCGCGTCTTCTCTAGGGGAGAGTGGCAAAACTGGCAAAGTTGTTTTTTTTTACCAACCGAGAATAATATTCTCTATCTGAATATGGTCTGCTTACAGTTACCCGGGCAGAAAACATGTTTTCCCCTAGTACGGTGCAAAGATAACGCGGCATTATTTCGACCATCACAGCCTGTCATAGCACACAGTGGGGTTTTTCTTAAGGGGCAAGTGAATCTCTTCGACTGCTGCGCTGGACAATGAGGAGCCCAAAGACCCAGTTGCACACCTGCCGCCGACCGCGGCCCCCGCAGAGGGCCACTATAGTGGTCAGCGCCCTAGTACCGTTGGGGCACCGGTCACCCCTCCCTACTCCCTCCCAAGGGGAGAGGGCAGGGACGCCGACCGGTGTCCCCCTCTCCTCATGCTGGCCGGATGTGACGCCCAAGCGCGTCACTTCCTGGCCCCTGTGGGGAAGGGGAGGCTATTTAGCCTTCCCCCACCCTCCTGGCAACCTCTTTGTCGCCCACCACGCCGCATCCCTCCCTACCGCTTACCCGGCGTAGGGGTTGGGTGGGGGGGTTTCAGAGCACTGTAATGTTTCTTTTTTCGTTGCAGGCGGAGTTACAGGGCAATCTGGAAGCAGGCCGGTACAAAGGGTACCTCTGCGCGGCACCATAGGGGGTGCCTGAGCCAAAACCGAGGAGCCTCAGGGGAGGGTCCCGGAAGCCGTGTCGGCGCCCCACTAGTCCTGCGGGCGGTTGTGGGCCTGAACAACCGGGGGGTTTGCTATGCGACGCTCTGCCCCGAGAGGGGGGACGTGAGTAGAAGTTACCAACGGCACGTGATCCTAGAAAAGAATCACCTGGATGGCAGCAAAGTCGGGGTTCGCTCCCACGCTGCCCGGCTCATTAGGCGGGCAGGCGGCCCAGTTGGTTGCCTGCCCTTGGATCGCCCGTAAGATAACCCACCCATTACATATTGTAATATGTAATAAACCTGCAGCAAATTTTACCCAACTCAACAGTCTGTGTGTGTGTTATTTGGGTATGCATGTTTGGGGAGGGGGGACAGAGGGGTGACCCTGGCGGTGCTATGCATGTCAGCAGGCGGATGGAAGTCCACTGAGATCACCAGTCTCAGCCGCTCAGAAAGCACATTTTGGAGTTAACGGAAATGCCTACACCTAGCATTCTCTCCTATGTCTTCCATGCCGCGTCTTTCTTTTGCCCCGTTCTTCCGTTCTCACTGAAGCAACCTTCAGTATTCTTGGCCCCTCTTCTCCTTTCCCCCGCCCCCACTATCTCTCGCAGTGCTGCTTTCACGACTTGAATGTATTTTCCACACTAGGCAGCTGCATGAAGATTAGCCCTAACCCGAAGCCCCCTGCACAGCCCCTGCCCCCAGGTGCGAGTTGCACTGTGAACCGAGCTGCAAAGCCATTTTTAAGGCAGCGCTCAAGAACAGTCGTGGCTCGCAATACGGGGGGGGGGTTTGGAGGTATGGGGGGGGTAAATTAAAATAAAAAGAAAGCAAAACTTCCCTGGTACGCGCCGCCTCTGGGCCGGGGTCCCGCCACATTCAACTTCTGAACAGGCATGCTCCTAGTTCCTCCCCTCCTGTAAGCCAATCACAACGCAGCCGGGCACCAGTAGGGACACCATTTTCTCTATGTAGGCTGCATGCAGCCTACATAGAGAAAATGTAGAGTGCGCAGGGCCGACCAAGCAGTCAGGGCACTTAAAGTGGTGCAAGCCACACCTCCCCGACTCACCCACCCACCCGCCCCCAACCAGGCATACGCTCCCACCTCCCCCAACCAGGCATACCCCTGCCGTCTGCTTTCTCACAGCGCGAGAAGCAGAAAATAAAATGGTATTTTCTGCTTCTCGCACTGCGAGAAAGCAGTGGGGCGGCGCTCAAACGCCCTAATGGAGCAGCCGCCACTGAGTTTAAATAAATTGCATGGATATATTATACACAAACCCAGTGATCTCCTGTGATACATGGCTGAGAAGATGGTACTTAATAAAGACATTTATATATACATTGTGGTAATGTCCAGGGATCACACCTGTCTGGGACAGGATTGGAAATGTATTTCAGAGGCTTAGAGAAGCGCTTTTGATCTACAAGTAATGCTCTCTCTCACGGGAATCTGGGGTAAGACGGACATCCCCAATTATAAAAAAATACCGTTTATAATTTCAGTCAGGCAGCGGCAAGGCGAGACATAAACTGAGAGAAGTAAGGGGCTGTCTCACCCTGACCTTTGCATTTTGGGACATAACTGTAGACTAGTGACTGAGAGATTCTCCAATTCAAGTTTTGGCTGTCCCAACAGGTCTGACAGGATTTGTGGTCTATAGCAAGAACTTCATAGTTTTAGGTGTAGATGAAAAGCTTTTATCATAATGGAAAATCGTTAACCATGATGAAGATTATGATTGTTAGGATGTTTCTGCCAGGCGACAGTGCTTTGTACCTCTGCTACGAGATTACATATCGGGCTGGTGCCCATGTTTAACACTTTCCCACATTGAATAAAAAAAATTATAATAACATCACTTGTGCTTTATGTTGAGGTTTCTTTATTTTCGCAGTTAATGGTGGTTTATCCTATTGTACAGTACCAGAGCCTCAATAGTGATTTTAAACTATGTATGTAACTATGTATCTATGTATCTCATGGCCTGGCCTGTGGACAACTCCCTGCTGAAAGTAGCTGAAGCCCATACACGGCGGGGGACTTGGCTTTACATATGGTAATAAAATATTGCTTTACGTTTAAATAACCCTTGAAATGTACTTTCGGCAGTGATGTCATAAATGAGGTCATAAAACATGTCATGAGTGATGTAATATGTGAGATCATAAGCAGTGCATAACGTAGGCAAAAGTTATAGTTAGCTTTGCTAACTACAAATTATGAATTTTTTAGTTCAAAATGTTAATGCTGTCACTGACATATTTAACTTACTATAATGTTACTTTAACCTTTGTTTTTTTTCAGTAAAACTCTAAGGTTTTCGTTTATATATATGTAGGAGAGTAGGATCTGCCTCTTATGTTGCCCCCACTTTTTTTCTGATGGTTTCTGGCTATAGTCTGGCTGGGACCCGGCTAATCAGGGCCCCAGCCTCTCTGTTTCCTCTAAACAACTTGGAGTGCATATTAGGTGCACTAGTGATTGGATACTGTGTTGCCTTATGAGTCCCTAGAATATGGTACCTTAGGTACAAAGGGCATAGGTACTTCACAGGCCTACCAGGGGCTGAAGCATGTATTATGCCACCCCTGGGAAGCAGACTAAATCTGACACCACAGGCCTGCTACTGCAGCCTGGGTGAGGTAGTGCTAGCACTCCTCACTGAGATATAGGTTCACTATATCTCTCCCTGCACACACATTTAAACCTATCAGTCACCCCTAAGGCAGGCCCTATCAATCCTGAGGGCTGGGTGCTTGGTTTCCATGTGAGGGGGTGCCTCTGCCTGAGCAGGGCCCCTCTGCAGCCCTCAGAGTCTATTCTCTGTGGCTGTTTGTGGATGCGGTTAAACCATATACTGTGCAGTATAACCTCGTGATTAATGCTAACTTTGGAATGGCTGCATCAAAACATGTCGTGTTTGGTGACAAACGCTTTGGAATCATACCCCCACACCAGTAACTGGTGTGAGAGTATGATCCCACCCTTCTAGAGGGATAGACATGTACCTACTGTGGAAACGCTGTAGAATCCTGAAGAGCTCTGGCATCACAAAATGGATGCCACCAGTCACAGACACTGGGCTGCCCTCCTGCTGATGACCAAAACTCTCAGTGGAGGAGGCCCAACAATAGGTATCCTATCTCAGGGAGGTGTGACCACCTCCCAGACAGGGTTTAGTGTATTGGGGCTGGGTGGGTGCACTCCTAGAGTGCTTTGAAGTCCTGCACTGGAGTAGGCTCCTCTGTGCATATGCCAGTTCAAACCGGCTCAGGGGCTACCTGCCCCTGCTCTGGTGCAAAACTGGACAAAGGGAAGTGGGTGTAGCCACCCACTCCCCTGACCCTCCCAAAGGTGGGGTCATAGAGCTAGTCCCTCCCTTCCTTCTAGTATAAGTCAGGGAACCCTTGCCATTGCAAACTAGATATCCCTGGATGATGCTCTGAAGAAGAATCCTGGACCTTCGACGTTCCACTACCTCTGGAAGACGGATGAATCTCCCTTGGAGTCAAGGAGTGACTCCCCTGCTTGGCAGGCAACCAATCTTGCAATCAACGGTCGCAAACTTTCCTGCTCCCGCCGGAGTCCGAAGTCCCTGCAGCCCAGGAAGAGGATTTCCTGACTTCTCCAAGGCCATCGTGAGTCCCCAGCGACGCTGAGGCAAGTGGACCCCACGAGTGACGAGGAACCGCAATCCCTGGGTACCACGCACTATTTTCGAGTGCAACCCCTTCACGATGTTCTACGAACTTGTGCATTGGACCATGTGTGGTCCAAGCCTCCAGCTGGATTTCCACCTAAGATCAGAGGCCTACCCCATCTGGAGTGACCGTGGCCCCCTGTTGAGGCAATCCTCCCGAGGCGTCTTCGCGATCCCTTGCCGGCTGGCTTGTGGGTCCCCAGAAGACTTTTCTACAGTTTCAAAGGGCTCCCCTGGTTGCTCCAGGCCTGCCCTGACTTACCCTCGCTGGGTGAGTCCCTCAGACCTTGCTGGTCTGCACCGCTGACTTTGTGTCCTTTCCACAAGACTTGCTGTTACAAGGCTTGTTGGCTCCAATCTGGTCACCTGCAGACTTCGAGGGACACGCCATATCCAGCTCCTGGTTGTCGTCGACGCCTCCTGGACCTCGTGGCTGAAGAGTCAAGACACCCGTGATCACCTGAAATCACCCGACAATTGTGGGCATCCATCTTCCTTGCCCTAGGTCACTGCCAAGTGACTTTGAACACTGTCTCCTCTGCTTTCAGGTCTTCCTTCTTCTAAATCCAGCCTTGGATTCCACCGGACACTTCTCCTGTCTTCACAAGCAGCAAGTCTTCTTTGTCTCCCATTGAAAACGACGCCGCAACCCGACACCAAAAGACACCTATGCACCCGGCTTCCCTGGGTGAGGTAACTCCAGCACTACAGTGCTCCTGTGGGTGTTGGCTCTAGAACTACTTACCCTGTAAGTGACTTGCTTGTATACTCTCCCGAAGTATCCGTAAACTTAAAATTTCCAACCGCGACTTGCTCCATAGAAGTCAATTGGGATCCGCGGCTGTGTTCTCACACTGCATGCGTCTCCCGTGGGTCCTTTACTTACCTGTCTTGCGTAGATTAGTGAGGCCCCAGCGCTTCTGAAGGCCCTAGGCCTTGTCCCCTCGCAAGTCGTTGTCTCTAAGTCTCTTTTTTAGTATGTGGTCTGGTACGCCCCTAGGGCCCCAGCCATATTTGTGCTTAATTTATTGTGAAATGTTGATTTGTGCATATGTTCCTGACTTCTAATCTCATAAAGAGATTAGCAGAGAGTTGTTAGTAATAAATACATATATATTTGATACATATACCTGTGTGGTGTCCTTCCATTTAGTAATTCAAGAGATTATAAGGTAAAACAAGCTGCTTTACATTCCTCTAAAGACTTAGCCTGAAGGCTACTCTCCACAGCTACCACTAGGATAGCTTTCCTTAAAAGGTTGTCTTAAACCTATCTACCATAAGAGTCGAATTGAACTGGTGCAAGGTGTCCACAGCATATACCAGGCCAACTTCTCACATTGGTGGGCAGCGTGTGGGATTCCAGCTTGCCATTGTTTTACCAGAAAATTTCTATTTGAATTACTAACTGAAAACCACTATAGGTACTCAAGGTACATATAAAGTCAAGCTTAGTATCAATAAGTTCTACTGAACTTAGAGCTGTGTGTCAAGGGATAGCACACCCTTTCTACAGCTCAAGTTAGGATCGGTAGGCCACAAACTAGTGTAGGTAGTACAACACTGCACAACACTAGAATGTCCTCAAAGGGTGGAACCAGTGGGTCCACTCAGCCTCAGTATAAGGACATGACTTTCTTTGACTTGAAAGCCATGTGTGCTGCAAGGCACCTGAAGCTAGGACAGAGTTCCTCCACACTACACCTGATAGATCTGCTGACAGCAGATGATCTTAGATTAGCTCTAGGAGCTAATAGGTCTGAATCAGGGGGTGGGTTAATTACAGTGTCTGGGTCAGATGATGAAAATCAAGATGAACAGGACTCTGTGGTTGAAGGGCCAGATCCACAAGGGTCTGAAAAGGACAGAGCAATTCTCCCTAAGGGAACTGACAGAGTGGAGGAAAGGCCTAGGTCCCTCTCTAGGGAGTCTGACCACTCCTATCACTCTGGCAGAGAATCTGTCCAGCAGAGGAACTCCTACTTTCCTAGAAGGGAGACCTCCTCTGACAGAATGTACAAACTGCTGCAGTATGAGGAAGCAAGATTTGCCCTCAAAACCAAGCAGTTGGCATTAGGTAGAGAGCTTCTAGAAGACAGGGGTTAGAACCCCCTGGTGGCAGCAACAGTGTCCCTAGAGTCAGAGAATATATTCCAGACCATAGGAACCTGAGCAAGGTTGTTCCTCCCTACCAGAGTGGGGATGATATCCACAAGTGGATAACTGCTATGGAAAGGGCCTGTAGAGTACAACAGGTCCCCCAAAAGCAGTGGGTAGCAATCTTGTGGCTCCCCTTTTCAGATAAATGTAGAGACAAGCTCCTCACTGTTAGAGAAGAGGATGCTGATGACTATGAAGTCCTGAAGAGTGCACTGATAGATGGGTTTGGCTTAACCACTGAACAGTACAGGTTGAAGTTCAGAGACACCCAAAAGGCGCAGACTCAGGACTGGACTGACTTTGTAGATTGTGCAACCAAGGCTCTGGAGGGTTGGCTGGTTGGCAGTAGGATTACTGATTTCAAGGGATTGTATAATCTAATGATGAGAGAACAGATCCTTAATAATTGCCAGAACCAATTGTTGCATCAATACCTGGTGGACTCTGATCTGACCTCTCCCCAAGAATTGGAAAAGAAGGCTGACAAATTAGTCAGAACCAGGGTGAGGCAGAAAACCCAGAACCAAGGAGGTGACACCAAGAAGCAGGATTCTAAGGGCTCTGAGAAAGGTGGGGATAAGTCAAAAGACCACCAAAGATATTAATGCGTTTTGGCAAAATGAACAGCATTTCTCACAATAATTTTTTTTCATTATAAAAGGAGTCTGTTTACTGTACATAGGACTGAGAAAATTATAAATTTCCCATGAACATGAAGAAATACATACAGCGTCAAATCTGAATTCGGCATATCTCAGAACTTTCAATTACAAGACCACGTGATGAAAATTAATTGTGCTAATGTAAATTAAAACCACAATCAAAAACAGATGCTTGAAAATAAATGTTTTTTGTATACTACCAAATTTCCCGCACTCCGAAAAACGTACTAATATAACAAATCAATGTTTGCATGGCAGCAGCATAATTCTATGCCCAAAAATTGGAGAAAAAGTAGTGAATTGAAATAGCCTGCAATATTATAATCCAAAATGTGTTCTCACCCCTGAAAGGATACTAAGAAGTCCATTAGGATGTCGGGCGGTGGCACCACCGTGGTGCTGGCGGTGCGGAAAAATGTTTTTTCCGCCCGCGATCAGCGGTCCTCACGTCCGCCATATTAGTATGGCCACACATAGCCCATTTCCCGACTGCCACAGTGCGATGCACTCCGCCATCAAAGTGCGCCGGCCAACGAATCAGTGGGAGCCAACGGAGACTCTCTGCCGTGCAGAATGACATCCACCCCGCTCCACAAATTAGGATGCCCCAAACAAGCAGACGTACCATAGCGGAGATACCGCCCAACCAGAGACGGCGGAAGCTCGACAGTGGAGCGGGAAACCAGAGTCTCGGTCCACACCACCTGGTCACGACCGCCATGGATCCAGCTGTACACGTCTTTCCGGTGCTGTACCTGCTACATCACCAGGAACTCATGGACCGCCGTGGACGCTGTCGCAGGTACGCAATAACACAAACACAACACACAACACACAACACATGGGCAGACACAGGGTCCAAATCCACATCAGACACCCTGGTGGGGACAGGGACACATCCACAAGGGCACCCACACATCATCCACCTGCCACCAAGTCACCCCTCTGCATCCTGGACACACAGCTACCACCACCATGCAGCAATGTCCCGGTCACGTCCCCGCAGCGGTGAACACAAGAAAATACATGCGCACAATGCAGAAGGCAGGGCCGGTGCCAGGCATGGACAGGGCACAAAGACCACAGAGCCACACCCCTTCCCACCAGACACTAGCACACCCCATGAAGGCACATGCCATGTGCCCCTCCTGTGTACACCATGCACAACAACAAGCCAGGTGAATACACACCCTGCACCACACAACAAACAACAGCCACTGCAGGAGTGGCTGCACAGGAACACACAGCACACAGCACAGCAGCACAGTGCCAGGGAAACAAACACACCACCACAACACCACACTAGGGGAAACAAAAATGAGGACAAGCACCAAATGAACACATACAAGGAACAAACATCCAAATGGACACACAGCCTGCCAAGTCACACAGACATACCACAGACTGACACACAGACACATACACACCTCACATGCCAACAGCAATGGAGCACAACAAATAATAAAAACAAAGTGGGCTGCACACAAATGGAAGACACACAACAAGCATGTGTGCATCACATGCAAGACAAGGAACAGAGAACAACACGCTCAGACCACCAAAGCACACATGGCTAGTACAGTCAGTGAAGTCAAACCACAGACATCACAGTGCAACAACACAGGGAGACAGCAAGGCAAATCAGGTATAGGCACAAGGATGAAAGGAAGGCCCTTAAGTCAAACTGTGAACAGCCGCACATCTACACAACTACTTCACAGGAGTACACCAGCAGCACTACACACAGGGCCCACTGACACACTCCATGACTGACAAACACCAGTAGGAATCTACACACATACCCCCTCACACCAGCAGCACAACACCAGTGCCAGACACACTGAAAGGTGGCACTACTTGCCAGTCAATACACACACAAAGAATCACACACCCTGGGGTAGCCACAAACATCACACACACACAGGGATGCCAGAACAAATGCCTGCACAAAAACAACAGACAAACATAATCCAACAGAAACACTCACACAACCACAACAATAACAGACATGCCCTGTGCAGCTAAACTGTGGAAAGGCAGTGGGAGCACAGACAACAGGAGTGCACAACCTCATCACTTAGCAACAATGCACAGACAACATACCACAACACACACAAGAACTGCACCATCACAGAACAACACAGCCACATCAAACAAACTACAGATGCACAGGCAGAAAAATCACATAGCAAACACAGCAGGACATCGGGGATGCACACCAGGCAATGACAAGGCAACATACACACACAGCACTGCATGCACAACAAGCAGTGTGTGCACACAAAGCATACCAGCCACACACAGATATCAGTGACAGAACGGCAAGCCACACAACACCACGCAGCACAAAGACAACAGCACACCCAGGAAGTGAAGCAATAACACAGCCAACACACATACATCCAACACAACACCAACAGATGCACAAGTCTGGGCCACAAAGGTGGAAACAACTTGACCAGAGGACTGGGCAGCACACACAGTTGAACTGCATAGGAGCAACCAAGACTGACAAACAGCACCAGAACATCACACACAACGCATTGGTGAAATGCCCTGAGTAACACATTGACCCTGGCCAAAGAACTGCCACACAAAGCATAGTGTCACAAATGAAGTGATTGGGAGGCACACACACATGTAAACCAAGGGGACAGCTGACACCAAAGTGAAGTTTACTGCATGTCAGTAGGGGACATGGCAGGAGTGTACCATACACAAAGAGAGGGAGTGCTTACCCACAAGCACAGATAGGGGATGGTATGACTACACACACAACATGCCACACTGGAGGAAAGAAGGCACCATGTGACAGCAATGCATGAGAAAACACAACCACAATGGCAGTGTGGAACAGCAGGTCTGCACAGTCTCCACAAACAGCAACAAGACACATGGATGTGCATCAAAACACAACACTGACTTGCCAGTCACACACTCTGCATACTCACAAGTGACAAAAACAACAAGTAGGAGTTAGACAGAACTGCAAGGACACACCAACACACTGCACAGTGCACAACATACAACTCACACATGTGCATACAACCACATCCACAGGGCTGAACATTCAAAACAACAAGCATACAACTCCTGGGAGACACGTGTGTAGTTGACAATGCAGGGACATGCACACATCAACACTCCAGACAAACTCACCCCCTTCACAAGGCACATTACCTGACTATCCAAGAGCACACATGGAAAGTAAGCCATGGGACTAGGATGACTGGCCATCACAAGATGACCACACACATACACCACTGGGCACACATAAAGGATGAATACAGATACATGATGACCCTGGCCAGCCTGCCTGCAATACTGTGTGCAGAAACCCACTCTGTGCTGGCAGTGCCTCCAACCTAACATGTTTACAATATAGCCAACACGGCCAAATTAAGTAAATGACAACTGCTTTCCACTGAAAATTGACACCATTGCCCCCACAAGTAGCTGGGTCAGGAAGGACTGAAGACCCTGTCACCCCTGAAAGAAATAGAGTAAGTGAGCCCAAACATTGACTATGTTGAAGTGGCACACAGACCATGTGGCACAGTAAACCATATACACACAGCAAAATAACTTTATTCAGTAAGGACACTGACAAAATAGACAACAGGAGCAACTGTCTTTTTTCACATATTGCACAGATAGGCACCATGAGAAGAGAAAAGCAAGGCACAAAATGCAGAGTATGTCCATGAGAAGCTGCACAGGCAAGGGCACAACAGCAGTGAACAACAAGGTCAGTGGGCAGTCCAGGGTGCAGAGTAGGTCCACGAGAAACTGCACAGGCAAGGGCACAACAGCAGTGAACAAAAAGGCCAGTGGGCAGGGCAAAGTGCAGAGTAGGTCCACGTGAAGCTGCACAGGCAAGGCCACAACAGCAGTGAACAACAAGGCCAGTGGGCAGGGCAAAGTGCAGAGTAAGTCCATGAGAAGCTGCACAGGCAAGGGCACAACAGCAGTGAACAACATGGCCAGTGGGCAGGGCAAAGTGCAGAGTAGGTCCATAGAAGCTGCACAAGCAAGGGCAAAACAGCAGTGAACAACAAGGCCAGTGCCAGGGCAAAGTGCAGAGTAGGTCCATGAGAAGCTGCACAGGCAAGGGCACAAAAGCAGTGAACAACAAGGCCAGTGGCCAGGGCAAAGTGCAGAGTAGGTCCATGAGAAGCTGCACGGGAATGTGTGCAACTGTAACTTTCCATGGTCAGCAACACAGTCAGTGGGTAACAATGTGCAGTACAGGCCTATGTGTGTGAGAAACAGGTGTGTGAGGGTGACTAACACTCAGACTTGGCTGTCAGGCGGACTGGGAGCTGGCTGTGTCTCAGGGAATGTTGGGGCACTTGACCGGGGAGAGAGTGGAACAGCTGAGGTAGAGCTATCAGTAGCTTGGCAAGCCGGAGGACTCCTTAGACCAGGTGGTGTAGTGGCACGTGGAGGCGGAGTCATGCGGACAGGAGACACGGTGTGGCTGGGAGATTGTGGAGGGGCGCCCTTCCACTTCTTTGGGATCTTAATTGGCTTGCCTGACACAGGATCAATGGGAAGTGGTGTGAATACAACAGGAACACTCACCACCAAAGCTGCATCAGGTGCAGATGCTGGCACCCCCTCTGGTGATGTGCTGGACCCAGCGGAAAAATTTGCCTGGCTTCCCCTTTGCTGCCCCTTCCCCTGTTTACTAGGTGTCACCCCTACCGTGCCCTCCTTCCCCAACTTCACTGGGCTTGGAATGGGAGTCGAGGTGGTGGGGGAATCTGCCTTGGAGCCCTTCCTAGGTGTACCCTTGGCATGCACCACCTCCTTGGTGGGCACAGGATCTGAATGCTTCTCTTTGCAACATGCTTTAGCGGCAGGAGAGTCCTTGGATGGGGATGCCTCTGAGGCATGTGTGCCTGAGATCTGCTGCTTTGCGTTTTGTCCCCTGGTGTCGCCTGACGGGCTTTTCTTTCTGCGCTCTCGGGTGGCTTTGGTCTTCTGTGTGGATGGTGTCTGTGCCCGGGACCGCTTAGGTTGCTGCTGCTGTGTGCTTCGTGTGCTGTATCGTGACTTTGATGTATGTGGACCATGGTCACTATCGTCAGACGTGGCCACTGCCAGGGGGTTGGACAGAGGGATCGCGAGTATGTGCCTGTTGAAGGGCGGACGTCACTGTTGAGGACAAAGCCTGGACAGTCCGGTGCAGCCCACCCATGTCTGCATGTATGCCCTCCATGAAAGCAACCACCTGGGCCATTTTTTGTCGTGGTCAAATAAGGCATTGAGGAGAGCTGTCTGGCCTACACACAGCTGGCACAAAAGGTCCACAGACTCAGCACTGATGGCAGCAGGGGGGACAGGGGCAGGGGCAGCAGTGCCAGGGGTGAAGGACACTCTCTCCCTCTTACTGAGCCAGACACTGGCAGCACCAGAGGAAGTGGCTGGGAGGGTGGGCACTGGCCTCTGTGTGGTGGAAGACGATGCAGAGTCCCCGTTCCCTGTGCCCGCCAACATGGATGCATCCCCGCTGGCATCAGATGATGTGGTGCTTTGTGTCTTAGGCTGGGATTCCTCCAGCAGACTCCTGTCCCCCTCTGAGACACTGGGCTCCTGTGCAGCTGTTGTGCTTGTTTCACCCCCACTGGTGTCCGTCTCCTATCCCTCCATGACCACAGAAGATGCTGCATGAGAGAGAAAGACGTAGGGTCAGGTCAGTGGCAGCAACAGAACAAACATATGCAAGCAATGCATAACAAAAGATTACCAAATCTACATGTTGCACACCACCCTGGGCAATCACATTGTGCCAACATTGTGCCAACTCACTATATAGACTCAAACAGTGTGTGGAAAGTGGAAAATGGAGTAGGAGTGAGACATCTAATTACCACACAGCACAACACTCTGCTTGTGGCTCTCTTCAACCAGACACACAACTAGCTCTGAGCACACCTAGGGACATGATGGGGGCACACTACTTGTTGCCAATGACAGATCTGGATGGAACAGGGTGCATGCAATGGACGCAATGATGAAGGCACACTCAGATCGGGCACACTGCTGTTACCTCCCATGTTACCTCCCATGGGATTCCCAAGACTACCCCAATGCAGAAGAAACCTGAAGAGTAAAACTCTGAATGCAATGGGAATACACAGCATCCAAATCACCTCTGTAAGTACAGGTAGGGCAAATGCATTACACCGGCACCCAGCCCAGCAGCCACTTACATGCCACTGCATCACACTGCCAACATCACATAGACCAGCGCTGGCACAAGCTCTGTACACATGCAGCCACTCCCAGCTAAAGTCACCCTCCCCAAATGCTCACCCCTGGATTGCTTCTGATGCTCCTTCAAACGTGCATCCAGCTCAGGCTGTGTCACTGCCAAGATGCGCCCCATTAGTGGTGTCATGCTGCGCCGTGCCAAACGTCCAGTGCAAGGTAGCAGCCCCAAGGTCATCTCCGCCACGTTCTTTGCCAGCCGGCTGATGTCGTCCCACCTCGGGTGTGCCGTCGGTTTGAGACCCCCAGAGCTCAGACTTTCGCTGCAATGGCCCTCCACACGGCCTTACGCTGGTGTACCTTGAGCTGCAGGTATGGGAGACAAGAGGGGGAAATGATCAGTGACACAGTGTTATGTACCGACATCTCTCAGTATAGC
Source organism: Triturus cristatus (assembly GCF_964204655.1). NCBI lineage: Eukaryota > Metazoa > Chordata > Amphibia > Caudata > Salamandridae > Triturus > Triturus cristatus. The sequence continues at coordinate 698,770,453 of NC_140583.1, forward strand.
AGCAAGATACAGACTCATCACATATCCAACGATATGTCTATCAGAGACTAGAGTACATCTCACATGGTACATCTGCACGGGAAAGGCTAATGTAAATGCATGCAGGTGTGGGGGAACACAGTCCCTGCACATCTCAAACACATGCAGGATGCCAGCACTGAAACACCTATGTAGCCTGCCCACACCTCCAGTTCATTGTTGGGTTGAGCAACACATACATCACATATCAACCTGTGTTTGGGGGTAGACTCAATGTGTCCAAGACTGCACAGCCCTCAATCTCCCTGCCCTGTGAATTGATAACTGTGTCATGGCTGTCACATTGAGGGACATGATCTCACAAATCCAAAATCCTCTTTACAAGGCCGGTCGTGTGCAATCTACAGTGCTGCGATGGCCCATAGCTGGAGTGCAATGTGAAAAGACTGATGTAATGCTCTGTGAGTGAATTGATGTGTCTTTTTCTTTGTGGGCGGGGACTGTGCTGGCCAACTAGGCTCACACTGAGATGGACTACAGGGGCACACACTGCCATTCAGCCAAGCAATCATTGTCCTGACTCCTGCATGAACAAACTTCTGCGTCACTGTATGGCTGACAACACAACACAGGTCACTCATACATACGTGTGCAGGCAGGGAAACCTATGGCATTGGGTACACACACGTTCCCCCTGGAGATAGCATGTCAGGCAGTGCATGACACAACCCCACACTCCCAGGCACATACAGCATCAGTCCAACTACATGTGTGCCCCCTCTGCCCTACCCCCCTTCTTGAGGACTCACCACGACATTTGGGGCACCATATAGCCTCAGGTACTGTGTGAGCACCTCATCCACCAGGACCTCCAGCTCCTAGCTCGTGAAGGGACTGGCACGGATCTTCTCTGTCCTTGCCATCACTATGGACATGAGACAACAGCAGCGGAATTGGGTGGTGAGGGGTCTCGGGCAGCAGTCCCTGGAGGTAGCAGCAGGTGAGGGGTCTCAGGCAGCAGTCCCTGGAGGCAGCAGCAGGTGAGGGGTCTCAGGCAGCAGTCCCTGGAGGCAGCAACAGGTGAGGGGTCTCAGGCAGCAGTCCCTGGAGGCAGCAGCAGGTGAGGGGTCTCTGGCAGCAGGCTCTGGGAGCAGTGGAAATGTGAGGATCACTCCCACACATATATATCCCCCTGGGCTTGTTTCAAAGGTGCCAAGCTGCAATAATTGGTGGTCCAGGTCTGCCTCTTTCAAATGCATCCAATGCCAGCCTCCGCGGTGGCGGAGCATGCCTACAGCGATCTTCAAAATTGAATCATGCCACCGCAATCAAGGTTCCCATTGGCTTTAGGGCAAGCTCCATGGCAGTGACACACCGCAGGGGCCCGGAGTGCGCTAGCGCGATGGTGCATCTTTCAAATGCATCCAATGACAGCCTCCGCGGTGGCGTAGCATGCCTACAGCGATCTTCAAGGTTCCCATTGGCTTTAGGGCAAGCTCCATGGCAGTGACACACCGCAGGCGCCCGGAGTGCGCTAGCGCGATGGTGCATCTTTCAAATGCATCCAATGACCGCCTCCGCGGTGGCAGAGCATGCCTACCGTGATCTTCAAAATTGCATCATGCCACCGCAATCAAGGTTCCCATTGGCTTTAGGGCGAGCTCCATGGTGGTGACACACCGCAGGGTCTCCGTGTGCGCTAGCGCAATGGTGCATCTTTCAAATGCATCCAATGACCGCCTCTGCGGTGGCGGAGCACGCCTACCGCGATCTTCAAAATTGCATCATGCCACCGCAATCAAAGTTCCCATTGGCTCTAGGGCAAGCTCCATGGTGGTGACACACCGCTGGGGACAGGCGGTAGCAACCGCGATGTGGGTGCCATACATTGGCACAAGGAACCGCGATTCAGGCGGCGGAGCATTGCAATCGCCATTTACCCATGTCTCCATGCCTATCACTACTGCACTTGTGTGAATGGGGGGTGCTGGTGACACACCGCCGGGACCAGGCGGTAGCTACCGTGATATGTATGGCAGAGCATTGCAACAGCCATTTACCCATGTCTACATGCCTATCACTACCGGACTTGTATGAATGGGGGTGCTGGTGACACACTGCCGGGGCCAGGCGGTAGCTACCGCGATTCAGGTGGTGGAGCATTGCAACCGCCATTTACCCATGTCTCCATGCCTATCACTCCTGCACTTGTGTGGATGGGGGGTGCTGGTGACACACCGCCGGGGCCAGGCAGTAGCTACCACGATTTAGGCTACGGAGCATTGCAACCACCATTTACCCATGTCTACATGCCTATCACTATCGCACTTGTGTGAATGGGGGGTGCTGGTGACACACCGCCGGGGTCAGGCGGTAGCTACCGCGATATGGATGGCGGAGCATTGCAACCACTGTTCCTGTTAACGTGCGCGCGCGCGCGCACCTCTGTTATCGAGAGCGCGCACTGCCGTATGGGCAGCACGCACACACCCACGACATCTCGCGAGTGAATCGCGCCGCTGCTTTAAAAAAGCGAGCGGCGCGAAAATCATGCCTATCACTCCCTCACTTGTGTGGATGGGGGGTGCTGGTGACACACCGCCGGAGCCAGGCGGTAGCTACCACGATTTAGGCTGCGGAGCATTGCAACCACCATTTACCCATGTCTACATGCCTATCACTATCGCACTTGTGTGAATGGGGGGTGCTGGTGACACAACGCCGGGGTCAGGCGGTAGCTACCGCGATATGGATGGTGGAGCATTGCAACCACTGTTCCCGTTAACCTGCGCGCGCGCACGTGCACCTCTGTTATCGAGAGCGCGCACTGCCGTATGGGCAGCGCGCACACACCCACGACATCCCACGAGTGAATCGCGCCGCTGCTTTAAAAAAGCGAGCGGCGCGAAAATCACTCACTTCCTAGATGCGGTGTCGGGACTGGGAGTGAAAGTAAGGCGGGGGTTGGGGGCTTGCGGCTGTCGGCACCTGTGGGGAAGATTGTGGGTTTTTAAGTATTCATGTTAATCACAGCCCCTTCACGAGCTGTGATTAACATAAATACTTATACAAAAGCCCACACTCTTCCCCACCAGGCCCGGTTCCAGCCAAACAGGAGCCTTGGCCCTCACAGTGAGGGCTTGAAGGCATGCGCGCAATGCCATGGGGCTCAAAGTGCTCCAACTCCCCCCTCGTGTGTGTCACTCCGGGACAAGACAGCTTCCCGGGTGCACACAGACAGCATTAGAGATTATCGCAGCCGCACCCGAGTACTTAACAGGTCTTTAAAAGACCATTTACATGTTAACCTGGCTTTATTTATTGTTTCACCCCTTCATCTTCACATGGCGAAAGGCGACAAATCCTTTCTTTGACAATGGTAACCATAGCCTACTGTTCTGCTGCGTGGATTTTTCTTTTTCTATGCAGCGCAGGAGAGAGGTAGTTTATTCACAAACATGAATGGTATAGTTAGAACTTGGCTTTTTTGTTTTGTGATATAGTTAGAACTTCCGCAGTCCTTCAGTATTCTAATGTTGCTAAAATGAGTATGTTCTGGCAGATATACATTTTTATCAGTAAAGCTGACCCCCATGGAATACTCTTTAAATCCTAAGGTTGTGTTACCCCAGACCAAACCCTCTTAAAATATACTGCCCAGCAGTATGGATGACATGTGATTCCTACACCTTGTAATCCTCATTGGCTTATGTGACATTCCCTGTAGACTGATTTACATACTTGTATGATTCATTGTCTCTGTATAATGTGTGCGTGGTGTAAAATACTGACACACACTACACTATGAGTAGCGCTATACAACAAATGAAATGCATATGAGAGAGAGGCTAAGTAAAGATGAGGGGTACTGTTGGAGGGTGGCAGTAAGGGAATCCGAGGAGGAGGTCATAAGGGGGAGGGGCTATGGGGAGATGAGGGGCACTTGTGTCATGTGGCAGTGAGGGAATCCGAGGAGGAGGTCAATAGAGGGGGCCATGGAGGGATGAGGGGCACTGTTGGAAGGTGGTAGAAAAGGTATTTACAGAGAAAGAGGTTATTGGTGTGGCACTAAAAAATACTTTTGTATCAGCGCTGAAGCCGGCCCTGTCATGGCCTTTCTGTTTTTGTTTATTTAATTAGCAGTCGGGTCATAAGGGGCTACTGTGGAACATACTTTAAAGTGCGTGCTAATTATATTTACTGCTATATTCAATGTTTTAAGTTTGGAGGCGATTTTACTAATGTTTTTACCGGGAAAAATGAAAGTGGAGTCCTAAGGTGCCTGATATGGGGCTGATATGGGGCTGGGGCCCAAGGTCAGCTGTGAGATAAGGTGCACTAGGGAGGAGTAGTGGATAATCAAGCAGGTACATATCTTTTTAGCTGTGTGTGCTGTTTAATCCTGTGTACCTTTCTATGGCATTTTATATATATATGTATGTGTGTGTGTTTGAATTTAAATAGTGTTATTGTGCTACTTGTGGGTAAATAGTATTTATGTATTATGTGCGATACAAAACTTACAGTGGTCAACTACTGCACTTAGAAAGGGGACTTTTATCTAACATGAGGGGGGATTTTCTGGTGTGAAAATCCACGCAGTCTGGGCCCTTTTGGAACTTTCAACCAATAGCTGCATTATTTTCCCACTGTGAGAAGAAAGTGGCAGATGTGTTTTCTTATGTGACATCCCTTTGATAATTTTCTTTTAAACTACTGTATATTTGTTGACCATGATTGTTATGAGTGAACCTCAAATTGATGACTCACTGTATACAATGTATGCACTAAGAGGTGGCAGTATGGGAGAAAATTTGTAAAGATTCTTTGGGCGAGGATGATCCACCGCATGCTTTGGTCTGCCTTTGTTACTTGAGGGGGATGAACCATAAACATGGCTTTGTGGCATATGGCCACATTAAAAACATGAGAAATATGGGTTATGCAAAATCAGCAGTTGCATTATGGGTTGTTTCAGATTCTCATTCATTCCTTTTTATATGTTATTTTATGATGCTTGTATATCGTGGAGGCTGCCCACTAGGGGTATCCCTGTGCTTTAGCAGCAGGTAAGGTTACTCAGGCTCAACTAGTTCAGAATAACCTGGCGTGCTGTGGGTGAGGTAGTAATGAAGAGGGATTCTCCCTGAAGGCTCGCACCGAGGGAGCCTGAGAAGTGTCACTTGCCTGATACTCCCACCTCAGAAACCTCCTCTTCCCAATAAAGGAACATTACATGGAAAAAGTACTTTTTGAGAGTGATAATATTTAGAAAGAGATTTGGAAAAAAGTGTGTTTTACTGGGCCGTGTAAGACTAAGAAGAGATAAAGGAGGGGCCGGAAGCAGGCCTGCCTAGACATATATGCGACAAATCAAGCCCGCAGTGGCCCACCCAAATGCACCCTTGGCCCACACAAATAAAAATTCCTAGAGCCGGGCCTGTTCCCCACATGGCGCTTTACAAACAAAAGAGTAGAGAAAGTTTAAAAACCCAGCGTGTACTTTCAGGAAGTACACGCTGTGTTTTTAAAGTTGCTCTTCTCTTTGCAAGCTGCAGCCCCTCTCCCTTGTGGTACCTACAGCATAGCAGGAGGTATGGGGTCGAAAATGCAGAGCTTGAATTCTAGCTAGTCACTTTGTGGTTTGAGACGTACAGAGGTTGGCTGTTATTTAGGCATCTATTTTAGTATTTGAGGAACTCCCTTGAAACGGCAGCCCTACTGTGCCTTGTTCTGTGTTTTGTTTAAACGTATCTTCAAGTAAAACATAATTGAAGGTTATTCCTCTTGATGCTGATTTTTTAATTTCAGGATGAATTTTTCTATTTACTGTTCAAAAACACCCTTACGTTCTTACAATCAAAAGCTATATTACTCTTTCGCTCGGGTGGTCTGTCGCAGGTTTTTTGCCATTGCAATGAATGGAAATGCAGCTCTTTGATAGTTAATAGCTTACTGTTCTATATTAGGATTCAAACTTCTAAACTGCAAGTAACAAAAGGGGCAACATTTCCCCACCCAATGAACAGTGCTCCAGTTAAGAATCTTTAGTAAAATCTTATGATGGTACCACCGTTGGGGGCATAATATCAAGAATGGCGTTACAATTATCGCCGCTTTAGCAGCAGGAAACTGCAGCTAAAGCGGCGATAATGGGCTTGATATTATGCCCTTGAGCATTCCAATAGAAGCCCATGTTCACACAGGAACATGGGCTTCTATTGGAATTCTCAAGGGCATATTATCAAGCCCATTATCGCCGCTTTAGCGGTAGATTCCTGCCGCTAAAGCGGTGATAATTTTAACGCCTTTCTTGATAATATGCCCCTTGGAGTCTTGTGCTTTTCTAAACCTGAAGTGTACTTGCCTGTGTAACCAATTAATGTCATGGAGTGTTTATCCAATTTGCAAACCGACCTTAAGACCCTTAACGTGGCGCTGTATGTGTAAAAATGCATCATCTTTTCACTTTTTAAAGTAAACGTTTGGAGTGACATTTGGCGCTGCACACGTGTGCGGTCTGGTTCCTGGCACACATAGCCAAGGTTGCAGCGCACAGAGACCCTCCACTGCCGCACACAGAGGAAAAAAATTAGAGGGAACATTGATTGCAACAGCCATTTACCCATGTCTACATGCCTATCACTACCGCACTTGGGTGAATGGGGGGTGCTGGTGACACACCGCCAGGGCCAGGCGGTAGCTACCGCGATTCAGCTGGCGGAGCATTGCAACCGCCATTTACCCGTGTCTACATACCTATCACTACCGCACTTGTGGATGTGGGGAGTGCTGGTGACACACCGCCGGGGCCAGGCAGTAGCTACCACGATATGGATGCCGTACAATGGCAATGGCCATCTGGCAAACATCTACAGTGCACAGTGCCCACATGGTCAATGAAGGTTTGACAGGTACAGCAGCTATGTAGGAGACAGTGGGGTTGATTTGTTACACATATGCTGGATGCTATACTCCCAGGAGTACCCATGTGAAATTTGGTCATATCCCTATGTGCATTCACATTGACCACGGTGCTGTTTGAGCTACTTGTTTTGTGTAAGTTGACAGGTGTGCCCTTTTTGTAGCTGAAGGTGTCCCTACATGTAAGCTGGTCTGTAACTCAATTTTGATGGCATTCATTGTTGTCATTGTGTCATCCAGAACATGAGATGCTGTGCCCATCTCATGATGTATTGCATTGACATGTGTCCACTTTCATCTCAAATAGGAGGAGGCCAAATCTGATTAGTCACATGACGGTGCTGGAGGACATGGAGGATGTGGCGATCATCCAGAAATGCCGGCTGGATAGAGCCACCCTAAAAACCCTTTGTGACCTGTTGGAGCCTCACCTGCAGCCCCGCAGGGCATATCCAACAGCTTTCACCCCTACTTATAAGGTGATGGTGGCCCTATATTCTTTTGCCACTGGATCGTTCCAGGAGACAGTGGCCAGCGCTGGTGGGATGTCACAACCGATGTTCAGCGTGGTGCTACGTAATGTACTGTCCGCCATGATGATATACAAGGACAGGTACATCCATTTCCCCAGGGGTGCAGGATTGCTAGCTGTGAAGGGAGACTTCTATCCCCTTCGACACATCCCCCATGTTGTTGGTGCCATTGATTGCACCCATGTCGGGCTTGTGCCACCACAGGCAAGTGAGCATATTTACAGGAATCGGAAACATTACCACTCCATAAATGTGCAAGTGGTGTGCCTGGCAGATATGATCATCTCCCACGTGTGTGCCAAATTCCCAGGCTCGGCCCTTGACTCCTACATCCTGCGGAACAGCATTATGCACCAGCTGATGGCTAATCTGCTTCCGGAGCGGGCATGGATTATGGGTGAGTATGCCTAGTCGTATGGCATGCTGTGTGTGTGACCTGCTGCCATCTGCCTCAACGACATTGCACTATTTGTGTTTGTCATACCTAGGTGACTCTGTATGTTCCAATCGTCCCTGGTTACTGAGCCCACTGCGGAATCCCAGGAGACCGGCTGAAGTCTGCTACAGTGAGGCACATGAGAGGACACGTTGTGTGGTGGAACGTACTTTTGGTCTGCTCAAGTCATGTTTCCGCTGCCTGGACAAGACCAGAGGTGCACTGGCATACTCTCCCAGGAAGGTGTGCCAGATTGCAGTGGCATGCTGCATGCTCCACAACCTAGCCATTCGCAAGGAGATTCCCCTGCTCCTGGGTGATGGTGAGGACCCAAGGCCCCAGCCTGTAAACCAACCCGTGTCCAGTGATGAGGACAGTGGAGAGGAGGAAAGTGTTGACCTGCGTGAACAGCTCATCAACCACTACTTCACTTGAAGGTGGGTGACAATGTTCAAAATACCAATTTTCTGCTGATATTGCGGTTGTCGTGTAGGGGTATGTGAGAATTATAACAGCAGCCAGTTGTAGTCTCAGCAGTGGTTGGCAATGTTTCTGGGACAGGTCATTTGGGAACATCCACAGGACGTGTATGTTGACACTTGTTGCCCATTGTGACATGTGCATGTTGGGTTATCCTGAGGGTAGATGTTGTGTGATGTCTGTGATGCCACACCCAGACCAGTGAATTTTGTTCTGTTGTTTTCCCTAGGTGCCTTCAACTTCTCCTTGCCTACATGCAGCCGATACTCCAGGTACATTGTGATCATGTTGAATACTGTACATCTTGCAATAAAGACTTAGCAGACACGACAACATGTGCGTAAGGATCTTTTATTTGCAATGGTGACATGTGAGGGGGTACATTTCCATTGAGGTGGTGGTGGAGCAGTGAGTTGACAGTTATGGTAAATGAGATAACCGAGTAGTCACCACATTGATGTGGTGACCCAGTCCAACAGACAAATGCCATTCACAAGGCAGTGTGGGGAAGGACAGTCCAAAAGGTCAATGCAGTGGGGAAGAGGGTTGCCATCATGGCTGGCTCCGTGACTTCTGGCAGGTGCTTTGCATCCAGATACTCCCAGGATCTTCTTAGGACGGCCCCTTCATCGTTTGGCAGTGGGTGGCCCTGCTGCAGGGCCGGTGGGGTCTGAGGACTCATCCCTATCTGTGGGCGCAGAGGAGGATGGTGAACTGTCATCCTGCGGCCCACCAGAGGGAGATGGAGGTGTTGGTTGTGGCACAGGCCTGTTCCTGAGTACCGCCACTTGGTGGCCCAAGAGGTCCACAATTTGTCCCATGCGGGTGTCGATGGACCTCATCAGCAGGATGAGATCGTGCAACAGTTCGTCCGACCGGCCCGTTCGTCCCTGGGCCTTTTCGTATGCGGCAAGGACTCTGGTGATGTTTTCCAGGGATTGGGTCCCAGCCTCCTGGTGTCTGTGGGTTACCTTGCCCCTCCCACCTACCCTGCTGCCACGGACCTGTTGCCTCACCACTGTGGGAACCTGCATTCTCTCCCTGCCCTCCTCCGTCAGTGGTGTAGGGTGGTCATCCTCTGGGACAGGGAGAGTGTTGCAGGCAGCACTGATATTGGTGGCGGCCGCACAGGCCGTAACAGCAGGGGTCTGCAGTGAAGTTGTTATTGCCGCAGATGTGGTGGGGGGGGGGACGATGGGGTCCTGGGACCTGTTGCTCCCTGGCACACCAGATGGGCCAGCTTCGAGCTCATCGTCCAGGGAATCCTGGGGGTCAACATCCGAGATACCATGTACCGGGGGTGGAGACTGTCCCTGCAGGTTGATGGTGTTGTCCTCTGCAGTGAGTTCTTGGTCACCTGTGAATCAGATGGGAAATGGTCATTGTAGTGCACCCGCAAGCTTTGTGTTAGCTGTGTGTCATTCACTTTTTGTACACTACACAATTGACTGATCATCACATTGTTTACTATGTGCACTACTGTGCTTCCTGACATGATGCAGTGGTACATGTATTACTTGTCCATGGTGTGAGGTGTCAAGGCATACCATGCGACCCGTGCATAATTCATGATTACAGGGACCTGTTGCCATCTAGAGACTGGCACAACATGTTTTTCATTGGGGACTCTGTTGATTTGTCGTACCTGGCAGGCGTCACATCTGGCCATGGACTTTGCCATTGTCATCTCCTGCATACCTTTGTCCTGTCATGTGCATATCTTGATTTGTACCACCACACATGCTTTCGTATTTTTCAAATGGTCCTTGTTGCACTTGCCCTATGGCAATGCACATGTCACTAGGTGCTGTGCATGATTGTGCCCAGACTTTCTTCTACATGTGCATTGGTGTGTCACACTTTGGTAGCTGTGACAGTTTCCTTAGCTTACCTGTGTGCACACGGTGCGTGGCAATGGGGTAGGTGTGCATATCTGTGCAATGTGTGGCTGGTGTTGTCATATGGCACAATTTCTTTTGTGACAAATGTGTGGGTGCATGTACTGGCTACTTACCTGTAATGTGCTCACATTTGGCTTTGTTATGCTTTTGCATTTGACTTGTGAGGGACATTTAGTAACAACTAGTTGAACTGCAGCTCTTTGTAGAATTATTTTGATATTGGACACTATAATATTCACTGCCCACTGCTAATCTCGTCCCATAACGCTTTGCAGGGCCTTTGGTTGAGATTGTATTTTTGCCCATAACTGTGCTTGGGGTGATCCTAGGAGGAAGGGACCACCACTGAATCGTTCACCAGCATGATATGCTCTTTGTGTTCAAGGCATCTGCTTGGTCCTCCCCCTAGGTTAGGGAGGACCCCAAAAACATCACTTTTCTCATTGCCTAATATTTTCATTCACAGTTCACTTTTGTTAATTGGTTATATGCTTTTTAGCATGCAAAATTGCTTAATCAAAGCATATGTGGGTATTGTTGATATTGCTGCTATGTTGCGTGTTGTAGCACAGTTTTTGCACTGTGCTACGTGCATTTTGCGTAGTGCATAGTAGTGCAAACTACGCATGCTCCATGAGCGAAGTGTAGTACTACCCCCAGGGTTACTTCTGGGTGGAGGGAGGGCTCCATCCTGCACAGGTGTGGGACAGGGTGCATGGTGGGAGTAGTGGTACAGGCCTCCCACCCCCAGACACCCTCCCCGGGAAGATGGCTACCTACCTGTAAGTTTGTTTGGTGTTCTGTACTGGCTTCCAACTGCTTCTGGCTGGAGGGAGGGCTCCATCCTGCTCAGGTGTGGGACAGGGTGCATGGTGGGAGTAGTGGTACAGGCCTCCCACCCCCAAACACCCTCACTGTGAAGATGGCTACCTACCTGTAAGTTCGTTTGGTGTACTGCAATGGCTTCCAACTGCTTCTGGATGGAGGGAGGGCTCCATACTGCTCAGGTGTGGGACAGGTGCATGGTGGGAGTAGTGGTACAGGCCTCCCACCCCCAAACACCCTCCCAGGGAAGATGGCTACCTACCTGTAAATTTGTTTGGTGTACTGCAATGGCTTCCAACTGCTTCTGAGTGGGGGAGGGCTCCATCCTGCTCAGATGTGGGACAGGGTGCATGGTGGGAGTAGTGGTACAGGCCTCCCACCCACAAACACCCTCCCAGGGAAAAGGGCTACCTACCTGTAAGTTTGATGAGGGTAATGTAATGGCTGAGACTTGCTTCTGGGTGGGGTGGGGGGAGGGCCCTATCTTGCTGATGCTGTGGGACAAGGGGGCCTGGTGGGAGTTGTAGTGCTGTCTGCCTGTACACATGCCCCCATGGTAATGTTGGTAGCTACGTTTGGGGTGAATGGGAGTGGATGAACGTTGGATCTGGGAGACATGTTTTTTGTGAGTGTGTGGTGCAGATGGATGGAATTTGTCCTATGTGGTGTAGCTTTGTAGTTGTGCAAGGCAGTACATATCAGTGTGGTGGTAGTCATTTGTTTGTACTTTCCAGCCTCCACTCCCCCGGCTACTCCTGTGAGACTCTCTGGATGCAGTATGGCAAGCACCTTCTCCTCCCATGGTGTGAATGGTTTTGGTGGAATGGGAGTGCCACCGCCAGTCCTCTGAGCCAGTACACGGATCTTGCTTCTCCTCTTTTTGACAACCCTCTTCAGATCATGCCACCGCTTCATGATCTCTGTTTTGTATCTTGGGGTGGTCCCTACTGCATTGACCCTTTTGACTATCCTTGCCCACATTTGTGTCCTTGTGGCTAATGGTGTCTGTTGGACCGGGCTACCAAACAGTTTTGCTTCCACTCTGACTATCTCATTTACCATGACTGTCAACTCACTCTCAGTGAATTTGGACATTATCTGTGTTGCCATGGTGTGTGGTGTGGAAAGTGGTTGTGGGTGCAGGGGTGTGAGTGGTGGGTGTTGTTGTGATGTGTATGGTGTGTGATGTGCAGGGGGGTTAGTGGTGCAGGTGTGGAAGTGGTGTTAGTGCTGTGTGTGGTGTGGTTAGTGTTCTTTGCCTCTCCTTTAAGCTGGGGTGTGTGTCCCTTCTGGTTTTATACTCAGCTATATGGGTGTGTCCAAATGGGGTATTGCTGTCAGGTGTGGTGCGTGTGTTGTCCTGGGAAATGTATTTTTCTTTTTGCCATGTGGTTGTGTCACTGGGGTGTGTTTGTGTATTTGAGGGTCATGGCTAGTTTGCTGTGTGCACTTTTTAGCCTTATTGTGGGTTTTTTGCATCTTCCGACATATTTTTCACGAATCGTGCGCAGAGGTGGCTGTGCTGCACCTCTTCCGATGGCTCTCCCATTCCCCAGTGTGCGACCGTGGTGGTCGGAAACAGCGGTATGTACCGTGGGACCGTCGGGGATATCCTAATTTCCCGTGCGGTGTCTCCGCTGTGCTTGTGGAAGGTTGGTTATTTTCTGCCGCGTATCCGACCGCCGCGGATGGATTTTGGCAATCACCGCCCGCTACGGGCGTTTTTTCTTTGCCCCGTTCTGCCGTGGTCGGTGTTTTTTGGCGGATGATCCTAATTTGTCCTCCGGTTTTTCTATGGTGCTGGCAGACGGTTGTTTTCCGCTTCCATGGCGGTCGGGGTGGTTTTCTGACCGCCATCCTAATAGGCCCCTAAATGTCACTAATAGCTTCTTGGTAAAAACCCTTGTGGGTGGTCACAAACAAATTAAAGTTGTGTACCACTTTATCACGCCCTCTCCCATGATTTAAATGATGGGGCCCAGGGAATGGGGTCCTTGAGGTCACATATGACCCAGGGAGGAGGGCCACATTCCCCCTTCCCCTAAAATAAGGTGGTGGGCCCTGGCCGATAGGGTCCACGGGGTCAAAATAGGCCCAGGGAGTGGGGCTGCATGTCTCCCTCCCAGGTTGGATGCCTTTGGGGTGTTGGGCAGCCAGGCCCTATGGCCATCCCCCACCGTGCATGGGTAAAGGTCGTGCGCAGTGTCGGGTTGGCAGCATGCAAGGGGTTGACTGCAGGGCTGCATGGGGGTGGCCGTAAATCCTTACCTAATGCCAAGCCCTGCAGCCAACCCCCAGCCGCCCACTGCCAAAGGCCATGCACTGCGTGGGGATGGCTGCATGCAGGGGGTGGCCGCACGCCCTGTAGCGCACAGACGATTGCCTGCGCGAGGCTGAGGTTGGAATAATGTATGTTAATTACATATTATTTAGTTTTAAAAAAAAGAAATTCACTGAAAAAAAATGAAGGTTACAGGGACTTATAGTCAGGTTCACATTTTAAATGCACACAAAACCATAGAAATGCTGCTGTTATTATTAGTTATCTCAAGTAACTATAACTCGTACCCTAAGGTAACTATAACTCACACCCTCGCCATGTACTGCTAACTTTCCCACATATTACATCACTGTTTAGATCTTCTAATATGTTATGAATAATATCAGTGCAACATTTGCTGTAAAATTATTGATGAGACAACTGTGCAAGGCAGTTGTGCATGTTATAGTTACCTTAGGGCTTGATTTATAGTTTCTTGAGATAACTCTAACTGCTAAATTTCTATGAGTTTGTGTGTGTAAAATGTGAACCTAACTTTGACGTCACTGTAACCTTTGTTTTTTCAGTGAATATATATAAATATATACGTACACAGATATATATATATATGTTTCCAATTATACAGAGAGTGCCACAGCCATTAGATATGGCTACATTACAGTACATTTTATGTACTTGGGACCAGATGTACTACTCCTATTCGTAATGCTAACCAGGGATTTGCAATTCGGACATCAACTGGTTTGCAATTGGGGGTATAATTTCCAATGCAATATGTACTAATGCATTGTATCACAAAATTTGCATTTGAAGGGGATCCCAAACTCACCTGCTTAACGAACATTTATCAGGCAGGTCACTACTTGGCGCCCTGTGACTAACTACGTATGCAAGAATGCAGACCTGAAAAAGACAAAAGTCCTCCATCCCTGCATTTGCTTTTCCAAATGGGGCACATTATTTTAAAGCAGCCCATGCCTATTGAAGGGACGGTTTCTGCTTTTAAAGGAAGGACATTTTCAATGTAGGTAAGATGTCTGAGGGAGCATGAATTGGTCCTGGGGACCAGTGGCTTCTCCTTTCAAGGCTGCTGACACTATTCTCAGAGGGGAAGCTGTGAGTCACTTAGCACAGAAATCAGGGGTCATTTACTGGTCAATGGTTTGCAACCGTAGTTGCAGTCGAAAACCCTAGATATATTCGAGGTGTATGAAAAATAGGATAAGAACTGTGATCTTGAGTACAACTGGGGACACTGGGGGCAGGGTAAAAGATGAGGCTAAAAATAGCAAAAAATATCCTGTGACTATGTTGTATATAAAATACTTGGTCCAGCTACACAGCTAATAGTTTGACTTAATTCTACTTCATTTGTAAAGCATAGATTGTTGACACTCAAACACATCCATAAATTATGAGAACGTTTAGATTTTTAATGAGCGATCACAAAAAGTTCCATTGCACTGCTTAGAGGGTGATATCATAATAGGACTGAGACTTCTGACAAGCAAGTTGCACAAAATATTTGCAGCAGGAGCATGACCCACTGACTTGCCTCACTATTATTGTCACCAGTGGTGGCTTGGTGACATTTGAAAGTGGTGGGCGTAAAATTATTGCTGTACTGCACTATGGCGAGCGAGCGAGCCTCAACAACAATTTTGAAAAAGAGAGTGACATTCAACGACTATGAGCGACGCTTTCTTGTGAGCAAAATCAAGCAATGAAGATGAGGGAAACATAAATATCGGAAATTATACCCATTTCTGACACCACAAACTCTATGAAACATCTTATAACCGCTGCAAATCACCAGAAATGGAAGTGCACCAGAATGTTAGAGAGGCTACAGCGTGGAGCCTGAGCCAGCCTCACTGACGATGAACTCAACATTGTACAGATTTCAGACAGTGACTGCAATGCTGAAGTCAGCTCAGGTACTGTAACTTTTCTTATATGGCAGGTTACCGGCTCAGGAAGTTAAGATAAAATATATCTGTGACACTCACTCCCCCCACTATTACCTGCTGTCTCTCCCGTGCAGTCACCACAGACTCCATCGAAGGCAGCTTGTTCTATTCCGCACCAGCACCACCCCTCAGATAGCAGTGCTGCGGAGAAATACCCAGTGGAATGAAAGGCCTTACCAGTCCTGACTACTACAACATATGTTTAGTATGCTTCCATTACCATCCTGTTCGGTGGGTTACTGTCCTGTGGGGTGTACTGTTTCGACAGTATACCCTACAGAATTAAAACATTACAAAAAATACAAATATAAAAAAACACAAATACCAAAAGGCCTCACAAGCGACAAAACAAAATCAGCAATTACAATACCAGTGAAACTAAAAGGGCACCACAGCCATATAATGTTGTAAATGGTAGCAGTGAGCAGGCCCAATACTAAATAAAATACAATCATGCCTCCTGACTCTTAATAAGCAGCCATACACACTGTGCCCAGGTGAGCATTCTACATAGTGCCAATATCGGCAACCGTTATCATATCATACATCAGTACATAATCATAATAAAACACACGACACTGAATGTAAGTGGAGAAATATTGCTGCAGGTTTATTAGCATAATAAATATGCAAACACGGTGGGTTATCTTACGGGCGATCCCAGGGCAGGCCAGCCCCATGGCGCCTGCCCGTCTGATAAGCCTAGGGTCACCATGGCAGCGCCAATTGGTGACCACCAAATGTTGGGAGGGTCCACCCCTCCCATCCGTGAACCTCCAGTCCACATGCTTCACCACGCCCCCCCGTGATGGGTGGGCGGAGCATACATGGCAGCCCCCGGTTGCTCAGACCCACAACCGCCTGTCGGTAGCGGGGCGCCGTAGGTCTTCCAGTGGACACGCTAAAAGATCCCTGGGTATCCTGGCTTAGCACCACACGGTGCTGCTGCATGCTATACCCCTTGGTATGTGCAGACCCTGGATCGCCCTGTAACTCCTCCTGCAACACAAAAGTGAAAGTTGTTAGAAAAACCTTCCCCCCCCTTCTTGTCCCTCCTGATGCCGGGTAAGCGGATGGGCGGGTAAGGCAAAACGAGCGGACAAGAGGGCGAGGAGGGGGCGGGGACCGAATATGTACCCCCCTCAAGGCTCCTCCCCGCCGGAAGCAGCTACCTGCTTGGGGTCTCCCTAGGTCAAGCCCAGGGACAAGACCTCCCACCCCTGTGCCTTCCTGTGGCACTAAGGCGGCCGCCCTCAAGGGGGCGGGCCGCTGCGCAACCCCCACCCCGGGCAGCCTTACATAGTGCCAATATCGGCAACCGTTATCATATCATACATCAGTACATAATCATAATAAAACACACGACACTGAATGTAAGTGGAGAAATATTGCTGCAGGTTTATTAGCATAATAAATATGCAAACACGGTGGGTTATCTTACGGGCGATCCCAGGGCAGGCCAGCCCCATGGCGCCTGCCCGTCTGATAAGCCTAGGGTCACCATGGCAGCGCCAATTGGTGACCACCAAATGTTGGGAGGGTCCACCCCTCCCATCCGTGAACCTCCAGTCCACATGCTTCACCACGCCCCCCCGTGATGGGTGGGCGGAGCATACATGGCAGCCCCCGGTTGCTCAGACCCACAACCGCCTGTCGGTAGCGGGGCGCCGTAGGTCTTCCAGTGGACACGCTAAAAGATCCCTGGGTATCCTGGCTTAGCACCACACGGTGCTGCTGCATGCTATACCCCTTGGTATGTGCAGACCCTGGATCGCCCTGTAACTCCTCCACAGCCTTGGGAGTGGCCACCGTCACTACCAGGGCCCCCCACCAAGGTAGACCTATTTCCTTACAACCTGCTGCAGCCAAAGCTTCCCCTAGGTCCAGTAGGAAAAGAACCGTGCCTAAACCAGGGAGGTGCACCCCATCTCCCTCCCGGCACCCTGTGGACTTGGCGTGTGTAAGACCATGCCTGATGAAGCCCAAAACCTCTTTGCTCTGCGCAACTGCGCATGGCTCCAGGTGGACCTTTTTACCTACAGCAACTGATACCGGGCTTCTCCCAGGTCCAGCCAAGACAATCTACGCCCAGCTGGACCGGCGGGCGGCCTGCCCCACAGGACAGGTGCCCTCATCCTTTCTAACTCCCCCGTGGATTTTGACTGAAATGACCGTAAACCTAAAACTAGGCGTTGGTCCAATGTAGCCTTAGAATGGTTGAAGAACAATCCCCTTGACAAGACACTCGTGCCTGACAGTGCCAATGCGGGAGGGGTAAGAGTTGACAAGCCCGCCTTACCTCCTCCTACACTCAGTTGGAGTATGTCCATCGCATTCCAAGAGTCTCCACCAAATGAGAAGCCTTGCCCTCCCAAACTTTTGCTAGTATACCAGGGAGAGACAGGGCTGAGTGACCACAGAGGAGGACCAACGTGTAAACTTCTTCACTATCTTGGATACTGGGTACGCCAATTGTTCTCCTGCTAATTGGTAGCCCAAAAGCATTACCCTGGGGTTTCCCTCAATCATGTGGACATATCGCCCCCGAGGAAGGCCACTTCCACAACCTGCATAGCTGCCAGCCCGTGCTGGAGGGCAGGATACGTTACCCGGTACCGATACTCGCGTCCATGGTACCTGTTTCGTCGAACTCAAGGACGGGCTACTAAGTGAGCAACCAGGCTCCGCCCACTCCTGCCTGGCAGAGCCCTTGCGGGAGGAGGTAAGGGTTGACAGGCCTACCTTCCTTCCTCTTTCACTCCGTTGGAGTACGCCCATCGTATTCCATCAGTCACCACCCAAAGTGAAGCCTTGCTGGCAGGGCAGGAGGGTCCTTCTCCATCATGTCAGGAGTGAAGTCCTGTATGAAATGTCTGTGGTGAGTTGGGCTCAGCTCGACCTGTGGCAGATAGAACAGGCGGGCTGGGACAGGAACGGTCTGCTGAAATTGTGTTATCCAGGGGGCTGGTGCAGTAGCTTGTGGGACGACAGAGTAGTAAAGTGATTTTTAGTGACTGCATCGGCAAATTATGCCCACTCTGACCACCAAGGGTACGAGAAGCGCCACTTGTTAGGTCGAGAAAACGTTGAATGCAAGTTTAGCAGCCATTTACAAGTTTTAGCTGTGGAATGCACCGTACGTCTGGAATAATATTCCAAAATAACAGACAGTGCAGCCGACTCCACTCACGCTCGGCCTGGTGCGTACTTCCTGCTGTTTTACACGAAGCATGTAAAACAGGAAAAGAGACCCCCAGCCGGGAGTGTTTAACAGTAGCTAGAACCAGCTGCCTGGAGGCACTCTGGAGGGGGCTGCTGGGCACCCTCGCTGTGTGAGCAGTGCACGAGCAGCAGCAGAGAAGATCCAGCCTGCAGTGAGAGCAGCGTCCATGGGGCAAGGGAGGACTCAGAGCGGGCATAGAAGAGAGCAGAGTCCCTAGTGGCTGTGCTCTTACCTGCAGGAAGCCCAATTGGCTACGTATAAAAATCAGGACGCTGAATGCACAAGTGGTTCGAAAGACTTCTCTCTTCAGGACGCCTGATATAAATTACCACATTAAGATGATCGGGCGCGTGATTTTACCCATCTACGCCATTTTTCTCCAGGGGGAGAGTGGCAAAACTGGCACAGCTTTTTTTCTTTTACCAACCGAAAATAATTTTCTCTGTCTGAATATGGTTTGCTTACAGTTACCTGGGCAGAAAACATCTGTTTTCCCCTAGTACGGTGCAAAGATTACGCGCCATTATTTCGACCATCACAGCCTGTCATAGTACACAGTTGAGTTTTTCTTAAGGGGCAAGTGAATCTCTTCGACTGCTGCGCTGGACACCGAGGAGACCAAAGACCCAGTTGCACACCTGCATGTGAGCAGGCGGATGGAAGTCCACTGAGATCACCATTCTCAGCTGCTCAGAGAGCACATTTTGGAGTTAACGCAAATGGCTACACCTAGCATTTTCTCCTATGTCTTCCATACCGCGTCTTTCTTTTGCCCGTACTTCCATTCTCACTGAAGCGACCTTCAGTATCCTTGGCTCCTCTTCTACTTTCCCCCGCCCCCACTATCTCTCGCAGTGCTGCTTTCACGACTTGGATGTATTTTCCACACTAGGCAGCTGCATGAAGATTAGCCTTAACCCGAAGCCCCCTGCACAGCCCCTGTCCCCAGGTGCGAGGAGCGCCGTGAACCGAGCTGCTTAGCCATTTTTAAGGCACCGCGCAAGAACAGTTGTGGCTCGCAATACTGGGGGGGGGGGGGTGGGGGGGTGGGGAGGGGGGTTGGGTGCATGAGGGGGGGGTTAAATTAAAATAAAAAGAAATCAAAACTTACCTGGGCATTCAACTTCTGAACAGGCATGCTCCTACACCCTCCCCTCCTGTAAGCCAATCACAACGCTGCAATGGCAGCGTTGTGATTGGCACGGAGTCCCGGGCGGCGCCCAGCCGGGCACCAGTAGGGACACCATTTTCTCTATGTAGGCTGCATGCAGCCTACATAGAGAAAATGTAGAGTGCGCATGACTGCTTTGGTCGGCCCCAGGGCCGACCAAGCAGTCACGGTAATTAAAGTGGTGCAAGCCACACCTACCCGACCCGCCCACCCACACGCCCCCAACCAGGCGTACGCTCCCACCCACCCCCAGCACCCACCCACCCGCCCCCAACCAGGCGTACGATCCCACCCACCCCAACCAGGCATACTCCTGCCGTCTGCTTTCTCGCAGCGCGAGAAGCAAAAAATAAAATGTTATTTAAAATACAATTTTATTTTCTGCTTACCGCACTGAGAGAAAGCAGTGGGGTGGTGCTCAAACACCCTAATGGAGCAGCCGCCACTGATTGTCACCAATACTTCAAACACAAATTAACTTATTAAGCTTTCTGAATCAATGAGAATGTTTGGACTGCTGGATACAGTCTGATCTCGTTAGTAAATGCATTTACCCACTGAGTTTACATTGATCCGACTCTACAGACCTTCGCAGTCAGTCTATTAACCCACTAAACTATCCCACAATTATTTCCGATTTTCCCCTCCAAATCACAAACTGCAGAAAATAACACATGGTATGTTCACCTCCAGTTTTCTTTCCATTGTTCGACTATTGCCACTTTTAACTTGTCCAAGCCCACAAGGTGCATTTCGGGCAGCACCAATATTGCAAGCTCCTCTCACACATAAAAGGAATTGTGCAGGCAGCAGCAGTGCAATCTCACATAACATTAATTCCCAATAATCACATATACGCTTCAGCTAGTCACTACAGGGACAGTACAATGGCGTTAAAGTAAAATATAGGTCTAATGCTCATCCCCCCATCACAGGTTAAGATGGCAGTACTGACTGAATACCTCTTTGCTGCGGCTGCCAATAAAGGTGCCAATGGGTGTCAATTTTGAATGTTGTGTTCCTGGAGATTTTTTATTTGGGAATTGGAGTGACCTCTCCACAACGTTTCACATCTGCCATGAAGCAGGATTTAACGGCTAACCTAAAAAGAGAAAGGCCATTAAACCATTTGCCTGCACTCTGGCATGCCTGCTTCATGCCTTGGTCACACTTCGCTTTCTCTCGTAAATTCTAGCGCAATGCGAACACAGTCCATCTGGGTTGACCGCATTGAGCAGGCTATCTGTCCATTGTGAGAAGTTGGCCTGGTATATGCTGTCCACTAGTTATAGTGGGCACCTTGCACCGGTCCAAACAATCCCTTATCGATGATTGGTTAAAGACAACCTTTATTGAAAGCTAACCTAGTGGTAGCTATGGAGGCTAAATCTTGAAGGAATGAAAAGCACCTTGTTTTACCAGTCTATAATCTCTTGAATGGCTAAATGAAAGACAACCACACCAGGTATATATATAAAATATATGTATTTATTTCTAAACACACCCTACTAGTCTCTTTATGAGGCTAGAGGTCCAAACACATAAGTTACACTTCAAATATTACAGTAAAATAGCACAAATACACATTAGGCCCTAGGGGCGAGCCAAACCATGTACTAAAATAGTGGTATAAGAACCACGACTTAACTAGATACAAGGCCTAGAGCCTGTAAAATCGCTGGGACCCCAAGGAACCACACAAGGTAATGACACAGGGGACCCACGGGGGCCGTGTGCAGTGTGAGAACACAGCCCCCAACTCCCGTTAGCTTCTGAGGGGAAAGTCATGGTTAGATTTTTAAAGATTAGGGACACTTAGAGATGAACTAGGACCAAACCCTTTTGGACTTAGGAAGTCGGGTGATTTCAGGTGGTTCAGTCACTAAATATCGAGGGGCATAATATAGAATGCCCAAAATATCGACGCCAAAATATAGAAGGACAGAATATCGACTCCCTATCTACAAACAGGTAAGTACTAAAATATCGATTCCAAAATATAGAATGTTAAAATATAGTTAGCTAAAATATCGAATTTTTTAAATGTATTAAAAATAATATAAAAGTAATTAAATATTAAAAACAATTAAATAAAACACACATAGGTGTCGATTCCGATCCGGTAAAACCCGGGTACGAATGGTCGTACGGAGCGTTTTTTCCGTCCGACTCGTACCCTGGAAAAACACCTTACAAACTTGCAAGTACGATTCGCACAGAAATACAATTTCCGTACGAGTCGTAAAAAACACCGACTGGCAAAAATGTACATACAAATCTGATTCTGGACGGCGCATACGCGACGTCCGGACGAAGTCAGGCAGCGTTCTATGGACCAGCAAGTACGATTCGTGCCGACGTCACTCCGCACGCAGCAGTTTTTACGGGAGCCAAAAACTGCCGGGAAATTGAGGACGACGCGAACAATGAGCCCCGGTACACGACGGACAGCGATGGACCCCAACCTACGCGTCATCCCGGCCCTCATAGCCTACCACCTCGTGTACAGAAACCGACGCAGACACCGCAGAAGGTCAGAACAACCACCAGGGGCAAAGGGGTGTGTGTGTGTGCAAGGGGCAGGAAACATAACCCACACCCCACAAATAACTAAAACATCCTGCACATTAATTACCTCCATGGTCTGGTCACTTTGGGGGGCGTGTCCACCAATCCCACGTCCCGCCACAACGGAAGTGGACGCGTACCCGTCACCACCACAATGGTGGTACGGGACGTACCCACGCCCCCCAGAGCGTGGGTACGGACCGTACCACACCTACCCCTACGTCACACCAACAATGGCGGTACGGCCCGTACCCACATCCCAAAGGCATGGATACGGGCTGCACCCCCAAAGTCGGGGTGCTGTAGAGGTACGGGCCGTACCCAGGCCATCAGCGCGTGGGTACGGCTCGTACCACGACAGTGGACAGATACATAGGGGTGTGTGCCTATCACTCCCAGCAGTGCCCAGACATATGAGGGGTGTGTGCCTATCACTCCCAGCAGTGCCCAGACATATGAGGGGTGTGTGCCTATCCCTCCCAGCAGTGCCCAGACATATGAGGGGTGGGTGCAGAGGACCCCCAGCAGTGGACAGACATGTGAGGGTTGGGTGCAGAGGACCCCCAGCAGTCGACAGAGACATGGGGGTGTGTACATCACCCTCCGATGAGCAAAACTCCATGGGTGCATGAAGGCATCCACAATGTGCGACAATGTTGAGAGTGCCATGACAACACATCACTGACAGCAGTGTCCCACTCCCATGAGAATGGATGTCCTTCCCCCACTGCATGACACACCACATGTGGGTGTGATGACAAATTACACATGCATACCCACCCCTGGCGGAGGTAGCACAATACACACACTGAGATCATGCAACAAGACTGTATCCTCATGTCAAACACCACTAAACTAAGAGAGCCTAAGGGAACACACACTGTCACCCACATTCCAGGAATGATAGGAATGTACAGGTGCCGGGGCAGCCAACAAGTTGTAGCCTCCCATGGAAGGAAAAGGGTGGAGTACACACAGATACAATGCCCACAATTGTCAGTCAGGTGCCCAAATACCCTGCAGAACACGTAACACATGTGTGTGAGGCAGGGAGTACACACATGCATAGTGCGGAAAAGGGAAAGTGTCCACATGAAGTCATGTCAATATACTCCATACACAAGTACAGTGTCCAGCAAGGATGCCACAAACGATGCAGGTGTAGACATTGCAGAGCATGCATGGCCAAAGTTGAAGGGATGTGTCAAACACCGAGGAAATGTTGACACAGCTCAGCACAACAATTGGGAAACACCCTGCAGGGAAGATGTCAGGTGCCACAGAGGAAGGAACACACCTTGGGACAATGTCACCATGCAGTAAGAGCTAACATGACCTACGAATATATGCAGACACCTTGTGACTTCATGCAGATACCAGGGTCCACCCCTTGAGCAGCACACTACAACATTTCCCAGACACACAACACATTATCACCACCCCAACTCAGAGAGCAGCAGCACCAACAGCAATACCAGAAAAGCTATAGTGTGCAAAGGAAAAACAAAAAACCACATTCAGCATTTCGAAGAAAATTAGCTACAGTACACTATTCACCAAGCCCATAGGCCACGCCAGATGCAAAGTCCTAGGGGGGGACACGTTGGGACGCGTCTCCCCTAGCTTGCGAGCACAGTGCACTGTACCATATCATCCACAGAAGGGGGGGCATCATGTGGGGTAGAAGAACCTGGCACCGCAGGGACAAGAGGGGCATGTAGGTGTTGTGGGTGCAGGGACGGACGACTCCACCACAGGGGGTGGGGCAGCGCCAAAGGAGGAGGTCAGTATGGCGCTGCACACGGCCGCAAGCTCTTCCAGTGTCTCCCCTGCACCCGAAGGAACCACAGGCCCCAAGGAGGGGGGGGTCGGAGGGATGGGTCGCAGTGCAACTGGGGGAGGGTGTGGACAGGGGGGGGACAACTACCCTGCCCGGGGAATCCCTCAAACGCTTGCGGGGTAGTGTCACACTGGGGCTGAGGGACGGACTGGCCATGAAGGACTCTCCGTCCGACTGTTGGGCAGGAGAGCCAAGGGGAGTGGTTTTGGAGGTAGTGGGTCGTGAGGACTGCGGACTCCTACTGTGACAGCGTGGCTGCTGTTTGCCCCCCGACCCAGTGCCTGTGCCTTCTCCCCCCTGTGAGTGCGTGACAGGAGGTGTGCGCTTGGCCTTCCCTGGTGGTGTGCTGCCTGTGTCTGGTGGGGTGCGTGCATGGGGACGTCTGGGTGTGTATGGGACAGGCATGGGAGTGGGAAGTGCGGATGGTGCCGGGGTAGGGGGGGGACGGAGCACTGCAGGAGACCCACTGCTGCCGTCAGTGACAAGTCCATGGACCTCAGCAACATCCGTTGGTCAGACATCGCTGATGACATGCCCTCCATGTACGACACCATCTGTGTCAGCAGTCTGGTGTGGCCATGGAGGACAGTCAGGATCGATGTCTGCCCAACTTGCAACTGCCGCTGAATGTCCACGGACTCGGCAGTGAGGGCAGCAGGGAGGACAGGGGCAGGGGGTGCGGTGCCTGGCACGAAGGAGACATGTTTGGTGTACCACAAACTCCCCTCAGAACCCAGAACCCCTTATCCGACTAGCTTTGTGTCCCATTCGTTAGCCGAGGTTGAGCTCGGCGGTCCCAATGTATAGACAACCCAGAACAAACGCATGATAATATTCCCAGGAATGGTGGGAATCAGACATACCTGTTCGTCATTATTCTCAGATCAGTCCACAACAGAATAGACACAGACACGGTAAAGTTGAAAGAGTTCATTCAATGAACCTCGCGTCCTAAGATGCAGTACTGTGGCTAACATAAGTAGACAAAGGGTTAAGTTCATGAGCATCAGCATTGTTGCAATATCATAGACAATGAAAGGAGCAATCATAAGAAAATGACAGTGGAAACAGCAACCTTCCTGTCGCCAGTAAACCACTAGTAGTATCATTCGACTAATAGAAGGTCTCTAGGCTTGAACGGGGGACCCCCCACCGTACAGATCAACTCAGTGGAATCACATCACAGGATCATCTAGTCTCATCTCCTGCAAAAGTCCTCCATCACAATGAAACTAAAACGTGCTGCACTGCAATATGGCAAGCACTCGTCTATCAGGTATCTGCAGCTGCGTGCATGTAATGGCTAAATAGTGGGACGATCAACCTGCACACAACAACATGCACCGTCTAGTCACCCAGACTGTATGTGTACACAATGTACAGTACAAGCTCGCTGCTCACTGTGAAGGATGTCAAACAACAGACAGTCCTCATGTGAAGCAAACTCGAGTAGGCATTTTAAAAATAAGAACACGCAACTACAGTGTCGCGCGCAAAAGCAGCAAAATTGGCAAGATGGATTACTAACAACTAACGCGGTGGTGCCAACTTAGCATTTTACATAGGGAGATAGGAATCATCACTACACCCCCCCTTGTTTGTACCACTAACCACTAGAGACGCAAATTCGAGAACGCAGAGTTCAAGTTTGATAGAACGGAACCAAGGGCATGAACTGGAAGTACCTAGAAGGGAAGCGAAAAAGTCAGAAAAGAAATGTCAATTATGAACGATGTTCCAGGGAAATTAACCATGTAAAAGGGGAAAAAATATAACATCGAAGGATGCACCATGAAATGAGCAGGGCTAAAGTCAATCCATCAAGGTATAAGCACAATAAGTTGCAACAGCTTCCAAGAGGAAATCATTTGAACGTTCCGCAAAATTATCTGCCCTCCAGTTCAGCAGGGGGAAAGAACACACGTGTTCCTCAACAATCGGTGCATCCAGCACCATTTGTGGACAACAGGTGGGGACATCAAGATAACTTCAGGATAAGAATTCAGTTGCAGCCGTTCCGATGTCCCAATTCCCTAGGACTCCATGTGCTGCAGCACAGGCCATAATCCTGACGCCAGAACAGTCCAACTCATGAGCCACTAAGGGGCTCATCAGTCGATCATAATCCGGGTCAGGAGACACCGAGTTAGACAGGCAAAAATCCAGAGCCCATTCGAATGGACAATCTAGGCAATGAAAGACAGGTTGCACGCAGGTAAAGAAGGGAAACCGGAAGGACAATCCATAGGCACTGCTTAAGGTCGCCAGCGGCAGAGTGCCGTAAAATTCAAGCATCTGTTTCCGGAGATGGAGCAGCCTGTGCATGCTGTCTTGTAACGCAAGTTGTGAAGCCACAGCGTAGTACGCAGATCAATAATAGCACCCCAGCTACGAGGGCGAGAAGCAAAGGGAGACCTCCGAAGATGCCAGAAAAAATCGAATGATGAAATGCGGGGATCACACCAAACAGAGTTTGGAAGGAGGTCACGAGGCCGGAGCCCACAATTTAGAAAAAAACATCCAGGCCACTTGTTGACGAGGCATGAAATATAGTCTGAATCCGAGTCCCAAATATGTAGTGGGAGATCAGTGTTCAAAAGCGCTTGCACCTCTGTGCGCGTGTGAGCTACGTGAAGGACAAATGTTTCTCGGGATGAAGTCAACACGACTTGTTCTTGAGACAATAGAGCTCTTATTCTGCTCATCTTGTTGAACTCTGCTTTCAAGGTTGGAATGGAAGGCC
The DNA here is from genome assembly GCF_964204655.1 of Triturus cristatus. Classification (NCBI taxonomy): domain Eukaryota; kingdom Metazoa; phylum Chordata; class Amphibia; order Caudata; family Salamandridae; genus Triturus; species Triturus cristatus. Next base: position 698,797,327 of record NC_140583.1, read on the forward strand.
AGATGGATACATCGAGCCGGCCATGCGGGGGTGGGAAAAGGACGTAATGACAGAAAACCACTCGTAGTGATACAGTCACAATGTGAGGAATTCCCGGAAGCATCCCACAGCAAGCTTCATCATTGAATAGCACATAATTACCATTAGCAAGCAGCGTACAAGACGGGGTCATAACTGGCACACGAATCCCTTTCAGAATACAAGCTAAATCATGAGCGTGCATATGACAAGCACCATGCAATTGAATGTGCCTACACACCACAGAATGATCCGGAGTGGAAGTGCACCATTCACCTTTTAAATACACCTCCTTGCCGTCTCTCACGCACCTGTTGTCGCCTAGCATGTACACAAGGGACCCGAGCAAGTGGGAGGGCGGTGATGGGAATGGAGGGTGCGGCGAGAGATGGAGTGCTGCTTTCAGCTCTGGGAGCAGTCTCCGTCCCCTCTGGGAGCTCTGCCTCGGACCCGGTAGCATCATAGTCGGTGTTGGGACTGGACAGGTTCTCCGCCTGACTCCCCTCAGCCTCCATGCCACTTGCTGCGCCAGACTCCCCAGCACTGGTGGCCCCGGTGCTGGATCCCTCCCCCACGTCCGTGCCAGTGTCTCCCTCGGTTTCCCCCGACGATGCTGTGGGCAAGGTGAAGAGACAGGAAATGATCAGACACCTGTATACATATGACACATGAGTCCAAACTACATAGGACACAGCGCATAGCATGAACAGCAACATGAGTGACATCTACAATACTACAAATATATGTAGGCCCTGCACCACACAGTTGGTTTACCCACCATGCCACTGGGAAACAATGGGGAGCATGACACAACAGCAAATTACTTGATATCAATTGATACAGAGGAGCTACTCTCTGGGGACTCTCTGGGGACAGTCGAGCACTGCATCACTGGCATGGCACAGTCACCTGCACCCGCAACTGTCCCCTGATGCCAGGGACACGGATAATGACACCTGACATGTAACTACCGGCGTTGCACGATGTGACTATGTCATGTGTGTGTCATGTGTTCCCATGAGCTTGCTGTAGTTGTTCCGTGACATGCATCTGCAGTTGCTGCATCCAACATGTGTGTGCGTGTCGATGGGCATGGCACACTATTACGCACACCAGGCTACATGTGGAATCAGACGTAACGGGTGTATGTATGCATCGCACATGGACTTGCAAGACAAGGACATATCTGCGTAGTCTCAATGTATGTGTGATCATTCCTGACATGTACCCCTTCATGGCAAGGTGTGTGGACTGTACTATTTCAAGGACATGTGACCTGTGCCTCTAGTGTTCTGCAACCTGTCTGTATGATAAAACATCCTTCTTCTGCACATATGTGGATGTCTGTCACTCCTGTAATGCGTCTGCCTGTTCACTTACACTGGCCCACAGCTAGTTCCATGGCATGTCATGTTGACCTTGAGCACCCACGTGTGTAGCTGACTGTTGGTAGGGGTGTCACCTGGCTGGCATACGTGTCCTGGATGCATTGCACAGTACAGACTCTGTATGGAGCATATGTGTATTAGCTGTTGAACATGTGCTCAGTTCATTGACAGTGGTGTAGTGCTGTACTCAATCTTCGCTATTCCTTCCAAATTTCTGCAGGGCACCGCCTCTCCCCCGACCAATGCCAGACTTGGCTGCCATGGGGGAACGTGACTGTATACGCCGCTACCGCTTCTCCCAACTGTTGATTGACAACTTGACCACAAGGCTGGAACCACACCTCCAAACTCTACACAGGTATCCTACTGCACTGACAGCCAAGATTTTTTTTATTTTTTTTTATTGAAAATCTTGTGTCAGAGTTACAATTTGACAATAACATAAGTTGGCAAACAGAGAATAAAAATATAAATTGGCAAGCAGAAAATAAAAATACAGAATAACATGGAGAAAATAATTTACGAAATACGGAAATCGACCATTACACAAAGTAAAGACTCCAAATTCTATTGAACTTCATAATCCCACCTATTCGTTGTGCATATCGCATTTCAGTCTTTCTAACATTCCTAATTTTTTGCAGCCAGGCACTAAAAAGAGCAACTTGAGTTGACTTCCAGTTCTGCAGAACTAATGACCTTGCAACTGCCATTGCAATAAATAATAGTTTAACCCTCTGTTCTGTCAAGCCAAGATCAGAATCGTATCCATACAATATTAATTTAACATTATAAGTAATCAGAATCCCACAATACTTTTGCAAATATTCGAATATCTCATTCCAAAAAGGCATAATTTTAACACAGTTAGCTATAGTGTGGGACCAGTTTGCAGGAGTATATTGCTGGCATCTAAAACAGGTGGCATTAGTGTTAGGAAACATTTTAGCAATGGCAGCAGGAGTACGATACAGAAGCCATTTACTGAAGAATAGCATTCTTCTCCAATTAGATCCTCGAAGAACACTAAAATTCAGTTTATTTATAATTTTCCAAGTATTAATAGTAAGTACATGATTCTCCTGTTCTTGCCATTTTTTAATTGCTTTTTGGCTAAGATCGTCCGCAGTATATTGTGCTAAAACACGTTTCCATACCCCTGGCTTCCTCGTCCTAGAAGTCATAAACAAATCGTCCCATAGCTGATTGGAGGAACCAATGCTTATTGGTTCAACTTGTACCAACGTTTTAAAGATAGAAACATACGAACCAAGTAACATAAAATTCCCTGGAATAATAAGCTGCATCTCTCCAGGTAACAGCCATGTCCCCTCCCTCAAGAAATCTAACAGAGAATGAAATCCCAAAAGTGCCCATTGTAGTACAGTGTCGACTCCAATTTTCATTCCCAAAAAAAGGAGAGCATTTCTTAAGGGGGTTCTAATATTAAATTGCGGGAGAGAATATCTTTTAAGAAAGACATCCTCACGCTTAAAGAACCAAAGCATCGTCTTATAACGAGTAAGTTTCGGTAATTTAGAAATATGTAACGGAGAAGGAATCTGAACCTCATGACAAATTCTATTAAAAAGAAAATTAATAAACACAGTTGGGGTCTGCATTCCAGATTTAAACCGCTCTAAATATTGGGCAAAATATGCGCTATAGTAATCTTTAATATTGGGTACGGCTAAACCTCCCAATTCTGTATCGGCGTAAAGAATCCGCATTGCTATCCTGGGACTTTTTTTTGCCCATATAAACCCTGTGAATAATGATTGTACTTTTGAGAAGAAACCACTGGGCAAAAAACAGGGAATGGCAGAAAATAAAAAATTAAATAACGGAAGAATAGACATTTTTATAAGTGCCACTCGCCCTAGGATGGAAAATGGCAACGAGTCCCATCTATTGAATAAAGATTGAACCTTACGTAGAAGAGGATCAAAATTCAACATAACTAAATCGGAAACCAAAACAGAATACATAACTCCTAAATACCTCTTCGGTCTTGGATTAATACAGCCGAGTAAATCAGTGTGTAGCTCAACCTCACCCCCACCACAAACTAATATTTCAGTTTTTTTTTTATTAATTCGGTAACCACCCAGATGTTCGAATTCCTCAAAAAGCTGAAGAGCGACAGTTTGAGATTGAATATCCGACTTAATCAGTAACAAAATATCATCGGCATATAGTTTGATTTTTGCCATAGAAGGAATAGGAGGGGAGATATTTACGGATTCCCGAATAGCTGTGGCTAATGGTTCAATAAAAAATGCAAAAAGAATAGGGGACAAGGGGCAACCTTGCCTGGTGCCCCGTTGAACCGAAACTTTACCCACCATAACTGAATTAATGATTATATTGGCTTTGGCACCCGTGTACAAATTTTGAATTAAACTAATAATCTGTGGAGGAATTCCAAAGTGGTTTAAAATAACAAATAAAGTTGTCCATACCACTAAATCAAAAGCTTTTTCCGCGTCTAATAATAAAATTAAAGCGGAAATTTTATTTGTCTGAAAATAATCTAAAGCCTCAGTAAGAAAATGTGTATTTGTAGCTAATTGTCGGCCTGCCACAAAGCCATTCTGATCCGGGTGAATAAGATCCTTGGCAATGTGATTAAAACGTATTGATAATAATTTAGTGAGGATCTTATAATCAGTGTTAAGTAATGTAATAGGCCTATATGAATTGGGATCTTTGGGATCTTTGCCTTTTTTGAGAAAACTAACAACTGTGCCCTCCCCAAAAGAATCTGGAACTTGCCCACCCATTAACATATAATTAACTAATTGTAGTAAAAAATCAGAAAAGGCGCAGAAGAAAACCTTAAAAAAATTCAGCGGGGAGGCCATCCGGGCCACAGGCCTTACCAATTGGGAGGTTCTTTACCACTAATTCCAGCTCTGACTTTGAAAATAAACTCATCATTGCTCCACTGTCTGCCTGAGATAGAGAAGGCATATCATATCTTGCTAAAAAATTTAAGAGCCTAGAATGGTCTATTTCCTGATGATGACTATATATCTGTTTATAGTGAGAAAGCATTATAGTACCAATAGCATCAGGCTGTGATGTGTCTATCAAAGTGATAGGAGACTTCAAGGTACGGATTAAATTTGCAGCAGCTTGCTCCTTAGCCTGCCACGCAAGGAGTTTGCCAGAAAAATTACTCTCCTCATAGCTCCTTTGAGATTGTATAAGAAATTGCTGTTCACTCTGTGTAGCAAAAAGCGTACTTAGTTCACGTTTGGCCTCATTTAATTTTTTTTGCGCAAGACTAGAAAAATTAGATTGTCGAAGCCGAGTTAGGGAACAGATTCTTTGGTAGAGTAAAGTCCTAGTCTGTTTAATAGTACGCCATTCTTCTGCGTCTTTAGCGATAATAATACCACGAACAAAAGCTTTTAGTGAGTCCCAGATAATATGTAATGGAGCCGTGTATGAATTACGAGCAATAAAGTCAACAATTTCTGATTTTAGAAAGGAAACCCAATTACTATCTTGTAGGTACATTTTATTAAATATCCATCTCTTGGGGGACTTAATTTCTTCCCCTACTTTAAACTCAATTACCAGCATTGCGTGGTCTGAAAAGCCATTATGCAAAAATTTTTGATATGAAAATTTTAATGAACTAGAGGCCAAAAAAAAAGTCAATACGAGAGGAAGATCTATGTCTTCCCGACCAATAAGTAAATTCTTGCTTATGAGGAAATTTTAATCGCCATGGGTCACAAAGATCGAGTAATGCGGAGTTCTTCATAATGGACCTTAATGACTTTGGTTTAGATTGTTTCTTTAAGAGACCAGTAGAATCTAGTTTTATATCAATAAGAATATTAAAATCCCCGCCTATTACTATATCTCCCCTGACCATTAGTAGTGATTGAAATAACTCCTCATAGATGGGGGCACGATCTTCCACTGGGGCATAATAACTAACAAAGGTAATCGGCCTATTCCTGTTTTTAATTACACAAGTAGCCCAACACCACCGCCCTGCTCCTCCATCTTCAAACTGGATAATTTCTGCATCTAAATTACGATTAATAAACAGCGCGACTCCCCTTTGAGATTCTTGAGCACATGAGAACCCACGATATGAAGACCAATTTTTAAACATTGGAAAAGAGTTAATTTTATCCACAGAAATATGAGTTTCTTGCAGCATCACAACTGCTGGGCGCTCTGTTTTAATCCAGAGCTCGATAGTGCGCATTTTTTTTTTATTATTCAATCCATTGACATTGAAAGAGACAACTCTATCCCCTCCAATAGACATTAATTATTAAGAATAACTTCTTGCCAACATAATTTTTCATCGCGAACCACAAGAGTTTCCATTTTTCCATTTTTACCCCCCATCCCCCTCCACCCAAGTGCTCTTCCCTCTACCCAGGTGCTCCCCCCCCTAGACCTAGTCCCGTGGCCCTGTACTACCCCTGTATCTCCCTCCCACGCTGGCCACATGGCACTAACCCCTCTCATAAGAGCGCCTTGGTAATGCGCCCCCATTCCCATGACCCCCGAGTTCCCACCTGCACCCCCCGCCCCCTAATTAAAATATACGAGAAAAGAGAAAAAAAAGGAAGAGAGAAAAGGAACAAAAAGGGAAAGGAGAGTCTTCAGTACCCATCTGGCCAAATCAAAACACGATCCAACTTTAGCCTAACCCTGAGCCAACTTATCAAGCATCTCCCGAGCCTCATCAACATCTGTAAACAAATAGAATTTGCCCTTAATCAAAACTTTTAACTTTGATTGCTGTGCAATCGATGCTTGGGCTCCTTTGTCCTTAAATAACTGAAGAATCTTTACAAAGTCCTTTCTCCGTCTAGCAGCAGCAGCCGACATATCGGAGAAAATCCGACACTTAGTGGTAGGATTAACATGAAATTGTCTTTGCTTAAAGGCCTGAGATAGGATTATTTCTTTAACCCGAACATCGGCAAAGTTGACAATGATAGTCCGAGGAAACGGAGAGTTAGGGAATGGACGAGCTGGGACTCGATGCGCCCTAGTGATTGTTAAGTCTCCCTTAAACTCAGGGACGACCTCTTGAGAAAAAAAAGAAGTGATCCATTTTGTCATGTCCGACCCCTCGATATTCTCAGGTACACCTACTATTCGAAGGTTTGACCTTCTATTATAATTCTCTAACTCATCCAATTTAGATTCGAAAGCCTTCGAAAATTTAGAAACAGTGATGATCTCTTTCTGTGCGATGATCAGATTGTCCTCCACCCTAGAAATTCTGGTCTCAGACTCTTGCAGACGATTAGAAAATGAAGCCATAGAGTCTTCAATTTTGTCCAGACGCTTACAAATCTCCTCCATTTCCATCTTTTGAATTTGCTTCATCTCTCTTATTTCTTGCAGGATTAAATTCAGCATGTCCTTAACTGAGATCTGAAAGTCCCCAGTAGTTTCAGTATCTATCCCCATAATCGGACTCTGAGACAAAGTAACCTCACTGGAAATAATCGAGGAAGTACTTGGACCAGCAGTTGAAGCGAGATTTTCAACGGGAGGAATAACTATTGGAGAAGTAGAGAGGTTTGAGGGAGTTGGAGCCCCTGAAGATACTGCACGAGTACCAGCTGTATTATTGGGGTCGTATCTTGCTGCTTTTCGCTCAAATAACGGGAATTGTTTAGAAGCCTTGAAAGCAGAAACTGATGTGGCCTCTTTGGACGGCTGTGGATCGAATAAGGCCGCTGGATTAAAGCTCTGAGTTATCTCAGGTAATTTAGCTTCTGAACCTAATAGAGCCAAGGCCATTCCCCCCACGGGTGACTCAATTACCTCCTTTGCCGCACTAACAGCGGATTTACAAGGACTCTGATGGTGAACCTGGGTCGGGCTGCCGCCCGGGAGACCGTCCTCACCTTCTCCGGAGCTCTCAGAATTTTCAACAGAGGAGATTTCTCTCTCCGCGGCCGACCCAGCACGCTTGGCCCTTTCGGAATTCTCCTTTAATTGTTGGCGTCGTATTTTGGCCTTGGCCTTGGCCGTCAATTGCTTACCCATTATTGAGACTGGTAATAGCGAAATAACTTTTCACCGGTGAATATGAGTAGCAACAGCGCGACAAGTTACAGTAGAAGCGAAGTCCAGCCCATCAAAAAGTACTGAGACCGAAAATCTAACCCACACAGCGGCTGCTGTACAAGATATAAAAGTGCAGCAGCGGGGCAGACAACTCTAGCAGCGTGGACTAACACCTCACTCTGTCCAACTATATTAGGATGGGCGTAGAAAGTCAGTATTCTACCAATTAAATCACTGCTGCAAAGAACTCCACATTTCCATTTCCTAGATCCATCAAAATGAAAACTGGGACTTGAAATTTTGACAGACCTCGCACACTTCGACTGCTATGAGGAGCAGAAAAGTTAGCACCAGTCTTCACAAACAGGTATACAATGTAGCCAAGGACCGGCCACAGCGGCGGAGGCAGCGGGAATCTCTTACCGAGATAAGTGAAGAATTACTGCATCAGTAGCTTTACTCCAAGAAGTGTGAACCTCGGCGTTTATTAATAAAGGCAGATCACCGTGCTGATAGCTTCGACGTGAAGACAAACTGTGGAGCTTCGCAGAAAATCACCAAAGAAACAGCCTTGCAGTGAAGAACTCAGCCCAGCACAGATCACCGCAGTGAATCACGTCTCTCCCGGTGGACAGGATGATGAAAACCAGCTACAGTAGAGGATTCAGCCCGGCAGCTTTATCCCCGATCCTTCACCAATTATCGTTGTCCCGTTTATCCCGCTGCTAATCTCTGAAGACAAACTCCGAAGATGTGCAGAGACAAAGGGAAAACCGCATAGTTGCAGCATGGAGCAGCAAACGCCTTGCGGCCGCCATCATCGACCTCGAGCTCGCAGGGGGGGGAGGGGCAGCAGTAGGGTTCTCAGGTGCTACGTGGAGGCGTGGAACTCCACCGTAGCTGGCGCTCTACCGGACCACTTCTCATGAGCTCACTGACAGCCAATATGAAGGTGATGGCAGCCCTACATTTCTTTGCCACGGGTACGTTTCAATTGACCATAGCTGATGTAGGTGGCATGTCCCAGACCATGTTCAGCCGTGTCCTGCATGATGTGTTAGAGGCCATGTTGTTACACCTGGATGAATTCATACATTTTCCAACTCGTGAGCAGTTGACAGGTGTCAAGGGTGTGTTCTATGCCCTGGGAGGGATGCCCCATGTCATTGGGGCCATTAATGGGACACATGTGGCTTTGGTACCACCACACGCACTGGAGGTAGCCTTCCGTAACCGCAAACATTACCACTCCATCAATGCCCTTGTGGTATGTCTTGCTAACATGATGATATCCCATGTCTGTGCCCGTTTTCCAGGATCAGTACACGATGCCTACATCATGAGGCGTAGCAGGGTGCCTGAAATGATGCTGCAGCTGCGCAACGAACGTGCATGTCTTGTTGGTGGGTATACTCTGTTAGTCCTGTATTTAGCGGTATCTTAATATCTTACTGCTTCTCCTGACCCACTTCTGTCCATGATGTTTCCATGTAGGGGACGCTGGCTATCCCAACATGCCATGGCTGATGACGCCTCTCCGCAACCCCAGAACAGCCGCAGAACACCAGTACAATGACACCCATGGGCAGACGAGGCGCGTGATTGAGAGGACGTTTGGACTCCTGAAGAGCAGATTCCGGTGCCTCCACAAGACCGGCGGCGCACTCCCACATGCCCCGGTGAAGGTCTGCAAAATCTTCCTTGTGTGCTGCATGCTGCACAACATGGCAGGGGAGAATGCCGTGCCACTCATCCTGGATCCGTATGAGCTAGATCATCCACCCATGGAGGATGAAGGGCTTGGGCAAGTGAGGATGAGGATGAGGATGAGGACATCCGGAGTCAGCTTATCCGCAACTTCTTCTCATGATGGTGAGTCCCTGTGTCTGAGTGTGCACACTTAGAGCCTTGTGTGGCATGTGTTGCAATGTGTGTGTCGAGCTGACTGTGTGCTAAGTGACTTGGAGGTGTGTTCTGATGTGTCATTCAAGTGATGATGTCATTCCCCAGATTTTTGCGGGAACACAAAATTCATTCTTAGCATGGTGACAACATCAATCCTGTAGAGTGCATGTACATGTCTGCGGATTACTAGCTCTTCGCTGATTTGTTGTGTGTCTGTCCTCCCCAGGTTCCTGCGGCTGTTGTCTGCTCATGTCCTCATTGCACTCCTGCTATTCCTCATGAGTATTGCAACGTGTGCTGGATCAGAGTTACATGCACAGACATGGTGAAAAGTCATTTTGGGTAAGGAGTGCAGCAAGGCGTTTTGTGGGTGGTACGTGTTTGTGATATATGGGGACTGCTCCTGTGCATGTTGTGTTACCATGCATACATGTCGACTCACCATGGGCCACGTGATGTGTTGCATGGCTCACATGAATTGATAGTCACCCTTCCTGACAGTCATCTGTCATGGATTGTGGATTCTGATGAAGGCATCAATGTGTGTATGACGTCCCTCAGGAACATACAGGATGCTAATGGTGGACATGGTGTGGTACATCCCCATATGAGGCTCAATGGGGAATTGTAGACTCTCCGTCTGCAGCAAGGGGTGTGAGGCTCAACCCCTTCACTTGTGTGCCAGCTCAGTAGGATTTACCACATCTGTGTGTTGCAGGGGGTGTCCAGTGTAGGTCACACATGGTCAGCCGAATGACCTGTGATTCTGTTCCAATGGATGCAATTCCATTAGTGTGAGGCTGAGTAATAAAGGTGTTCGTCACACTCCAAGGTGCCTCATCTCTGTCAATGCAGGTCTCTTGCCACTTGGCATGCGGCATCTCTGGCATACTTGCTGTAGATAATGCATAGGAGTCCATGTGTAGTTTAGCGACATGCATGCAGTTGCTCATGGATTAGGCTCCCTATTGGGCATGAAGTACATGGTCGTGTATGTTTTTTAGCAAGGTCGACCACACAATGGGCCATCACCAGCTGCTGAGGGTGTGTCTCCTGTGCGCAGGTCGCCCTTCAGTTTCCTGATCCGGTGTAATGGCTCTTTGGTGATTGTGCATGCATTGTCTCTGGGTGTGCCATGTGACACTGGACACTCCTTACTTTACACACGCGCCTGTTGCAGTTGTCCTTCTGACATCCTAGTCTTTGTGTGCAAAATGGGGTATTTTGCAGGGAGATGGCGCATGCTGCTGCGGGCCCTGCACAAGCACCCAGTGGCGACACACACAAGATGGTGTGCATCACGTTTGGCTCGCTCACATATGCCATGCTAGTCCATAGCATCTGTACCTCATGCTGCAACGCCCTCTGCATTATGCACATGATCCACAGATTGATCCACTCCAAGTTACGACAGACCATCCCCCAGGTCCATGCCAACATCCGTCTCATATACTGCCCTGCCCTCTACGGAGCAAGTACATCCAAACTCCAAGGAAACTGGTCCACTTCCAGGGGGCATCTGCACACCTCAGCTTCTACACCCTGCGCCCCAGCCACCTCACCGTCCACCATAGATAGCTGCAATGGATCACTGTCTGCTGCAGGGTGACCTCCACACTCCCCACTCACACTCAGGAGGCAGTCCACAAACCCGACCCCACACCAACCTTTTACGTCTGTCATCCTAGATCCCGTTGGTCCATCTCCGTGCATCCGTTCTTCACATCCACCGTACTCCAGCTGTTCTCCCACCTGGCCACACATACCTGGGCCTCCCTGCCCGGGAACCTCCACATGAGCCATGACCTCTACGCCTTGATGATGATCTCCCAAATAGGTCTCTCCACACAGTTTAGCAAGCCCCCCCTCAGCAGCCAGAGGCCATCACAGGTGAGTATTGTGCTTCATGCCTACATTGAATGATACCTTGTGACCCATGTGTGTCCTGTACCAGACTCTGATCCCAGGGTATAGATGGCTGGAGTTGGTTCAACACTCAGGCATAGTTAGACATTTCCACACACATATGTCATTGAATAATGCAAAAAGACAGCAACATCTCATGTGCAGAACAATATGAATTTATTTTTTGTGGGGTGAGTCTTTTGGTAGATGTGCTAAGGTGCTCTACCAGGGGAATAGAATCCAAAGTTCACAGGGGGAGATGGCATCCTTGGCATTGGAAGTCATCGGAGTCCAGACCACAGTGTTGGTCATCATTGGTCAGACTGTGACCAGCAAGTCCATGTGGCAGAGAATGTCATTGGGTGAGGTGCTGCTGTTGCGCCAGAGGGCCAAGTGCCAGGCCAGGTGACCTGGGAGATGGGGATGGTCCGCTGACTCTCACGGTCTTTTTCGTGGACGACCCACCTTCCTCCGGGGACCCTCAGATGCAGGCCTTGACAATGCTGGGGACGCTCCGTCAGATGAATCCTCCTCCTCCTCCCTCCCTGTGTCTGGTGCTGGTCTACGCCTGGTGGCACAGGGACGGTTTGCCAGACTTTGGGCGATCTGACGGAGTGATTGGCACACGTCCCTGTGCACCGCCAGGAGCTCAGCCAGTCTTGCCTCCATCCGTCCTTGGTGTTGTTGATGACTGGCATGATGCTCGACCTGCAGGTTCTTTATCTCATCGAGGGTCCCCTGCATCCCGGAAAGTCTGGACACGACCTGGTCCATGCCTCTAGTGTCACGCTGGTATGAGTCCAGGATGTTGCGTATGTGTGACATACCGGGGTCCTGAGCTGGCTGGTCAGGTTCGCGCCTCCACCTGCCTCCACTCCCACCACCCCTGCCCAAACGAGCATGGCCTGCCATTGAGGGCACATCGGGTCTACGGGACCCCTGAGGGATGGCATTTGCAGGGTTGTCTGCCTCCTCCTGGGTGCCCGCAGAACCTTGTCCCTCCTGGTCAGACTGGCTGTGTTGTTCAGTGCGAGCAGGGCTCCTGGGTGTCTCCTGGGATGTGGCAGGAATGGGGTGGTGGTTGGCACAGATGTACCTGACGCAGGTGCTGCAGGGGCTTGAACACCAGAGGGGCCAGGTTGGTCGGGGTCATCCACGGAGTGGTGAGAGTCGTCGCTGCCGGTGGGATCGTCTTTACGCGGTGCCTGGGACAGTGATTCTTCCCCCCCAGTGTTGGGGGGAGATCGTCGACGTTGCCCTGTGTGTGAGAGAGAGACAATGTTAATGCTGTTTCATGCCACATCCATGTTTCATTCATATTCAAGTTGACACAGTTCCCCCAGGTAGTTGTATGTCCCTAGCATTCCTCTCAGTGTCCACTTGGGGATGGGTATGTTGCGGGGGACAGATTGGGATGTTCTCCTGAGTGTGTGACCTGTAGATAGTTGGCTCTGATGCTTACTTGGCTCTGGATTGGTCTTGTTGTGTCACATGTCCATTGTGGGAGTGTGTGTGTCCGTTGCCTGCCCCGGGGGTGTGGGCTTGTGTTGGGGGGGGTGTGACCGGGCGTGCTGTTGTGTGTAGTGTGAGTTGTAATTGGGTCTCCCAGGTGATGTGTGTGTCCCCTCATGGTGCATGCTGGCATAACAGTGTGTGTGAGTTCCTGTGCTAGATACCTGTGCTTGTGGAGTTGGTGTTTGAGTGTACAGTGGTCCCAGGAGGGCCTTGTGCTGCATACAGCAGGGCCCAGTGTCAGCTACCTTGTTAGTAGTTTGCCAGTCCCTGTGCATTGTGCATGGGTATGTACCTATGCCATATGGGCTGAGGACATTGTTGTCTGCGTCTCATTTCCACAATTTGTTGTGTGGGGCCCACCCTCCCAGCCTCCCGGACATCCAGTCTTGTGTTTGTGGTTGTTGTAGCCTTGGACATGGCCTTGCCTTGATTTGTGAAGGGTGAATGGTGACGTTAGTGGCATGGGCGTGGTTTTTGAGTGTGGTTGTGTGCGGTGAGTGCTTGGGTGTAGGTGCGTGCATTTGTTGTGGTTGGGGTGTGGATGCCATTCCCCCCATGTTACGTGAGTTGTTTGTGTACTCACCAGGCTCTGCGACTCCTTCGACTCCGTGTACTCCCACCGGCGGTAGCATGGCCATCACCTTCTCCTCCCAGGGATGGTAGTGTACGGGTCTGCGGGGCGGCCCACCTCCAGTGATGTTGGTCTGGGCATATTCTTCATTCATTTTCCTCTTGACCGCCCTGCGCAGATCGTACCACCTGGCTTGGCATTCATGCCTGGTCCTTCGGATGGGCGCAACAGCATTCACCTTATCGACAATCCTCTGCCACATGGCGGATTTTTCAGCTATGCTGGTCTGTCTGACCAATGTTCCAAACAGCTGTGGCTCGACTCTGATGACTTCGTTGACAAGGAGGTCCAGCTCCACAGTTGTGAACTTTGGATTCTTGTCTGTGGGCATGGTGTGGGGTGTGGGTGTGGGTGTGGATGGTTGTGGTTGTGTGGGTGTGAATGTGAGTGTGTGTGTGAATGTGAAGAGGGGGATGTTTGTGGAGGTGGTTTTGTGAAGGTGTGTGAGTGAAGGTGTAGCGAAGGTATGAGTTATGTGGGGTTGTTTGTGTGTGGGCTCTGTCAGCAGTAGGTCTGTTGCAAAGGCTCATGGTTTGTGTGTGTGGGCCCTTTTTATTGGTCTATTTTTGGGTGGGGCTGTGTTTGAATTTTGGTGGGTGTGTTATAAGAGGTGGTTGTGTTTGGGGCCTCTGTTGGCCTGTTTGGATGTGGCAGGTCAGTCATTGAGATGTATTTTGTCGTGTAGACGTGTTTTGTGTTGTTGTGCGAGTCGATTTGACCCTCCTTGTGCTGTTTTACAGTGTCCTGGTTCTGTATGAGTCTTTTTCGCGTAGCTACGATCCGTACATACGCGATGCTGGGTGAGGATGCTGGGGTACGGTGTTGGTGTGCGGCGTGGACATGCGGTGCAGGGGTACGGTGCGTACATGCGTTGGGGGGCTGGGCGATACAGTGTGTACATGCGGTGCTGGGGTAAGGTGCGTACATGCGGTGGGGGGCTGGGGGTACAGTGCGTACATGCGGTGCTGGGGTACGGTACGTACATGCGGTGGGGGGGCTGGGGGTACAGTGCGTACATGCGGTGCTGGGGTACGGTGCGTACATGCGGTGGGGGGCTGGGGGTACAGTGCGTACATGCGATGCTGGGGTACGGTGCGTACATGCGGTGGGGGGCTGGGGGTACAGTGTGTACATGCGGTGCTGGGATACGATGCGTACATGCGGTGGGGGGCTGGGGGTACAGTGCGTACATGCGGTGCTGGGGTACGGTGCGTACATGCGGTGGGGGGCTGGGGGTACAGTGCGTACATGCGGTGCTGGGATACGGTGCGTACATGCGGTGGGGGGCTGGGGGTACAGTGCGTACATGCGGTGCTGGGGTACGGTGCGTACATGCGGTGGGGGGGCTGGGAGTACAGTGCGTACATGCGGCCCTAGGGAACGGTGCGTACATGCGGTGGTACGGCACGTACATGAGGGGGTGCTGTGCGTACATGGGGGGGTACGGCGCGTACAGTTGCGGGCCTGGGGTGCAGTGCGGACAGGGTGGTGTATGGTGCTGACATATTTGGGGGTTATTTTTAACGGATCGGAATCGGCACCATAATATAATATAAATAAGCTTAAAATGTAAACATAATAAAAGTAATGTAAAGAAAGTAGAGATGTTGTTGGATAGTGAGAGCGTAAAAATTACTATTCCCACTCCAGTGAGTGCAACAGTAGGGAAAACGTTGGATAGCGTAGGGGTAAAAATTACTATTCCCACTCCAGTGAGTGCAATAGTAGGGAAAGCGTTGGATAGCGTAGGGGTAAAAATTACTATTCCCACTCCAGAGAGTGCAACAGTAGGGAAAGCGTTGGATAGCGGGAGGGTAAAAATTACTATTCCCACTCCAGAGAGTGCAACAGTAGGGAAAGCGTTGGATAGCGGGAATGGAAAAATTACTATTCCCACTCCAGTGACTGCAACAGTAGGGAAAGCGTTGGATAGCGTAGGGGTAAAAATTACTATTCCCACTCCAGTGAGTGCAGCAGTAGGGAAAACATTGGATACTGTAGGGGTAAAAATTGCTATTCCCACTCCAAAGAGTACAACAGTGGGGAAAGCATTGGATAGCGGGTGAGTTAAAATTACTATTCCTACTCCAGAGAGTGCAACAGTAGGGAAATCGTTGGTAAGCGGGAAGGGAAAAATTGCTATTCCCACTCCAGTGACTCCAACAGTAGGGAAAGCATTGGATAGCGTAGGGGTAAAAATTACTTTTCCCACTCCAGAGAGTGCAACAGTACAGAAAGCATTGGATAGCAGGAAGAGAAAAATTACTATTCCCACTCCAATGAGTGCAACAGTAGGGAAAGTGTTGGATAGCGTAGGGGTAAAAATTACTATCGCCACTCCAGTGAGTGCAACAGTAGGGAAAACGTTGGATAGCGTAGGGGTAAAAATTACTATTCCCACTCCAAAGAGTGCAACAGTAGGGAAAGTGTTGGATAGCGGGAGGATAAAATTTACTATTCCCACTCCAGAATGTGCAACAGTAGGGAAAGCGTTGGATAGCGGGAAGGGAAAAATTACTATTCCCACTCCAGTGAGTGCAACAGTAGGGAAAGCGTTGGATAGCGTAGGGGTAAAAATTACTATTCCCACTCCAGTGAATGCAACTGTAGGGAAAACGCTGGATAGTGTAGGGGTAAAAATTACTATTCCCACTCCAAAGAGTGTAACAGTAGGGAAAGCGTTGGATAGCCGGAGGGTAAAAATTACTATTCCCACTCATGAGAGTGCAAAAGTAGGGAAAGTAATGATTTAATTTTAAAATAAGATTACATTAATTATCAATACCAATAAAAAGTTAATTAAAAATAATTACCAATTAATAACAATTAATTACCATTGAAAATAATTAATTACCAATTAATAAAAATTAATTACCAATTAATAATTATTTATCAATTAATTATCAATACATATAAATACAAATTAATATTTACTTTATTACAATTAATTTACTTCTCACCCAATTCCCCTATAAACCCACAACCCACTCCCAATAATAAAAAATACAACATTATTATCAATTAATAAAAATGATTTAGCAATTATTCAAAATTAATAAGCAATTCATACAAATTAATTACCAATTAATACAAATTATTTTCCAATTAATAATTATCAATTATCAATACACATAAATATAAAAATTACTATTTACTTTATTACAATTAATTTACTTCCCACCCAATTCCCCTATAAACCCACAACCCACTCCCAATAATAAAAAATACAATTAACATTATTATCAAATTTGGCGACTTTCATGCATATACTGTGGGAGTGCCCGAAGGTGGAGCGATTCTGGCGTGGTGTGCATGAGGTTCTACGAATGGTTACGCGTGTCGCGCTGCTGCCTGAAGCGAGGAGATGCTTGCTGAATGTCTGGGAACCAAATGACTACTCGGTCCCGCAGGCGCGGTGGGTGACTCTGGGATACATGATAGCCAAGCGTGATATTGCCCAATTGTGGGGATCCCAGAGGCCCCCTGCGGTGTCGGCCTGGAAAGAGCATATGGATTGGTGTATGTTTCGTGAAAAGGTGGTGTATGTGGCGAGGGGTAAGCCTGGGGCGTGGATGAAACTCTGGGGCCCCTGGAACGCCTACCGCGGGGGTATTTGTGAGCCGCCGCTGCTACCGGCGGCCTCGCCGGCTCCGTCTCCCTAGATGGCGCCCCTCCCTTGGCCGCGGGCGCGCGGTCCCCCAGTCCCTGATCTACTCCCGTCCCCCTCTTCAGAATTTTGCTGCTGGTTTGGATCCCCCACTTATGGAGCACGTGTTGTCACTTTGGATCGAGGGTTGCCTTGCGGTTGTGGTTTGTTTACGTTGTTTTGCGTTAAGAAAATGGAACCGTACTGTGGGCATGGAGCTGTGAGGCCTGCACCATTGATCACTCCTGTTTTCCTACTGTGCACCGCTGAGAAAGCTTTTTGCTGTATGTATGTAATATGCTTTTGATGCTCTAGCGGCCGGCCGTGTGGTTGTAGGCCCATACCTGTAACTTCTATAAACTGCAATAAACGGTTTCAAAAAAAAAAAAAAAAAAAAAAAAAAAACATTATTATCAAATAATCAATTAATAACAATTATTTAGCAATTAATAAAAATTAATTAGCAATTCATACAAATTATTTACCCATTAATACAAATTAATTACCAATTAATGATTAATTAATTATCAATACACATAAATAAAAGTAATAATATTTACTTTATTACAATTAAATTACTTCCTACCCAATTCCCCTACAAACCCACAACCCGCTCCTAATAATAAAAAATAAAATTAACATAATTATCAAGTAATCAATTAATATAAATTAATTACCAATAAATAAACAGTAATTACCAATTAACAATTAATTATCAATCAATTAATTATCAAAACATATAAATATAATTAATATTTAATTAACCATAATTAAATTACTTCCCACCCTATTCCCCTATAAACCCACAACCCGCTACAGAATTAGATTATGCAAAAATTAAATTACATAACATTCATTAGTTTAAAAAAATTAAACATACATTACAAAAATTATACATAATTTTAACACATATACTACCATACATAACACTAAAAAATATTCGATATTATAGATATCTATATTTTTAAATTCAATCTTATGGTAATCTATATTTTAAAATCCGATATTATGGAATTCTATATTTTTAAATTCTATATTATGGAAATCGATATTTCATACCCCCAATTTCGATATTCTGACCTATCTATTCTGGGCAGTCGATATTTCGGAATCGATATTTAGGGTGTTCACCATTTCAGGTGAAGAAGGTGAATCTTGACTCTTCAGCCACGAGGACCAGGAGGCATCGAGGACAACCAGGAGCTGGATTCGAGCTGTCCCACGAAGGATGTCGAGTGCTGCAGCGTCGGTGCCCGGATTGGACACAACAAGCCCTGGCAACATCAACCCACGCAGAAAGGAGAAAGATGCTTCGGTGCAGACCAGCAAGGCCTGAGGGACTCACGACGTGGTGGGGAGTCAGGGCACATCTGGAGCAACCAGGGAAGTCCAAAGAAAATCAGAGTTGCCTTCACAGGGACCCACCAGTCGACGGACCAGGGATTGCGTAGGAGCCTCGAGCGGAAATGCAGGAAGCGGGCTCACGGAACACTCATGCAGTGTAGGCCCGCAATCTGCGGTGTAGATGGTGCTCGGGCGTGGGCTACAATTAACCAAAAGCACGACTTAGAGAGACGTAGGGAAGTCAATGCACTTGCAAATGTGCACGGTGACCAGGAGTTCCGGTTCCACGTTACTCACGAGGGCTGCGGGTCTCAGCTTTGCTGGGGACTTGGGTTGGCTTCTGAGAAGTCTGGAAATCCTCTTCCTGGGCTGCAGATACTTCAGAGTCCGACGGGAGCTTCGGGTATGCAGAACGGCAATTGCTTTGTTGGTATCTGCCAAGCATGTGAGTCACTCCTTGGCCCCATGGGAGATTTCTTCAGTCCTCTAGTCACGAGTAGAGCGTCAAAGTTCCAGGATTCAGTTGCAGAGTTTCATCCAGGGATATCTAAAGTCCTGTTGCCAGGGGTTCCTTAGTTATACCTAGGAAAGGGGTTGGGATAATTCAGGGGACCCACCTATGGGAGGGTTTTGAAAGAGGAGTGGCTACGCCCATTTCCTTTGTCCAGTTTCGTGCCAGAGCAGGGGCTGGTAGCCCCTGAACCGGTTTGAGCTGGACTATGCACAGGGACACCAATTAATGGTGTGGGGGTATGATTTCAAGATGTTTGACACCAAACACGACATGTTTCCGTGCAGCCAGTCCAAAGTTAGCATTTACCGTTTGGTTATAATGTACTTAAGAGTATATGGTCAGGCTGCACCACTGACAACCCCGCAGGATAGATTCCGAAGGCTGCAGAGGGGCTCAGCTCATGCCTGGGCACCCTCTCACATATAACCAAGCACCCTGCCTTCAGGATTGATAAGGCCTGCCATAGGGGTGACTGATAGGTGTCTATGTGCAGTGATAGGTGAGATATAGTGAACCTATATCTCAGTAAGGGGTGCATGCACCACCTTACCCAGGCTGCAGTAGAACTGTGGTGTCATTTTGGAGGGCTTCACAGGGGTGGCATAATACATGCTTCAGCCCCTGGTAGGCCTCTGAGGTACCTATGCCCTGGGTACATAGTATACCATATACTAGGGACTCACAATGGTACCCCAGAATCCAATCTGGAGTGTACCTCAAGTACATGGAATCAATTCAGAGAGGAAGCAGCTAGGCTGGGGTCCTGAATAAAGTCGAAAAACAGTGTTACAGCAGCAAAAATTGGGGGTAACCATAAGTGGCAGAGCCTTCTCTCCTACATCCATCAAACGGATGCACTCAGCCAGCAAGAGACTCAGCTGGATCAGGGTTGGTTCTATGATCCCTGGTCTATCTGCAGTCCACTGGATTTAAATATCAGGGGCTGGCTCAACCTTCATCCTCCAAAGAAGTTGTACCCTTGAGCTGAGTATTAGCAATGCCCATTTTCTGCTATGATCTCAGAAACACAAGGTGCCTTCAAGGCGTAAACAATATGCACATATAATGAAACAATGATTTTTGTCTTCAATGGAACGCCTTCCCAGGGCAGAGTAAGACAACACACGGTTTATGCTGCCTTGCCTTACTCCAGATTTATGGAGCCACTCAGGGCCACGCAAAGTGGCCTTGCATGGCTTCATAAATCACATGTACGGTTTGCGTCGCTCTTGCGCCACATGCGTAGTGCAACAGCGACGCAAACCGGCTCATAAATAGGCCCCTAAGAGCATTACAAGAGAAAGTATGTTTCATGGCACACATTTCTCTTCTAATTTGGAACGGGCAATGCAGGGCAGGGCAGGGCAATTCTTACTCCTGAGGTCTATGCTTCCTCCTTCTATATATAGTGTTTTGCCAGGTTGTTTGGGGTATTCATAAGTAGTGACTTGTAGGTGATAAATGCAGGTTTATATGTGCAGCTCGTAGCTTAAAAGAGGTAGCCAATTAAGTAACGCAAACTCTGAAAAGATGAGTCAAGCAGCAGAGTGCAAGACTACTGTCATGGTACAAGATGGACTTTTACTAGGCCGCTGTGTAGGTCAAAATCAGTATTCAATTCTGGATATGCCCATAGCTTGGACTAAGTTTTAAAATTCACTATTTGACTGCCGAATGATTCTGAGATGGTGTCTGCCCCCTTAGCGTTGCCTTTAAATGGGAGTCCAAGTTTGAGTTTTGACTCTAGGATAAGACCAAAGGACACAGCGGAAGAGAGAACTTTTTGGTGTGACGCCTATCAGTTACCAATTCTGTTTGTTCAGGTAAGAGAACAAAGGGGTTGGAGGGAGACGTTTACATTTTTGGGGTGGCTTGGTTTGGTTCTGTTGCCTGATATCTCAATAAGAGCAAAGTGAGCCGCGGGCCCCGGAAGCAGCAAGACTCATTGCTTAGAGAAGGTAAACACCAGGGAGCCGGGCACTCGCTGCAGCATCTCCCGACATAGACAAGGAAGCTTTCTGACAAAAGCTTTCAACTCTCCAAAACGTGTGGCTTCAGCGGTCATGATGTCTCACGGAGCGAGAGCAACCATGGCGAGTAGGCGGGACAACTTGCAAACGCGTCGTGTAGTCTGGTGACTAGTGTGGGGATAGGAGACGGTGTCGAAGGCTGCTGATAGGTCGAGTAGGATGAGGGCTGTGGAGTGGCCTTGGTCCAGGAGGGTGCGGATGTCATCTGTGCAGGCGACTAGGGCGGTCTCTGTGCAGTGGTTGCTTCGGAATCCGGATTGGGACGAGTCGAGGACAGCACTCTCTTCAATGAATCCTGTCAGTTTCCTGTTGACTGTTTTCTCTGCAACTTTGACTGCAAGCAGGGGAATTCCGGGGGGAGGGAATTCTGGGGGGGAATTCCTGGGGGAATTCCAGGGGGAGGGGCCACAGGGGCAGCAGCGGCAAAAGGCGAAAGGAACAGACAGGCATGAGAAAATAGTGGTGGAATTAGAGCAAGACACAGATGGGCACAATAACAGTGGCACAACAGGAAAAAATTAAGACTAAAAAGGCTGAGAAAGGTTACGGTGGTTCCAGGCAGTCTGGTCCCAGTTAGAGCAGGCAGCAGGCGCAGGAGCGGACAGCAGCCTCGAACCTCCCAAGGAGGAGGTCGGGGTCTGGAGGCAAGAGTCAACACAGCAGAGCAGCGGAGAGAGAGTGGACCTAGACAGAGGGTCGGAGGACTTACTCTTTGACCTGTGCCTAATGGGAACAGTCCAGTCCGAACTGCCAAGCCAGGTCCGCCCTGGACTGAAAACAAGCATCCTAAGACCGGTTTCGGGGTTTCACTCCTCATCAGCCAGGCTAGCTTGAATCCAGTGGCACAGTGAGCCTGGGACCCACGTCTGGGTATTCCTGGCACACTTAGAGTGATTCCAGCAATGTCATTTACATGATCACATACCCTTGAGAACTGCAGTATATAGAGATGACAAGCAGGAAGATCAAGACAAGAATTTGTGAGCACTGTAGTAACATCAGATGCACGCGAAATACCACAAAAATGACTGACCACTTCGCAAAAACAGGCCACATGACCAATGACCTAAAACGGGTGAAAATAGGACAACTAGACCCACAACCAGGTGACACCTAGAACTTTCTCCTAGAGAAGGAGCAGAGATGGATTCACCACTTTTCTACACACCGACAAGGTTTGAACAATGATATAACATGGAACTCAGTAAACCTTAGAAGATAAAACTATCTTTGTTGCCAAACTCACCTTGGAGAAAGAATCTCTTTTGAACAGGGGGCCTGGCTTCCAGAGGTATGACACAGCTACGCAAACAATATTAATTGACCAACACTTGGTTCACTAACCTCCCCCTCTCCCCCACTAGACGGTGATACATATAATACCTTGTCTTTGTAGTAATAGCTGGTAAGAACGTCTTTCTCCTGGAGTGTGCCAAGCTTACCACATGCAGCTGAGCAGTAAAGAGTAGTTACTTACTCCCTCTACTTGCCTTTTACGTCCAACCGGGACCGTACCTGTCCCTCCAATAGAATGTAGCATATACCATTCACCAGCTTTCATGAGATTATGTGGAAGGATAGAGTTAATCTACCACTAAACGTAAGAGGCTGGTACCCCTTAACCAATGGGAAGCCTCACTGCTTCATCATCACGTCGACATGCACCGCACGTCGACGAACGAGGAAGCAAGGCTTACAAATACAGCCACCAGGACCGGAGACATGCCTTTGCCAGGGTCCCGGAAGAGACGTCTCTCAGGTTACGAGGCAGGCGGCTGACCTTGATGCAGTGAGTAGTAAAGGAACAACCACCCATCCTATACTCACAAACCTTTGCTGCAACCATGACCCTTGTTTCTCTCATGTCTTTATCCTGATTTACATTAATGGAGTGTAACAAAAGGCACCACCTCCCGCCAGTATCATGTTACAAGAAATACTCGTAGTTTAAGTAGATGGTACCAATTTCTATCACACTTATAATTAACATACGCACTGAGAATCCTAAATGAGATGTCCATGCGCCATCCTTGTTTTTTCCTGCCTATTTATCCGACATGTCGGTACAATGTGGTGTGCAATTTTTTGGGTGAACAGGCTAATTGGTAGCCCGCTGGCACATCTAATGAGCTCATACTTTCATTATGAATGTTTGATTGAGAGGCTCTGTCAAAGCTCTGGGCACCTTTAGATGCACAAGGTCTTCATAGATTACTGAATGCTCCTTGCATCCAATGTTACAAACTGCATGTCAGACTATGCGATTGCATCAATTTGTAGACAAACAACACTGGCATGGGAGTGGATGCATTGAGGATTTGTCACCACCACCATGTGCATTTTGATGCTGTTAATTACTTCATGTCTCGTTTTATCTTGCAGAATTTATTTTAAATTGACGGTGAACTTCGTAAGTTACGCACTGATTTCACCTATGCACACCTTAGTGAGTGTTTATAGTTCACAAGAGCTATGGGCAAACTCACCCTGAGCCATTGGTCCTGAAGAAAGCCAATCAAATTGGAGCATATTGTAGTCTCTGCAAAGGGTTTTTGAAGGTGCAGGTCAGTGGCGCTCAAGCAGGCTAACGGTGCAGTGTACTAAGGGAACGAAGAACAAATGCTTCACGGTGCAACCAGGTCAGGGGAAGACCCAAAACCCCTGTATAAGTTATGAGCTAAAAGCCCATAACAATACAATCACAAAACAAGTCCTGGGCACACATATACAGTATACAGTTGGTAAAAAAATGAAATTATAAGGAGGTCGACACCAGTAGTTCCATGAGAGTTGTTTTATGTGAGTAGTGTTTTGTTAAAGAAAACAACGCCAGCTGACACGTGTTTCGTCAACAGGTCACTCACTACCTGTGACTCTTCAGGGCTGGGAACAATGTAATACAACATAATCAAAATTTGGAAAACATAATGTCAAAAGGGTACGCAATGTTCATCAGTGTAAATGGTAGGGTGACTTCACACAACACCCTACTAACCGTGGCAACCCTAAAGAAACCTGTTCATGAAAAAAAGGCTAAAAGAAAAGTGGCTTGCAGCTGGATGTTGCATGCTTCATAATATATACATCCAAAGAAAAAACTCTCCAAAACAAATGTCCCTTTGGAATGGGTTAAAACATGCTAAGATTCGGATTAGAACGTCATCATGACAAACGGAACGCGTGACTGTTTGACTCGAGCAAGTGGGAGTAACACGACCTCATTCATGCGTGAGCGTGCCATATGATGTCAATATTAGTACAAGTAAACTTAGAATTAAATCAAAAGTATAAATGTTCCAATTCACGTAAAACTTGCTGTAACCACAAATTAAATTTCACTGAAAGGATACTGACCCCTAGCACAAAGGGGTATTATGAGCCCCCATGGTTGCGCCACTCCACATAATTAGAAAGTGAACATTGAACTTCAACTAGGTGCCAAATTTGCTGATGTGTTAAAGTAAACAAATGTCAATATCAAAGCGAAATCATGTCAGCAGCGTGGAGCGGGAAAGCGGCCGAACAGAGTTTGTGAAAATGGCATGCACGTCATGGAGGTCGGAGGAAAAATAAATAAAGGAGGTAATGTTTTACCTGATAAATGCGCTTGCGTGCTTCTGAGGTCGAGAAAGGAGAGATAAAAAGAGGCCTGCAATAAGTTGCAAAGCCACACTAGTGGAGGCCAAATAGAAGTAAAAAAGTGAAGTGAAAGTGAGATAAAGGCTGGGGAAACTCACCGATGAACCTGTGATAATTCCGACCAGGTCAACGTGTAAAAGTATGAGCCGCAGAGGGGGTAGTCAAAATTTACTAGTGTCACACGGGTGGGTGCGTCCGCATCTTGGCGGGGCCTGCAAGAAAGCGTGAGCATCGGTCATTATTAAGTACAGGGAAAAGGAGCCGACAAAACTCCAAAACCGTGTGGGTAGGAGTTAGTTAATTACCTGAAAGTGCAGGGTCCAGCCTGTGCTCGTCTCGCCGTGGAGAATGGGAGGCCGAGTGTATACAGGAGGTGGTATATATCGGAAAAAGTGTAAAAACGCTGGAGCGCTAACCTTAGTGCGTGCCGGTGAGCACAGGAAGTGGTGTTCAGAATGGGTAACGAGTGATTGACAGAAATGGGGTGGAAAGGTAATGTGAGAAAACACTGGAAACTGCTTAACAGCGGATTACATTGGTCATGATTAGAAATACACAAAGATGAACCGACGTCACAGTCTTGTAGTCGGTGGAAATGAAGCGCGTGGTGCGCATGAATATCACTAATTGATAACATATAGTGCATCACATAATAATATCTTGGGATTATTTACTAGCAAAAATGCATGCAATAATTTCTAGCATTTGTATAAGGGTGTAGCATGTATATAACCTGACACATTGATATATTACAGTCAAAATAACAGAAAGGATATTTCGGATAAAAGGAACCAAAACAAAACAAAGATGACACATGATATTATGACAAAGAGATCAAAAGGAGAGCTATAAAAATCGGTCATAACGTAGTCATGGTAGTGTATAGAATAAAAAGGGTTGAGAGGACTCATAGAGGAAAAAGGCAAAACTAATGCGGGGATTCCCTGGAAAAAAAGGGCAAGAATGTACTGAAAGTGGTTGTCGGTCATGACTAAGCTCATGAATCAGTAGCACTTAGCGTTGAATGAAAGTGAGACAACAACAAGATCAAGGAGGGGTCTTAAGTGCCCAAGAAGTATTGTAATTCATGGTCGGTGTTCTGGCCATATCTCACAGTGTGTAGGCGCATGATCCAGGTAGCCTCGAGGCGTCTAAGTCTGAGTTCACAATTTCCCCCCCTTATGTTAGGTTGGGCAATGTCAATACCAAAAAAAGACAATCTTTTGTGAGCAACCCGCGATGGGCATGACGTCATATGTAGAGCCATTGGGTTCCTGGCACCTTGTTGGTGAATGGCTCTGGCGTGTTCGCTGATGCGGTCTTTTAGGGCCCTGATGGTGCTGCCAATGTATTGGCTATGGCAGGTGCACTGAAGCAACTTACACTACAAATTTAGTGTTACAGTTAATGTTCACATTGATCTCATAGTGACGTTTGTGGTAGCTCTTGAATTCCTTGACTCCATTCTGTGTCCATTTGCACACTCCACAGCACCCACATTTGTGAAACCCTTTAGTGTGTGGTGTGAACCAGGAAGCGGTGTTTGCAGAGTGTGGAACAGTGGGACTCAGTCTATTCCTCAAAGTCCTCCCACGTCTGTATGTAATTAAATGCTTGGTGGTAATGTTCTCACTCAGTGTTTTGTCAGCTAGTAGGACGTTGCAATGTTTTTTGAGGCTCTTTCTGATCACTATGCTGATGACATTGTAGTCTATTATCAGCCAAGTTTGTGGGATTCGAGGTGCTTTGCGGGTCTTAGATCGGAGTGTGTTGTCTCTGTTGGTTTTCTTTATTCTGGTTGCTGTTTTGTTGATCGTGTCAGGTTTGTAACCTCGTTTAGAGAATCTGTCCTTCATGTCTGACAAGCAGTTAAGGAATTCAGTTTCTTCGCTACAATTCCTTCGTGTTCTCACGAGTTTACCATAAGGGATGGACTCTATGTGATGTGCAGGGTGGGAGCTGTTCCCATGAGGAATAGCATTGCAAGCGGTCTCTTTACGATATAATCTACTGTGTAGAAAATTGTCTTTGACATAGAGTTCTAAATCTAGGAATGTAATGAGGGATGTGCTGTGGCTGCACGTGAACCTTATGTCCATGTCATTAGAGTTTAGGTGGTCACAAAAGTCAAATTGGAGCATATTGGCTGAAACATGTAGAGCACTTCACTTTTTTGGGATGTTTGAGACCATATATTCCCACTCACATGCAATGACTCTTTTTTAACCCTACGCCAGGGACCGCATAAAACAGCTTTTGGTACCCTGGAGGTAGTTTTAAAATTCTCACTTTCAATTTAATTACTTCCCCACACAAAAGCAAAACCAGCTCCACTGTAATCAGGCGTCAAAGCACACCTGGGAGACACTCGGCCCCCTGGGTGGGAACCCAATGGTGAAGCATGCCACCAACTAGGTTGGTCAGTGAGGGTTCTTTTAAAAACCTAAGACATCTTTGATTACTTTCGCTCTCTGGTTTAGTAAAGCTGAATTTTGAGCTTGTTCTCTTTGTTTGTTGAAGGGGTTTTAAATGCCAAGTCAACATAGCAGTGTGATGCTGTATCCAGGCTGCAGCAACCTGGTCCATGTTTTAAGGTGCTACTTGAATGGTGGTACTATGGGTACTGCAGGCCCACTGGTGGCATTTAATTTACAGGCACTGGGTATATTATATACCACTCTACAAGGAACTTACAAGCAAATTAAATATGCAAACCAGGTGTAAACGAAATATACCATGTTTTAGGGAGAGAGCATAAGTAGTTTAGCACTGATGAAGCGCACAGAGTCCTAAGGCCAACAAAAATAATTTCACCAAAAAGTAGGAGGAGGAAGGCAAAACATTTGGGGATAACCCTGCAAAGAGTGCAATTTTCCAACAGGGGGCAAAGCAGCAAACTGGGGACAGGGGCACAGAATTGTGCTGCAGAAGATTGAAGCCATTGTAAGCGAGGGCACATATGGGCTGCCAGTAGAAGAGGACACCTACAGGTACTTCAAGGCCCTGACAGGGTGACACACAGAGGTGCTGGGTTGTGCTGGTGACATAGGGACTGTATGGGAGGCTGGAGGAACGCAGAAGTGTTTCAGCAGGACGGAGTGCCAGCAGAGACTGGGTTGCCGGCACACAAGGTCTGCTAGGGGGATGGATGCACTACAGGGTTGGAGAGGCAAACAGACAGTTGCAGAACAACAGCAGTGCATAGCAGCACCAAGGGCTGCAGGAGAAGGTGAGGTGAGGCAGGAGATATAGATTGGCAGGGACACATGGAGGCACATAGCTGTAAGGGAGGGACACACAGAGGAGCTTCATAATGAGCTGGCTTGAGACATCAAGGGGCTGGAGGGGGCAACGAGAGTTGCTGCATGGCCATTTGTGGTGAGACAGGGTGACTCAGGGAGCTGTAGGGGAGAGAGAGGCAAACATAGATCCATGGGTTCAAAGCAGGGAAAAAGGAGAAGCAGGAAACACACAGAGGAACATCAAGGGGGAGATAGACAAACAGAAGGACCGCAGGTGGCAGGGCAGAACACCAGGACTATACTGGGCAAGCGCTCATACAGAGGCTGTAGCAACCTGTTGGAAGGTCATACAATGGGATTGCAAGAGGTGCTTAGAGGAGTTGCAGATGGGGCAGGGGCTGTATAGTAGGTGTAAGAGTAAACAAAGTACTTGTAGGGGGAACAAGCATTGGTAAATCCATGAGGATTCGCCTGTGTGATTAATAATATAGTTCTTTAAGTTTTAGCTTGGTGAGCAGTTGTGCAATATAAAGATTGAACCAAGACCACACAGCGTGTGAAAGTGGTAAAGCCGATCTTAGAACCACGTGCCCTGATTCTCAAGTAAACAATACACAAGTACTGTGCAGACTGTGCAGGCTAAACCTAAAAAGATTAATAACCACTGCTCTAGAATTTTACTCCGTGACAGGTGCATGCAGATATGAAAAGTTCAAAATCATTGTCCAGCTTAGAACTATGTGAACTGTTAGGAATTTACACAACCTAATTTTCAAATGGCTTGTGAGTTGTGAGGCAGGACAGGGAGACTCTGATAGTATACCCCCCCGACTTCTTACCTCGGTATCGGGGGAAGTCTCCCAGAGCCTCGTCTCACAGATTCCTAAAAAAGGACTACCATTTTCCTATGCAGGCAAAAGGCGGAGCAGCAGGAAGCGAGAGCCAATCAGGCAGAGAGAAGAAGATCACCGGTTGCAGAAGTGATGAAAAAGGAGACGAAGACTGTAGGTGGAGAGAGAGAGAGACCCAGAAAGACGCGGAACGAAAGCGGCTGATAGCAGAGAGGTCAGAGTGTGCTGGGAAACCAGAAGAATATGAACCTAGGAATGAAGATGCGGGACCCAGGGATGAGGATATCGGACCTGACAGAGCCTCGGAAGAGTGGAGCGCGGAGTGGTGGTCACCCGTCGAGGATGCGCACAAGTCGCTGCAACTCAGGAGAGTGGGGAGGGGTAGGCGGGTTTCACTGAAAGGAGGGAAAGGGAGAACCGAATGAGGAGGACGCATAACTGGAGCACACTTTTACCACACTCGTTCTCACCCAAATTTCAGTCTGAATATTTCCTCCCCCTCCCATTAGTGTTGACGTACTGATGCATGGGGGTAAAATCATCGAACCCAAAAGAGGGTCACATAGTTTAATATAATTGGATCCATTTCAGGATGAAACAGTGCAAAATCTAATGCTAATGTTTTCTTTTCTTCAGCCTTGGAAAATTAAGGAGAGAAAGCGATAACGAGTGGAAATAGATAGTATTTTTCTTTCTATTTTTGCTCTCTTCTTTCTTTACACTCATATATATATATATATATATATATATATATATATATATATATATTCACTGAAAAAACCATAGGTTTCACACATGTTATAGTTAGTGGAAATTTTACTGATAAAAAACCAATGAAATTGCCCCGTTATAGTTAGCGCAGGCAACTATAACTCACGCGACCACAATCCTCTGCTGATGCTAATACTGTATTTAGACACTTATTTGCCCATGTCTTCTTCCATACATTTTTAGCTATACATATATTACAAATATTTTTTTTTCATAAAGACACATATGTCATCAGCAGAGGATTGCGGTCGCGTGAGTTATAGTTGCCTGCGCTAACTATAACGGGGCAATTTCATTGGTTTTTTATCAGTAAAATTTCCACTAACTATAACATGTGTGAAACCTATGGTTTTTTCAGTGAATTTGCAAGGTTTTTTAAATGCTAATTCCTAACTATAACGTGTGTGAAACCTATGGTTTTTTCAGTGAATTAGTACGGTTTTTTAAATGCTAAGTTTTTTTCCCTTATAATAAGCCCTGTACATTTGGTGGCCTACGGCCACCAAAAGCACAGGGGGTGGGGTAAGTGTGGATAGTGTTTTTTTCCATTGTAATAAGCCCAGCACATTTGGTGGCCTTCGGCCACCAAAAGCACAGGGGGTGGGGTAAGTGTGGATAGTGTTTTTTTATTTTTATTTTTTTACCGTACGCTTACCGTAAGCGTACGGTAAGCGTACCCCGCGAAATTGCCGAAAAAAAAATAAAACCGTTTTTGCACTTGGGGGATGTTTGGGGACTCCCTCAACATGACTATGTGGGAGGGAGTTGTCAAAACAGCCCCTTTACATGTTTTTGGGCTTCCGATTTTAAAAATCTCTCTCAGTGCGAGAGACAAAATGGCGGCCGCCGCTTCCTGGTTTCGGCCGATTCGAATGTTTACTAAGATCTAAGAGCCAATCAGAATCGCGCTCGCGCACGCCACCGTACGCTTACCGTAAGCGTACGGTAAGCGTACCGTAAGCTGGCTCAGATATATATATTGATTTAAAGGCTATTTTCTCAGAATCTACTGAACAGATTTACACCAAACCTACAAAAGGCACTTCCTTGACCTAGGGACTACCTCTCTGCCAAATTTCTAGTAATTCTGTTCAGCCGTTCGGGCTGTAGCTCGTTCTAAAGGTCCTATGGAAAAATGCATGGGAAAAACGCGTTTTGGGACCCCCCTTTTATCTCAGCCCCCGCTTGACGGATCCCCCCGAGACTTTCAAGGTAGGAGCGGAGCGTAGCGCCCCACCTATTTTGAGAAATTCGCGAGGATTCGTCGACCGGCGCCAAAGTTATTCAAAATAGAATGTTGAGGTTTTCCTATGGAAACGTGGTCCTAACTATAACTACCAACTGGCGACCGCCAGTAGGTAATATATATATATATATATATATATATATATATATATATATATCAGGCTCGGTGGGGATGGTCCAACAGTTAGGCAGCACTCGGACGCAAAGTAGCTTTACCCCATTCGCTTTTATTCGGTACATCAGTCACGTAAGGCCGGTGATTCAAAAGCAGCAGTCCACACTAATGCATTTCGAATTTAATCTTCTTCAGAAGGTGATTGCAGGACTGAGGGTAAAAACACCACAACTTCCATTGCATTTATTAACATCGTGAGTCCTGATTGGACGCCTTAAGTAAGAGTTCACGTTGGCTGCTGGGAGGTGAGGTTCGATGTTTGTGCTGTCATTGCTCCAATTTAAGACTCTGTATGAGCCCCGGAACCGTGAGTGATTAAATCCGTCCTTTGCGCCCCACATAAGGAAGCCCCTCTTGATTAGGAGCCTCATGGCCCCCGTTTCTTCAGAGTGGTGCTCTCCCTGCGGCAGGACAGCCGCATATATATATATATATATATATATATATGTACATTCACTCCTTCTCCACTTGCGCAAGAAGTCCATGGACACTCCTGTATGCTTAATAAAGATTTTAATGGCTCAAGCGACGCATTTCTGCTTCCGCCTTGATCACGCTCACAGAAAGCATTCCATTTTTCATTTCATATATACAGATTTTAGGATAATAAACATAGAAAGTGATCACCCAAATAGTGCTATTTACAATGGTGATAATCATGGCGGCCATTTTAACACAATGCAGACTAATGTAATCATCATTATTCTCTTTGCATTTAATTACTATGCAAGTAATTGTAGCCTACGCTCGAAGAGTCGGTTTATGCCACATTCATAGATCCTCCATATTAGCCAATGGGACCAATAAAACATGTTAGCAAATTGCGTACGATGCCCACCTGTATTTATACCGGCTTACTACCCACCATCATATATATTACAACAATCAGTCACAATGTTTGTCAATGCATATTGTTGAAGAATACATCGGTAATCAGTTCATCAAATTTAGCCAAAGTGGGCAAACGGACACATTATTCTGAATAGATAAGTAGAATTAATTCGATCCCATGTGTGCTTGCCTCCGGGATAAGTGATTTAACATCCTGCCCCAGTGGGCAAATAGTCCCTGTCGAGGAGAATAAAAATTGGTGTACACATATTTAAATAGCCGCCAAGTTCAAAAAAGAAGAAGTGCCAACACTGACAAAAATAGATAAATATTACGTACTAAAATCCAATCTTTAAAAAAAGGAAAGAAGACATCAATAACGATTCTAGCACAATCTCATAAGACACAATTAATCATATAAATGATTAGCCAATTCTTCGCTTGAATTTAAGCCTGTAGGTACCCAAGTTTCAAAATCAATTATGTATTTTGATTCAAGTTTACGTAATGAAAGTTCACGATTGCCCCTCTCACATTGTTGGCTATTGCATCAATTACAACCATTTTTAAAAGTCTTTCATCTTTTAAGTGGTGTTCAAAAAAATGTCTGGCTACCGGGTATGATTTGTTATTATGTCGTATAGCACGAACATGTTCCAATACTCTTTTGCATGGGCAGATCAGTGCATAAACACAGTACGTAGTATTACATGTATATGAATTTTTTATAGAAAACTTTCTGTTCGAACCAGGGAATGAAATTTCCATACAGTCCTCACTGTTGCTGCAGGCCTTACAATTTCTACAGCACCTGAAACCCAGGCGACCAATCCGGCCAAACCTTGGCACACTCGTGATCAGATTACAGCTCAATTCATCTCGTAAAGAGCGATTTTTCTTAAAAGTAATCTGGGGACTGTCTTTTAAATTTTTCTTCAGGTTCTCATCAGTCATTAAAACATGAAAGTGCATGCCAAGTATTTTACATACATCATGAGCTTGCCCTGAAAATGTAGTAATGAATCTTAACGTTTCAGAATCATGCTGTCATCGTACTGGGTGTAGCAGTTCATTTCTCGTTACCTTCTCGACTCTTTACTCGCCTCAGTTATTATCCTCTGATTGTATCCACACTCCTCAAATAGTTTACACATAACTTCCTTTTCAACTAGGTAGGCAGCCTCTGTACTACAAATGTGTTTCGCACGCAGTAATTCCCCATACCTTAACTCTGATCAAATACAGGCATCAAAATACCTCAAAACTGACAAATCAATTGTAATCCACCAACAGGACAAGGGCGGTAATGTGGTTGTCCTTGACAAAGATAACTACTTAGCGGAAGGGCTGAGACAATTGGCTGATGCAAATTGCTATTGTATTTCCAACAAAACAGCAATATGCAAATCCAACACGAAATATGGGGAAATGCTGGTGGAATGGGGGAAAGGGGGCTAATAGAGTGGGATGAGTATAACTACTTAAGACGTTCCCATCCAAAAATTGCTGTACTCTATTTATTGCCCAAGCTGCATAAAGATCCACTTAATCCACCAGGGAGGCCTACTGTCTCTTCAATTTGGTCATTGATAGAAAATACTTTGAGATTCATTGAAGATTTGCTGAAGCCCATGCGCGGCGGGGGACTTGGCTTTACATATGGTAATAAAAAATTACTTTATGTTTAAATAACCCTTGAAATGTACTGTCGGCAGTGATGTCATAAATGATGTCATAAAACATGTCATGAGTGATGTAATATGTGAGATCATAAGCAGTGCATAGCGTAGGCAAAAGTTATAGTTAGCTTTGCTAACTACAAATGATGATTTTTTTTGTTCAAAATGTTAATGCTGTCACTGACATATTTACCGCACTGTGAGAGAAGGGTATGCCGTTCCTCCTAGTCAGGGGAATTAGTGTGAAGTGTACACTTGCCCCCAAGATTGAGACAAAGTGGGGGATAATGTCTAGACAGCCTGGGAACTAATAGCAAGTGTTGGGTAGGGGAACCCACACTGGTGGAACTAAAACCCTCACACACCCAGCAAGCTAGGTGTCATGCTTCATCATCTGGGTTTTGCTCCTCGTCGGGTCGGCGCTGCAATTCCCAACGGGCACCCAAAGATGGGGCTCTTTAACGGAGATCTTTTGTTCCTTGCCGAAGGTTGAGTGCAAGTGAGGGCCAGGTAAGTGTAGACGTTGGTGAGTGTATTCTAAAACAGGGTTGGTTAGTCTGAATAGTGAGTTTTATTGGGTCAGTAAACCACCCTATTAAAAACAAGGTGAGTGGCGGTAGTCTGGACACAATGAGTCAAGGACTAACTCCGCTCTACTCAGATGGTCAACATGTTTCTTGCCTCATGGTCAGGGGGATCCAGCGGCAATTCATCAGGCCCAGTGAAAGGTGAACTATCTACAAAATGTGAGGGTGTAAAACAGGATATTAAACTATTGTGTTTAGTGCCTGGATAAAACTACCCTAGGGAAGTGTCTAGAAAACTTAACACTTCCGCATTGGAATGGCCTAAAGGAAAAGGAGAGAGGAAGCAAAACAGGCCAGCACAGAACATTAAAATACACTTTGTCATTTATATACATAGTAATCTGGAGCCAAGGACTCCTCGTATGCATGTCCAATACACGTAGCAATTGCGCTCGAAAGGAGTGATCATGCATAAGTGGATGCAGTGTGAAGAAACGTGTCAAGTGATACAAAAATCCAATACTATCTGAATTTACGTCACGAGGTCTGACAATGCTCACCTAAGGTTTGAACTAGTGCCGCTCCAATCGGTGCGTGGCGAGCCTCTTGGGATGGCGTGATAGCCTACTGTAGATAGTATTATAAACCAAGAGACTCAACCAGGTAGGTGTATACATATAATACACCTGCTTAGTGCTAGGTGTTGTCAAAGGAACTGGTAAGCAAGGTCCCCCGGTACCCCGGTCACCGGGAAACACCGCTCGGGGAGCGAACCAACCCCAAAGCCAGGAGTACCGCCCAAGGAAGAACCGGCACAAGACAGCGTAGGGGTCGGCCAGCCACAACAGCAGCGGTCAGCCGTCCACCGGCGTCTGGGGAATCCCAGACCGTTCGATCTTAGTAATGCTAACCGGGTGGTAATTACTTACGGTTCTGTTGCCCAAGGGTGGTTTGCAAACCTACCCCGCTCCGCCGAAACCGGGAAGTGTGATTCACTTTCCAATGCTCGAATAAGAACTGGTCCGGTCAAGTGTAGGCGAGCTCTAATTGGGCGTCTACAGTCTGACGACTAGTGTCGGAAGCCCCGCCCACGCCGAGTAACTACGGGCGCCATCTTGGAATGGGGTGCCGATGCAGCATCAGGTCGTGATTTGTGTATCTCAGTGGCCAGAAAAGGTCCCCGGGAAGAGTAATGATCTCCATTCTGCCCTAGTCCTATGTTATGTGGTTAATCAGTTCGATGTCTGCTTGAGAAGTATAAGACTGAGTTGTATGCAACGTGCACCGGACCAGGTCATTCGGGTTGAACCAGGCTACTCACGGGGTTACTGTTGTGTTGGTCACGTGTCAGTGGTGTCCAGATGATGGTGTGAGGTATTAGGGGATCACTGTCGTATCAGTAAGTAACTAAGTCCGCTAACCCCCAACCTTTTTTAGGCAGAGGCTGGGGCAGAGGAAGAGGGCGAAGACGAGGAACACAGCATGTCCAGTGGCAGGACCAAGCCCAGCCCCCGATGGAGACCCGGAGCCAACGCAGGGGCAAGAGGACTTAGTCATCAATCTGTCGGATAGACCACTCAATAGCGTTGAGCTACGAGTGATTCGCAAAGGACTGGGTTTTGTACCCACCCCAAGGGTAGACAAATTCAGGGAAGCATGCGAACTTCACAGTTTCTTTAGAAAGATTCGCCTAAAAGCCTTTTTTCAAAACGAATCTCCGACAGATGCAGACAATACAGACACTGGGCTACATAGACCTTCCACCTTCACCCCCAGTGCGGGCATGGTTCCCCCTGAGGTCCTGACTTTTGAAAAGGCCATCCTCAAAGATCTAGCCGTGGCACCAGACAGGTCATCTTTTTACAACCTCTCTAAAGAGGAAATGAATGCAGCCAGGGCTCTGGCTGATGACCACTCGATCACAATTAAACAAGCAGACAACGGTGGTGCTACAGTCATTCAGTCCACCCTTGACTACGAGAGAGAATGTCGACGGCAACTATGTGATCGGAAATATTACACACCTATCACAATAGATCCCACGCCAAGATTGAAGAACGCCATTAACAGCCTTACCCTTGAGGCAGAGACTAATGGCTGGATCACCAAGAAAGAAGCAGATTATCTTAACGTGCGTGATCCTGTAATACCATATTTTTACACGTTGCCCAAAGTCCATAAAGGAACTTCACCAACCCCAGGCAGGCCCATCGTGTCCGGGATTGGCTCTGTGCTTGAGCCGTTGTCCAGATTTGTAGATCACTTTTTACAACCCTTGGTCCAAAGAATACCATCCTACATCAAAGACACCAGTGACATCCTAAGAACTATTGAAGGGTTTGAACCGAATGGGGACATTACCCTACTGGTCACTTTAGATGTGGAGGCGTTGTACACTAATATCCCACAACAAGCAACCCTCACAGTGATCGAAGTGGCCCTTCGCAATGAGGATTGGACATCACCTACACCTGTGTCCTTCATCATGGACCTAGCATCCCTGGCGTTAACGGAGAATTTCTTTGAATTCCGGAATGAACTGTTCCACCAATGCCAAGGGACTTCTATGGGCAGTACATTTGCCCCTAGTCTGGCTTGCCTCTACATGGCGGCATTCGAGGAAGAGATCATCCAGAACCCCACTAATCCTTTTGGCGATAATCTGATCATGTGGAGACGCTTTATAGACGATGTCCTCATCCTTTGGAAAGGATCGTGGAGTAGATGTGAAGAGTTCTGTCAATGGATTAATGGACAGAACCCTTATTTGAAATTTACCAATCACATCTCTCCGTCACACATTGCTTTCCTGGACCTAGACATTAGATTGGCTTCTGGGGTTTTGACTACCAGCCTTTACAAAAAACCAACAGACAGGAACAGCCTCTTACTGTACAGTAGTCACCATCCCAAGGCATTGAGGGATAACTTACCTTTCGGTCAGTTTCTCCGTGTGAGGAGAAATTGTAGCTCAGTGACGGACTACAAAAAAGAGGCAGATATCCTAGCAAATAATCTAAAAGAAAGAGGGTATCCGACCAATACTATCACAAAAGCCATGAAACGTGCTAGGAATAACCCCAGAGAGGCATTACTTGAGACCAGGACCAGGGAACAAACTGACATCCTGACCTGTGTTACCTCGTTCACCCCCTCCTCTAATACAATGAAAAAAGTGATTAAAAAACATTGGGGTATCCTAGCTGCCGGTAACCTCTCTTTTCCTCAACCCAGATTCGCCTTTAAAAGGACTCAGAATCTGAAAGATATTTTGATCCATACCAGACCTGCCAGAAAAGAAACACAGAACCCCCAGGGTACTCTATGGGGGCTTCCACCTGTCATTGGACACTTTCCCTGTGGTAATTGCACGTCCTGTAAACAGACGATTACTACCAAAGAGGTGATTTTGTCTGACACCCTAACCTGGTCACTGGCACGCCATACTAATTGCAATTCCACCAACTGTATTTATCTATTACAGTGCCCTTGGACATTAAACTACATAGGGATGACGACACGGGCCATAAAAACACGCATCACGGAGCATAAAAGTAACATAAGATGCTTGAAAGAGACCACAAAACTGTATTCTCATTTTAAGAGTCTTCACCATACACCAGACTCCCTGAGATGGGTCGTTTTGGAGTCACATCCAAGAATTACAACACAAGCTCTTTTTAGACTAGAACAAAGATGGGTGCACAGACTGGCATCTGACACGAGAGGTCTGAATGACGATATACCATGGGGTACTTTAACACACTGATATCCCTACACCCTCTCCATTATTGTCAATAACCTTACCACCCCTGGGAGACTAGGGGCGGACTTAGTTACTTACTGATACGACAGTGATCCCCTAATACCTCACACCATCATCTGGACACCACTGACACGTGACCAACACAACAGTGACCCCGTGAGTAGCCTGGTTCAACCCGAATGACCTGGTCCGGTGCACGTTGCATACAACTCAGTCTTATACTTCTCAAGCAGACATCGAACTGATTAACCACATAACATAGGACTAGGGCAGAATGGAGATCATTACTCTTCCCGGGGACCTTTTCTGGCCACTGAGATACACAAATCACGACCTGATGCTGCATCGGCACCCCATTCCAAGATGGCGCCCGTAGTTACTCGGCGTGGGCGGGGCTTCCGACACTAGTCGTCAGACTGTAGACGCCCAATTAGAGCTCGCCTACACTTGACCGGACCAGTTCTTATTCGAGCATTGGAAAGTGAATCACACTTCCCGGTTTCGGCGGAGCGGGGTAGGTTTGCAAACCACCCTTGGGCAACAGAACCGTAAGTAATTACCACCCGGTTAGCATTACTAAGATCGAACGGTCTGGGATTCCCCAGACGCCGGTGGACGGCTGACCGCTGCTGTTGTGGCTGGCCGACCCCTACGCTGTCTTGTGCCGGTTCTTCCTTGGGCGGTACTCCTGGCTTTGGGGTTGGTTCGCTCCCCGAGCGGTGGTTCCCGGTGACCGGGGTACCGGGGGACCTTGCTTACCAGTTCCTTTGACAACACCTAGCACTAAGCAGGTGTATTATATGTATACACCTACCTGGTTGAGTCTCTTGGTTTATAATACTATCTACAGTAGGCTATCACGCCATCCCAAGAGGCTCGCCACGCACCGATTGGAGCGTCACTAGTTCAAACCTTAGGTGAGCATTGTCAGACCTCGTGACGTAAATTCAGATAGTATTGGATTTTTGTATCACTTGACACGTTTCTTCACACTGCATCCACTTATGCATGATCACTCCTTTCGAGCGCAATTGCTACGTGTATTGGACATGCATACGAGGAGTCCTTGGCTCCAGATTACTATGTATATAAATGACAAAGTGTATTTTAATGTTCTGTGCTGGCCTGTTTTGCTTCCTCTCTCCTTTTCCTTTAGGCCATTCCAATGCGGAAGTGTTAAGTTTTCTAGACACTTCCCTAGGGTAGTTTTATCCAGGCACTAAACACAATAGTTTAATATCCTGTTTTACACCCTCACATTTTGTAGATAGTTCACCTTTCACTGGTCCTGATGAATTGCCGCTGGATCCCCCTGACCATGAGGCAAGAAACATGTTGACCATCTGAGTAGAGCGGAGTTAGTCCTTGACTCATTGTGTCCAGACTACCGCCACTCACCTTGTTTTTAATAGGGTGGTTTACTGACCCAATAAAACTCACTATTCAGACTAACCAACCCTGTTTTAGAATACACTCACCAACGTCTACACTTACCTGGCCCTCACTTGCACTCAACCTTCGGCAAGGAACAAAAGATCTCCGTTAAAGAGCCCCATCTTTGGGTGCCCGTTGGGAATTGCAGCGCCGACCCGACGAGGAGCAAAACCCAGATGATGAAGCATGACACCTAGCTTGCTGGGTGTGTGAGGGTTTTAGTTCCACCAGTGTGGGTTCCCCTACCCAACACTTGCTATTAGTTCCCAGGCTGTCTAGACATTATCCTCCACTTTGTCTCAATCTTGGGGGCAAGTGTACACTTCACACTAATTCCCCTGACTAGGAGGAACGGCATACCCTTCTCTCACAATTACCTCAGGGCTTGTATGCTGGACCTCGTTAAACATAGCCCACCTGGTTTTATCTCCTTCGCTTGATTGTGATTTATAGCGCGGCTGACAACCGCAGGAACGTATTGAGGTTACCTACAGTATCAATTGACGCTGGTAGGCCCACTCCTAAACACACTAATCACTAAACTTTGGGTTAGTGGCCATTTTTTCCTATACTCCACATAATGGATGGAGAATTAGGGATTAGTTATGGCGAAGATGCAGTCACTGACATTCTCAGAACACCGTCACTCCTAGGAGCAGACGGGAATACAGCAAGCGTGTCCTATTCGGATGACTGGTCCAACTTAGTCTCCCTCAAGAAAGAATGGCTCAGAATAACAATGCATGGGGCAGTAATGACTGAGTACCTCAGGGCTAACATCGCCCCTAATGGCCTGATTGTTAATATTTTCCCCAGATTATTTCTGGAGGATCCCCCATTTAAGAAGGATTGGTCCTCAGTTTCTTGGAAGTGTACCCGAGATCCCCTGGTCCTGATAATCAATACTGCCAAGAGACTTGCTGATGCCCTGTTAATACGTATACAAGCCGCTGAGTCTACCATGAAATCTACAGTACCTAATAGTACCTTCAAATCAAGTTGGCAGAGATCAACTCAGAAATAGCAGAGAACAGAGAGTACCTTCTAAAACAAAAGATTGCCAAACTGCAGAAAGATATCTCGAGGTTCGATAAAGAAAAAATCTTCCCCTACCTGAAACCTGATTTCGCACCTAGTAGGAGTAACTACTCCAGTGATGAGGAATCGAGTAACAACAGCAGGAGGGACTCCAATAATAGCAACTCGAGCTCTGGTAGTTGGGACACCCCTAACCAGAGGAGAAAGAACAACCGGACTTTCTACAATCGAGGGGAATCAATGTTCCCTGGTCCTCCACAACCCCAGTTTTGGCAATATCCACTGTTTCCACCGTGCCCTCCCCAATTCTACCCAGGGGCTAACCCCCAACCTTTTTTAGGCAGAGGCTGGGGCAGAGGAAGAGGGCGAAGACGAGGAACACAGCATGTCCAGTGGCAGGACCAAGCCCAGCCCCCGATGGAGACCCGGAGCCAACGCAGGGGCAAGAGGACTTAGTCATCAATCTGTCGGATAGACCACTCAATAGCGTTGAGCTACGAGTGATTCGCAAAGGACTGGGTTTTGTACCCACCCCAAGGGTAGACAAATTCAGGGAAGCATGCAAACTTCACAGTTTCTTTAGAAAGATTCGCCTAAAAGCCTTTTTTCAAAACGAATCTCCGACAGATGCAGACAATACAGACACTGGGCTACATAGACCTTCCACCTTCACCCCCAGTGCGGGCATGGTTCCCCCTGAGGTCCTGACTTTTGAAAAGGCCATCCTCAAAGATCTAGCCGTGGTACCAGACAGGTCAACTTTTTACAACCTCTCTAAAGAGGAAATGAATGCAGCCAGGGCTCTGGCTGACGACCACTCGATCACAATTAAACAAGCAGACAGAGGTGGTGCTACAGTCATTCAGTCCACCCTTGACTACGAGAGAGAATGTCGACGGCAACTATGTGATCGGAAATATTACACACCTATCACAATAGATCCCACGCCAAGATTGAAGAACGCCATTAACAGCCTTACCCTTGAGGCAGAGACTAATGGCTGGATCACCAAGAAAGAAGCAGATTATCTTAACGTGCGTGATCCTGTAATACCATATTTTTACACGTTGCCCAAAGTCCATAAAGGAACTTCACCAACCCCAGGCAGGCCCATCGTGTCCGGGATTGGCTCTGTGCTTGAGCCGTTGTCCAGATTTGTAGATCACTTTTTACAACCCTTGGTCCAAAGAATACCATCCTACATCAAAGACACCAGTGACATCCTAAGAACTATTGAAGGGTTTGAACCGAATGGGGACATTACCCTACTGGTCACTTTAGATGTGGAGGCGTTGTACACTAATATCCCACAACAAGCAACCCTCACAGTGATCGAAGTGGCCCTTCGCAATGAGGATTGGACATCACCTACACCTGTGTCCTTCATCATGGACCTAGCATCCCTGGCGTTAACGGAGAATTTCTTTGAATTCCGGAATGAACTGTTCCACCAATGCCAAGGGACTTCTATGGGCAGTACATTTGCCCCTAGTCTGGCCTGCCTCTACATGGCGGCTTTCGAGGAAGAGATCATCCAGAACCCCACTAATCCTTTTGGCGATAATCTGATCATGTGGAGACGCTTTATAGACGATGTCCTCATCCTTTGGAAAGGATCGTGGAGTAGATGTGAAGAGTTCTGTCAATGGATTAATGGACAGAACCCTTATTTGAAATTTACCAATCACATCTCTCCGTCACACATTGCTTTCC
The DNA here is from genome assembly GCF_964204655.1 of Triturus cristatus. NCBI lineage: Eukaryota > Metazoa > Chordata > Amphibia > Caudata > Salamandridae > Triturus > Triturus cristatus. Next base: position 698,839,197 of record NC_140583.1, read on the forward strand.
TGGACCTAGACATTAGATTGGCTTCTGGGGTTTTGACTACCAGCCTTTACAAAAAACCAACAGACAGAAACAGCCTCTTACTGTACAGTAGTCACCATCCCAAGGCATTGAGGGATAACTTACCTTTCGGTCAGTTTCTCCGTGTGAGGAGAAATTGTAGCTCAGTGACGGACTACAAAAAAGAGGCAGATATCCTAGCAAATAATCTAAAAGAAAGAGGGTATCCGACCAATACTATCACAAAAGCCATGAAACGTGCTAGGAATAACCCCAGAGAGGCATTACTTGAGACCAGGACCAGGGAACAAACTGACATCCTGACCTGTGTTACCTCGTTCACCCCCTCCTCTAATACAATGAAAAAAGTGATTAAAAAACATTGGGGTATCCTAGCTGCCGGTAACCTCTCTTTTCCTCAACCCAGATTCGCCTTTAAAAGGACTCAGAATCTGAAAGATATTTTGATCCATACCAGACCTGCCAGAAAAGAAACACAGAACCCCCAGGGTACTCTATGGGGGCTTCCACCTGTCATTGGACACTTTCCCTGTGGTAATTGCACGTCCTGTAAACAGACGATTACTACCAAGGAGGTGATTTTGTCTGACACCCTAACCTGGTCACTGGCACGCCATACTAATTGCAATTCCACCAACTGTATTTATCTATTACAGTGCCCTTGTACATTAAACTACATAGGGATGATGACACGGGCCATAAAAACACGCATCACGGAGCATAAAAGTAACATAAGATGCTTGAAAGAGACCACAAAACTGTATTCTCATTTTAAGAGTCTTCACCATACACCAGACTCCCTGAGATGGGTCGTTTTGGAGTCACATCCAAGAATCACAACACAAGCTCTTTTTAGACTAGAACAAAGATGGGTGCACAGACTGGCATCTGACACGAGAGGTCTGAATGACGATATACCGTGGGGTACTTTAACACACTGATATCCCTACACCCTCTCCATTATTGTCAATAACCTTACCACCCCTGGGAGACTAGGGGCGGACTTAGTTACTTACTGATACGACAGTGATCCCCTAATACCTCACACCATCATCTGGACACCACTGACACGTGACCAACACAACAGTGACCCCGTGAGTAGCCTGGTTCAACCCGAATGACCTGGTCCGGTGCACGTTGCATACAACTCAGTCTTATACTTCTCAAGCAGACATCGAACTGATTAACCACATAACATAGGACTAGGGCAGAATGGAGATCATTACTCTTCCCGGGGACCTTTTCTGGCCACTGAGATACACAAATCACGACCTGATGCTGCATCGGCACCCCATTCCAAGATGGCGCCCGTAGTTACTCGGCGTGGGCGGGGCTTCCGACACTAGTCGTCAGACTGTAGACGCCCAATTAGAGCTCGCCTACACTTGACCGGACCAGTTCTTATTCGAGCATTGGAAAGTGAATCACACTTCCCGGTTTCGGCGGAGCGGGGTAGGTTTGCAAACCACCCTTGGGCAACAGAACCGTAAGTAATTACCACCCGGTTAGCATTACTAAGATCGAACGGTCTGGGATTCCCCAGATGCCGGTGGACGGCTGACCGCTGCTGTTGTGGCTGGCCGACCCCTACGCTGTCTTGTGCCGGTTCTTCCTTGGGCGGTACTCCTGGCTTTGGGGTTGGTTCGCTCCCCGAGCGGTGGTTCCCGGTGACCGGGGTACCGGGGGACCTTGCTTACCAGTTCCTTTGACAACACCTAGCACTAAGCAGGTGTATTATATGTATACACCTACCTGGTTGAGTCTCTTGGTTTATAATACTATCTACAGTAGGCTATCACGCCATCCCAAGAGGCTCGCCACGCACCGATTGGAGCGGCACTAGTTCAAACCTTAGGTGAGCATTGTCAGACCTTGTGACGTAAATTCAGATAGTATTGGATTTTTGTATCACTTGACACGTTTCTTCACACTGCATCCACTTATGCATGATCTCTCCTTTCGAGCGCAATTGCTACGTGTATTGGACATGCATACGAGGAGTCCTTGGCTCCAGATTACTATGTATATAAATGACAAAGTGTATTTTAATGTTCTGTGCTGGCCTGTTTTGCTTCCTCTCTCCTTTTCCTTTAGGCCATTCCAATGCGGAAGTGTTAAGTTTTCTAGACACTTCCCTAGGGTAGTTTTATCCAGGCACTAAACACAATAGTTTAATATCCTGTTTTACACCCTCACATTTTGTAGATAGTTCACCTTTCACTGGTCCTGATGAATTGCCGCTGGATCCCCCTGACCATGAGGCAAGAAACATGTTGACCATCTGAGTAGAGCGGAGTTAGTCCTTGACTCATTGTGTCCAGACTACCGCCACTCACCTTGTTTTTAATAGGGTGGTTTACTGACCCAATAAAACTCACTATTCAGACTAACCAACCCTGTTTTAGAATACACTCACCAACGTCTACACTTACCTGGCCCTCACTTGCACTCAACCTTCGGCAAGGAACAAAAGATCTCAGTTAAAGAGCCCCATCTTTGGGTGCCCGTTGGGAATTGCAGCGCCGACCCGACGAGGAGCAAAACCCAGATGATGAAGCATGACACCTAGCTTGCTGGGTGTGTGAGGGTTTTAGTTCCACCAGTGTGGGTTCCCCTACCCAACACTTGCTATTAGTTCCCAGGCTGTCTAGACATTATCCCCCACTTTGTCTCAATCTTGGGGGCAAGTGTACACTTCACACTAATTCCCCTGACTAGGAGGAACGGCATACCCTTCTCTCACAATTACCTCAGGGCTTGTATGCTGAACCTCGTTAAACATAGCCCACCCGGTTTTATCTCCTTCGCTTGATTGTGATATTTACCGCACTATAATGTTACTTTAACCTTTGGTTTTTTTTCAATAAAACTCGAAAGTTTTTGTTTTTATATATATATATATATATATACCAAATCCTGTTCTCTGCATTAATGAACAGGTACCGACACAGCTGGGCTCAGTGGCAAAGTTTAATGGCACCAAAGATCTTGATGCGTTTTGGCAATTTAACTGCATTTCTCACAATCTTTTTTTTTCATTACAAAAGGTGTCTGTTTATTGTACATATGACTGAGAAAATTATAAATTTCCCATAAACATGAAGAAATACATACAGCGTCAAATCTGAATTCAGCAAATCTCAGAACTTTCAATTACAAGACCACGTGATGAAAATTAATTGTGCTAATGTAAATAAAAACCATAATCAGAAACAGATGCGTGAAAATACATGTTTTTTGTATACTACCAAATTTCCCCCACTCTGAAAAACTTACTAATATAACAAATCAATGTTTGCATGGCAGCAGCATAATTCCATGCCCGAAAATTGGAGAAAAAGTAGTGAATTGAAATAGCATGCAATATTATAATCCAAAATGTGTTCTCACCCTTGAAGGGATACTAAATGTCACTAATAGCTTCTTGGGTAAAATCCCTGGTGGGTGGTCACAAACAAATTAAAGTTGTGTACCACTTTATCACACCCTCTCCCATAATTTAAATGATGGGGCCCAGGGAATGGGGTCCTTGAGGCCACATATGACCCAGGGAGGACCGCCACATTCCCCCTCCCCTAAAATAAGGTGGTGGGCCCCGGCCAATAGGGTCCCCGGGGTCAAAACAGGCCCAGGGAGTGGGGCTGCATGCCCCCCTCTCAGGTTGGCTGCCTTTGGGGTGTTGGGCAGCCAGGCCCTATGGCCATCCCCCGCCGTGCATAGGTGAAGGCCGTGCATAGCGTGGGGTTGGCTGCATGCAAGGGGTTGACAGCAGAGCTGCAAAGGGGGGTGTAGATCCTTACCTAATGCCAAGCCCTGCAGTCAATCCCCAGCCGCCCACTGCCAGAAGGCCATGCACTGTGTGGGGCTGGCCTGTAGCACACAGACGATTGCCTGCGCGAGGGTGAGGTTGGATTAATGTATGTTAATTACATATTACTTCATGTTAAAAAAACAAGAAATTCACTGGAAAAAAACAAATGTTACATGTTCACATTTTATACTCACACAAATCCATAGAAATAGTTAGAGTTATCTCAAGTAACTATAACTCTTGCCCTAAGGTAACTATAACTCGCACCCTGGCCATGTACTGCTAACTTTCCCACATATTACATCACTGTTTAGATCTTCTATTATGTTATGAAAAATATCAGTGCAAAATTTGATGTGAAATTATTGATGAGACAACTGTGCAAGCCGGTGGTGCAAGTAATAGTTACCTTAGGGCTTGATTTATAGTTTATTGAGAGAACTCTAACTGCTGAATTTCTATGATTTTGTGTGTGTAAATGTGAACCTAACTTTGACGTCTCTGTAACCTTTGTTTTTTCAGTGGATATATATAAATATATGCACACACAGATATATATATATATATATATATATATATATATATATATATATATATATATATATATATATATATATATATATATATATATATATATATATATATATATATATATATATTACCTACTGGCAGTCGCCAGTAGGTAGTTATAGTTAGGACCTATTTTCCAGAGGAAATCCGCAACATTCTATTTGGAATAACGTTGGCGCCGATTGACGAATCTTCGCGAAATTTTCCAAACTTTTGGCCAGCTCCGGTCCGCTCCTATCCTGATTCGTTAAGCGGGGGCCGAGAAAAAAGGGGGGACCCAAAACGCGTTTTCCCCATGCATTTTCCCATAGGACCTGTTGACGCAGCTACAGCCTGAACTGCTGAACGGAATTACACCAAATATGCCAAAGAGGTAGTCCTCAGTTCAGACTCGTGCCTTTTGCTTAAATGGTGTAAATCCGTTCAGTAGTTCCTGAGAAAATTAGAGTTAAAAAGATAGATATATCTGGGCGGAGCCTAACCACACATCTCATCGTGAGATCTGATTGGCTGTCAGTACTTCATCCAAGAAGTGTTGGCAGCCATCTTGGGACCAATATACATGATGGCACCTCATTAAAAAGCATTGCAGTTAATAGAAGGTTTTAAGACTTTAGTTACATTATAAATCATTTGTTCATGGTACCATACTCATTTTAGGAATTGTGGAGTGTTCTAAGGTGATTTTACCATGTGAAAAAGCCTTCTGCTGTGATATCATGAATCATGTTTGAGAGAAAACTATTTTCTCATGCTTTTCCCACAGAGGTTTGGAAGGTGATCTATAAGCTAAACTGAGAGCATATTTTCTGTAAATTCACATTATCTCTCTCAGTCATGTGAGAATGAAGTCTGACATTCTCAGTAAAACATGTACATCCAACAAGGGCAGAGACTGTCAGTTGATTCCTTTGTGTTCTACTGCAGCTTCCCAGAGTGTTCTAAAGAACAACTAGAGTGCTAACAGTCCTACTTATGACAAACGTATTGCACACCTGAAGCCATCTTGATTGGAATAAAGTGGTAACTCTTAAAACATTTAATTTAAAAAGGAACAACATGAGGGGGTTCATTTTGCCATAGAAAGTATGATTAGTGTTGCAGAAAGAAAAATTAGGGCACATTTTGAGTGACTTCTCAAATCCTCTTCTATTTCATTAAAAAAGTCTGACATGCAGACTGAAACATGCATTTTCAATACCAGCAGAAGACTTCCCTGGTGAGCAGTAGCTTTACTACAGTGATCTAATAAGCAACTAGAGTGCTAACATTCTGAATTTATGGCAAATGTGTGACACATCTGAATGCCTTCTTGATGGAATCAAAGTAAAAAACTGAAAGTATTTCCTACTGAGGAGACTGTAGTAAATGAGGAAATTAGGAAACTTCATAGCAAATAACTCTCCCAAAATGGCCACCAGAGACAAAAGAGCCCAAATGTAGCCCAAATATCACCCAGATGTAGCCCAAGTATAGCTCAATGACAGAATGTCCCAGAGTGTTCTAACGAACAACTAGAGCGCAAACAGTCTTACTTATGACAAAAGTATGGCACACCTGAAGCCATCTTGATTGGAATAAAGTGGTAACACTTAAAACATTTAATTTACAAAGGAACAAAAAGAGGGGCTTCATTTTACCATAGAAATTATGATTAGTGCTTCAGAAAGAAAAATTAGGGCACATTTTGACTTCTCAAATCCTCTTCTATTTCCTAAAACAATTCTGACATGCAGACTGAAACATGCACTTTGAATACCAGCAGCAGACTTCCCTGGTGAGCAGTAGCTTTACTACAGTGATCTAATGAGCAACTAGCGTGCTAACATTCAGAATTTATGGCAAATGTGTGACACATCTGAATGCCTTCTTGATGGAACCAAAATAAAAAACGGAAAGTATTTCCTACTGAGGAGACTGCAGTAAATGAGGAAATTAGGAAACTTCATAACAAATAAATCTCCCAAGGTGGTCACCAGAGACAAAAGAGCCCAAATGTAGCCCAAATATCACCCAGATGTAGCCCAAGTATAGCCCAATGACAGAATGTCCCAGAGTGTTCTTAAGAACAACTAGAGCGCTTAGTGTCTTACTTATGACAAAAGTATGGCACACCTGAAGCCATCTTGATTGGAATAAACTGGTAACACTTAAAACATTTAATTTTAAAAGGAACACAATGAGGGGGTTCATTTTGCCATAGAAATTATGATTAGTGCTGAAGAAAGAAAAATTAGGGCACATTTTGAGTGACTTCTCAAATCCTCTTCTATTTCATTAAAAAATTCTGATATGCAGACTGAAACATGCACTTTTAATACCAGCAGCAGCCTTCCCTGGTGAGCAGTAGCTTTACTACAGTGATCTAATGAGCAACTAGAGTGCTAACATTCAGAATTTATGGCAAATGTGTGACATATCTGAATACCTTCTTGATGGAACCAAAGTAAAAAACTGAACGCATTTCCTACTGAGGAGACTGCAGTAAATGAGGAAATTAGGAAACTTCATAACAAATAAATCTCCCAAGATGGCCACCAGAGACAAAAGAGTCCAAATGCAGCACAAATATCACCCAGATGTAGCCCACATGTAGCCCAATGACAGAAGTGTGCAAAACACTTATTTTTTCTGTATTTGCAGTCTTATATTGTGCAGACTTGTCAGGTATTAGAGTGCTTTACATGAGCATTGGTTACATCACACAAGATCAAATTCATTTTGGTTGTAGACATGGGGAGATTAAGTGATTTGACCAAAATCACAGAATGTTGAGCTGAAGCAGAAACTCCAACCTGGTTCCCCAGTTGCAAAGTCTGCAGCTCTGGCAGTAACACCACGTCCTCTCCCCTAGGTGCAACATTTAATCAAGTGGTGAACTGGATAAAAAAAACATAAAAATTACAAATAATTTAAAAGTTCTTTGTCGCTATTTGAAAACTCAGAAAATATGTCCTCATTTTAGTTTTTTAGAGCACTAACCATAATTTTGATGCAAATAAGACCCTCTCATATATGTAATTTCTAAAGGAAATGCTCTAGGTATTACAGTTTTGATTACATCAAGATGACGTCAGGCGTTCCACACTTTTGTAATCAATATAGAATGTTAGCAATCTAGTTGTTCATTGGGATACTGTTGAGAGGCAGAGGCCAGGGACATCGGACTCTGAAAATTGAAGGCAGGTAGGAGAGTGCAGCAGCAACAATTTGACCACACTGGGCAGGCAGGAAGGGCAGTGGCAGCACGACAGACTATGGAGGGCAGTGGAAAGGGGGGCAGGGGCAACAAACCAATAATACAGGACTGGCAAGAGAGGCTGTGGCAATATAATAGACCATTGTGGGCAGAAGGAAGAGGCAGTGGTAGAACAACCATACATGCCAACAAACCCGTTTCAGCCAGGAAACGTCCAATGTTTTTAAGCTCAAATGGGCTTTATTGTCTCTGTCTCCAATCTCATCTTTTTCAATGTAACTCAAAGGGGAAAATCAATACCCTAGTTTTTTTTCAAGATCTCCCTCTTACCAAGTTCAAACTGTTCGCAAGTATGGTACATTGGATCATGGTAGGCAGGAGGAATTGGGGTAGGGACATGGACTAGGATTACAGAGGACAGGAGGGACATGGAGAGGTGCACCAAACTGACCCTACAGGGCAGGCATCAGCACAATACACCACACAGGGTATGCGGGACGGAAGTGCAGCACAACAATCCATAGAAAGCAATAGGGAGGGGACAGGACCATGCACATGGACAACAAAGAACAGAGGGGAAAGAGGCAATGGTAGCTAGCTGACCATAATGGACAGACAGGAGAGAAAGCTGCAGCATAACAGACCATAAAGGGCAGGAGGAATGGATCAGGGGAATTACAATGGTACAGAAAAGCCAGGAGGGAGGGAATAGGGTTCTGCACATGGAAACAGAGGGCTGGGGGCAAGTGGGCAGGGCAGGAGCAGCAAGATGACCATGGAGGTCAGGCAGGATGGGCACTAGAAACAAGATACACCATGGAGAGCAACAATGAGACTATGATGGCATACACACAGACTATGGAGGGAAGTTGGGAGGGGGTCAGGGGCAGCTAGCTGACCACACAGGGAAGGTGGGAGGGGCCATGGCAGCACAGAAGACCATGCATGGCAAGCGGGAGGGTTAGTGGAAGCACAATGGCTATGATGGACAAGAAGGAGGGTGCAGGGGCATGCACAAAGGACCATGGAGGATAGAAGGGAGGGTCAGGACCTGGGCACAGACAAGAGAGTTCAGGGGAAGGGGCCTCACAACAGGCCGCGGGGGCAGGCAGGAGGAGCAGTTGCAGCACAACAGACCAGGACGGGCAGAAGGGTGTGGCAGTAAAATGGACCATGGAGGACAGGAGGAAGGGGATAGGGGCATGGCATGTGGACAGGCAGGGTGGAGGTGGCAGGGACAGGTTACAGTCATCTGACAATGCTAGGCAGGTGGGAGGGGAGTGGCAGCGCAACAGAACACTCAGAGTAGATAGGAGTGGCAGGTCCATGGAACATGGTGGGCAAAAAGGATGGAGCAGGGGCATGCACAAAGACATCGGAGGGCAGGGGGAAGGAGAATAGGGGCAGCAAGCTAAGCACAGAGGCTAAGCAGGAGGTCAATGATGGGCCATAGAATTGGGCAATGGAGGGCAGGAGAAGTGGACTGGTACATCATGCTAAATGGAGGGCAGTGGCAGCACATCAGACCATGCGTGGCAGGAGGGAGCAGGCTAGTCCATGGATTCAGACAACAGAGGATAGGGAGGAGGTGGATGGGGCAGCAAGCTAACTGTTCAGAGAAGGTGGGTATTAGGAACTTTATTGTTTTTAAAATGTGTGTCTGTGCAAACTACTTAAAATATAAACAAGTATGCAGCATAATCTTTTATTCAGGAAGAAGAGTACGTTTGTGACTGTGACTCCGGGCTCACTTGGCAGAAACACCCCCTGACCCTCCACCCCATCGTAGAATGTAATGCCCGCGAAAAGGGTAGGAGGACGCAATGTTATATAGAACATAGTCCTGAGAGCACGATTGAAAATGAAAACTAGATATAGTATATGGTATAAACTATGCACCAAAAAGTGTGATATAAGATGAACCGGGGCATGAAATATAATATGCAATACATTGTGCGCAATGACAGATTCATTGGAGAGCGCGAGATAGCACAGGCACTAGCGTGTGCTATGCGATATGCGCCTTGGAGTGTAATATGCACAGGGCAGTGTTGTGTAACCTAACTAGTCTCTAAAGTTGTAATATAAAAGATATGCTGGGGAGTGTAACGTTGCATATGCACTGTGACAAAGACATGGATCCCAGATTGTAATATGTATGCCATAGCGCTGTGCATTATCACATAGGCATCGAGGAAGGCACGTTAGATGGGGCAATATAACCCGTGCGAAGGCAAGTGTGCCATGACATATTCACGGGGTGGTGTTACAGTGCACATGGGCTAGAGAGTGTCATAGCATACGCACTAGCTGGTGGAATACAACACAGACGTGTGTGGCACTCGTTGGGCACTGGTGGGTGTAACACAGCATTGGGCTCAGCCAGGAGCACGCTGTGACTCTCAAGTGAGGTTTGTCTCCTTTCCAGAGAGTAAAATAAAAAGTATTACACATCCGGCGGTGGATGTGTGTTTTATTAACCGTGAGGGGGGTTTCTTGCATAGTTTGGTCGAATTTTTGTCGAATCCCCTTTGAATGGCTTGGTGTGCGTGTGTATTAAATGTGCCCATCAATAGCTACCCATGTTTGTATAAATAAATGACAAGGGTGTCTACTTGGAGAGTACCCAACGGCGAGGGAGCCGGGATTAAGCACGGTAGGGCGTCAGACACATCAGAGCTTCACTAGCGGCGTAAATACATTCCACGTGGATTCATTGTATGCATAGTCGCCTTTTAATGAATATCACGCAAATCGTCATGGTGATAGGTACATACGGTTCGACCAGCATGCCCTAGGTGTTTCTATAAATATATATTTTTTTAATAATAAAAAACAAAGGCCCCATCCCCGGGGACCCCAGGGGATGGGGTCCCCGGGGCCATAAGTGGCCTGAGGAGGGGGGCAACGCAGCCCCCCTCCTAAAGAATAAAAAAAAAATAGGCCATGACCCGGGGGTTGAGGTCCCCTGGGCCGATTAAGGCCTTGGGAGGGCCACATTTATTTTTTTCAACAAAAAAAATTAGGGTGCAGGCCCTGGGGGATGGGGTCCCCATGGCCAATAAATTAGAAAAAGAAGGGGGGCCACACAGCCCTCCTTCTTAGCAAAATAAAATAAATAAAAGATCGGCATCGCGCCGGAGGCCACGCCCCCTCCTTGCAGCACTCTACATACGCGCCCCCTGGCCAGTTGTAAGTTGGGGAATTAATTCCCCATCAATACTGAGGGTCCCTGAGGGCCAACTAGCCCAACAGGTATCTCCAGTATGCGCCAGGGAGCTGCGTTGCAGACAGGTGTTCTGAGGCCACGCCCCTTTTTACACACCTCATTGCAATGCAGCTCTGTGGCGCTTACTGGAGGTACCTAGTGGGCTAGTTAGAACGGCCACAGGGAGCATTTACAGAGTGGTGAAGGGAGGAGACTGGGCCTGAGGTGACGTGTGCAAACATGCCTTGTGGCTCGTTTTAAGTTGGGGAAATAAGTCCCTTTCAATCCTGAGGGACCCTGTGGGACAACTAGCCCACCAGGTGCTTCCAGTAAGCGCCACTGCTCTGCGTTGCAGAGAGGTGGTGCAGGCCGTGCCCCTTTTTACACCTCTCTGCAATGGCACTTACTGGACGTACATAGTGGGCTATTTTGCCCCTAGGGACCCTCAGGATTCAAGGGGACTTAATCTCCCAACTTAAAAAACGGCCACAGGGCGTGTTTACACAGTGGGGAAGGGAGGGGACGGGGCCTGAGGTGACATGAGCAAACACGCCCTATGGCGCGTTTTAAGTTGGGGAAATAATTCCCCTTCAATCCTGAGGGCCCCTGGGGGCTAACTAGCCCACCAGGTGCTTCCAGTAAGCGCCACTGAGCTGCGTTGCAGAGAGGTGGTCCAGGCCGTGCCACTTTTTACACCTCTCTGCAACGCAGCTCTGTGGCGCTTACTGGAGATACCTAGTGGGCTAGTTGGACCCTAGGAACCCTCAGGATTCAAATGAACTTAATCTCCCAACTAAAAACGGCCACAGGGTGTTTACACAGTGGTGAAGGGAGGGGACAGGCCTGAGTTAACGTTTGCAAACAAGCCCGGTGGCACGTTTTAAGTTAGGGAAATAATTCCCCTTCAATCCTGAGGGAACCTGGGGGCCAACTAGCCCACCAGGTGCTTCCAGTAAGCGCCACTGTGCTGCGTTGCAGAGAGGTGATCTACGCCGTGCACCTTTTTACATCTCTCTGCAACGCAGCTCTGTGGCGCTTACTGTGGTCTAGTTGGACCCTAGGGACCCTCAGGATTCAAGGAGACTTAATCTCCCTACTTAAAACGGCCACAGGGCGTGTTTACACAGTGGGAAAGGGAGGGGACGGGGCCTGAGGTGACGTGTGCAAACACGCCCTGTGGCGCGTTTTAAGAGGTAGTTTTAATCCCCTGCCCTATTATATACTAGGGGCTTACAGAGGAGGTCATGCTAATCACAGGGGGACCCCAACGCATAGTGTTCCCTAGTGTATGTAGGTGTTTTCACTGTATTCTGAGTGTCTTTTAACATAGCACTGCACTAGGACTGGTTAGTCAGACTCAGTTACCACCAGTATACGTCTGAAAAAGTTGAGGGTACAGGATGATTTTGCAGCAAAGCTTCTTTCTGCTCTTCTGTTTGTTCTTTCTGCACGTTATCCTTCTTCCTGCACTTTTCTTCGTCTTTGAGGACTTCTGTTGCTTCTTTCTGCATTTCTTTTTTTTCTTTCTGTGCGTTTTTTCTTCTTTCTTCACATGTCCTATCTCTGTAGGCATAGTTAGAAATTAGCATTTAAAAAACCTTTGAAATTCACCGAAAAAACAATAGGTTTCAGGCACGTTATAGTTAGGAATTAGCATTTAAAAAACCTTAGAAATTCACTGAAAAAAGCATAGGTTTCAGGGGCGTTATAGTTAGCTAGACTTTTCACTAGTACAAAACCATTGAAATTCCCCTGTTATAGTTAGTTCAGCTAACTATAACTCGCGCGCCCACAATGCACTGCTGATGACGTCACATATTACATCACTCATGATATGGTCAGTGACATCACTCATGACATCACTGATGACATCTCAAATGACATCACTGATGACATCATCCTTGTGATAGAGTGGCAGTCCTCCTCTCTCCCTAATATAACATTTGATACACACATTCAAAAATAGAAACTAAAATTTTCAAAACAATGGACATACCAATACCAGTTACAACAACCTATTCAGTAATTCTAAGATCCACATATACATCCACTCATTCACCAACAGTCCTATACAGTCACTCATACATGTACTCACTCATCATATGTACTCATACACCTATACATCCTGTTACACAACGCCACTCATCCATAGAGTTACTCACACACATAGTCACTCATGCTAATAAAGAATCAAACATATATTTACTTGCATATACAGTTATACACACACCACCACACTTGCTTCTACAGAAAATCACTTATAGAAATACATACTTTTTCATACAGGAACTCTTTCAATCTCTCACTCTCACACATACTCACTTATATACACCAATAGTCACATACACTAGTTTAAAACATATGTAGTTACTCATAAAGACACTATCGAGACAGTCATTCACTCACTAACACACCCATGCACACACTCATCCACCCATACAGTCCTGCACACATGCTGTCTTCAACACATACAAACAGTGAGTCACTCATTCATGCACCTATGCACTACTAATACCCCCATCAAACCATACAGACACTCAGACACTCATACTGATACTAAAAAAAACAACTAATAACCTATATAGACACTCATGTAGCTACTCACCAACCTATGCAGCCACTTATACACAAAGTGAGAGACTGATACAGATATTTACATATTTAAACATTACTCACTAAGCCATGTATTCACTAAGATACACTTAATCAGTCGGTTATACAATCAATTTTTCAAAAACAAATCATCCATTTAGACACTTATATACCCATTTATTCTTCCATCGACCTTGAGATACACATATATAAAACATATGTAAATTTCAGAAAAACACACATTCACTGGATGATGTCATCAGTGATGTCATCAGTGATGTCATTTGAGATGTCATCAGTGATGTCATGAGTGATGTCACTGACTTTGTCATGAGTGATGTAATATGTGACGTCATCAGCAGTGCATTGCGGGCGCGCGAGTTATAGTTAGCTGAACTATAACGGGGGAATTTCAATGGTTTTGTACTAGTGAAAAGTCCAGCTAACTATAACGCCCCTGAAACCTATGGTTTTTTCAGTGAATATATATATGTGTGTTTCCAATTATACAGAGAGTGCCACAGCCATTAGATATGGCTACATTACAATATATTTTATGTACTTGGGACCAGATGTACTACTCCCATTCGTAATGCTAACCAGGGATTTGCAATTCGGACATCAACTGGTTTGCAATTGGGAGTATAATTTCCAATGCAATATGTACTAATGCATTGTATCACAAAATTTGCATTTGAAGGGGTTCCTAAACTCACCTGCTTAATAAACATTGATCAGGCAGGTCACTCCTTTTGGCGCCCTGTGAATAGCTATGCATGCAAGAATGCAGACCTGAAAAAGACAAAAGTCCTCCACCCCTGCATTTGCTTTTCTAAATGGGACACATTATTTTAAAGCAGCCCATGCCTATTGAAGGGACGGTTGCTGCTTTTAAGGGAAGAACATTTTCAATTTAGGGAAGATGTCCGAGGGAGCATGCATTGGTCCTGGGGACCAGTGGCTTCCCCTTTCCAGGCTGCTGACACTATTCTCAGAGGGGAAGCTGTGAGTCACTTAGCACAGAAATCAGGGGTCATTTACCGATCAATGGTTTGCAACCGTAGTTGCAGTCGAAAACCCTAGATACATTCGAGGTGTATGAAAAATAGGATAAGAACTGTGATCTTGAGTGCAACTAGGGACACTGGGGGCAGATAAAAGATGAGGCTAAAACTAGCAAAATATCCTGTGACTATGTTGTATATAAAATACTTGGTCCAGCTACACAGGTAATAGTTTCACTTAATTCTACTTAATTTCTAAAGCGTAGATTGTTGACACTCAAACACATCCATAAAATATGAGGACGTTGAGATTTTTAATGAGCAATCACAAAACAGTAGGTGCACTGCTTAGAGGGTGATATCGTAATAGGACTGAGACTTCTGACAAGCAAGTTGCACAAAATATTTGCAGCAGGAGCATGAACCCACTGACTTGCCTCACTATTATTGTCACCAATACGTCAAACACAAATTAACCCATTAAGCTTTCTGAATCAATGAGAATCTTTAGACTGCTGGATACATGCTGATCTCGTTAGTAAATGCATTTACCCACTGAGTTTACAGTGATCTGAATCTACAGGCTGAATTCAGACCTTCGCAGTCAGTGTATTAACCCGCTAAACTATCCCACAATCATTTTAGATTTTCCCCTACAAATCACAAACTGGAGGTAAACATACCATGTGTTATTTTCTACAGTTTTCTGCGGCCCACAGAAGCAGCGAGATTCGTTGCTTAGAGAAGGTAAACACCAGGGAGCCGGGCACTCGCTGCAGCATTTCCCGTCATAGACATCTGACAAAAGCTTTCAACACTCCGAAACGTGCGGCTTCGGAAGTCTTGATGTCTCACGGAGCGAGAGCAACCATGGCGAGTAGGCGGGACAACTTGCAAATGTAGCGGCCGCATCGAGTGTGCGCCCGGGACCGGCTGAGTGTGGAACCGGGATCAAGGCCTGCACTGAAGGTTTTTCAGGACCATAAGCAACTTCCGTACATATACCAGCAGAACAGGGAATCACTGCTAAGAATCGTTTGCAATGCAATAGGACTCACATTTACGCGAGACCTATTGATTGGAAACGGGAGTGCGGGCGGGCGAGAAGGCACAAATGAGAGTGGGGGTGGGGTGGGGGGAGTCACAGACTGTGGGAGGGGGCAGGGGGGACAGGGAAGAAAATAGTGTTCGGAGTAAAGGAGCCAGTAGCCATGGAAGGATACAAATGACAACATGGCCGTCATGAGGAGGGTCTAACAAGCCTAAAACCAACTGAAAGGCAGCATTTAGAAATAAAGCCAATGAAAAAGTTGGGCGGAGAGTGGGCGTAGAGTGGGCAGAGCTTCCACAAAGCTTCCACGCTATACTGAATACTGCATACCTCGCAAAGCAAGCAGCGCATGGCTGCAACGCTAGGTTCGACCTAAAAAGGGGTATACCGAGGGACAATGGAGGACTCGAGGAACAATGGGGATGAAAGGGGATGGGGCATACACTGACACTGTAGGAGATGGATGGTGCAAATAAGGGAGTGAGGGAAACACAGCGAGTGGCAGGGCACACCCACCAGCATACACAAATTCATACACCAGCACACCACTTATTATATTACTATCCTTGCAGCACAATTTAGTTAAATCTGATACATTATTTGGACCTCTATTGCCACATAATTCCAGTATCCCTGTTTTTATTACAGTAACTTATATCCTCTAAATACATAGGGCCCGATTCACAGAACTAACTTAAGACAAAATCCTAAACTTACTACCATTTTGGTATTCACAGAAGGCACTTACTCATTTTGGTATTCACAGAAGACACTTACTCACTTCGGTATTCACAGAAGTTAGGAGTCCTAACTTTAGGACTCCTAAATGCCTTCTGTGAATACCGAAAGTCTTAAAATTAGGATTTTTCTCAGTTTAGGAGTCCTAAAGTTAGGACTCCTAACTTTACTACTACTAAACTGAGAAAAATCCTAATTTTAAGGCTTTCAGTATACACAGAAGGCATTTAGGAGTCCTAAAGTTAGGAGTTCTAACTATACTACTACTAAACTGAGAAAAATCCTAATTTTAAGGCTTTCGGTATTCACAGAAGGCATTTAGGAGTTCCAAAGTTAGGAGTCCTAACTGTACTACTACTAAATTGAGAAAAATCCTAATTTTAAGACTTTCGGTATTCACAGAAGGCATTTAGGAGTCCTAAAGTTAGGAGTCCTAACTGTACTACTACTAAACTGAGAAAAATCCTAATTTTAAGACTTTCGGTATTCACAGAAGGCATTTAGGAGTGCCTTCTGTGAATACCAAAATGAGTAAGTGCCTTCTGTGAATACCAAAATGGTAGTAAGTTTAGGATGTTGTCTTAAGTTAGTTCTGTGAATCGGGCCCAAAGAAAGTTATCACTATTACTAGTATTGTACTTTTATTTAGACCTGTTATATTCACATCTATTCAACCAATTCCTACTCTTTGGGTTTACTTGTATTGCGGTATCAACTAGAAACTAGTAGAATATCAAAGAAACATAACATATGTTGCAAAACCAACCCTAAGGAAGGGCGTTTATGTGTTTAGGGGCCCTGCTCCCCTCTTATGGGCTTATTTAAAGCCAGGCAGTGCTGAGACCATGGCGTCCGCCGGTCAGCCCCTCGGTGTAGCACTACCTGCCACACTTAGAGCATGTGGAGGACCTGGGCATGGAAAATCATTGGTAGTGGCCTAACAAGGGCCTGTGATGTAAGGACTGACAGACAAAGGTTTTCAATGGTGGAGCCAATAAAAGCTGTGCCATTGGATACCTGGCAGTTCCCCTCAGCTATAAATGAGGTGAGTAACCGTGAGTTTGGTGAGAGGAGCTCCTCCACCATTTTATGGTGGAACTCCTACCCACCAAGCCCTAATTGATCCTATTAATGGAGGTGCAGACACATCAGTGGAGGGCATGTTTTGGGCGTGTGTAATAGTGAATTAGTTACAATGACACGTCAGGGGGAAGGGAAGATCCAGACAAGTTTCAATGATTAACTGTTCAACGGTGGAGTAAAGCAGATCATAAACAGCCTGTTTTACATCTAATTGAAAAACCCTATAGCCACTGCATGTTTCAGCATCAGAGCGTATCTAAAGGGGTGGGTACAACAGTTACAACAGTGTATTTCATCATGCACCGTTATTACTAGTAGACTGACAAGCTGTATGAGTGGTCCCCAAATGTCTCTACGGCATACCTGAGGGATCAGCAACCAAGAATACTGTGTGTATCTCAATTATACCAGCATCTTTTAACCAATCCTTTGGCCTGGGAGGAGAGACCCTCTAGCAGGAGCGCAGCAATCTGCGTTTTGCTAATACTATTAACTCTGCAATCAGCCACTGTATCGTCTTGGGGAAACGGTGAATGTATTCCAGTAGCATTTTTAAGGGGGAACAGTCTATGCGTGTATCCACTATTCCTCCAATAACCCGGGATACCTCTTCTTACTATATCCTGGAATGACGTCAACTCCACGCCAAGTGAAAGAAGCGAGCAGCGTCGCATATATGGAATGAGCAGCCTGAAGGCTGACTGGTGTTCATTCTACATACACAGAGTAAAACCAGTAGCCCTCAGAATCTGGGCTTAAGTTATATATCCTGTCAGGGAATCATCATAGGATGTATATGGTGTCCTATACTACGCAGGAAACTGGGAGAGCAGTATAATCTGGTCAGAAAATTACAGTACTTCAAGGTCACAGCATGTAGACTAACTCTAGGTCTCTTTCCCATTTCTTACGGGCCTTATTATCAGATGTAGCTGAATCTTCAGTGTGCTGTCTGGTCAACATGGAAATCCCATCCTTCCTCTCGGTGAGCCATGATCATGTGAGTTATCAGTTGGGATTTCCGCCAGCTCATCAGAGAATGTGAACCATCTAGTTAATACCACATGTTGCATTCTGAGAAAAGCAAATGTGTCTAAAGCAGTGGTGTCTCCATTGCCTCTGAATGGCTAAAGTGTGACGAATTTGCTATTTATGAACAAGTGCCCTATTTGTGACAGGCCCGCTTTCTCTAAATGAGTGTTATCCAGAGTTCTCAGAAGGGCAAGGTTGATAGTATGCTGAAGGGCTGGTAACTGTGTTTTCCGGCTGCCTTGACCACAGACCAGAACGACCAATCTAAACGGTTGGCATAAGCTAGAGGGATTTGAGTAGTTTAACCCCAATAGTACTTTTCAATTCTCCCACGTCTACCTGACGAAGCACCACTTATCACAAACCAGTTTGTTGCTATGACATTTAAGATGCAGTAGGCGTCTCAAAACTAGATTTCTCCATCTCTTGCCACATGCACACTTTAATATATGAGGCATACCTATAAAACTTTGTGTAGGATTATGCAATTGTATTTAGTGGCATAAACTCAAATTTTGACCTATGTAATGCCAATCAATGACATTGACACCATCAACACATTATATGAAATATAAACTATGGTAGAAATCAACAATTGACCATAATACTCATCTGCTGTTGACATATATCAAGCAACTTAGCTCATAGCCTAAATGTAGGTTAACTTTTGATAGAGCTCGTTAGTTGAGCAATTCTGTGTACGAACTCAATCAATCAATAAACTTTATTCGGTTTTTGTTTGCAAAACCATAAAAGTTACACAGATACAATACATAAAGACAATAAAATATTAACACACTCTAAAATTTAAAATCGCAAGCAACAATTTTTTTCCATAACTTGTGATATTACATAATGATGAAACTGTACTTGTTTCTTTGTTTTAAAGATTAGTTACTGGAGACAATACAATGCTGGGATACTAAATCGTGAAACAACCAGGATATTAGTTGGAGCAACGGAAACCTATATAGAACGAAAAGGAAAGTAAGTATTCCTTTTCAGTGTTTTAAGATAATCTGGTTGTTTTTGTGCTTAATATAATGGTGGAATAATAAATTGAGAAACTATCCAGATTTTAGTTGGTGTATCATAAACTATTCCTTTAATATTTTTTAACGTAACTAAGTTATTTGTGTGCTGCTTGTACGCACCTGCCCTTTGGTGAATTGTGAAATTCTGTCAGCAGTCCGGCCGGCGTCGGCATAGCATAGATGCTGCCTCCACAACAATGGCGGCAGCTGGGTTGCCAAAAACAAACATATATACATCCATATATCTGGCTTGTTTTACATGTAGGTGTTCTTTATTGTAATTAGGCCTTGGCGGTAAATTCCGTTCAGCTCGATGAATTTGGGTAGAACGCGGAATGGGCCAAAATTCTGCATTCCGCGGCTTCGCAGAATTTTTTGCTTGTTCGCGTTCTCAAAATGCGTGTTCTGGAGATATTTCCCCCTGAGCACACAAACAGCGTTCCCGAACAGGAAAAAGCATCGCGAACAAACAATTCCGCGTGTTAGCGAAATTTCTGCGTGCTCGCGGGGATTTTTTAACGTTTCGCAGAGCTTTGTGTATATATTTCACACGATGTCTGCTGAGGAAAAAGCTCACAGCTGGAGTTTGATGGCTGACAAATCTTCATTGGAGGTGCTGCATGCAGTAATTCGCGATGACACACTCGTAAATGATCCTGTTCCCCCGACACGTTTCGTGCTACTTGCACTTAATCATGGGCTGCAGGCTTTTAGTTCAGTGAGACGGCCGTGCGTTGCTTTGAAGCACCTAAATACTTTAGGACCCCTTCTCGGTGGGCGTCGCCACATCGAGTGACATTCTGGTCTTTGTGGTGTTTTCGTCATCCACAGTGGGTTGCATGCCGTCTCCCAAACCAATTAACATCAATGTTCCCAAGTGGGTTGCGGTACATCAGTCCTCCTTGCACCCACAAATATCTCCCCCAAGAAGCAGCTGCCAGTTCCTAAATCCACAGTGCCACTGTGCCGGTTGACGCTGCAGTAGGTCTGTAAAACAGCAGGGCTCTTTACCGCTATCCAGGCGGGACCGCTAAATCCAATTGGTTTGGGAGACAGCATGCAACCCACTGTGGATGACGAAGACACCACAAAGACCAGGATATTTTGTATATACTTTCAGGTGATGGTAACTAAGCTGCTTAATTGAACCATCGTGTTCCAGTATACGAATAAAGAGCCTGCAGCTCCAGCGCGCAGATACACCCTTTGGGTAAGCCAGCGACATTAGTATTGGGCATCCACAACTTATATACGTTGTGAAAGCACTTATGCATAGTAGTCCATCATATATGCTTCCCCCTTTTGTCACAGAGTACACGCCAGGACCGCACACTCATCGTGCCTTCTTAACTGTACCCTGTATGTGGATTTCTCCCGTTGTGCCATTCAGAATTTTGCCAGCCTACCTCCACCCTCACATGGGGCAAGCTCCTCACCTTCCTTGTACCATCTCGTTATAGCCATGTAAGCGTAACAACCTTAATTTATGGGTCTGATAATAACCCACCATTATTTTCTCACATGTACTGCACCCGGCTGGGTCCCATGTGAGTATTGTTTTCTTTATTATACTCACGGTGGCACACCCTGTACACAAGGCTGCGCAGATTATCCTTCAGGTACTATATAAACAGTTATCTCCATTTACAAGCATAGCTACTTGATTACAGCCACATACTGACGCTATCCCTCCCTCTTTTTTTAGGTGTCCCTACACTCCTAGGGCCTGAAGAGACCCTACATTGCACACAGGGTCGAAATGCCATTGACTGATTACAAAAGCGAACCATTAAAAACCAGCACTTATCATTTGAAAAAGCGCTGTTCATATAGTGTATACCTTATAATGGTCGTCTTTATGATATATAGGAAACCTTGTACATATGTCACAAATATGTCACCACTGTTTTAGGTTCCATTTTCCACTGGGACACCACTCACTACTGTTAGATCATTGTTTGAATACCATGTGTGTATTTTGTTTAACATTTTTTTAAATAAATATTTGTTTGTGAAATACCAATTTAAGGTGTGTTTGGCTTCCTCTCCTTTTGACATCACATTAACCCATTACATTTCCATTGTGCATCATTATATCAAGATTGTGTTGCCATTAGTCCAGAGGTGCCATTGTTTCTGGGAAATAATTTAAGTACCCTGGTTCCATGTGAGTAGGGTTCCCTTGTTTTTGGTTCTTCAAATGGGCTTACAGCACCCATCTAATTCACACAGGGTACATTACTACAGAGGTCGCCTGCAATAATGGCGTAAATCCCAGAAATCAAACAGAGGAATGCATAAATATTGGTAGCTCAGCAATCTATGTATCAAGGTATTGAGTACCCCAACAGGCAAGGAGATCCTACAGACCAGTATCCCCTAATAATTACGAGACCCAAATCTGGAGGGAACGCGTCTATCAATGAGGCACACGAAGCATGTTAGCTTGGAGTTGTAGTGGAGGGGGTTTGAAATGCATGTGGCAGTCCTTAATTTCTAAAAAAATAAGTGCCAGGGCTCTTGTCATGAGGTAACTGCAGCTTCCATCACACATTGCCCCTGTTAGCGCTGTCAATGATAGGAACACCACAACTACTAACCATCGCACTCCTACAAGTGTGACAATTCGAACTATTTCAGGCCACCAAAGCTATAAGAATGACTTAGGCATCAGGTAACAATAGTTTTTAATGAATATAGCATTAATAATTAACTGTTGTTGTGGTCATCTCTAAATTAATTACACAGCGCCACTTCGTGGCAGACCGTAACACAGGCCGGTGCTGACAAATGCCGGTGCTGAGCACCGGAAACCACATGGTCAAATTAAGCACTGCGTGTGAGACATGCCAGGAGGCATCACCTGTCCAGGAGTTACTAAGGAAACCATCTTGCAGTGTGCAGTGATCAGTTTTTCCAGGAAGTGACCTGGTGGAACCAAACCAGTACAGATAAAAAATATATGGTGGCGGGAGGTTAGAGACAAGGGCTATGCCGAACACGTAGACATGGTGCAGTATGCCAGCTCAGTTCTATAATGAATATCACAGGGGAAAAAATCTACTTTGTAATCCAATAAATCGAATCTGCATGTGATTGCAACAAGTGTACAAAAAGCCGGCCACCTCGAAATAAATGGTATTCTTATTTACAATAAAAAGGCCGGAAGGTGCACGGACAAATATATGGAGATGTATAAGGCAAACATATCCTCACAGTATACACCAACGGTTATTCCAGTAATATACGTCATAATAAAATGCCATCAGAGATATATATCCATTTTCTAAGGGTGTTCAAAAACAATATGACAAATCGATATCGGGGGCACAACTATCAGATGTTTATATGACAGGAACCATATTTCATCTTGATCATTTAGTCCCCGGTCCACTGCCTTAAACTTTTCAATCATCATCCCTTCTGTTCTCGACAGTAAGACTTGGGTAGATCCAGCTCTCTGGTTGCTATGGGCCTTTGAAAGGACTGACTAACTGATATCTTTCTCAGAGTGGTTTGTATTAATGTATTGTTCATCCAGGGGTGCCCCATGCACTCGGCATTTGAGACTTGTGTTGCAATATGGGTGTTTGGACTGTTTGTATTGTTTGACCCATATATGTTTTGTCACATGGGCACATAACATAGTAAATAGCATTCTTAGTATTGCAGTTCAAAATCCGATGTTTTGCGTGGCACCATTTAAAGTGCTTGAAGCATTCTTGATACAAAAGAATGACTAAGATTTGCAAAGCAGCAAACTCATCTTGCCTGGTCCACGCCGCCACCGATACTGCCGCCACCGCCAGGAGTCATAAGGGGGCCAAAATCTGTCCACAGTAGCAGCGGGTTCAATCTACCGCGTCGCCGCCCCGGGACTCAAACCCCCGGCAGCCCCAGCGGCGGCGCGTTGAGCTGACGCTGTGAAAGCGCCAGGTGGCGCCTACAAACATCGCGGAGGCCGGCGGAGCTGCGGGAAAGCAGCAAACTCACCTTGCCTGGTCCACGCCGCCACCGATACTGCCGCCACCGCCAGGAGTCATAAGGGGGCCAAAATCTGTCCACAGCAGCAGCGGGTTCAATCTACCGCATCGCCGCCAGGTGGCGCCTACAAACATCGCGGAGGCCCGCTTCGCGGGACGCGTGCGGGATGCGCCGGGCGAAGCCCGGGCAAAGGGTGGGCCCTCTGTGGCCCTCAGAGGACCAATTGAGGTCGGGACGGGCCACGTTATTTGGCTGCCAGGTATATATTTGATATCAACCGGACTTGGTGACCTGTTTAATTCCACGAACTAAGAGGCGCTACTGTGTAGGCTAAGAAAGTGTCTCATGTGTAATAATCAATTTAGTTTGGCTAACTCTTATCTTTGCATAGGCATTTTATTGGCTTTCCATAGCCCGCAACTGTTTAATTAAATCTTAATAAATCCCGAGGTATCCACGACAATGTCGAAAACAACGTCAGGAAGCAAACCTACCACTGCTACAACACTAGATAACTATCTAGTAAAAGTTGTTACTAAAATAAACAGTGAAAGACGCAAATCACTAGGCCAGGGCTCTACCCCGACCACCATCTCCCCTCCATTGATCAGTACACCCACTTTGTTATCTCCGCCCACTCATGGTGTGAATTGTTGTATTGAAAACCATGATCTGGTAACTTTGGGTGATCTAGTCCCCATTTCTTCTGACATAGAATTGGTTGAAACTAATAGGGACGTTTTAAAAGATATAAATGAGGCTCCACCAGAGGAGTCTCCTGATCCGGTAATACAGAGAGTTCTGAGATCCCGCAAACATACCCAATCTAAACGGGGAGGTGCTCGTAGTAGTAATAAAAAAACAGGTTCTGTGTCTTTAACTGGGGACACCCTGAGGAAAGACCCATCCAACAACCTAAAGACAAAGATAGATTCTGATCAATTAGATTGTCTGGTAGGCATTTTGGAGGCTAAATTCCTAAAGATAGTTGAACCCTTAGTAATCAAAATTGATGAACTATCGGCGGAAATTGAAAGTTTACGAAACCTTTTAGGCCCTCGTAGTAACCCACCTGTGAAAGCTAGTATTGCAGCCGGGGGTCCACGCGGATTTGTTGAGCCACATAAGTCCCTTAAGTAAGTCTCAAATCCTGTTGAACCCTCAGATGCTGCATCTATGATAGCAGGGAATAAAACCACATCCCCAGATAGTCGCCCAAAGAGCAAGAGGGAAACCAGGATCACACGTACAGCAGGAGCACGACCAGATTTACCCCCTGAATGTGCCCCTTTTGTGGCAGTGTCGACAAATGTTCCACCCCTGATGGATGGTGATCAGATTAATAAATCAGAATCCCACGAATCCCTTAAGAACAAATCTGTTTCATGGTTAAACAAACAGTGTGGGTTTCCTGTGCAATTATCACACCAGATATTAACTACTAGAAGAGTTTCATGGATAGGGCATTCCCGTAAGAATACAAAGGGGGACTGTGTTATAATAAACTTTAGTAATCCTTCTCTAGTCAATAATGCCCTACTAAAAGCCACCCTGCTCCCTCAAAATGATCAGGGTATCACTCTCCGCCCACTGGGATATTTTTATAGGCATCATACAAACCAACCCATTAGTGACCTGTTGAAGAGTAGAGCATTTAGCCATGAAGGACAGTTTTTTCACGGTGTTGTTACATCTAATCGTTTCCAACCTTTGAGTGATTTAGACTCAAATGATTGACTTCATCGTGATTGGGTTCTTCCTATATCCATCAGGGAAGCTTCTACCTCGACTATGGAGGAGGATCAGGGGATAGCAGAAATTCAGTCAAACAAGGGGGTGGAGGGTATCCCTAACGTTATGACAATAGAGAGGAATGTTAAAGATGGTAATGTGGATAGCTCAGCTATTGTCCTACCCCAGCCTGTAGGTACAAGGGTCCTTAGCTGGAATATAGCCGGCCTTAACAGTAAAGCGTATGATCCCTTGTGGAGGGATTGTTTATTAGGCTGTGAAATTATTGGGCTACAAGAGACCTGGGACACGGAAAGTACCTTTTTGCTGGATGGGTATTCTGCTTTTTGGTCACCCGCGGTGGTCTCCTGCAGGGGGAGGGCAAAAGGTGGACTTTTAACCCTCATCTCATTGACACTTGAGGGTTTCTATAGTAAAGTGGAGACAGGTTCGCCTTATTGCCTTGCAGTGGAAATTCATACCAATTCAAACGGGAAATGGCTTATTGTCAATTTTTATAATTCTTTTACCAAGAGCACGCCAAACGAACATTTAGTCAGTCTATATGATTTTTTGCAAATGTATGATGATAAAAATAAGAATCCCTATTCGGTTATAGTGCTTGGTGATTTTAATGTTCATCGTTGTTCAAGCAACTGTTTTGTATTGGACAGTCTAGGTCCTTCAAACCAAGGAAATATTCACTTTGAACATACACCGCAGGGTATGTTCCTAGATGAGCTCCTCGCTGGAAATGCTTTGGTTCATCCCGCTAATCATTTGGATGATATTCCAACATATAAAGGAAATGGCCTGGGCTCCACCATTGATTATATTTTTGTAAGCACAACCTTAGTAGATAATGTAACACAGTACAAGGTCAACTGGTCTATTCATGGTGACCATAATTCTGTCCAGATGACCTTGTCTGACGACCTAAGGAAAAGAGATTCTGATAATCTTACTGTTGGAACTCTGGATATAAGGCCAACTGACCAATCACGTCGTTTGAAATGGTGCCGAGTAGTACCAAAGGACTTTAATGAAAATTTGTTGGGAAAGGTTGGGGATGAAATGTTTACGTGTTTGCAAGATGGAATCATTGGTGAAGTGGTCCTGACAGCTTATGGCAAAATCTGTTCACAGGTCAACAGTGACCTTAAAAAAGCATATAAGGCCAAACCCATGGATGGGGAGAAATGGTTTGATCATAGTTGCTCACTAGCCCAACGGAAGTTAATGAGAGCTTTGAAAGTTGTCCCACCTGACAAAGCAGAAATCGCTTTACTCAGGAAAGCCTATAAAAAGGCCCAGACTAAGAGTAAAAATGAAATTAGGGAAGAAGCTTGGAATGAACTTTTATCTATAGATGTCATTAAAAATAGTGCCAAATTCTGGTCCGTGGTAAACAAGCCCTTTTTTAATCGCAAAAGTAATAATGAGCTTGACTGCGGTATTCAAGAAGAAAAATGGTTTAGTCACTTTAAACAGGTGTATGATGGAGACGGTTCCAGGGTGGCACCTACATTAAACCTGGAGAATTATACTCTGTCTTTTACTGAATTAGAGGTCACACATGCCATCATGCAAATGACTAGCAATAAGGCTCCGGGACCTGATGGAGTCCCGGCAGACCTTTTTAAATCAGACATAAAAACTTGGTCTATAATTTTATTCAACGTTTTTGTTAATGCATGTCAACTGGGTCTGCCTCCTACCTGGGCGAAATCTGTCATAATACCTATATATAAAAAAGGCGACAGAGGTGATCCGAGCTGTTATCACCCAATATCTTTAATAGATTCCTCTGTGAAAGTACTGGGGAGGGTGGTCCTTGCCCAACTGACTAGTTGGTTAGAGGAGACAGGAACACTCTCTAAGGCCCAGTACGGATTTAGAAAAGGGATGGGCACCATAGATCAATGCCTAAATTTACAACTATTAATAGGCAAATATACGGTGGCCAAGAAAGGAGTCTTATTGGTAGCCTTTATGGACCTGTCATCGGCTTTTGACCGTGTAAATAGGTCAAAACTGTGGTCCTTGCTCTTATCCCATGGAGTAGACAATAACGTCGTCTACTTCTTAGCTGACCTACACAGGGATCTAACGGCCACGGTACGGTATGACCAATTGGGCAATTGTACAAAAGACATACCCATATCTAATGGAGTTAGACAGGGGTGCATTTTGGCACCCCTGCTTTTTACGCTTTATATAAATGAATTAGATAATGCTTTAATCACCTCTTGTAATGACATCCCCCGTGCAGGGAAATGTTTAATTCTTGCACTTTTATACGCCGATGATGCCGCCCTACTTGCAAGAACGGGAGTGGGCCTTCAGTTACTGCTAGATTCATTTGCGGGTTTTATGAAGGCGTTGGATTTAACTGTTAATTTTGCAAAATCGCATGTTATGGCTTTTGGTCCGAAATTAACAAAGATTAAAACTTTTAAATGTGGGGGCCACCCATATCCAGGGTATCATCATTCCCTTACTTGGGCGTTCTTTTTGATGATCAAGGTTCTTGGGTAACCCAAATAACTGCAAAAAAGATTGTTTTATCTAGAGCGACTGTGGCTGTTCTAGGTTTCGCTAGAAAGTTAGGTGCCAGGCCAATGAAGGCCCTTATTCAAGTCTATAGAGCCAAGTGCTTCTCTTTGGCAATGTATGGAGCTGAGGTATGGGGTATTAAAAATGTTAAAAGTATACAGATTGTTGAGGATAGGTCTTTAAAAAACCTCCTTTCAGTCCCGATCTCGACTGCCAATTATAATGTCCATCAGGAGCTTGGAATTGGTTTTGTAGAAGACTCCATTGCCCTGGCCCCATTACTGAAATGGATCAGCATCTGGTTAAACCCGGATTTACAGCTCAATCGCACGATCATGAAAGATTGTATATCACTGGATTATGGGTCACGCATACCCTGGCTGAAATATATTCAGAACCTGGCAATAAAGCTAAGTAGACCTGAATTATATCAGTCACCAGAAGCCCTAGTAAAGGGAGATACAAAATGGTGTAAAGAAACCTTTATGCATATAGCTACCATGGATAGGGAAGGGAATGAGCTGGTAAAGGGCACCGTTAGGGCTCATCAGCTATGTAAAACAACACCATCCATAGAATCATACCTAGGATTTGTCACAAATGTAAATCACCGTTTCTTATTGACTAGATTCAGATTAAATCAATTACACCTACTGTTTGGCGAAAAGAAAGGTTGGAAAAGGGTTGAGGATCTTGGCCCTTGCTCTTGTGATAATTTTTCATTACAGGATATGACACACTTTCTTTTCTTCTGTGAGCACTTTATTGATATCAGGAAATGCTTTTTACTCCCTATATTAAAAAACAAAGGCTTTGTGCAGTTGAGACCTGCTCTCCTTTACCTTCAAATGTTAAATGATGTTTGGGAAACCTATAACATTGCGAATTTTTTATCTGCTGTAATTAGATTTTTGAGGCAATGAACTGTATCCTCTTTTAAATCCTTTTTAAATGGAATTATTACTTTTTTTAGCCTTAGTGACTATTTAAATTGAAATCTGTATCCTTTTAAGTGTTTTTATAGTAGTATGCTTTTATGGTTTGCATTTAAACCGAATAAAGACTTTTGACTGACTGACTAAGATTTGCAAATTGAATGTAAGTTTAATCCATCAGAAAATCCCATCCATCAAGATCCAAGTTACAACTTCAAATGAAGCTTACTCAATACATAATAAGTTTACATGACATCCATATTATTCTAAAATGACATACATGTGTTCCAGACTAAGATGATGTCATTTAAAGTGACATACCACACACCTCCCCTCCTTAATAACAACAAAATAAAGTAATATGAAAACAAGTATAAACACTAAACATAATCTGTAAGATAACCAGGATGTTTGATAGTCCTAGAAGAGCAACAAGTGTTTTCAGAAACATTTCTATCATCATTCATTTTTTTAAATGAACCATCAGAAGTAGAAATTGTATTGTCTACTTGTACTCCCAATCTTCCTTTGACCACCACCACTCTGTTTAAATTCCAAATGCGATGATCCTGAGTTTTAATGGCATTCTTAAAAACCTTGATTACAATAAAAGGTTTACTGAATTTAGAAGTAGAGTTACCTCCCAGACCAGGCTGCTTAATTATGACCTGATCACCAACTTTCACCACAGTTTTCTTAACAGCATTCCTTATGTCAAAATACATTTTCCTTTTATTAGCTTTCATGTCTTCTCTCTTTTGCATGTCAATGCCATCACACATACCTTCTTTTCCTTTAGCTAATTCTTTAATATTCTATAATATTAACACAAGAAGGTTCCACCAATGTGTTAGGTTTTCTGCCACGAAATAAAATGAAGGGAGTTTTCCCCATGGTACCATGAGGAGACATTCTGTACTCTTCAACCTTTTTCAGGACTTCATCTTTCCAATCTAGGGACAAAGATTTAGCCAAGGTAATGGTCTCTTTTGGAACTCTGTTACATCTCTCAACCATTCCGTTGGATTCTGGGGGGGAACAACCTTTACAACGCAACTTTTACAATGCACTAACTTTACAACGCATTTTTTACAACGCATAATCCATTACAACGCATGACATTACAACGCATGACACTACAACGCATTTTTAAAAACTACCTTTACAACGCATTCCATTACAACGCATACTACCATTACAACGCATACCATTACAACGCATAATATTACACTACACTATCCAACACTTACCCTACTGTTGCACCCCCTGGAGTTAGAATAGTAATTTTTACCCCTATACTATCCAACACTTACCCTACTGATGCACCCCCTGGAGTTAGAATAGTAATTTTTACCCGTATACTATCCAACACTTACCCTACTGATGCACCCCCTGGAGTTAGAATAGTAATTTTTACCCGTATACTATCCAACACTTACCCTACTGATGCACCCCCTGGAGTTAGAATAGTAATTTTTACCCCTATACTATCCAACACTTACCCTACTGTTGCACCCCCTGGAGTTAGAATAGTAATTTTTACCCCTATACTATCCAACACTTACCCTACTGTTGCACCCCCTGGAGTTAGAATAGTAATTTTTACCCCTATACTATCCAACACTTACCCTACTGTTGCACCCCCTGGAGTTAGAATAGTAATTTTTACCCCTATACTATCCAACACTTACCCCACTGTTGCACCCCCTGGAGTTAGAATAGTAATTTTTACCCCTATACTATCCAACACTTACCCTACTGATGCACCCCCTGGAGTTAGAATAGTAATTTCTACCCCTATACTATCCAACACTTACCCCACTGATGCACCCCCTGGAGTTAGAATAGTAATTTTTACCCCTATACTATCCAACACTTACCCTACTGTTGCACCCCCTGGAGTTAGAAAAGTAACTTTTACCCCTATACTATCTAATACTTACCTTAAATGTAATTTAATATTATGCGTTGTAATGGTATGCGTTGTAAAGGTAGTATGCGTTGTAATGGAAATGCGTTGTAAAGGTATTTTTTAAAAATGCGTTGTAGTGTCATGCGTTGTAATGTCATGCGTTGTAATGGATTATGCGTTGTAAAAAATGCGTTGTAAGTGCATGCGTTGTAAAAGTGTGCGTTGTAACGTCATACATCCATTCTGGGTGATATAAAGCACAAGTTTTGTGAATGATACCTCACAAGCCCAAAAACTATTCCATTTCTTTGGAAGTAAGCTGAACACCATTGTCTGTTAAAATAGACTCAGGCAAACCCTCCTTAGAAAATAACTCTTTCAAACACTGTACTACATAATTTGAATCTATTGTTGACAAAAAGAAAACTCCTGGCCAACGGGAATACATATCAATTATTACCAATATATATGTTTGCATGCCACCATGATGAATTGGACCTAGTATATCCAAAGAAATGTCCTGCCAAGGATGAGATGGACGCCTTCTTATGATCACATGTGGACATTTAGAGTTATCACTTAACATGCATGGCACACAATGTCAAACCACACGCTCTACTAGCTTGTTCATCCCTGGCAACCAATATGACATCCGCAACCTTTCTTTGCTGTTAGTAAGACCAGAATGAGTTGCATGAACAAGATCCACGAATTCATTACTGAGACTACACGGAGGAATCAACCTGGTTCCATAAAACAACAACCCGTCTTCAACAGACAATTCATTTCGTACAATCCAAAATGGTTTCATAGAGTCAGAATCAGTCTTTCCCTTGGTCCACCCCTTTTTAGCAAACTCCATCACATCTGTCAAAGTAGAATCATTGGCCAACTCTTCCAACCACCTTTTCTCTGAAATAATTTCACGATGTACCACACACCAATTCATTTGAGTCATCATATTCCTCATCCACGGTGGATTCACAGGGAATAAGACGCGACAAAACATCAGCAATTCCACTATCAATTTCTGGAACATATTTTAGTGAAAAACTATATTCTTGCAAACCAATAACCCATCTGGGGGTTCTGCTTGAAATTAGATCAAGACCCTTCTTGTTAAAAATTTCCACTAATGGCTTGTGGTCAGTGCGAACCTCAAAATTATACCCCATAAGAATTTCTTCATTGCCCAAAAGACCGCAAGAGACTCCCTTTCTACCACCGAAAATCTGGTTTCAGGATCTCTCAAACTTCTTGAAAGAAACATGACAGTTTGCACACCTGATGGACCATGCTGTTATAAAACAGCCCCTAAACCTTTCTCACTAGCGTCTGTAACCAGAATAGGTTTGATGGTGGGATCAAAGCTCTTAAGTGAGGGAGCAGAATTTAGTTTTCCCTTGACACTTTTAAATTCACTCTCACATAACTCTGACCATTTAAAGTCAATGCCTTTGCGTAATAAAGCTCTCATATTTACAGTTGAGTTTGCAAAATTCTTTACAAAGTTCGCATAATATTCTACCATGCCTAAGAACTTCATCAAATCATTCTTATAAGTGGGAGAGCTCATGTTGCAAATGGTATTAATCAGATCACTTTTTGGTTTAACCCCATCACTATATATATTGTTACCTAAATAATTTATTGAATCGACTCTGAATTTACACTTCTCCATTTTTATGGTAAGATTACACTCACACATCTTTTCCAACACCATTCTTAAACGAGCATCATGTTGTTCCACACCATCACCAAAAATGAGAATATCGTCCAGGTATATACATACTTCAGGAGTGTCTCTAAGTACATTTTCCATGGCCCGTTGAAAAACAGATGAGGCTGATACTAATCCAAATGGCATTCTAATAAATTAAATGTGACGAAAGGTGTTATAAAAGATGTAAAATCTCTGCATGATTCTTCTAACTCAATCTAATGATAAGCAGAGGTTAAATCTATTGTGCTCCACCTAATAAAACTAACAGTTCAGTGATATTTGGCAAGGGATAACGATCCACAATCACACATTTATTTAGTTGTCTCAAATCAATGCAGAGACGCAAATCTCCATTAGGTTTTCGAGCTGCGACCACTGGGGCCAACCATTCCGTACCCTCAACCTCTTCAATAATTCCAGAACTCTTGAGTTTAATTATCTCTTTTTGCATTTCCTCCTTTACAGATAAAGGTACATTTTGTACTTTGCAACATACAGGAGCTGAACCTTCTTTCAACTTGATTTTATGTTGATAGCCCTTTAGACAACCTAACTCATGTTTGAAAACACCTGGAAATTCTTTCTTAATATTATGTAAAAATTCAGTTTCATCAGAGTTTAACACAGAACACACTTTATCTTTGATTTGAATCGGAAGATCTGCATTTGGATCAAGAAATACACCTAAATCTCCTTGATGTAACCAATTAATTATACTATCACCTCTTTTTGATACATAAATCTTACCAGATGCAAACCTGTCTTTATATTCAATCAAACCAGTAAAATATCCATGTAACTTTATAGGCTCTCCACCATATGCCAATGGAATAATGTCAGGTTTTATGAGTGAAACTTTGTCTTTCAATTTAGATTGATAAAAATCATTAGATACAATTGTAATCTTTGCACCCAAATCAAATAAAACTTGAGTTGTTTCCCCTTCAACAACAATATTGTCAAAAGGACAAGATTTTTTACTAGTCTCACTCTGAACTTGGATGATAATTTTTCCACATTCAAAATTATCACCACCCACTGCATTGTCTCTCATAAACTTGCTACAGTTTTAACTTTTGGTGCAAATTTGCTTTTGCACATAGAAACAGAATGACCTTTTCTTTTACACCTTGTGCAAGTTTGACCTAAAGCAGTACACCTCTTATCATTAGCAAGATGAACCACTCTACCACATCTATAACACTTCCTTTGTTCTAGAAATGTACCCTTGTGATCATCTTTACTCAATGTTAGAACATTTTTACCATTCTCAACTCTACTATCGTTTTTATCTTTAACTTCTTGTATTTTTACTTCTTTCTCGATATTCTTTTTTATAACTTCTACACATTTCAAAGAATGTTCTATTCTCTTGGCTACAGTGAGAACCTCATCTAAGGTGGGTTCATCACGTAACCAAAGCTCTTCCCTAACTTTTTCAATGTTGCACACAAACATGAACTGATCACGAATGCGTTCCTCAGCTAAATTTTCAAACTTACGCGAAGAGGCACGTTTTCTTAGATCAGTGACATAACCTTCAATAGTCTCTTCCTCTTTTTGTGTTCTCTTTGCAAAGTGATACCTCTCTAAAATTGTGCTTATTTTTGGTAAATAATGTTTATCTAACTTTTTAATACATATTTCATAGTCATTTAAATCTCTTGCTTCTGCAGAAGACAGATCAGGTAGATGGTCAAATACGCCCTGACCTTCTGAACCCAAACAATGGAGAAGTAATGACGACTTTCTCTCAGCACTTAGTGAACGACCACAAAATCAGGAATATCTTTCAAACACAACCTTCTATTTTTTACATTGTATTAGTGGAACTCCAGGGCTAGAAAGGAAAAAAGGCGCTGCAGTGACATTCTGCATTTTAAATTATAAATGATCAATTAGTAACAAACTATTCTTATCAAACTATTCTTATGTTAACTAATAATAGAATGAATATTACTAAAATAAGATTTCCCTTCATTTAGGTAACAATTTCAAAAATAAAATTGTGTGTGTGCGTATCACAGAAGATATAACACGCCAAATACTCAAAATATATTATCTGCAAATCAAGAAAGTTAATTAATTAAAAGAGAAAAAATAAACTTGAAAGAAATAACCTTCAATTCACGAGTGTGCGTGTCACTGAAACTTAAAATATCCTTTTGTTTAAACTTCCAGGACAAAGTCAATAATTTCCGCAGCGCTTATTCTGAAGACATCCGGAGATCGTCTTATGGTGTTGCTAAGTAACACTAATACACAACCAGCTCTATAAAATGGCGGTCACGTATTTTCACGTTGCGTGACACGTACTGATGTTAAAGCTGAAACTGAGATGTGCTGACGCGAAAGGTGAAGCGAACGCAGAGGAGAGATGACGCTTTAACAAAGAGAACTCTCCACTGAAGAAGATCTTAGATCCATGTGCTGTATTCAGTAAGTTTATTTTCGAACTTTGCTGTTTATTCGCCTGCAGGATTAACTAAAGTTATGATTCAAAAGATGCCACACGGTAACACAAGTTAAGATTTGGGATGTGCTATACGAGTTTATCATGAATCTTCTTGCCACGCAACCAAATCAAATAAGCATGACGAGCCAGTCAAACCAAATGATGCATCCAGACAATGTTGTCGTAAACGTACTTGAAACATTAAAATCACTGTCGCGAGAGCCAAACACTGGATTTTCCTTGCATATGCAAATGAAGATTCACAGACAACTTCCTCTGTATAAATAAGCACTGCAATAGGGAACGAGTCACATCCCTTCACATACCTTTAACAGGATAAGGAATGTATTTATATACAGATTTAGACTTCCCAGGTTACGGCGAAGCTCCCAAAATACATAGAGAATTAAAGTCTGATGTGCTCATTAATTTAGGGATGAGCCCACATCGACACTTCAATCTCCCAACCCACTAGTTATTAACAGGGCAAAAATGGGGTGAAGCTCCCAATCCCAATAAAATCTGCAAGGTTCTTCGCCACTTTTTAAATAGGTCGTATAAGAGTCCAACAGCTTGAAGTAACTTGAGTATAAATATCCAGTTAATCCAAGATTTTCAAAGGTGATGAAAATGATCAAATTAAAGAATTAAGATATTTCACACCAAGTCCTTTGTATTGAGATCTTCTTGACATCCTGCCAACTACGCCACTGAAGCATTCTTGATACAAAAGAATGGCTAAGATTTGTAAATTGAATGTAAATTTAATCCAACAGAAGATCCCATCCATCAATATCCAAGTTACAGCTTCAACTGAAGCTTACATAACAAGTTTACATGACATGCATAATATTCTAAAATGACATACATGTGTTCCAGACTAAGATGATGTCATTTAAAGTGACATACTACAGTGCTCTATTTGGAATCACAGGTGAATTTGCGACCACCCAATTGGCACCTGTAGTGGCCTACAACTGGTGGAAGACCCAGCATTTCCGGCCATTTTTTCATTTGTATTGTTGGTCTCGCAACTTTTACTAGTTCTTGGAGCAAGTTCCTGCCTCTTTTGAACATAAACATTGGTTTAGGGATGTTAAAATCAGATAATATTTTCCAGTTTTTTAATATGATCTGTTTGATCTGATTGGCTTTAGGATTTAAGTCAAAACGCAAGTTAATGGTAGAGAATTGCTTTTATTTTTAGGTGTCAAAATTGTTTCACGGAGAGTGTACAATGTCCGTTTCATTGCTCCTTGTGCACCCTCTGACTATCAATTTGTAAACCAAAGTTCTGGCATCCTTGCAATGGTCTTGGGCGAAAGCTGGAAAATTGCAATAGAGAATTACGGTCAGTTGATTTAATATATAGACTGACAGTAAAGTGATGTTGCTTGGCTTCATTACAAAGATATAAAAAGGTATATTTTGTAGAATCATGTGTCATTGAAAATCTCTGAACTTCAGTCCTCTGATTCAGCCATTCATCAAACCTTATCAGAGCTGGCAGGGTGGCTGTCCAAGTCATAAACACATCATCGATGTAATGATACCACATTTTTATGGTCTACCTAAAAGAACTGTCTGTCTCAAAAATCCACTTTAAAAAAAAAAATACATGAATAAATTAGATATTTCCGGGGCAAGTCTACTACAACCCATGGCCACACTCTTGATTTGTAAGAGCAACAACATTTTGAATGAGAAAGAATTGTTTTTAGACAGATGGTGGCAACATAATGACAGAAATTCTGTGGGCACTGTATGTGGTTGTGTCCTGGAATTCATGACCTCAATGAGATCTGCAGTAGCTGCATCTTGAGGGATATTGCTATATAGGGCCTTAATGTCAAACGTCCCTGGAAAATTCTTTGTGTCGAACGAAGAACCTTAAATTTTGTTAATATGGTCAATAGAATCCCACACATATGCTTCATTAGTAGCAACATAAGGTTTCCGAAATGTATCAATATATTGTGCTAGTGGTTCAAGGAGGGCACCACACACTGTGATAATGGGTCTCCCTGAGGATGAGTGAGTTGTTTGTGTATCTTCGGAAGAATATAATAAACAGGAGCACAAGGATCCTTTTTTATTCAGAAATGTGTATTCTTTCTGGCAAATCCATCCTCCTCTAATGCCAGTAGTGTGGCTTCATTAATCTTGCCTACTAGTTTGGGAGTGGGATATTTACTGACTTTCCAAAAATGGATTGTATTACTTAACTGGCATAAAACCTCCGGCTTGCATCTTGTGACAAGCTGACAGAGTACTGCATCTGCTTACTTCTCCAAGAAATAGCAGCTCTCTTGGCCAAGGGAGCCATAGAGAGGGCACCGGCATCAGAAGTAGGTCATGGTTGCTATTCCAACTATTCTCTGGTACCCAAGAAAGACGAAGGCCTTATACTGAACGTGCTCCCTCTCAGTTTCTTTCTGAAGAAGGAGAAATTCAAAACACTGCCCTGGGCCTGGAAACTGGATGGTAGCATTGGATTTGCAGGACGCCTACTTCCACATTCCCGTCCTGCCTGCCCACAGACTTAATCTGCAGTTCACAAGCATTTTCAGCTCACCATGCACCTCTTTGACCCTACCAACACCCCTCTAGTGTTTGCCAAGGTGATGAAAGTGGTTGCAGCTCATCTGCAGAGATCAAAGGTGCCAGTCTTAATGAATGGCTGCTCAAGGCGGGCTTGCCCGAGGCAGTCATCTCCCACTTACAGACTACAGCGCACCTCCTGCACTCGCTGGGATTCACCCGAAGTCACACTTGGCCCCTTCTCAGGCGCTCCCTTTCATGAGGGCTGTTCTGAACACAGAGCATGTTCGGGCTTATCTTCCTGAACAGCGAGACCAGGATGCTCATGCTATGATATCAATGTTTCAGCCTCTGTCCTGGATTTTGGTGAGGCTGATTCCGATGCTGCCTCCTTTATCCTGCTGGTAACATTAATGTGGGTTCTGAAGTGGGTCCACCAACAAAGACCTGGCATTGATAGGCACTTTCAACAAATTGTATGTATGAATACGTAGGATTACTTATAGGGCGATATATTTATCTATTCCACAAATCAGTAGTTCTATATCATGAACTCTGACCTAATCCCCCATGCCTTACTAAATATTTATTTTTTAAATTCCCACAGTAGGGAGAAGTACCAGTCAGCAGACAGTTCACACAACCAGCACCAATCAACAAATGGGTCTATATATATATATATATATATCACACAGACAGAAAGGTGCAGAAAAGTGTAGGGAAATGAGAAAGTATCTCACGTGCGCACCACCATAGGAGCTACTGGCAGGTTCTCACCAGCTTGCCCACATATTTATCATCATCGATGACTTTCTCATATAAAGTAAAAAATAGTCCAGTGCGGGAAAGGTGTGAAAAATTGAAAAAGAAAAGCAAGACCCCTAGGAAGAGAGAGACACAAGAAGTCTCAAATAAAAATGGTACTTTGTCTCATGTTCGCAGACAAACCTCCAGGAAGGTACTGCTCAGGTTTCTATTCTACGGTAAGGAATATGCAGCTAGATGTCTCTATCAGACGAACAAGTTACTTACCTCCGGTAACGCTTTATCTGGTAGAGACTCTATCAATTCCTTACCAACCCACCCATCCTCCCCACTCTGTGAATGGATTTTAGAGTTAAGGGCTGTTCACCTCACTTGTGGCACACGCAATGCCAACAATGCCACGAGAAGCTGAACAACACCACCTACCGGCGCACAGTGAAACTGCTCACTAAAACATTCTGGATCCAGTCTGACGCCTGGGGATAAATTCTAAGGTAAGGAATCTGTGGCTAAATAGAGTCGTACTAGATAAGGCATCACCAAAGTTGAGTAATTTGTTCATCTTGTGTGACATGTTTGGTTGCACTGGTAGAAATATAGGCACTTATATGGATACATATAGGGTTTACATTTTGCTGTTTTTTCCTATTCATAGTTATAAACAAATGTATTTAAGCAAAATCAGATTACAATCTTATTGCAAATATCCATAGTGTGGAGATGTAATCCTCATCAAATGATTAACATGGGACTTAACACTTGCAATGCAGCAATAAATGTATGAATCTGTTATTACACCCCCCACACACACACACATATATTTGGACATGTATATTTATAATATGTGTTGCATGCTTTTAGAGCGCAAAACATAGTGGTATAAAACTCATATTTCATAGGGAACAAAGCGATATGGAATATATAGCAGAGTTGTAAGAAAATGCCTCTTTTTGTATGATCACCCCCAAAGTTTTGGACTGATGCTGCTGGTTTTCGACTCTGAGAGTGTACAGAGGCCTGCTAACCTTAGTACCAGTGTTATTATCCGACAAAGTATATGTTTGATTAGTTTACACCCAATTAGCAGTGCTTAATTTGAGCCAGTGGTTGCTGGTGGGGACCGGCACTTATTTTTCCTCATCAAATATTTCCCAAGCGAGGCCACACAAACGGAAACGAGAGAGGAAGAGAAAGACGGAAAACCTGTCATAAAGGGAGAAAGCAGGAACCTGCAGGAGTGTGATAAAGGGAAACCCGGGGCTTGATTTAGATTTTGGCAGACGGGCTACTCCATCACAACGGTGACGGATATCCCGTCAGCTGAAATATAAATCTCAGAGGATATTATGGGATTTATATTTTGGCGGATGGGATATCTGTTTCTCTGTTGTGATGAAGTAACTCGACCGCCAAAATATAAATCAGGCCCAGAGTGTCTGGCAGTAAATTAAAGAGGCCTGGGGTGGCTTCAGGACTATACAGCCTTGGTATTACGTGTGCTGACATTTATTAGGGCTGGTCAGGCTTCTGATCACTCATTATTTTAAACATTGTGCACTGTCAAATGGTAAAACTTTACTTACTCACAAGTCCCCATTATAGGGTACCAGTGATACCTAGGGCATGTAACTCAAAGCGTTCCACCAAGGATGCGGCACCTATTGTACCACCCTGGATCTAACAACATGAAAACATGTCCCCCAGCCTGCCACTGAGAAATCGCAGGGCAGTTTTAAAATTCTAGCTCGACTTTGACATTTAAATTACTTGCAAAGCACAAACCTCCTCTTTAATGTATGTCATCCCTTACAGTAGGCCTAATTAGTATTAAGAAAGTATGCTGTACATTAAAGAGTATGACATGTATGTTTATTTGACCTAATAATAAAAACCTTCAATTGTCATTTTGACTGCATAAATGTTAGTTGCTCCATTAGTGAGGACAGGGTTACACACTGCTCAGCTGTGCTAACTTCTGAATGGAACTATTAAAGTTGATACTTCAAGGTGGTTGTTGCATTAAACCGACTTGATGCAAAAATATAAAGTAGAAACCTCTAAACCGGCCTATACACTTATTTAATTGATCTATTCAGATTCTGCATTGCCCAATCAAAATGTCAAATTACATTTCATATTATAACATTATTTTCATAAATGCACTGTCAATCCGTTGGAATTTTTAAACAAAGAACAATTTTTATTATTTCTTTTTTTCTATGTGATGTGTTTTATAATTAGCACATGACTTGAAACAGAGATTTTTTTGGTTTTACACTTATAATTTTTAGTGCAGACATATTACATATTTGATATAAGAAAAACATCCTAGACATCTATGGTATAAAAAAGCATTTGCTAGTCACTCATACTTACATTCATACAATAAAGAGTAGAAAGGAAAAAGTTTTTTCTAAGAGAAATTTTAGAAAAGAAAGGAAAACTAGGACCCTTGGATTGGTCAAATTTCTCAAATTGACAAAATGAAAAGATGTCAATTTTCAATGTCACTGTGTTGGAAGTAATGTCGCGGTCAACGCGCGTTTCAGTGGGAGACCACCTTCTTCAGGACCAACTGCAAAGTATTAGAAGATGAAATACATATAAAAGATGTCTGGGTGTCTTATGGGTCATCAGGCAGAAGGCATGTGACCCGCTGTAAAAGTCGTCTGTGCCATACAGTACAGCGATAATAATTTCTTAACCAGCCAAAATGTGGAGATACGTTTTCATTCAAAAGTTTGTTTTTATATCTCCAGATATTTTGAAATATCGACTGCGGCAATCCTGCGAGACAAAAGGACTTTTCAGAACATGAATTGGTTCCTGGAGATGGGGCCAGGCAAGAGTCCTAGTTCACATCTCTCTGTGTATATTGAAATGGATTCTGTTCATTTATTTGGGTAGATATATCCAATCCCGGCTTGTCTCTGTTTCCGCTGAGAAACATCCGTGCCAGGTAAACCGACTTGATGCCCAGGTCAAATTTAAACTAACTTTTAAAGAAATGCAGCAGTTAGAAAGTTGCAACTCTGTTGCCCATGTCTTCCTGTGGCCACTCACAGATGTTAGACACAAGAAGAAGAGTGAACGATTCTGAGGAGTAAGAACAATACAGGCCTGCCATTCGAAGAGGTAACGGAGGGGACAGAAACCTAGTACTAAACTTGTTCCCTTGTGGTTGAAATGTCAAAAGAATAATGTGGATGATGTAGCTTATGTGGATTTTAAGGCGATAAGGCACAGGGTGGAGCATTATAAACTTACAGGGGCATATCAACAACAACCGGCGATAATTATCGCTAAGCGCACTTAGCGCTAGGATAATTATCGCCGGCTAGCGTGGATTTTTATCGCTGAGATAGCGTGCTATTAGCAACGCTTATCTCAATAGCGATAAAAATCCTCATGCTAAGTGGCTAACGTGAGATTATCGCTGGAAACCCAGCGATAATCTCACGTTAGATTGTTGATAGGGACAGACAAACTTAGCCATGATATCCTCCTTCCATAGGATATCATGGCTAAGTCAGAAAAATACCAGACGTAAAAAAGCAGCGTTAACCGAGGTTAGCGCTGCTTTTTTTGTCTCTAACAGGGTTAGCGATATTCTTGATAACAGGAGAAATGTCGCTTAGCGACATTTCTCTTATTATTTTACTCTGGAACGCCTCCTTTGCATCTCATTAGTTATGCAAGGGGAAGCGTAGAGTAAAAGGGTGCTAACATGCCAATTTGCATGTTAGCAGCCTGTTGTTGATAGGGTGCTAGTTTTATCTCTGCTTTTTTGGCTTTTAAAGCCAAAAAAACAGAGATAAAGCCCTTGTTGATATGCCCCACAATGAGAGATGCATTAGAGAAAAGGAAGGGAGTTAGCAACAAACAGGTGGCCAATTTTGATGATTTGGTGCATCTCAAGAAAGGAAGGACAAGTGGGAAGGGCAGGCGAGTTGGTCGAATCCCATGAGGGTCACTGACATTTTTTTAAATGCTGTGCGAGCGAAGTGTGGAAGTGTCTGGAACCTCTGTCAGGTGTCTTTGTTCAAAGGAATGGATGTCAGCCCAGGGGTAGGTCTGGATACATTTTTGGGGATTGTGTGAGAGACACTGGTTTGTCTAGAGCGATGCAGTCCAGTGAAGGGGTGGAGAGTATGGGTATGTACTAGAGGCATGAAGACATGCAAACCTACCTTGAGATTCAGAGATTAGGTGTTGGAATAGGGAAAAACTGAAGGGGGGAAAGAAAAAAATATTCTTATGTGCATATTGTGCACGAGTACTGTGTGTGAGCCTCAGGAAGACTCCAGTAGATCTCACAACATCCTCAGCATCTTACAGCATCTTCAGCATCTTGTATCCCATGCATCAGGACCACTCTATTGAAGTCAATGGTGGTTAGCCCATAGCACTTGATACTGGGCTTGAGTCTGCTTTGGTGCAAATGTAACTGTCCTACTACTCCCCATTGGTCCCTATGACCTTCCCCTTATTGTATGTGGTCCCCCAAAGGGGTTTATAGTTTGTAAACAAGCACTGGTAACCGCAAAGTTGGGAATCTTTGTAAAATGTTTAAAGAGTCGTGGTTGGTTACTCCAGCCCAAGGTCCGTGGAGTTTCTATGTTTTGG
Organism: Triturus cristatus; assembly: GCF_964204655.1. NCBI lineage: Eukaryota > Metazoa > Chordata > Amphibia > Caudata > Salamandridae > Triturus > Triturus cristatus. The sequence goes on from NC_140583.1 coordinate 698,881,765, forward strand.
TGTCTAAACATTCATACAAATAGGCCTATTTTTATAAATTGGGGTTGGGTTTTCTTCATGTTGTGTGACTTCACTTATTTTCGGTGTTTTGGTAAATCTAGATGCTTTATACTTGTTCCTTTGTTTAAGCTGGATTGCTCTAAGCCGTAACTACCCAGGGTTGAACTAAGGTTTAACAAATGAGCTTGACTGGACCCAAGATGCTATTGAGTGTATTCCATGGTGAGGTTGCACAACCACAACATTTAATACACTACCATTTCTCACATTGGTGTTTAGTGGTGGGTTCTAATACCAGTCAGGCGGCACACTACGTTAAGCACAGATTTTTAGCTGTGTGTCTGTTTAAGCCACGCCCTTAATTACATCGTCCAAGCCCCTTTGACAGACCCCCTAGTCTTTTATTCCACCTAAAGAGCCCAGGGAGTACTGGAGGGACGGACCTCTATACCTAATCTACCATTACCTCAGTTTGTGATATTAGATATCCCTATAGATTTGCCAAGAAGTAAAATCACGGTTTGCATGTTTAGCCTTTGTAGCCCAAAGGGACATTACGAGACAATGGGCCTCCCAGCAAATTCTGACAACGAGCGAGTGGCAAGCAGGCGTGGATTGGTACAGTGGGGCCGTAGAAGTGGTTTAGGAGAGCAGAGGTTATCTGTCCAAATATTTTAGGGAAAGTTTGGGGGGAGGTAGAGAGGCTTTTATGGCCCAAGGGATGAAGAACTTCAGGTATGCATAAAAGCAAATGAAAGGTTGTGGGTAATGGAGCGGAAACAAGAAAAAGACCTCCATATAGTCAGTAAATAGATCACAAAAGATAAGGGGGCCATGTCTGCATGTCCTACTGATGAAGTACTATTGGAGAAACTGGACCTTCGATCTGCTCCATTATGTTTCTCATCTGTTTTGCTGTATGATATGTTCTTGAACAAAATGTACTAAAATATGTTTTAAACTTTTTTTTAAGAAAAGGTAATAGGATAGCACACTCTTTACACCTCTGGTGTGTGTGTGTATATGTATGTTCGTGCACATATATGTGTGTGTTCACAAACATACATATATATATATTTACATATATATATATATATATATATATATATTTTTTTTTATTTTTTTTATTAATATCTTTTTTTTTTATAAAGCCGTGAGGCGAAACGCGTCTGTCAGAGGAGGGGGTCTGCACTAATAAAGTATTTGATAATTTAATTTCTTGTCCCCGTGTGTGCTTTCCACCTGGTATCGAAGATCATTGAGTACCTGTTGTTGCTATATATATATATATATATATATATATATATATATATATATATATATATATATATATATATATATATATATATATATATATATATATATATATATATATATATATATATATATATATGTATATATATATAGATATATATATTTTCCAAGAAAATCGTATCTCTTTATGAGTTTAAAACAACAAGGCAACTACAAAAGGTGTTAGGCAGCCTCTTTCTAACAACAGTCTTAAAACTGAAAAGAAAACAGTATTGGACAGCTGAATTTGATATTCTTTTGTGATTTTTGTGTTTTAGGTTTATGAATATACATGAAGTTAAAAAGTGTTGGGAAGATAAAGGAATATTTGTAGCTCTTCGACGAAGAGTGGAAACCTGGGTCTACACTAGAGTAAAAGAAGAAATAGTAAAACCGTCGCAGTAAGTTTGCCAAGTGCCATTTAATAGGTGCATCTTTATGGCCAGCGAGGTTCACAATTTTTGCAGCAGTGAGTCGAGTGGTAAGGGGGAAACCTTACTGTTTGTGGATGAAGTGTTAAATCCTCTTTTGGCTCAGGGTAACGTGATTTTGTCATAAAAAGCCAGAAGACACACCCTCTCTCTCGCCTCTTTATTTCTGTGTGTTAACCTTTCTCCATCTGCTTGACTTTACTTCAGACTCTGTATTTCTCTCTCTATACCTATTCACCACTCTCTAACTCTTCCTACCTCTCCTGCTCCACCTCATATACTTCTTGCTCAATCATCTTGATCATTTTCATGATCACATCTGTTTACCTCTCTATTTCTTTGTCTAACGTCCTTTAATTTAATTCTACAATCCTCTCAGCCTTACCTCTCGCCTTTCCTCCTCCCTCAGTCTTCTCTACTTCATCTCTTTCTTGTTGCAGCTCATCCCTCTCTCGCTCATCAATCATTTCATTCATTTCATTTCAAAACTTTATTCGATTGTTTAAAAACAGTCATAAAAGCACATGGCATTAGTAATACAATACAATACATAAAATGATAAAATAACAATACATTCGGTTAACGATAAGAAAAATGGAGCAGGAAGGGAGGGTAAGCCAGATGGACAACATCTACGAGTATCATTTCACATGTAATTTCAGTAAATCATACTTTTCCTGACGGACACAGATTGCAAAAGAAAGGTCGCTGTAAAAAAGCATACATCCGGTTCGTCAAGTGCAAATCGCAGATCCGACATTAGACGCTGAATATTTTTCAAAAAGTGGTTTGAGGTAGGCTATTCGGAGATATAAATACAGAGGGCAAAGAAGCAAAAAGTGCTCGGTACTCTGCTTCGAAGTCCCATCACAGGGACAGGGCATTGCCGTATAATTATTAATCAACGGAAAGGCCACTAAAATGTGGGCAATACCTAGACGTAGTCTGGTGAGGACAAACTGATGAGATTGTTTGGTGACCACTTTTAGGTACTTGGCGAAACCTAAACTTGCCTGGTTAAGGGAGTAGTAAAATTGGTGAGTAGCCATCGAGCGGGTTATGTCTCTACGCACTTTGGATTTAATCCCCAAGTAAATACTTTTTAGCTCCTTTTTTGAGGAATCTACAGCCCTGGCAGGGTCCACAAAAACATTCATATCGAATATCTCTCTATAGGATAAGATCACGTAATTAAGCCATGGGATCTGGTTATGTTTATCCAAACGGAGGCAGTCTTGGATAATTTTCCTAGTGAAGCCAGTTTCCTCCTTTGCCCAAATCGATCTCCAGGTCATTAGTGGGCCTAGCCCCGTAAGGTCAGTCAGGTATTCCAGCCCAACCTCAAGGTGGGACAGTCCAGTGGAGGCTGAAGTTGGAAGGCAAAGAAGCCTCTTTAAAAAGCTATTTTCCTCCACCTGGAGGTCTCCATGCGACAATGACCCCAAACCCCTGATCCATAGAGGGCCACAGAAGCACATCTAAGGCGGTAAATGTGCAACATATCACAAAGACGCCGGCTTCCTAATTTTGAGGCGAATTTAAAAACACCAGAAATGGCTTTGCCCATCTTCGCCTTAACGTTACAAATCTCCTGTGCCCACATGCCATTACTACTGAGAGTGATGCTTAAATAGCAAAATGTATCCACCACTTGTATCTTTTGGTCCACAAACTGGAAGGATCTCAAGTTTTTTATTTTCTTACCACAAGCCATAATAAACGTCTTGGAGTTATTGATTTTTAATTTCCTCCCCTGGCTAAAACTAAAAAAACTATCCATTAATCTCTGCAGACCCACTGGAGTTCTAGACAATAAAACAGTATCGTCTGCGTAGAGCAGTACAGGAATGGCTTGGCCCTTGGCTTGTGGTGCATCAGCGGGGACCAATCTCAATTCAGAGTCCATGTCATTAATAAAAAGAGAGAAGAGCAGTGGGGCAAGGACGCAACCTTGTCTAATACCTGATTTGACCTCAACATCATCAGTGCATTCACCCGCTTGGCCATAACGAATCCTGGCCGATAGTTTACTGTATAGTCTGGCCAGAAAATAAATAATTGCGGGTGGGGCGCCCATATTTAATAACGTGGTCCACAGAAGGGCATGGTTCACCAAATCGAAAGCGCTGGACAAATCAGCAAAGCAGAGGAATAAGGAGCCCTGTTTGGCTCGGGTGTATTTACCTATGATAAGATCTAAATTAACACACTGCTCAACGGTACCAATGCCCCTACGGAACCCAAATTGGGAGTCAGCCAAGATACCATTGACCTCTGCCCATTCCTCCAGACGCTGTAGGAGCACCCTACTCATAATTTTTAGGGAGGAGTCCAGAAGGGAGATAGGGCGGTAGTTCTTTGCCTCGCTCCTATCGCCCTTCTTGTAGATTGGTATAATAATTGATTCACCCCATGTAAGAGGGGTGCTTACCATAACAGCCGCGTTGAAGACTTTGGTCAAAAGAGGGCCCCACAAAAGAGTGTCAGCTTTGTAAAGGTCTATCGGCACCCAATCAGGCCCTGGGGCCTTTCCTCCCCTGCTGTTTTGGATGGCAGTAACTACCTCGTCAGTTGTAATATTTAGGGGAAGGTTTGGACCAAGGGCTGCTGCTCTAGGGCACGTACTAGTTTCCCCCCCTGGATTAAAAATGCTATTATAAAACACAACCCAGTTTTCTTCACTAACCTGGGCTGACAATACTGGGTAAGCCTCCTTCTGATGCAAAAAAGGACTATTCACAGTGCTCCAGAAGAGTTTACTGTCCCGCAATTCGGCTGCTTTGGAGAAATTATCCCAGGCTTCCTCCCGTAATTCATGCTTCCTGCGGGACAATTGGTCCTTATAGTTTGCTCTGAGGGATTTAATCATTAAATCCATGCCCTTCTTTTAACTGCACTTCACTAAATACCACTCTGTCACTACCACTTTGTTAATTTTTGAGCGGGCCGGGCACATAAGTTCTAGACCTGTTCTAGAGTCACACTCCAATGGTTCTTTGTTGCAGGATGAAAGTGTGAAGGGGAGAAAAGTCGATGGAACACCATCCAGTTAACCAATACTTCTCCTTGATGCATAATAACCCAGGCACAACTACTTAGGTTAGTTAGTTTATTACAACGACAAAAATAGCTGAACATAGAGGTACCGCAATACGAGGGTAAAGAAATACAAAGGAAGTAGCATGAAGCCAAATCTGCGCATCCAATTTAGACGGTGCAACATAAGAACACAGTTAATTCAAGAAGTAGGATACAGAAAATTAGGAAGCATGACTCCAAATTTCCCTGCATCGAGGTTTGGTGAGTGAAAAGCATTAAATCTATCTCTACTGAAGGTAGTGACCCGATTAGGGTCACCCGGGTCACTCACAAACACCTCTCAGCCTTCCATACAAATGAAGAGTTGGTCAGACAGTAGAGTATACAAACCAATATATTTATTCAGGTACACTCGAGTGGAGCCCAGTCTGCCCAGTCTCTTAGGATTGCTGCAGAGGGACTGACATCAGCAAGCATGACATTATGTACAATTCAGAACCAATGAAGGCACACCCACAATGGAATTTACCAGGCAGATGCAGCTACACAAAGAAGTAGAGAAGGATACGTTTCAATCCTGAGGCCGGGCACACACTATCTACTGCTCAATGTCGTTCCGTCCGTGCCCACCGCTAGACTAGTGGAAGAAGGCCTCTATCTAGTGGGAAAGGTATGCGCTAATAAGAACAGTGTATTCATGGAGAATTAACAAGGCCCAACCTTGGTAAAAAAAATGAGAGTTATCAAAAGTTGCGTTTGTAAGAAGGGGAAGATTAGTTTCGATCATGGTTCTAAACAACGGCCAAACATATAATGGTGCCGCGAATGTTAACTTACATAGAACTATACATAATCAACACAGTGAAAACATTTTCAATCTAACACTACTCTAACGTTAAGGTGACCCCCTAAAATATGCATTTTCTAAAGGAAGGATAAAAGGTGTCAGCACGTGGAGTCTCCCTAAGAAGTCTCTCCACGATCAATGGGTCAAGCAGCATAAAGCTACCAAAGACAGAGCTTGTTCTAGGATGCTCTCTCTCTGAAGGCAAAGGAAAAAGTAGCACTCTATCCCTTCAAACAACCAGTTGTCCACAAGTAGCTCTCCCATAGTGCATTTTGAATCATGACATCCACCCTGGGTACAATCCTGAAGGTAATTTTCCACAATGTCGACATTGTGCCTTCCTTGCTGCAATTTGTCCTTGGTTCCCAGCTGTGCATAATTTTTAAAATAATAAGTGCCGGGGCCCTGACCAGGAGGCCACTGCAGCTTGCACCACCCAGTGCCCCTGTCCTCGCTGGCAATGATAGTATAAAAACAGCAATTAACCATCTCTCTCGCCTGAAAGTGCGACAGTTCGGACTATTCCAGGTCCCCAAAGCTAAAGGAATGGCTGGGGATGTAGGTATTAATTATTTTTAATATATATTGTATTCATAAACAACCGTTGTGCTGCTCATCTCTAAATTAGATGAGCAGCACCACCATGTGGCAGACTGTCATAAGTGTGGTGTTGACAATTAAGTGCATTGCTGAGCACCGGAAACCAATTAAGGGGCATATTATCAAGCACGGCGTAAACATTATCGCCGTTTTAGCGGCAGAAAACTGCCGCTAAAGCGGCGATAATGGGCTTGATAATATGCCACAGAGAATTCCCATAGAAGCCCATGTTGACACCAGAACATGGGCTTCTATGGGAATTCTCAAGGGCAGGCCAGGGCTAAAGCGGCAATTATTTTAATGCCGTTTCTCGATAATATGCCCCTAAGTGAGTGTGCCAAGCACCGTAAACACCGGCTCAAATTAAGCACTGGTTCCCAGGCCTTCTGCTGTGTGAAGCACAAAGTCCTTCCTTTATCGACTCATGCCACACAATTGTAACTTCTTCTCTCCTTGTCTAATTAGTAAAACAAAGACATTATTTTGCCTAAAAAGGGCGCCTCTTTCACATGCAACACAAACGTGAGAAAGAACAGATTCCACAGCGCACATGAAATTCAAACTGTTAATTCTAAAACAAGAGTTTTCAGGGACTTGCATTTCAGGCCTACAAATTTCAGTATGAGAAAGCATCATAAAAGCTTTAGAATTCACATAACATCAAGGCAATTTCAACTAATGCATTTACCTATATATGGAACAACATTATTAATAAACACATCGAATACATGAATAATTGCCAGTTGCACAACACGAGTCCTTCATGTTAATGTTTTTTGCTTGTTACATTCATTTTCTACGTTGATTCTCCGCGCTGCTTGTCAATGGCCTAAAATACATCACGTTTTCAATGTTAATACATTTCACATTTCTTACACTTCACGTTAATACAGCAAACAATTATATGTAGGTGGGCTGTACATGTGATTTTGACGCACTACTACAACTGAAATAAGAATCACACTCTAGACCACCCTCTTCCTCTCCTTCTCTGTCTGACCTACCCTTCTGTCCGATGTCACCTTTAATGCTTTCTCTCAGTTTCTGTCTTTCTGGCTACCTCACATTTCTTTCTTTACCATACATCACTCCCTATACAGCTATTACTTTACTTATGTTCTCTTTCAATTTTATCACTCTCTTTATGCAATTCTCTACCTCTCTGTTCTTCTCCTACCTCTTGCCCCCTAGCTTTGTTTTTACTCAGTAAAAACGGAATGGCTAAGGGCCTAATTTATATGTCGGTAGAGAGGGAACTCTGTTGCAGTGATGACAGAATTCTTTTTCCACCAAGATTTGAGTCTTCCTGCCCGATTTAGAATCGAGGTACAATAATGCTTTGATGACGGCAGAGATTGTTCCATCGTGGCTGTGGTCAAACCCTTCCGATGGCCCTAGGGAGTAAGGGCTGGCAGCAGTTTGGCTATATATCCGCCCATCTAATTTAGATGGGCTAACATACAGCTGGTTTTTAATGCCTGTCAACACAAGGAAAACTTTGGCGGTAAGGGCCATGGAAAGTGCTCTCATGCAAGGGGGGCATTGTTTTTTGTTTGTTTTTTTATTTTGAAAAATAAAATCTGGCTATGGGATTTTCTTTTAACAAATAAAATAAAAGTGGCAAGTTTGATGTACGGCTCCGTCATATTTAAGGAACAGTCTATCAAACTTACAGTGCATTTCCAGGAACCACTGTAATGGCGGTGCCTGAAAATGCAAGAGATGTCTGCAGGGGCGGTGGACATCTCTAAATACGACAGGTGGAATACCCTCTCCTTGGTGCGATTAAAGTACTCCACGGTTGCAATGGTAATTACTTCATCTGCTAATATATATATGTATGTATATTTATATATATATATATATATATATATATAAAGATGCAGGTATAGATAGATAGATATAGATGAAGATATATATATATATATATATTCACTGAAAAAACCATAGGTTTCACACATGTTATAGTTAGCTGGACATTTCACTCGTAAAAAACCAATGAAATTCCCCCGTTATAGTTAGTGCAGGCAACTATAACTCACGCGACCGCAATCCTCTGCTGATGCTAATACTGTATTTAGACACTTATTTGCCCATGTCTTCTTCCATTACATTTTAGCTATACATATATTACAAATATTTTTTTTTCATAAAGAAACATATGTCATCAGCAGAGGATTGCGCTCGCGTGAGTTATAGTTTCCTGCACTAACTATAACGGGGGAATTTCAATGGTTTTTTACGAGTGAAATGTCCAGCTAACTAGAACATGTGTGAAACCTATGGTTTTTTCAGTGAATTTGCAAGGTTTTTTAAATGCTAATTCCTAACTATAACGTGTGTGAAACCTATGGTTTTTTCAGTGAATTTGTACGTTTTTTTAAATTCTAAGTTACTTTACGCCGTTCGTGGCGTGCGCGCCCACTTCACGCAGTTCGTTCCGTGCGCGCACAGTGAGCACGCGGTGCGCATCGCGCACCGCGCGCCCACTTTACGCAGTTAGTGCCGTGCACGCACGGTGGGCACGCGTTGCGCTATGCGCACCGCGTGCCCACGTTACGCTGGATGGGCCATGTACGCATGATGCGCTTCGCGCACCGTCCGCACACGGAGGACATATTATGCGCTTCGTTGTGAAAGGTTATCTATTAAATGTTCAGTTAGTTTATATGCCATGCACTAAAGGTGCCCTTCGGGCACATTTTGCACACAGGGTGGGGAAAAAGTGGATATTGTTTTTTTTTTTATTTATTTTTGACCGTACGCGTACGGTAAACGCAATCGGCGATTTTTCGAAAAAAAAAAAAATTACATTTTTGGCCTTGGGGGTTCTTTTGGGACACCCTAACCATGACTAGGTGGTTAGGAGCTGTCTAGCCTGCCCCTTTTCATGTTATCCGACTTTGTTTTTCCTCCCCCCCTCAGAGTGCGAGAGAGAAAATGGCGGCCGACACTTCCCGGTTTCGACCGATTCAAATGTTTACTAAGATCTAACAGCCAATCAGAATCGCGCTCGCGCACGGCACCGTACGCGTACGGTAAGCTTACCGTAAGCGCACGGTAAGCGCACGGTAAGCTGCCACAGATATATATATTGATTTAAATGCTATTTTCTCAGGAACTACTGAACAGATTTACACCAGACCTACAAAAGGCACTTCCTTGACCTGTAGACTACCTCTCTGCCAAATTTCAAGTAACTCTGTTCAGCCGTTCGGGCTGTAGCTGTGTCTAAAGGTCCTATGGAAAAATGCATGGGGAAAACGCGTTTTGGGACCCCCCTTTTTTCTCAGCCCCCGCTTGACGAATCCCCCGAGACTTTCAGGGTAGGAGCGGAGCGTAGCGCCCCATTAGTTTTGAAAATTTCGTGAGGATTCGTCGACCGGCGCCAAAGTTATTCAAAATAGAATGTTGCGGTTTTCCTATGGAAACAGGGTCCTAACTATAACTACCTACTGGCGACCGCCAGTAGGTAATATATATATATATATATATATATATATATATATATATATATATATATATATATATATATATATATATATATATATATATGTATACACATCATATATAAATATATAAAAAAAAAAGTCTGTTAAACATCCGTTAGCTCACTCTTACAATGTTTTTTTCCTACAATGAGATTAATAGTTTGGTTGGACAATGTATTCCAGTTAAAATATTGTTGGTGAAAGACAGAAAAATAGATACAAGAACAAAAAGAAATGGATTTGCCAATGCTTGTTCAAGCTTTCTTTTGAGGTCATTTTTGTGGACCCATGATGGCCCACTTGAACTGTTTTGAATGATTCAATTCAGGAAAAAGATTAAAATTAAGAAATGTAAAGTTTTTTTTCTAACAGGGGCCCTAAAATGTCTTGTCCAGGGCCCCAAAAATCCTTAAGATGGCACTGTTCTAGTTCAGCAAAGAATCTGGTGACAGAATTATTCAGTCCTACATTTCTATATTGAACATAATTTCTTCATAAGTAGAGGGATTTACCACTCTCCTTGTTGCTACCTCTTTAGCACCCATTGTGGCAATTCAGTTAATTATAAGCAGCCATCAGCCCTGCTTTCATATTATGTCTACAAAGGACCATAACTAATTCAACTGACCTGGAACAGAGTTCCCTATAACAGTGTCATAACAATGTCAGCTGTGAGGACAACATCCTCAGATGTTGTAAACCATTGGCCTGTTTCTTTGCATACAGATGAGCATTTTTTCAAAAAAATTTACAAAGGCTTTCAACAATACTTCTTGAAACCTACAGGAGTGTGTCTGGCCTGGTGACGCTGTGGCCGCACCGGTAATGGGTACGAGCTTACCTCCCCTCCCTGTCGTGTTGCATGCTTCTGGCGATACAGTGTGATTGACCCCTGAGATCCATCAGCTGCTGTATGCTGACAGCGGAACACCCAGAGGAGGAGAGCGAACCCATGAGTCCCCCAGGTGAGGTGAGGAGCACTGGGGGGAGCCGCTGCCTTGTAACTAGCACTGGGCACCATAGCTTCACGGATCGGCTGTCATGTGGTGCCGCTCCCTCCCCCTGCCATTTTGATTGATTGTCATGAAAGAGCATGAGGCCAGGAGTTTGGAAAGAGGCCCGCGCACATCTACGAACCCATCTGCTCCTGGCTTGACTACAGCGGAGAACGTAATGGAGAGTGGAAATAGCACTGCAACTACCTATAAGCCCGCCTGCACCTGCCCACTGGCTATACCTTCTGGGCAGGGCTGATGGTGAGGCACACCTCATCAGATACTGCTGTGTGCGGGGTGGAGGAGAGAGGGATGCTGACGCCTGAGGTCCGCAATGCATCTCCAGCACCGGTTCGTACCTAGCCAGTGTGATAACAGCATCGTAGCTTGTACAAGGCTACTTATGCAGAATACTAACCAGTGCCGAACTCACACTCCAAGTGGTGGTAGTGCAACACTGTCAATTTAAAATTACGCAGAGTGCTCAGACCTGTTGCATGGGCCCCGTCTATAAGTCGCAAGGATTTATCTGCCCGGAGTTTGCTACAGCCCCCCAACCCGGACATTCACTCTCCAGGGAAGTGCCCACCCGTTGGCATAACAGCTGCGGTACCTGTCACCACCCTCACATACGAATAATTCTAATCAGACAAGAGGGCAGACACAAACAATGGGAGAGACCAAAGGGAAACTACTGGAAACAGTAACGGCCACTAACCACACTGCGGAGGAACCTGACAACCCTACACGTCCCTCACCAAATTGCGTTCCCCCCACTAATGTAGAGGCTCCTCAAGATAAGCTGGACTTAATTTTACAGGAGGTCAGAGACTCACAAAATGCCACTGAGCAGCAGATAGGGTCACCTACAACGGGTTTCACGCTGCTCAAAGCCAACCATGTCAAGCTGGCTGACACAGTGAGGTCGCATGGGCACACTCTGAAGGAGGTTGAACCCCAAGTAAAGGAACATTCAACACTGATCCAACTGTCGCAGCAGCAAGTTAATGGCCTACAGGACAGGATCAAAGATGCAGAAGGCAGGAATCATAGAAACAATGTGCGTGTCATAGGTCTTCCAGAATGCAGCGAGGGCCCCAACGCTGCCAACTTTATGGAGCAATGGTTTCGTGAACATGTGGCCTCAGAGGGACTTTCGTCCTTCTTTTGTGTGGAGAGAGCCCACTGTATCCCTACTGGCAAACCAAAAGCTGGACTGCCGCCGCGACCCATAATTGTCAAGATACTAAATTGCAGAGACCAGGACTTACTACTACAGAAGGCACGCGAACTGACACAAATCTAATTCGAGAACCATCGGGTAACACTGTACCCTGAATATACACTAATGGTACAACGTCAAAGATCTTCCTTCCAAGCAGTAAAGAAGAAGTTACGCGCCCTGCACTTAAAATACGCACTGTTGTTACCTGCCCACCTGGAAATAATTCACGAGCAAAAAATGTACTTCTTCACCAGCCTGGAAGATGCTGAGGAGTGGATTAAAGTGATGGACCTAGCGTCCAGCTCTGGGGCCACATCTCATCGCGCGCCCAAAAGTCCTAAACGCACTCAAGACCGCAGATCCCGTCGCAATACCAAGGGAGTGCACAAGTCGCAAACCCTTAGCCCCACATATGAACAAGCTCAATCTGGTAGGTAAAAAATGTCACTTGCAGCTGCGACAACCTTCAGATTGCGACTGACTCGTCTGAAGACAGTACCATCCATTCTGACTCCGACCATAGTATCACACTGTTCCCGTCAGTGTCACCTCAAACAGCGGATGATTTGCTGGGATGAGTCGTGTGTTGCGGCCTCACTGGGCGTGTCACTATGACACAGAAGCAGCCGATGATTGATAAGTACTTTTACAGTTGCATGTATCTTTTCTCTTATGCATTTCTCATGATGTTGACTGGATAATGGTTTAAAGTAGGGTCTCATGGGATTCGCAGAATATTTGACATTGGCACCTGTATCAGCAGAATGTAACAGATGGACCTGTTGGAAGCACTGCAGTGGCTGACGCCCGGTATATGATTAGATGGACTAATATTAAATGTTCTATCTAAGTGGCACTAATGGCGTTAAGCAATGTACGAGTAGTGAGACAGCCCCCTGGGTTCCGTAGAGCTCACAAGTTAATACTTGTATGAAAGTACCATGTTAGGCGATAGTGAACACCCCCGCAAAGCAAACGCACCATATAAATGTAGCACTCTTTGTATGTTTAAGTTCTTTGTTTGGCCCAGCATAGTTCAATGGCTGAGCCGTGTATTGTCAGTTCAGAGGGAATTTGTGGGTTCTGGCCCACGACTAGAGATTGGCTCCAAGTTAGGGGGCGCAGTAACTACGCTTTTAACACAAACACCACAACTCCACTATGCTAGGCTCGTATAGTTTAATCACTTGGAATGTGCAGGGGCTCGGTTCTGTTCACAAGCGGCACAGGGTGCATGCACAGCTACTTAGATGCAAGGCTCAGATAGTGTTACTCCAGGAGTCACACCTCACCGAGTCAGAAGCCGGGAAAGTTTGCAAGAAATGGAGTGGACAGGTCTTCTCTACTAACTATTCGGCCTTTGCGAGAGGGGCAACCTTATGGATTATGCATGGGGTCCCATTTATAGAGCTGGAACGACGAACCGATGACCAAGGTAGATACATACTGCTGCGGGGGACACTAGACGATTTGCCAGTAGTATTGGGTAGCATCTATGCCCCAAACTTTCATCAAGACAGATTTTTCAATAGATTGAGCACAGTGCTGACTGGGTAGGACATGTAGCCATGACTTCTGGGAGGTGACTGCAATTCGGTGCTGGACGTAATGCTAGACAGATCGCACCCTCCCCTGAATGGAGTAGGAACTATAAGGCAAGCTGAGGCCCTTCATAGCTGGACTGCTGGGTGGACACTGGGGGACGTATGGAGAATGATGTATCCAGCAAGTAAGGAATACCCCTTTTTCTCACCTGTCCACCAATTACATACACGCGTTGATAGAACGTTCTGTTCTTTAGTATCGCAGCACGAGTGACTCTTGCCACATATCTAGCGAAGACCTTCACCAATCATAAACCCTTGGAAATCCATGTTACATGGGGCAGAATACCCACCCCGGTCCCCACATGGAAGCTATGGCCCCAGATGTTAGAGGATGCCCCCTTCCGCAGCACGTTGTCCACGACTATCAAAAACTACTTCCTAGAAAACTGGAACACTGCCTCTTCTAACCTGATAGAATGGGATGCTCTCAAAGTGGTGGTCAGGGGAGCTACGATCGGCACCAGCACAGGGGCCAGGCAGGAAACACATTAAAGTTTCGTCAGAGTAGAAAATGCAATGAATGAGTTGGAGCAGGCAGCAGCCAGCGACAGGTGGCTGCCCCATTAGGTATCCCGATAGACAATACAACGCACTTGATATCAGCCTATGCTGATGACATCATTATATATCTATGAGACCTCTCGGGGCACTTGGAACCCCTTCCCGGTATTTTCTCCAGTTTTGAACAGGTCTGGTCTTGTCAGTAATGAAGGAAAATCGAATGTCTTTTTCTTGCATGAAGGCGCCCGCCCAGACGAAATTAGCTTTGGCAGATATATTATACGGGTGGCACATAGCACATTTAAACACCAAGGTATACATATCAACAGGTCACAAGAAGATCAACTTGACGGCAATCTGATGAAAGCAATATGTGCAGTGCGGTCGAGGGTCGGATTTTGGACGTTATTGTCGATTTCGGTAATGGAGCGGGTCGCCATATCCAAGATGGTGGTCCTTCCCCGATTGTTATGCTACTTCGCTAACCTCCCAATATTCATCCCCCCCCTTTGTATTCCATACCTTAAACACGATATTGCTAGATTTATTATGGGGAAATGGGCGACGGAGGGTGAGTCTTAAAAAACTTCAACTGGAGCCACACAAAGGAGGGCTGGGAGTACCAGACTTCAGAGCGTATTAATATGCTAGTCAGCTGCAGTGGCTGTCCTACTGGACTGCGGGCAGGAACCTGCAGGAAATAGGGTACACTACCCGGGACATCGACCGAGGGACACACCGTACACTGTTACAGCTAAAAAGCAAACAGCCCCCCTGTACACCACCACTACTTAAAACCGCGCTTCAATGTTGGAAGAAAGCACTCCCCACTCTGTTCCTTATGCTGGGAACATCCTGCTACTGGGGATTATAATTCCTTGTGGAAGGCTTCCAAAGCAGAGTATACAGGCCTGGACAGAAGTGGGTATAGACACTGTCGGAGCCCTATTTAGTGACAATACACTTCTAGATCACGAGAACTTCATGCGTACTGCGGGGGCGCCCGGACACCTATACTTAACGCATGCTATGGTACTACATTATGTGAAGAAGACCTGGGCCCCTCAGCGAATGGAGCCTCCGCCGCACAAATTAGTTTGTACATTATACTATATGGGAGAGGGACGACACCTTATAAAATGGCTATATATAAGTATCCGCGCTCAGGCGCATTCCCCCTCAATGATTTGAGAGCAAAGTGGTCAGACGCTATTGAGCGAGATATATCTGATAAGGCCTGGGCAAGTATACTGAAGCACCTCAAAGGAATGTCCCGAAATCCCGAATTTAAATTTATGCAGTGTATGATATTGCACAGATCCGACTTAACCCCACGTCGCCTACACTGGATGTTTCCAGACACTCAACACCATTGCCCGCATTGTAAGGCCGAAGAGGCGGGTTTTACACATATGTTGTGGGCATACCCTCAACTTAGAGAATATTGTGGGGGGTACATAGCGCCGTGACGGAGGTCACACACCTGCGGATTGCAGACAATGTAGAAGAATGCCTGTTAGGGCTACGTAAGCGCACAAGCACTCAGAAAGTCCAGCTTCGCTTCCTAGATCTTGCTCTTATATTAGCACTAAGAGCCTTAATGATGAGGTGGAAATCTGTGAGGTCTCCTGCACTGTCCAAATGGTATGATGAGGTGGTTCGATGAGGTAGTGGTGAAAGTGTGGCAATTAGGCGAGAAGAAGCTCTGGAGTTGTGCAAGCACCCTATCTCCATGGAATAGGATGTTACGCTGGAGAATTTTAGGGCAATGGACGTCACCCCAGTCGCACCATAGCTAATCCCTGATACCGCAATGGCCAGTGCAGTTAGAGGACTGCCGGAGGATGCACACCCCTGCACAGAGTAAAGTAGAACAAAATTAAATGACAGGTGTAGTGTCCTTGGCACACAGGACACGGACAACGGATGAAGGTTTCACTATTTCTTTATTAGCGACCTTCTCTGTCTACTGCCTACTCTATACTGCCCCTATTCCCGGGCATGCCGGTTCCTCCTCCCTTATCCCGCCCTCATGACACGCCTCCTCAGCCGAGGAGGTCCTAGCGCCCAGCATCACGGCGCAATATAACATCTCCCCCTTTCTTGACAAAATGTGCTAAATCATATATATATATTTTTTTAAATAACCAAAAGTAATGTCACATGTTTACAGTTCTTCAATAAGGCGGCTCGGCTTCTTGATAGTTCGGCGGGGATGCACATAGACGTCTGGACAGTCTGATTCTCCTCCGCCAGGAATCGCTCTCGGTGAGTGATCACCGCTTTCGGTTGCACTTGGTCTCAGTTCTCCGGTGGTAGGACCATCGAGTAGTTCTTTGACTTTAGGACTGCACTTCTGAAAGTGCGCCACATTCCTGGTGATTCTCTTGTCATCAGATTAGGCAGTGCTCATAGTTCCTTTTTGCTTGGTGACCACTAGCGGAGTTTCATGAAAACGACAGTCAGTCTTCTTTTGCTGCTCTTGTTTCACTAATACCCAGTCACCTTCGTGGATCACAGGTGGGGCAGCTTTTCTACGACGATCAGCATAAGTCTTCATCCTCTCCTTCCTGAGTCGATCAATGCTAGCTATGTCAGCTGGGTCAGACTCATGGGTTGCTGCCTCATCAGTCCAGTCAACCATGGGTATCCTGGTGCGCACTGGCCGGCCCAGCATCAGGGTCGCGAGACACTTGCCAGTGGTAGAATGAGGCGTGTTTCTGTACGCCCTCAGAACTTCATTTAAGACCTTTTGAATGTCTTGTTGCAACACTTCAGCCTGTTGGATGGCTTTCTTTAACGTGGACATGAATCTCTTGATCGTTCCGTTAGCCTGTGGCCACAGAGGGGTAATCTTGCGATGCTTGAAGTTGAGATGTTTAGCAAAGTCTGCAAAATCTTGACTGTTGAATGGGGGCCCATTATCAGTTTTCACTATTTTGGGAATGCCCCAAGCGGCAAACACTTCATCCAACACAGGTATTGTGCTGGACGCTCTGGTTGATGTAATGAGTTGGGCAATCGGGAACCGTGAATACTCATCCATGATGGCCAGGATATATTGTCCAGACTTGAATGGCCCAAAGAAGTCTACAGCAATTTGTTGCCACACACCATCCGGCAGGCGAGACATTTGCAGCGGCGCTGGAGAATCAGGTCGACAGACCAGTTGACATTGGGGACAGTCCTTCAGGGTGATCTCTACCATTTGATCTAGGACCGGAAACCATACTCGCTCCCTCAGGGCTCTCTTGGTGGCCACAATGCCTCTGTGACCTTCGTGTGCCAAATTAATGATGCCTTGCCGTAAATGTTTTGGGATGACTATACGATTGTCTCTTAGTATCAGACCATTTGTGGCTACTGACAGCTCCTCCTTCAGGTGTTTGAATGCTGCAAGTTCGTGTCTGTCGACAGCACTGTTTGGAGTGTCCACATCTAAGTGTCTCCAGTCATTACTGTGTATGCGGCGCTTGAACTCTCGCAGGGTAACATCATCGAGAGTAGCATCTACGATGGCCTCCAGCGGGACTGCTGGTGGTCGGGCCTGGTCCACCACGAAGCAGATATATTCCTCGGCTACTGATGATCTACACTTTCTTGTTTCTTTCGGGTGTCTTGACATATAATCAGCAGGGTTCTCTGCTTTTCCGGGCTTGTGCACAATGGTGTACGTGTATTCTTGAAGGCGAAGGCCCCAGCGTTCAATTCTCGGCGGCATCTTAGCTCGAGGATTACCAAAAATGGTAATGAGGGCCTGATGATCAGTGATTAGTGTAAAGTGTTTCCCGTATATGAAAATGTGAAAGTGCTCACAGGCCCAGACAACGGCCAAGCTTTCTTTTTCGGGCTGTGAATATGCTTTCTCCGTCTCAGTTAGACTCCTGCTTGCGTATGCGATTATGTATCTTTAATCACCTTCTGAGTCATATTGAGATAGAATTGCTCCCAGCCCCACAGGACTGGCATCTACAGTAATTTCTGTCTTTTTTTTTGGATCAAAGTAAGCCATGTTGTCGGCTGACTCCACAGCCACTTTAATTTCATTGAAGGCTTGTTCACATCCCGCTGACCACTGGAATGAGTGACCTTGTTTCGTGAGCTGTCTCAGGGGATAGCTGATGGTTGCATAGTTTTGGATATACCGAGCACAGTAGCTGGCCATCCCTAAAAAGGAGCGAACATCTCCTGCGTCCCGGGGGCTGGGGGTGTCATTCAGTGCCGCCACTTTGTCCGGGTCTGGTCTCATGCCCGCCTGGGAAAAGATGTGGCCAAAAAACTTCAATGTGGTCTTGTGGAACTCACACTTGGCTTTATTCAACGTGAGATTGGCTTCCATTAGTGCATGACTCTTTCTAGGGCAGTGTCATGTTCTTGTGTTGTGGACCCATACACTAGGATATCATCGCTGTAGTTGAGGGCATTGGCGATGTGGTGAATCATCTTCCTGATGGCTTCTTGAAAAATTTCGGCAGCGGAAGACACGCCGAAACTGAGTCTTTTATATCGGAAGAGGCCATGGTGGGTTGAAGAAGTCGTGATGTAGCGTGACTGTTCATGTAATTCCAGCTGGTGATAACCTTTATTAAGATCTAGATTGGAGAATATTCTTGCTCCGTTGAGTGATGCAATCATGTCACTGATATGACGGCCTGGGTGTCTTTCCCTTTCAAAGGCGGTGTTAGGCGCCCTCATGTCAACACACAGCTGGACTTTTTCAGGTTCTCCTCGTTTCGGCACTATGACTACCGGAGAGACCCAGGGTGTAGGTCCATCTGTTCTTTCAATGATGTCGCCTGCGAGGAGATCTTGTAGCTCTTGTTCCACTGCCTGCTGGAGATGAAAGGATACCCGGCGATGATGTTGCGCTACTGGAGCTATTTTTTCGGTGATATGTAATCGGACTTGGCAATGAGCCATCTTTCCCAGGCCAACAAATAGTTTTGGAAATTTTCGAGCCACATCAAGTTCGTCATCAACCTTGTACAAAATGTACACTAATCTCAGTCGCTCTGCAGTCGGAAGACTCAGAAGGCAGTAAGCCTCTGGCCCTTCAATGACGTGGATGTGTGCAGGAATGGTACGATCTTTATATGTGAGAGATGTTGAAAACTTCCCCAAACATGGGAGTGTTTTTTTTTACATCCACGTGTACACCCTCACATGAGCCGGGCTTAGTCGCGGGGGTGGTTTCATTCGCTGATATTCCGCCACTGGCATATAGTTTAGAGAGGCTCTGCTGTCCATCACAAATTTAGTCCGGTGTTTGCCGACTTGGATGCTGAGCCGAGGGTATTTCTTCAATCGGTCAGGGTCAGCGACCATACACACATATTCGTCACTGTCCTCCGAGATCGGGGACAGTGACCTTGATTCTTGAGACGACGTGTGTCGAGATCTATAACTTCGGCGAGATTGGCAGCTGGAGCGGGAGGATCCTGTTGACGAGTCCCTGTGATCCCGTACTGCTTTGGCCTGATGACGCGTGCTCACAGATCGAGATGACCTTTCCTGATCTTTCTGTTTGTTTTTTCTGTAATTTCCGCACACGTTCTTGAAGTGGTTCTCCCCTCCACATTTCCGGCATTTTTGACCCATAGCAGGACACCCGTCTGGGTGGGGAAAATCATAGCCACACCGATAGCATTTAAGAGGCCTCTCCCGTCGTCTGTTATTTCGACATTGTCGGTGTACAGGCTGCTGTTGCATCTTGGACTGTGAAGACCTCGGCTTCACTGGAGAATATCTGCGTGTGTTGCGGGATTGAAGTCTGAAGGCTCATTCCCGTTTCTCACTTCTCCCTGCTTCCATCTTTTTTGCATGCTCTTCAGCCTGAGCATGCACCCGTGTCATTTCTTCAATTTCGTCCAGCGAATAGCTTTTCTTTAACAGTTTCCGTCTTAATGATTTGGACTGACACCCTTCAATGACCCTCAGACGAAGGGCATCTTCGGTCGAGAAAGAGTCAAACTCGCAATAGCGTGCCAGACGTCTGAGGCGAGTGATGAAGGCGCACATGGGTTCTTCTTTTTCTTGAGCCGCCAGGTTAAACGTGTATCTCTCATAATCAATATTCTTTTTATGCAAACATTTCCGGTTTAGGGCTACACACACATCCGTGTAGGATGCCACATCGGCGGCAGGGAGTTCTTTTATGATTTGGCTGACATCTTTGCCTATTAGATTGCGTAGTGCTATTAGTTGTTGACCGGCGTCCGTCACGTGCAACCCTTTCATAAAGTCTTCAAAATCCTCAAGCCACTCCTTCCACCGAAGACCCATACCTCCTCCTGTTTCAAGAACCAGCGGCTCGGGTGGGCGCAGAAATGACACCCCAAGCATCCCCATGTGTCCATTATTGACTTGCACTGGGCCTGCTCGATGAGATGGTGAGGTAGACATGGTGAGAAACGCAGCCTTTCCGTTGAATGTGTCAGTGCTTGAGTGACATTCAGGTTAGTCAGTCACATTTACTAACAATTTGATGAATTCCGGATCATTCAGTTGCATGTATCAGTGCTTGATGACTTTTCCGTCTCTTACATTTGAATGTGTCAGTGCTCGATGAATTTCCGACCATTTAGTTGAGTTTACCAATGCTTGATGACTTTCAAGCTTTGCAGTGGAATTTGCCAATGCTTGATGAATTTCAGATCATTCTGTTGCATTTATCAATGCTTGATGACTTTTAGTCTTTCTATTGCATTTTCAGTTGAATTTGCCAGTGCTTGATGAATTTCTGACCATTCAGTTGAGTTTACCAATGCTTGATGACTTTCAAGCTGTTCAGTCGACTTTGCCAGTGCTTGATGAATTCCAGGGCATTCCGTTGCATTTACCAATGCTTGATGACTTTTAGGCTTCCCAGTTGCATTTGCCAGTGCTTGGTGCTGATTTCTGGACCTCGCCTGACTTCAAAATGGCCGCCAGGGATTCCTCGCAGGGGATTGGTGTAGGCGCCTGATTCAAAGATGGCCGCCTCAAGCTCACGCACCCCTCGTGATGCAGCCTCCCACACACCGGCAGAATCGTCTCAGGCAACCGGGCTTCATCCAGCACTCGGACACGAAGGAAGGCACTCACCCACAGGTAAATAGGGCACAGGAGACACGCGACTGGCGTGGGCATCCAGATCGTCTTTTCGTGCACGGACCGTGAGACCTTCATGCCACTTCACCGTCTGGGGGCCGCAGATGTCCTTCTCTCTTGCAGCCACTCTCGCGTCGGGGCTCTCAGCTACCCGCAGTCGGACGGCACTCCAGACGCGACCGGGGTGGGCACCCGCGTCGCAACCCGCCTGAGCACGGTCGGGGTAGGCTCCCGCACCGTGCCACGTGAATGCAGAGACGCACTCCACACGCGCGCGCAGCTCCTCCAGGCTACCGCAGTCACATAGCTCCGCACCGCATGGGCCATGGCCACCCTCGTCGCCAGTTGTAGTGTCCTTGGCACACAGGACACGGACAACGGATGAAGGTTTCACTATTTCTTTATTAGCGACCTTCTCTGTCTACTGCCTACTCTATACTGCCCCTATTCCCGGGCATGCCGGTTCCTCCTCCCTTATCCCGCCCTCATGACACGCCTCCTCAGCCGAGGAGGTCCTGGTGCCCAACATCACGGCGCAATATTACAAAAGGGAGCACTGTGCAATGCCCAAATGCGCAATAGCTAATTCAGTATCCAGTTATGGTGGGCCAGAACACAGGTGGGGGGAGGGGGTAGGGGGGTATTAGTTAGTAGTTATATTGATAGCCTTCTCCAGTCAAGGACATATTTCTAATTGTCACATTATACAATATGTCATTGCGACAGTGTGTACTTGATGTGCTTATATGTGTATACTGTACTGATTCTGTTACAGCGAGTCAGCTGTATAAAGCCGAAAAATGGCAAAGGAAAATGCTTGTAACTATTGTATATCGCTTCATGGCAATCAATAAAGTTTATATTAAAAAAAAACCTATACATATTGTTCCAATAAATTTTCAACACCTAAAAAAGTATTAAAACTCTTGATCAATATTATAATCCGTAATTTGTTTTCACAATTCCTAAGTACATGCAAACAATCACCATAGTTATGATGTTTCAAACCAGCATAGAAACGATCATCATCCTTTGTCCGAAAGTTTTTTATACTGCCATCAAAATAGCAATATATATATACATTGTAATCTGTTGTAACCAACATAATTAAACTCTAATTTACTGCTTAAGTATCTGATGGAGCACAGAGTGGCAATATCATTTTTGAAAAACCCATGTAGATCCAGTAGGCCTCACAGCATGGATACAAAGTAATTGGCCGAAGTTTGGACAGCAGAACATACACACTAGATTATCCATATATACTGCCTTATCAATGCCAGCCTCATGGGCAGCATCTACCCTATGTGGCATTTCAAGCTTTCATGCAGTGCTACCTGGAAAGCCATCTTTCTGTGTAAAAAGGGCAATTCCATTATACATCTCATTCCTGTCCTTTCCTAGTGGTGGTGTGCTTTTAACTGCATGGCGCCAACGAAGGCACCCTTGCATCATGGTGCAAGTGGGCCTGTGCTGTAGGCAAAATAGTTTTTGGGCTGGTATGGACACCTGCCTGTACAAACACACTTCTGAGAGGCTATTTCTCCTTTCTTTGTGTGCTGAAGAATGCAGCACGGGGTGAATTAGATTACAACAATGCAAAATGTCATTCTTTCTCCTGGTTTAGGTTAGTTAACCTGTGCATTTTGGCATGATTCCAGGTGAAGCACTGATGCTAAATGTGAGAAGTCATCAAAATAAATGTGTTGATGCAGTGAGACACCCACCCTTCACCTATGTAATGACTCCATGCAGCAGAGTTAAGCAAGTCAGCTATTTGCACTTGCTTTCGTAACTCCAGATTACTCAAGACATGCTGAGCAACACAAGCTGCCCTTGCTTACGTTAAAACATCTTACTTACGTTTTGCCTTGAGCCTCCCCCCTTGCATAATGCAAGATCAACACATATCCGGCCCATGGATTTCATTTTCCCATTGAAACATCAGTATGAGTGGGGATCACTGATACGAGTGAAACATGTGGTTGTATATCGTGACTAAAGAGAAATTTGTACACCAACACGTACCTTAATCTGGTCAGATTGAGATATGAAGGTATATTGATTATTTCTCTGTACCAATATTAGGTCTAGATATGGAGTGACACTTAATAATTTCACAACAGTGTCAGTTAGATTTTATAATACGTAATGTACATAAAAACGTGGCCTAATATAAAGTACGATTTTCTCCCTGGCTGACATGTCAGCAGGCATGGCTAAAAATGTAGCTTTCAGAAGGGCACGATATGGGCGCATTCATAAAATTGCACATGCATTCCGTGAGAAGGGTCATGCCTGTGAGAAGAAGGCAGCAGGCATATGGGGAAAATCAACCAACATTAGCTCAGGAGACAACTCACCTGCAAAACAGGTCTCAGTCCACCCCTGGACCCTCAAGTGGACAGCAACCGCAGGCAGGGTGAAGGAAAAAGGTGCTGCATCCAAAGAAATGTATTTTACCCTTCTAAAATAGTTGGTGTTTATGGACCTGAAAATTGCCAAGATTGCAAAGAAACTGAAAAGACAGAGGAGCATATTAACAAGGGCTTTATTTCCACTTTTTTGGCTTTAAAAGCCAAAAAAGCCGAGATAAAACTTTCAGCCTATTTACAAGAGGGTTCTATCCTCTCTAATGAGATGCAAAGTGGGCGTCACTGGGAAGTACAGCCTTGCAAATATCGTTGATGTGCACATCTCGATATTTACAAGGCTGCCCCAGCATTTTAGCAGACGTTAGTTTTTGGAGAAAACCGCTGTTTTCTACAAAAACTAACGTCTTCTAAAATCCTGACTTACTCATCCCTAACATAGGGGGTGGATTATGCTGCTACGACCACAGGGTCATATCAGCAAGGTTATCGCCCTTTTGCAGGGAACATCGCTAGAAAACCAGCGATGTTCCCTGCAAAACGGCAATTTCCCCCGCTATCTCTGGAATTTGTATCGCCCTAGATTATCGCGTTGTTGATAACGCGCTACCAGGGCGATAAATTCCAGAGATAGACGGTGATGAATAACAAAGCGCTAAGCGCGCTTTGTGTTATTCATCGCTGTTCCTTGCTGATATGCCCCAGAGTCTGAAATTGTTGAAGGGCCATGAGATACTCCTGAACCAGCGGCAGCCAGCACAGGTAAGCGCGGTGGGGTGGGGCGGGGCACGACTGGGGGGATGCCGACATACGACTGAATAGGAATTATTTATTCATTTAATTATATCTAGTCCGTCGTCTGCCGACTTCAACGACCCTCCTGCCCACGCCCCACCACCCTACCGCGTTGTCCAGAACATTGCCACATGGATCTGAGCCAATGACTCTCCCTCTGGATATCCCTGTCACTTTTTTTCTTCCCTTTAAATTAGTATTTTAAGTGTTCATAGTTATTAAGGGGCAGATTTATATCTGACTTGTGCCACTTTTACGCCGCCGTTGCGTCACTTTTGTGACGCAGCGGCGGCGTAAACCCTGCGCCATGTTGTGCCCCATTTACATCGGGACGCATCTATGGAGATGCGTCACGGTGTAAAGCCCTGCGCCACATGAAACCTGCGTCAGGTTTCATGTGGGCGTTTCTACTCAGGGGGGGCGTTCCGTCGCAGGAACGCCCCTGAAAAGTGACTCAGTGAAATCTATAAGATTTCACTGAGTCACTTTCCCAACGCTGATGCGTCAAAACCCTGCGCCTGCTTGAAGCAGGCGTAAGGCTTGACGCACCATGTTAGGGATAGGGTAGGTTGGAACAGTGCTGGAGTTAGGTCGCGCTTGCGACGCAACTTCAGCACTGCGCCAACCTTACGCCGGCAGATTCGTCACGTATCTGCTTGCCCTTGCGCCACGATGCAACGCATTGTAAATGCGGCGCATCTGCGGTGGCGCAAGGGCAAACTTGGGTGACGCATCTTCCCCGGCGCATCCATGCTGATTTGCAGGGATGCGCCAGGGAACATAAATCTGCCCCTTAGTGTTTAGTACAGGTTTAAGTATAGTGAAGGTTAATTTTAGTTAAGTAAGATGTTTTTATGTAGTATTTTTGTTGTAAGATTTTACTATGGTAAGCATTTTAGTAGGTGATGAAGTGAATGTTTTGTGTTCTAAACAAATCTGTAAAACAATACAAAAACTAATATATTTGTTTAGGCTTATATGTGTAGGTAGTATATGTTTAGGATATAATTTGTGTTTGTATTGTACTGACCTTTCTGTTTTAAGGAGACAGCCTTTAATGCTTACATCCCAATTATGTCCCATGGGATTGTAAATACTGCAGATCATCCTCTGCTAAAACTTTAAAGGACAGAGAGGCAAGACTATTGTTGTGGTTGCAGAAGAGGAAATCCGGATTTGAATGTGGCTCTGATATCGAAGAGGGTCGCTCTACTCCTGAGCATAAAAGAAAACATAAGCCTACCTCCTCATCTAAAGCTGACCTCAAAAAGGAAAGAGTCAGTAAAACTCAAGAAAAAAAACAGCCACTTCTGAACTCTCTCCGAGCACTTCTCATAGGAAGTCTTCAACTTCTTCCTCAGTGCCTCACACTCCTCACAAATCTTCTTTTGCAAAAAAGACCACGTCAGCGGAAACGTCCATGAGGACAGAGAAATCTTCCTTGCCGGCCGTAACACGAGTCAGTTCTGCACTGACGGAGTCAACAATGACGGTGACGACGACCAAGGCCTCGTCAACAAGAGGATTAACAATGACGACTGCGTCTACAGCATCGTTAACGGCCGCCTCAATGACATCATTGCCAACGGTAGACCTGGCGATGACACCATCGATGGCTGCTCAAAGGCCAACTTTGTCAACAACCTTGTTGATGACGTCTTCGATGAAAGTTCCATCGACGACGGTGCTTAAATCTTCTAGGATGCAGGGATCGCCGACGACAAAAACGATCAAGCATGTTCCACAGTTAACCACATCGTTGACAGAGCAGGAAAAGGACACTCTGACACCAGAATCAAGGCGGGTGGCATCTTCAAGTAAGATTTTGCTGCTTCCTCTGTCACATTTATTGTAAATGGAAGAATCAGTGGATGAATGTTCATTTGGGCCTGCTTATAGTCCTTAACAGCTTAAAGTAAAAAGCCAGGATACTGACAATGAGAATAAGTACCAGGGCGACAGGTTGAAATATATGGAGGCTGATTTCTCCTTTAAAGATCGCCCACGGTTGGCCCAGGTAGAGTCCGACCTCACTGAATTGGAGCGGGAGCATTCACAAGATCCCTCACCGACCACAATTCATAGACTCCAACGGAAGCAAGATGAATACAGGATGAAAACAAGGGAACAGATGGTGGCTAAACACAATTCCACCCAATGTAGACTATATGAACTTGGGGATAGGGCCTGCAGGACACTGGCGTGGCTGGAAAGGCGCGAACAGGGGATTAGGTGGGTACATGCATCCACAAGACATAGCGGAGCAGTTCGCAGATTATTTTTAAACAGTATACTCCCCATCCACAGGCTACACGACGGAGGACTCTCGTAGGCTTCTAATCGATAGCCGGGTACCGAGCCTCTCGGATGTGGAACGAGAGACCCTGGAGGCCGACCTTTCGATCGATGAAATAAGCAAGGCCCTAGGGCAAATTAAGTCAGGTGAGGCGATGGGGCCTAACGGGATCCCTATAGAGTTCTTGAAAGCCATGGCCTCCTTGACTGTGCCACACCTGAGAGCCATGTACGAAGAAAGTCTAGAGAGGGGCAGTTTACCAGTAGACCAGCGACTGGCCACCATCGTGCTCATCCACAAACAGGACAAGCCACCAGATGAGTGTGGCTGATATAGGCCGATTTTGCTGATTAACGTGGAGACAAAGGTGTTGGCAAAAGTCCTGGCGAATAGATTGGGGACTGTCATTACATCTCTGGTCCACCCAGACCAATCGGGCTTCATGCCAGGGAGAAATACAGCACTTAATATACGGCGTCTCCATAACGTGATGGCTCGCAGGCAATATATTGAAGAGGATGCGGCGGTGCTATCTCTCGACGCCTCCATGGCATTTGACTCTATTGAGTGGCCACATCTGTTCGAGGTCCTGGAACGGGTGGGACTGGGCCCCAAATTCATAGCTTGGGTACGATTCCTGTATAATGGGGTGTTGGGACAGGTGAGAGTTAATGGTTCCACATCTAGGACGTTCGAGCTGCGGAAAGGTACTAGACAGGGGTGCCCGCACTCCCCGCTGATATTGGCCCTCATGCTGGAGCCCCTCGCGGACTGGGTCCGTAGAGATGTGATGATACGTGGGTTACATTGGAAAGAGGGAGTGGATGATCGAATCTCCCTGTATGTGGATGATATACTCTTATACCTAGCGTCCCCATACAAATCGATCAGAGTTGTGCTAGACATATTTACGAACTTTGGTAAATATTCGGGATACGCGATCAACTGGCGCAAGTCCGTCTTGTTTATGTTGAGGGGGGAAGCTCCTCAAGTACCGGCAGAATGCGCTGTAGCAGTCGCAACGGAGGGGTTAGATATTTAGGGATATTTGTCACATCGGATCAGGCCTGTTTTTACAGCTCCAACCTGGCTCTACCTTTGGCTCGGTTACGAGCAGACGTGAAACACTGGAGGACGTTGCCATTGACGTTGGTGGGGAGGGCAGCACTTTTTAAAATGTTAACCCTTCCTCGTTTTCTCTATGTATTGCAAAACTTCCCCCACAGAGTCCCAGATTCGTATTTCAAAACGGTTGACGGGGAGATCCGCACGTTGCTGTGGGATGGCAGGGCCCCCAGAATAGCACAGCGAAAATTGACGAAAGGCTGGTACGACGGGGGCTTAGCACTCCCTGACATACAACGATCCAACTGGGCCGCGCAATTTGCGACCATCAATCATTGGATATATCATCCTCCGGATGATCCAGCGTATGTCCTGGATCGGTGCCAAACGAACCGCTCAGGATATCTGGGGGCCCTGTACACTATGGGTAGGAGAAGCAGGAGGAAATGTTTTGGCCCTACCCAACATACATTGGAAATATGGCATACGGTTACTTCTCGGCTGGGATGGACGGGTGTCCTCTCAAAGGCCACGCCATTGTGGGTTACCCGAAAGCTAGGTATGCTGTGCCATCAGCCAGGATTCGACAAATGGGACCTCATTGGGATATCGGTAGTGAAGGACCTGGTTAAGAAGGGCACAATACTCACCTTTGGTGAGCTCCAGAACCAGTATCATCTGGCACAAGGTGAAATGTACAGGTATCTACAGATCAGACAAGCGATCCAGTCAGCGTTTCCTTCTCTTACAGATATTCCGGACTCGTCACCATTAGAGGATCGCCTATTAGACGGGCCCCTTAGCTCGAAGGCAATATCTCTAACTTATAAGAAGTTGAGTAATAATTTGCCGGACACTTTCCCGAAGCTCAGGGAGAGGTGGCAGGCTGACATTGGCCCCCTGGATGACGAGGACTGGCAGGCAGCACTGATGTCCCCCGAGAAGCTGCTGTCACACAGAGATTCAGGCTGATCCAACTTAGGATACTCCACCAATCATATATTACAGGGAAAGTTCTGGCGAGAATAGGAGCCAAACCCGACGACCAATGTATTAAGGGATGTGGCGGACAGGCTACATTTTATCATACCCTATGGACCTGCCCTCAGATATGCACCCTGTGGGAGGACGCTTCAGGCCACATGTGCAGGACGTTGGGGAAAGACATAGAATTAACACCGCAACTGGGATTGTTGAACATATGGGGAGAGACCGACCTGTCGGAAGTTGAACAGCAATTCACCACACTGGGCTGCACGTAGGTAAAACGAGAGCTGGCTAGAGGGTGGGGGGAGTGGGCTTGCCACTCACCACTACGTGGGCCAAAGAAATGGACAGATGTATGTTGGCAGAAACCGAGGTGTTCAAGGCTAGGGGATGTCCAAAGAAATGGGATAAGAAATGGTCACATTGGAGCAAATATCGGGGGGATCTGTGTGTGTCGCCGGTTGTCGAAATGGAAATGCATAGGCAGGTGGGTTCTGCAGGAAATGTTTAATATAAACAAAGGAATTGAATGTTTGCTCAACTGTCTGTTGAAAGTTTGAACATATCGTCCAAACCATACATGTATCACTATCACTGAAACCAATAAACAAAGTAAAAAAAAATAAAAAAGATTGCCCATGGGAGTGTGGCCAAGATGGCAGCGGGAGCGGGCACGTTTCACCGGAGCTCAGTCCCTGCCTGGCCTACAGCATCTGCCACAGCATTCCCTGGCCGGTAAAATGCCATGGGGGAGGATCGCCCGGCTCTGAGACAAGATTCACTCATTCCAGGGCCCACGAGTGGTGCGTCCGGTATGCCATGAGGCACACGAGGATCTAAAGCCTACACCTACATGGGCCGCGTCATCACCCGGAGACAGTGGTGGTGTTCTGAGGTGAGTATGTGATAGGGGCTTGTCGACTTACACCCGACACACCTGCTGGGGCTGCTTGGTGAGTTCCGTGGACCCCACTGGAGCCCGGCTTGTGGGCAGTCCAGGAGTGCGTCCGGCCAGTCTGGAAGGGGCGCAACGTAATGAAGTAAGTGCCACGGCCTGCACTCCCTTGGCCGCCCCCGTCCTTGGCCGCCCCCCTTTATGGACTTGCATGCGTCTGGGATCCACGGGGGCACTTTTGCACCAGCCCGCACACAGGCCATGCACAGGCCAGATGCGGAGCAACCCCCCCTCTCCTCACATTCAGTTCCACCGCATCTGGTTATGGGGTGGATGAGCAGGAATCGCCCACACAGTGCACCCTTTTAATGGCTGGCTCTGCTGGGGGCTGGGGTTGAACCTTGAGACAACAGCAATATCAATATCTCTTCACTGGGCCTGGCAAGTGTAGACTTCGCCACTTCAGATTTAGCCATACTAAGCCGGGCTCAATGGCCCAAGACTCAACTAGTGCAACCTGACCACGCTCTCTGCCAACAATCCCGGTCCCCCTGGATGCCGTGGGCAGCCGGGAGTGGGCCTCATCAGACTACCTTCTCCGGGCTGAGCTGCCCCTTGGACCTTGCACCACAAGAGTGGTGGCACGAAGACGTGGGTGGCCCTCCGTTGAGTGAGATTTGTTGATTGCAGTAGTCTCAGGGCCTCGCGACCGACCTAAGAGTCGTGCCTGGCAGTCAAGCAATACTATCTTAACCTGGTGGCAGGCAGAAGAATCATTTTGCTGAACCGTCTGGGAGGGCTAGAGAGCAGGGGACCGGCCCTCACTCTCATCACAACCGAGGCCTGCTCCTTCAACACTCTCGCCTAGTGGCTCCGTGATCCCATACTAACAGAGTGATGGCCACATCAAAAACGAAGAAGTACCGCTCAGTCATCCACTTGCTGATGAAGGGTCCGAGGGTTGCCCAGCAGGAGAGGATGGTGGTAAATAAATAAAATCACCCCGGGAAAGGAGAGGAGAGAGGGCGCTAAGAGCTCAGTAAACCACGAGTTTCTAGAATCACTGTTCTCTACGCGACAGGAGGACCTCCAGACAGTAAAAAAGGACCTGGCAATGGAGCTAAGAGAAGCACTCCGAGACATTGACGAAGTAGGGGAGACAGTGGTGGCCCTTGAGGAGAGAGCTACGGCAAGGGACATAAAAATAGAAGCCCTTCAGCAGGAAATCATCCGCCTCCAGGATCAACAACTTGATTTGCAGGCCCATGCCAAAGACTTAGAAAACAGGTCCAAAAGAAACAATGTCCGTATCTGGGAAGTCCCTTCGGGCATGGAGTGCATGGACCTCGAGGGTTATGTTCAGGCCCTCTTCAGTAGTATCTTAGGTGACGATGCGTCGAACAACATCAAGATAGACTGGTGCCAACGGGCGGGTCTGTCCCGGGTACCTTCCCGCCCACCAGCCGACATCCTGGTCTGTGTCCACAACCTTAGCGAGAAGGAAGAAATACTCTGGGTCACTAGAAAAGAGCAGAAATTACAATTTTGTGGTCATTCCCTGCAGCTGTTCCAAGATCTCACAGACTCAACTCTGCAGAAACAAAGGGAGTTCCTCCCTGTCACCAACCACCTACAGTCAAAAGGAATTGTTTACTCTTGGGGCCATCCCTTCTGTCTTATTCTTCAACTAGATAGCAAGACATTCCAGCTACACTCCCTGACGGAGGTGTGTAAGACTCTTGGCATGAACCCAGAGGCCCGGTATGCCTGAGGGCCCCCATCGGAAAACAAACCCCCTGGCAGAGACCATCACAAATCTGTCTGGGGCCTACAGCTCAATAGGCACTGTCCCGACCGGGCTGCCATGGCCAAAGATCGATCAGAGGTCCTGCGCTCCCTCACTGGCAACAGTGAGCTTGATGACCCTCCCCGTGAAGTACTGAGCTGAGTTTTGAAAGAAAGGGTCAAGTTCAACGTGGCGGTAAGGAGGTTGCAGCACTTTGACTGCCTCTGATATTCAGCTCGACCCTGGCTGTCCCCAACGACTGGTTCCTTCCTCTTAGGATGAACTCTACTGTCCCTATATTTGTTATTGTTATTTGTTTGGGGTTCGGATTGTTGTGGGGGTTGCCCCTTCTGACAAGGCTGGCCCCTGTGTCTCTCTCAGTCTGCCCAGTGAACCACTAGTTGTACACTATCTAATTTCACCCCGTCTAAACCACCTCAATATTCGAGGCCTTAACAACTCTGTTAAAAGAGCTTCGGTCCCCTCTTTATTATTTAGATTTGCAAAGGGACATATGCCTGATCCAGGAGACACAATTACTTCCCAAAGACACTCACAGAATGCAAACCAAGAGATTTCTGCAGGAATTTTGGTCATCGGGGAAAGGGAAAAAGGGTGGGGTCTTAGGCCCATTCTGTGAGGTCAGAGGTCGCTTACTAGCCCTCTTATTGCAACTTGGAGCACTCCATCTCACTGTTGCCTCGCTCTATTCCCCAAATGAGCACAAGAAGATTTCATAACTGATGCCCTAGCTGAGGTGTTCCATTCCCCAGACCCAGCGATACTAGTGGGTGGGGACCTCAACATTATGATGAACGTGGAACAGGACTGCTCAGGTCAGAAAACAGGGCACACTGGGTCCTTATCCCCGGCAGGGTTGACTTGGCTCACTGAATGTGGGCTATGCGATGTTTGGCGCTTGCATCACCTAGACACTCGCGTTTTCACCTCTTACTCAGCAGCCCACAAGACTTACGCATGCCTGGACCACTTTCTGGCCTCCCCCTCAGTATGGGAAGGAGTAACGACCTCCACCATTGAGCCCCCCATGTTATCTGACCACACCCCTATCACTCTCACCTTGTGCATCTCCACTCCCCATACCTAGACCCCACCTTGGCAATTGCGGGAGACCCTACTACATTTACCAGAGACAGTAGCAGCATTCAAGAAAACAATAGTGGACTATCTGGCCCTCAATGACACTGGCACGGTTGCCCTTGCCTCAGTATGGGAGGCCTTAAAACAGGTTGCACGCGGGGCCCTTATAGCAAAGGCTGTGCAGAACAATAGTTGGGGTAAGGTAAAAGGCAGGAACGTGAGAAATCAGTACTAGAACTGGAACTGGAATCTATCAACAAGTCCACCGGAGCTCCTCGTGTATGGCGTGAGCTGGAAAAGGTGAGTTGGCAGCTCACACGGCTTGACCAAGATAGAGCAGAATTTGCAATGCTACGCCTCTAGCACAAATTTTATCAAGGGTCCAATCAGGGGGGGATGCTAGCACATCAGTTGCACAGCAAGCAGCATGCGCATGCGGTCAAGTCCATCCAGCTGCGCTCTGGCCCGCGGTCTATGATGCCACTAGCATAGCTGAGGAATTTCAGGCATATTACGCCGAACTATACCCCTACCTAGAGCCAAACCATCAGCTTTATGTCCAGGCAGTGTTGCTCACATCTCTTTCCACTGCTGAAGCTGAGGCACTAGATCAACCTATCCAAATAGAAAAGGTGATATCAGCGATTGCAAGACTGAGACCTATGAAATCTCCTTCCTGGATGGGTTTAGCACAGATTTTTATAAGATGTTCTGTGGGGAGCTGGCCCCATTTCTAACCCGCCTCTTCAACTTCTTTGCAGATACGGGCACTTTTACAGAAGGGAAACAGGGTTTACAACCCTGTTTCCACAAAGCATTGCTTTACAACACTGTTGTTACAACGACCGTGTTATTACCATATGTGCCATTACATCGCAAGTCATATCAACGACTTGCTGCAGGGGGCGTGCAACACCAGGGAAGGTGTTGGATATTAAATCCAACACCTTCCCTGCTTTTGCACAAACTGGAGCGGGAATAGTAATTAATACTATTCCTAAGTCCAACGTACCCCCTACAGCAAGTCGTTGATACGACTTGCGATGTGATGGTACGCGTGGTAACAACGCGGTCGTTGTAACAACCGCGTTGTGAAGCCATGGGTTGTGAATGTATGCGTAGAAATGTCATACATTCTTACAGAATCTATGTTACAGGCTACTATCTCAGCAATACTTAAGCCAGATAAGGATCCCAAACTCTGTAGCTCACAACGCCCCATCTCCCTCCTAAACTAGGATACAAAGCTGTTTGCTGGCATCCTGGCACATCGCTTCAACCCTTTGATGCCAGGCCTCATAGACCCGGATCAAGCTGGATTCATCCCCTCCCGTCAGTGTGGGGACAACACCAAGCGCATTTGGCAACTTATTGATAAAGTGCACCGCGTCCGGGAGAAGGCTTTGCTCCTGGAGGTGGACCCGGAAAAGGCATTTGACCGGGTGCACTGGCCTTATTTATTCACAACACTAGAATGGTTCGGGTGGGGGTCTAGCAGCTTAAGAAGTGGATCAAGAGCATCTACAGCTCCGCCAGTGCTGCAGTTCGGGTGAATCGGATTAACTCACGCATTTTCACCATTGAGTGAGGTACGAGGCAAGGCTGCCCACTCTCTCCGCTCCTCTTTGCTCTGTACATGGAGCCATTCGCGCAGAAAATAAGAGATAACACTAACTCGTTGCGCATCCCTTTCAGGTACGAACAGCACTTAATTAACCTCTATGCGGAAGATATTATTTTCTCTATCACACATCCCCCTTCCTCTCTCCCAGCCATTATCACAGAACTGTATATGATATGTTCCCAATAGAACCCTACGGTCTGGAACAGCTAGGAGCATGACAATTACCCTCTTCAAAAAGGCAACTTGGGGAGGCAGGAGCCTTTTCAGATCAGCAGCTATGCTGTGGAATGCACTACCCATCACCTTAAAATCAGCTCTCTCCTTGATCAATTTTAGGAAAGGTCTGAAAACCTGGCTGTTTACACAATTCGCCTAAATCGCTCAACATGATCACTGCCCTGTACGTGTGTTCTTACTGTTCTCAGATCATGCATAGCACCAAGACGCCTTCGGGTATATGTTGCGCTTTATAAATTTCAATTCAATTCAATTCAATTCAATTCAACTGCATGATTTTGGGGCCACTTCGGGCTTCCGAGTGAACTCCCAGAAGTCTCAAATCTTAAATCTCATTGTGACACCAAACACAGAGCAAATACTATGATCAAAATTTGACTTCCAATGGGTCGAAGCAAACCTCCCTTACCTAGGACTTGCTCTTGCACGGAACCCTCCTAAAACTGCTCAAACTATTCTAACCTAATGACTCTAATTTGTAAAGACCTGGCACACTGGAAAAGATTAATCATTACCTGGCTGGGTAGAAAAGCTACAGTTAAAATGAATATCCTCCCCTGCGCCCTGTACATTTTTCAAACACTTCCCCTTACTCCACTTCCCGGGGTGCTGGGCACCCTCCAAAGGGAAATAGATTGTTTCTATTATGGGGGAAAACTAAGCCAAGGTTGCAAAAGCAGTTGTAGCAACGCTCAAAGCGGGAGGGATCTTTGCGGTGCCTAATGTACTATGCTATTACCAGGCGGTGCAGCTGCGCTACCTGGTAGAATGGAATCCCCCTATCAGGGAGAAACACTGTGTCTTCGTAGATCAGACGGTGGTTGGTGCACACATCTGGCGTGAAGCTTGTCTCCCTCTCGCCAATCGGGCATGGGGGCTCTAATCGTCTTTCGTGACCAGCTCAGCGATGAAGCTGTGGGATAAAGTGGCTGTGACAGCGGGGCTCTCATCCTTCCCTTCTCCTTTGACACCCCTGTTTGCAAATCCAGATTTCCCTCCGGGCATGACTCCAGGTATCGCCAAACGCTGGAAGTCAGGAGGTTGCCAAAGAGTGGATAGCCTCTTCGACCAAGACGGTCTCATCCCTTTTGAACAGCTTAAGATTCATTATTCCCTTCTAGATAAGGATCGATTCACTTACATTGAGGCATTGGTTTCTCAGTCCTCAGACTTGGGTGAGGGCAAGATGACCTATGCCCCCCTATGAGAAGTGGCTATTCCTTAAAGTTGATGATAAAAATCTCATCTCCCAGATCTATCACCTCCTACAGTCTACACCCACAACAATAAGACTCCGGGGGAACTTCGATGGGAATCAGAACTGGACTGTACTCTCTCAGACAAAGAATAGGAGGACATATACTATAGGACGCACAATACAGCTCATAAGACAGCTCACACTGAAACTGCGTACAAAATTATCACATACTGGTACTACACCCCCGCACATATACAAAAATTGAAACACGCAGAGTGAAGGCAGGTGTTGGAGGAGTTGCAGTAATCCAGGGACGCTGCTCCATCTTTTATGGCACTGCCTGAAGCTTACTAGATTTTTGGAGGAGGTACTGGGTGACATCGACTGTGCCTTTAAAACCGAAATCCCGAGGTTCCCCGCTTAGACACTTTTAGGACTATCAAATGCACTCACATAGTCCCTTCGCTTCCCCAGAGGAACACAGATAGCATTGGCCTTGAAAGCCATGCACAGGCTGTTGCTGACAAACTGGGGCACAGACAAAATACCAGGTCATAGGCTATGGCTCCTTCAGTTGTCGTCTCTCCTGGGTATGGAGAAGCTGTTGATGGCAATTGGAACTGATCCTTTAGCCTTTCCCAAAATCTGGTCCCCCTTTACCTCCATCCTATCCAAAGAATTTAGGGAGCTGTCATGCCCAGCCTGCCTGCGACTCTTGAGGTTACTGCCCTGCACCCACAAAGAGTCTGGGATCACATGAACCAACTGGCCGTTTTATTGATCTGCTGCTCTAGATACTCAATACCTGATGATCTGGTTCACTGTGGGAAGGGGTAGGGTTGGGGGGGCGGGTCAGTGGGTTTCTCTTTCTTCTTTTAAATTTAGTTTTCCCATGTTCATTGTTATTAATTGGCCTGCAAATCGACCTATCAAGCTCAGCTACTACCTCTCAAGCCCGCAAGAGTTGTTACCAGATTTTGAAGACCTCTACACTCTCTTTTGATACTATACAGTTTCCCTTCACTCTGCAGAAAATAAACGGCCGGCCCTTATGGGTTGTAGTCGACATTCTATGTTACACTATTATCCTATTGCAATAACATATTGTTGTATCGCTACTCTATTTTTGCGACATATCAGACCTCACATCTGTCCTGATTTGGGTGGTAGGCGGCTTGCTGTGTAATGGTGAATTCACTTGATTTGCCAATAAAAAAGAGATTTGAGCCTAAAGATCGCCCACCTCCAAGAACTGAGTCTTTCCAAGAGCATTATGATTTTGATGAAGACGATGAGAATCTGCCGCAGTCACGTGAAGATACCATAGTGGTCCCAATATCTATGGTAACAGACCTTAGACACATGTTGGACGACTACTATTCCAGAAGCTCATGCTCCAGTTCTTAGCACTCCGAGACAGCAAGAAAGACACAATACATCTCCCCCGGAAGTTTTGGAGCATCCCCCGGTACAACAGGGCATTCTAGGTCCTAGAGTAATAGCCATTAGAGATGATTATATCGAGAGTGATTTGGAAGACCAACAGAAGAGGAGAGTTGGTGCAAGATGTGGTTTCTGCGGGTGCAGAATGGGGTGATTACATCGCACCATCGTCTCCATCTCCATCACCTTTCCCAGCTAATTCCCCACTTTGAGAACATCGGGGGTTTCCTTGAACTGTTGGAACAAGAGGTTTGACCTGCCTATCCATGTAAAACAAGCAGAATGTTTTCTATATGATTTAAAAGATTCCACTAGGAAGTTTATAAGGGCCATCCCAATTGTGAACTACATTTGAGAGGAGGGACTAAAGCTTATGAAAACTCCAGCTTCAGTACCTGCAGCAATTCCAAGAATGGACAAAAAATATAAAGCCCCGGAATCTCCTCCAGCATGTCTCATTGAGCACCCAAAAAGGCTGCCATAATTTTCTGGCTGATGAACTTAGTTCATACCTGTTATTAAAGGCTGGTAACCTTCATCTCTGTTTGAGTGCTTCTCTAGCGGGTGTTACCTGTTTTTGGAATCTATGATGCGGCAACCCGGCCACCGAGAAAGCACCACCCCGTGATCACAGGTGGGCCATGAGGACTGAATACACCGATCCTAATGTGGAGCAGGAATGCAGGATGAGGACTGGTCCATTGCTGGGGCTCGGGAAGTGCCTGAATTTGCAGAAATAAGTGTGCCAAACTATGGAGGAAATTTCAGGTCACTACAACTCCCAGAATACTCAGGCACTGTCTCATTGGAGCAGAACCATTCGGGCGTGGCATGTTGCAAAATGTAAAGGGATGAAGTGGCCAGCACAGCACGTACCTTGCACCAAAGCCTCTGAAGAATAGAAGTCTCGAAACGCGTCAGGCTCAACATAAGGCTGCCATAATTTTCTGGCTGATTAACTTAGTCCATACCTGTTATTAAAGGCTGGATACCTTTATCTCTGTTCCAGTGCTTCTCTAGCGTGTGTTACCTGTTCTTGGAATCTATGTGGTGGCAACCCGGCTGCTGAGAAAGCACCACCCCGTGAACACAGGGGGGCCATGAGTACTGATTACACTGATCCTAGTGTGGAGCAGGAATGCAGGATGAGGACTGGTCCATTGCTGGGTCTCAGGAAGAGCCTGTATTTGCAGGAATAAGTGCACCAAACTATGGAGGAAATTTCAGGTCTCTACAACTCCCAGAATGCTCAAGCACTGCCTCATTGGAGCAGCCCCATTGGGGCGTGGCATGTTGCAAAATGTAAAGGGAGGAAGTGGCCAGCACAGCATGTACCTTGCACCAGAGCCACTGAAGAAGAGAGAGTCTCGAAACGCGTCCGGCTCAACGTAAGTCTGACATACTTTTCTGGCTGATGAACTTAGGCCATACCTGTTATTAAAGGCTGGTAACCTTTAAGATGTCATCAGTGATGTCATCAGTGATGTCACTGACCATGTCATGAATGTTGTAATAAGTGACGTCATCAGCAGTGCATTGCGGGGGCGCAAGTTATAGTTAGCTCAACTAACTATAACGGACAAATTTCTCTAATTTTGTACGAGTGAAATGTCCAACTAACTATAATGTCCCTGAAACCTATGTTTTTTTCAGTGAATTTCAAAGGTTTTTTAAATGATAATTTCCTACTATAACGTCCCAGAAACCTATGGTTTTTACTGTGAATTTCAAAGTTTTTTTAAATGATAATTTCTAACTATAACGTCCCTGAAACCTATGTTTTTTAGTGAATTTCTAAGGTTTTTTAAATGATAATTTCTAACTATGCCTACAGAGGTAGGACATGTGAAGAAAGAGGAAGAAAGGCACAGAAAGAAGCAAGAGAAATGCAGAAAGAGGCAACAGAAGTCCAGAAAGACGAAACAAGTGCAGAATGAAGCAAGAGATATGCAGAAAGAACCAACAGAGGTGCAGAAAAAGGCCTTGTTGCAAAGTCATCCTGTGCCCCCAACTTTTTACTGACTGGTATTGGTGGTAACTGACTCTGACTAACCAGGCCCGGCGCCAGTGCTATGCTGAAAGACACTTAGAATACAGTGAAAACACCTACCTACACTAGGGTACACTATGGGTTGGGGTACCCCTTTGATTGGCATGACCTCCCCTGTAAGGCCCTAGTACATAATTGGTCAGGGGGATTAAAACTACCTCTAACTCAGGGTTGCTGAAAGAGGCAAAGAGGTGCATAAACAGGCAGGAAAGATGCAGAAACAGGGAAGAGGGGTGCTGAAAGATGCAAGTGAGGTGCAGAAAGAAGTAAGAGCAGGGCAGAAAGAACCAACAGAGTTGCAAAAAGGAGCAAGAGGAGTACAGAAAAAGGTAGGAGGGGTGCTCAAAGAGGCAAGAGTGGTACAGAAGGAGGCAGGAAGGCTGCAGAAAGAAGGAAGAGGAGTGCAGAAAGAGGCAAAAGAATTGCTGAAAGTAACAACAGAGGTGTAGAAAGAAGCAAGCGAAGTGCAGGAAGAGGCAACTGAGGTGCATAAAGAAGCAAGATCAGTGCAGAAAGAACCAACAGAGATGCTGAAAGAGACAATAGAGGTGCAGAAGGAGGAACGAGGGGTGCAGAAAGAAGGAAGAGAAGTACAGAAAGAAGCAACAGAGGTGCTAAAAGAGGCATGAAGGGTGTAGAAAGAGGCAGAGAATTGCAGAAAGAAGCAACAGAGGTACAGAAAATAGCAAGAGTGGTGCAGAAAGAGGGAAGAGACGGGTAGAAAGAGGCAAGAGAGTTGCACAAATGGGGAAGAGGGGTGCAGAAAGATGTAGGAGGGATGCAGAAAGAAGCAAGAGACGTGCCAAAAGAGGCAAGAGAGGTGCAGAAAGAAGCAAGTGAAGTACAGAAAGATGCAAAAGAGGTGCAGAAAGACGCAAGAGAGGTGCAGAAACAATCAAGAGAATTGCACAAAGAGGCAAGAGAGTTGCTGAAAGAAGCAACAGAGGTTTAAAAAGAAGCAAAAGAAGTGCAGAAAGAAGCAAGTGAGGTGCAGAAAGAAGCAAGAGCAGTGCAGAAAGAACCAACATAGGTGCGGAAAGAGGCAACAGAGGTGCTGAAGGAGTCACGAGGGGTGCAGAAAGAAGGAAGAGGAGTGCAGAAAGAAGCAACAGAGGTGCTGAAAGAGGCATGAGTGTTGCAGAATGAAGGAAGTGAAGTGCAGAAAGAAGTAACAGAGGTGCTGAAAGAGGCGCAAAGGGTACAGAAAGAGCAAGAGGAGTGCAGAAAGAAGCAACAGAGGTACAGAAAGAGGCAAGAGAGGTGCAGAAAGGGGGAACAGGGGTGCAGAATGAGGCAAGAGGGATGCAGAAAGAGAAAAGAGCGATGCAGAAAGAGGCAAAAGAGCTGCAGAAAAAAGCAACAGAAGTGCTGAGACAGGCAAGTGAGGTGCAGAAAGAGTCAAGATATCTGCAGAAAAAAGCAACAGATGTGCTGAAAGAGGCAAGTCAGCTGCAGAAAAAAGCAAGGCAGGTGTAGAAAGAGGCAATAGATGTGCAGAAAGTAGTATCAGAGGTGCACCAAGTGGCAAGAAGGGTGCAGAAAGAGGAGATAGAAGTGCAGAAAGAAGCAAAAGAGGTGCTCAAAGAGGCAAGAAGGGTGCAGAAAGAAGAGATAGAAGTGCAGAAAGAAGCAAAAGAGGTGCTCAAAGAGTCAAGAGAAATAGAGAAAGAAGCAACAGCAGCGCAGAAACAACCAAGAGAAGTGCAGAAAGAAGCAACAGAGGTATCGAAGGAGGCACGGGGATTGCAGAAAAAGGAAGAGAACTGCAGAAAGAAGCAACATAGGTGCTGAAAGAGGCATAAGGGGGACAGAAAGAGCTAAGAGAAGTGTAGAAAGAAGCACCAAATGTACAAAAAGAGGTGAGAGTGGTGCAGAAGGAGGGATGAGAGGTATAGAAAGAGGCTAAAGAGTTGCACGAAGAGGGACGACAGGTGCAGAAAGAGGCAAGAGGGGTACAGAAACAGGTAAGAGAACTTCAGAAAGAGGCAAGAGAATTGCTGAAAGAAGCAACAGTGGTGAAGAAAGAAGCAACAAAAGTGCAGAAAGAGGCAAGGAAGGTGCAGAAAGAAGCAGGAGCAGTGCAGAAAGTACCAATGGAGGTGCAAAAAAAGGCATGATGGATGCAGAAAAAGGTAGGAGGGGTGCAGAAAGAGGCTAGAAAGGTACAGAGAAAGGCCGGATGGGTGCAGAAAGAAGGAAGAGAAGTGCAGAAAGAGGCAAGAGAGTTGCTGAAAGAAGCAACAGAGGTGTAGAAAGAAGCAAGAGAAGTGCAGGAAGAAGCAAATGAGCTGCAGAATAAAGCAAGAGCACTGCAGAAAGAAACAACAGAGGTGCTGAAAGAGACGTGAAGGGTGCAGCAAGAGCAAGATAACTGCAGAAAAAGGTAATAGAGGTACAGAAAGAGGGAAGAGATGTGCAGAAACAGGTAGGAAAGGTGCAGAAACAGGGAACAGGGGTGCAGAAAGAGGCAA
This sequence comes from Triturus cristatus, assembly GCF_964204655.1. Lineage (NCBI taxonomy): Eukaryota > Metazoa > Chordata > Amphibia > Caudata > Salamandridae > Triturus > Triturus cristatus. The sequence continues at coordinate 698,923,203 of NC_140583.1, forward strand.
GAGAGGTACAGAAAGAGAAAAGAAGGGTGCAGAAAGGGACAAGAGATCTGCAGAGAGGAGCAACAGAAGTGCTGAAAGAGGCACGAAGGGTGCAGAAAAAGGCAAGAGAAGTGCAGAAAGAAGCAACAGAGGTACAGAAAGAGGCAAGAGTGGTGCAGAAAGATGGGAAAGAGGTGTAGAAAGAGGCAAGGGAGTTGCACATATAGGCAAGAGAGGTGCAGCAACAAGCAAGAGAAGTGCAGAAAGAGAATTGCTGAAAGAAGCAACAGAGGTTTAGAAAGAAGCAAGAGAAGTGCAGAAAGAGCCAAGTAAAATGCAGAAAGAAGCAAGAGCAGTGCATAAAGAACCAACAGAGGTGCAAAAAGCAGCAAAGGGGTGTGCTGAAAGTGGTAGGAGAGTTGCACACAGAGGCAAGAGAGGTACAGAAAGAGGCATGAGGGGTAGGAAAAGAAGTGCAGAAAAAGGCAAGAGAATCCCTAAAAGAAGCAACAGAGGTGTAGAAAGAAGCAAGAGAAGTGCAGAAAGAGGCAAGTGAGGTGCAGAAAGAAGCAAAAACAGTGCAGAAAGAACCAACGGAGGTGCTGAAAGAGGTAAGAGAAGGAGGCACGAGGGGTGCAGAAAGAAGGAAGAGGGGTGCAGAAAGAAGCAACAAAGGTGCTGAAAGGGGCACGAGGGGTGCAGGAAGAAGGAAGAGAAGTACAGAAAGAGGCACGAGGGGTGCAGAAAGAAGAAAGAGAAGTACAGAAAGAAGCAACAGAGGTATAGAAAGAGGCAAGAGCGGTGCAGAACAAGAGAAGAGAGGTGTAGAAAGAGGCAAGAGAGTTGCACAAATAGGGAAGAGGGGTGCAGAAAGAGGCAGATGGAGTGCAGAAAGAATTAACAGAGGTGCCGAAAGAGGCAAGAGAGGTGCAGAAAGAAGCAAGTGAAGTGCAGAAAGAGGCAACGGAGGGGCAGAAAGACACAAAGGAGGTGCAGAAACAAACAAGAGAAGTGCAGAAAGAGACAAGTGAGGTGCAGAAAGAAGCAAGAGCAGTGCAGAAAGAACCAACTGAGGTATAAAAAGAGGCAAGAGGGGTGCAGAAAAAGGAAGAAGTGGTTCACAAAGAGGCAGGAGAGGTAGAGAAAGAAGCCTGAGGGGTGCAGAAAGAAGGAAGAGAAGTGCAGAAAGAGGCAAGAGAATTGCTGAAAGAAGCGACAGAGGTATAGAAAGAAGTAAGAGGAGTGCAGAAAGAGGCAAGTGAGGTGCAAAAAGAGGTGCAAAGGGCGCAGAAAGAGCAAGAGAAGTGCAGAAAGAAGCAACAGAGGTGCAGAAAGAGGCAAGAGAGGTACAAAATGAAGCAAGATAGATGCAGAAAGGAGGAAGAGACTTGCAGAATGAAGTAACAGAGGTGCAGAAAGAGGCAAAAAGGGTGCAGAAAGACATAAGAGGGATACAGAAAAATGAGAGGTGCAGAAAGAGGGAAGACGGGTGCAGAAAGGCAAGAGGAGTACAGAAAGAAGCAAATTAGGGGCAGAAAGAAGTAACAGACGTGAAAAAAGATGGAAGAGAGGTGCAGAAAGTAGAGGAGATGTGCAGAAAGATGCAAGAGAAGTGCAGAAAAAGAAAGAAATGTGCAGAAAGAAGCAACAGAAATGCAGAAAGATGTAAGAGAGGTGCAGAAAGAAGTAAGAGTGGCTTGCACACCATTAGTACCAATTTAACACCCACATTTAGCAGTAAGTACCAGGTGACCATTCTAGGTTAGCAAACAGCCTTCTACCATGCTGTAACACTTGTCACCGCTTTTTCGGTGACGTTTGAGCCATTTGAGCTAGAAACAAGGCTTTTTTTGTTTAAATCTACAGATAAGGGAGCAGATGGTGGATTAAGTGGCTAATGTGGAAAATGTATAATTGTGCAAAACTCGGTGCAGCCAAACAGTCGCATAATTCCAGTGGCCCTGCTCATATCCCTGACTAGATCCAGAAGTGCTCCTCAGTGATTCCTTCTTTTTTTGTCTCACTGAGTTTATAGTTGAGCTTCTATAGAAACGAGGAAGACTAAACCTGAGGTTACCACTCCAAATTACAGCCCACAAAACTACATAATTACTCTCCATAACACATAATCCCACTCTACATAATTCCTATACACTAAATACCACATACTTTCTATCCACATAATTTCACTGCACAACATACCACATCATTCCACTACACACAACGTACATCCACTCCACTCCAAAAAACATGAGTAAAAAATTTTTACATTTACAACGCCAATAGCTCTAACTCTCGCAAATGCGAAACCTATTACATTGCAAACACTTCTTTAACTAGAAGTCGCGTTTGCAGAGTGGTGAAGAAAGGGTGCTGGGCCTCCGACCAGCGCTCAAGAATTCCACTACGTAGGATTTACAGGAGGTACCAGAAGGGCTTCTTGGCCCCCAAAGTCCCTCAAGAGTAAAGTGGATTTCATTCCCCATCCTGTAGTCTCCCAAGAGGTGTGTTTGCAGAGTGGTGGAGAAAAGGGGCATGGCCTCCTAAGACGACTTAGCAATCCTACTGTGTGGGGCTTACTGGAGGTAACAAGAGGGGTACTTGGCCCCTAAGGACATATTTGGGGGCCAACTACCCCTCCTATTACCTCCAGTATGTACCACAGAGCAGGATTGCTAAGTCTTCATAACAGGCCACACCCCTTTTCCCACCACTCTGCAAACACCCTTTCAGAAACCTATCTGCTGCTAAAGTACTCCTGCTGCCTAGAACAAGCATCTGAGGAAGCCGAGTCTTCGCCCACCCGTCTCCCGCCGCCTGACCCTTGTTCCATCTGTGGGTCGGACCGCTGAGCGGAGCGCGGTGCTGCGGCTTGCCAAAACTACATTTCCCAGCATTCCCGGCGACGCTGACCGCGTCAATCGAGCGCCAGGAGGCGCATAAAATTGTTGTCACCCCGGTCGAGTGGGGCACCTTTCAGAAACCCATCTGCTGCTAAAGTACTCCTGCTGCCTAGAACAAGCATCTGAGGAAGCCGAGTCTTCGCCCACCCGTCTCCCGCCGCCTGACCCTTGTTCCATCTGTGGGTCGGACCGCTGAGCGGAGCGCGGTGCTGCGGCTTGCCAAAACTACATTTCCCAGCATTCCCGGCGACGCTGACCGCGTCAATCGAGCGCCAGGAGGCGCATAAAATTGTTGTCACCCCGGTCGAGTGGGGAACCTTTCAGAAACCTATCTGCTGCTAAAGTACTCCTGCTGCCTAGAACAAGCATCTGAGGAAGCCGAGTCTTCGCCCACCCGTCTCCCGCCGCCTGACCCTTGTTCCATCTGTGGGTCGGACCGCTGAGCGGAGCGCGGTGCTGCGGCTTGCCAAAACTACATTTCCCAGCATTCCCGGCGACGCTGACCGCGTCAATCGAGCGCCAGGAGGCGCATAAAATTGTTGTCACCCCGGTCGAGTGGGGAACCTTTCAGAAACCTATCTGCTGCTAAAGTACTCCTGCTGCCTAGAACAAGCATCTGAGGAAGCCGAGTCTTCGCCCACCCGTCTCCCGCCGCCTGACCCTTGTTCCATCTGTGGGTCGGACCGCTGAGCGGAGCGCGGTGCTGCGGCTTGCCAAAACTACATTTCCCAGCATTCCCGGCGACGCTGACCGCGTCAATCGAGCGCCAGGAGGCGCATAAAATTGTTGTCACCCCGGTCGAGTGGGGAACCTTTCAGAAACCTATCTGCTGCTAAAGTACTCCTGCTGCCTAGAACAAGCATCTGAGGAAGCCGAGTCTTCGCCCACCCGTCTCCCGCCGCCTGACCCTTGTTCCATCTGTGGGTCGGACCGCTGAGCAGAGCGCGGTGCTGCGGCTTGCCAAAACTACATTTCCCAGCATTCCCGGCGACGCTGACCGCGTCAATCGAGCGCCAGGAGGCGCATAAAATTGTTGTCACCCCGGTCGAGTGGGGAACCTTTCAGAAACCTATCTGCTGCTAAAGTACTCCTGCTGCCTAGAACAAGCATCTGAGGAAGCCGAGTCTTCGCCCACCCGTCTCCCGCCGCCTGACCCTTGTTCCATCTGTGGGTCGGACCGCTGAGCGGAGCGCGGTGCTGCGGCTTGCCAAAACTACATTTCCCAGCATTCCCGGCGACGCTGACCGCGTCAATCGAGCGCCAGGAGGCGCATAAAATTGTTGTCACCCCGGTCGAGTGGGGAACCTTTCAGAAACCTATCTGCTGCTAAAGTACTCCTGCTGCCTAGAACAAGCATCTGAGGAAGCCGAGTCTTCGCCCACCCGTCTCCCGCCGCCTGACCCTTGTTCCATCTGTGGGTCGGACCGCTGAGCGGAGCGCGGTGCTGCGGCTTGCCAAAACTACATTTCCCAGCATTCCCGGCGACGCTGACCGCGTCAATCGAGCGCCAGGAGGCGCATAAAATTGTTGTCACCCCCGTCTCGCGGGACGCGAGCGGGACGCCGGGCGAAGCCCGGGCCAAGGGCGGGCCCGTTTTAGCCCGTTCTAGACTGTGAGAGACTGGACTGGGCCAGCCCTCTTTCCCCTAACCTCAAATTCACCTGTGGTAAGACGATATATATTCATATTCAAAGTGTAATTGACTTATTATATTTACCATCAGGGCATTGCTGCTCAGGTTTGACTGATCATAATGTCGAGACAAAAAACACCTGTCACCCTGGCAAACACAATGGACAATTATTTGGTCCAGGTAGTGGCAAAGATTAATAATGATCGGAGGTCTTCCCTGGGACTTATGGATTCCCCACCTTGTGCCCAAATTAACCAATCAGGGATATTCCAGTCTGCTAGAGATGAAATCACCACCATCGACCCGATTGAGGACCCCTATGATTCTACCACAATAAATGTATCCACGGCTTCTATTGTCCAACAACTTGATCCCTTTGTTGATCTACTCATCCTAGAAGAGCCAAATAAATCTGACACAATTGTGGAGCTAGATCCAGAGAGCAACACTCCTCCCACTCCTGTCCCTGCACCAAGAGCTAAAAAAGGGATTACTAAGGTACCTCCTAGAAGAGGTGGCCTACGTTCCTGTAAAACTAAATCTGTAACCCCACCAAGAAGAGCAAAGAAAAGGGTGGAAGAAGGGATAAGGAAAGAAGAGAACGAAAGTGTAGATTGGGAGGATACCTTTTTAAATAAGCTCATGGGAACACTGGAGTCCAAATTATCAGGGTTAATGAAACCTCTTATATCAAAAGTAGACCAATTAGCTAATAAAGTTAATAAATTAGAGACCCTCCTAAGAAAAACCAATGAGGGGATGGGGGAAATATCAAACCTAATAATAACCAAATTTGAACATATAGAGGCTGCAGGGAAAACACTTGGGGGAATTATAAATACAGGCCTACAAATTCCACCTGACCATATTCATCAAGCCTGCTCTGGACATGGTGAGACTCCTAATACCGCCTCAACATTAGAAACAGTACAACCAGTAGGCAATACTGCCTCTGAGACTCTTAATCCAGAAACTGGCCCAGTTGAATTAATCGTTGAAGCTTCCCCCTTGATTCTAGTACTTGCAAACACACCAACGCTGAAAATAGGGCAGATCGAGTCCTCGGACTCCTTACGAAATAAGGCTTTGCAGTGGCTTAGCAATAACATGCACATATCCCCCTGGGGTAAGGAAAAATTATCTGATGATCTGCTCATAGCAAGAAGGGTTAAGTGGATAGGCACTAAGGCAAAGAAATTTCAAGGGGATTGTGTGGTTTTGAATTTTAAGGGCCCTGAAGTTTTATCTGATGTCCTACGGAACATCTTCCCTCCACAACTTAGAACAGCAGAAATAATACCACTGACACTGGATTTCTTCTATAGTAGAAGAGGACTAGTAGCTAAACCTAGCATATTGAGAACAAAGTGGACAGTTGTGGGAAATAGAAGGGCCAGGACTGACCCATTATACGAGTGGAGGTTAAGGTTGGATAACCACTACTCTGCGTTATCTGACCTAAACGAGTGTGATTGACTCGCATGTGCTTTTCCTGTCGCTCCTGAAATCCAGCTGCACCAGGGACATGATAGGACTCTTATTTCTAATGAGCCTGTATTAGATAAATTGACCCCGGTCTCTAAGGCATCCCCCACTCCCTCCCCAGAGGATCTAAGTAGAGTTTGGATGGGGCAAAAAAGAACACTAGAGGTAATTGAGAATCCACCAATATTGAATGGTGACTTAGCGCCAGGTATAGAACTCGAAGATCGAATATACACTTCTGATATTGATCAGATTCAGTACCAACTGGACATATTGCCATTATCTATTATTTCTTGGAATATAGCTGGCATTACAAACAAGCTAAACATCCCAGATTGGGTCGATTTTATCGACCTTTACGATATAATAATGTTGCAAGAAACTTGGGCGCTCACCCCAATTTTCCGGCAAGGGTATTTGAACTTTCATGTCCCAGCCATAAGAAACCGAGTGGGTCGACACTCTGGGGGCCTGTTAATTTGGGTACGTCAAACATTGAATTGCTCAGTTAAACAAAGGTCTATACCCTCTAATGATATTATAGCTCTTGACATTAGTTGGCAAAATGGTCAACAACTAGCCCTGTTCAATCTCTATTCCAGGGGAGTTGGTAGGGGTAAACCATCAGAGACCCTAACGACCCTCGAGCATTATATTGAAATGCTACCAGTGCTACCCCATGTAATAATAGGCGGGGATTTTAACACCACCTTCGAACCTTTGGGCGAAGAGGATAGGACCCTGGCCGAAGATGAGGATACCAAGTGGAGAATTCCCCAACTGGATATCCCAGCAATTAGAAAATGGAGCACAGTAGCAATCCAACTGAAGAGTCTTTGTCTATCAAGAGGGCTCAGAGCAGTAAATGGACGGGCATCCTCTGATTTAATGGGGAAAAATACATTCGATAACGGTCGAGCAGCCAGCAGAATAGATTATATACTACTGGACGTAAGGGCTTGGGATAAATTGGTGGATATGGAAGTGAAAGACAAAATAGAAAGTGATCACAATCCACTGTGCCTGACACTCCATCCCTACCATGAAATGTCCGATCTTCCAAGAGGGAACCAAATGGTGACGCAAGATCTTGTAAGCTCAAACAATCTTCGCCACCTGAAGTGGAGTATGCTCTTAGAAGATGTTGTCAATCTAGAGACTCTAAAGGAATTAGTGGTGACCGAGGTATTCAAGATTAAGTGCCATTATGGGAGGACTGATTTTACAGACTACATGATGGCTGCCCACGAGAAACTATTTTCGAAAATTCAAAGTTTCTTTGTCAAAACAGTAGCCTCAAATAAAAAGAAAAAAGTCCAAGAGAGTAAAGGGTGGTATGACAGGAGTTGCAGGATAGCACGAGATAACCTTAGCGTGGAACTGAGAACAGGAAAAGCAACAGCAGTAAGGTTGGCGAGAAACCAGTATAGACATGTCCAAAAACTGGCAAAGAAGCGTTGGGATGAGGAATGTTGGCGCGAACTCAAGGAGGCGTGTGCCTCCAAGGATTCTAAGCGCTTCTGGACCACAGTAAAATGGGAAAAGGCTGGCACAGCACTCCATCCTACGAACCATGTTTCGAAAAGCAATTGGGTGGAATACTTCCAACCACAGTATGCTTGTAATCCCATATTTATCATTGGTTGTCCGCCTCCACAAGTCTTCTACAAATCTCCAATATTTGTTGAAAAGGATGTGAGTATTGTACTGGATTGTGTGGCTGGGGGCAAAGCTCCAGGCATGGATGGAATTCCGGCTGATATATTTTTATCGGATCGTAATTCCTGGTGTACCTATTTTGCAATGCTGGCTAATGCGGTGGCAATGGGAGGGAAAGTGCCTGCCTCATGGAAGGGAGCCGAAATTATTCCCATATTCAAGAAAGGTGATAGAACCCTGGCCAAAAATTATAGACCCATTAGTCTGATTGATACAGCACAAAAACTAATGGGCCGATTAGTCCAAAATAAACTGCAGCAATGGATCAACGAAAATAATATCTTGTCAACTTATCAAGCTGTATTTCGCCCTCTAACTAGCAGCGTTGATCAAGTCCTCCACTTTTTAACCATCTACTGGAGAAACGTTACTCTAAAGAAGGGGACATTGTATGCAGTTTTTGTGGACCTAAAAGCCGCTTTCGACTTGGTCCCCAGAGAAAAACTCTGGCAGACCTTGGCGGACGTGGGCTTAAGCCAGGAATTGCTTACACTCCTTGTTCGTCTCCACGAAAATAATTTTGCAAGAATAAGGTGGGGCAAGCAAGGAGAAGTAACTGATCCCTTTCCGGTAGAACGTGGGGTGAGGCAAGGGTGTGTCCTAGCACCGACTCTCTTCTCAATTTATATAAATGGCATCGTTGAGCATCTAGAGAAGATTGCTAGTGACGCCCCAGTAATCGCAGGCTCTCGTGTACCTGTCCTCATGTTCGCGGATGACACGCTCCTACTTTCCCGCACCCCCAGTGGGCTTCAAAAAGTGGTTGATGCCTTTGGTATATTTTGTGACGAGAGGGGCCTTGAACTGAACACCTCTAAAACAAAATTCATGTGCCTCAACCAGCAGTCCACCTTCAAAGGTGTAATAAAATATAAAGGTACACCCTTAGAAAGGGTGGACTCTTTCTCTTACCTAGGTATCACTCTACAAGGAAAAATGAGTTGGAAACCACACATAACTACAACCTTACTAAAGTTTAGGCAGCTAGCAGGCGCAATTACCCTAAAACACCGCTCCTCGCTGACAAAGCCAGTAAATTGTGTGTTGGAAATATATTCTATGAAAGTACTGGGGGCTTGCTTATATGGCTCTGAATTATGGGGGTTTTCTAATTTGAGAGAACTGGGCCGAGCAGAAAACAGGTTTTTACGAGGGATTGTGATGGTCCCCCAAAGCACACCCACAATCCCACTAAAATTGGATATGGGAAGAAAAGGAATAGAGGACATAGCGAGGCTACGCCCTCTTCTATATTGGAGACGGATTATGGTGACCCCAGAATTAAGCCATTATGCGGCGGCACTGACGGACGTTATTAAATTCGACCGTTTCCATACTATCCCATGGCTAAGGGAGCTCCGGGGACTCCTTATAAAATTGAACTTGAATCATCTATGGGACACCAAAGACGCAACCTGCTTTCCTACGAAGGCAAAGCTGAAAGATCTATATTGGGAAATGGTATATCTTACAATGTTTAGTGACGGCACAAGCACAAGCCTAACATCTCGCTTCTTAGACATAAAAATGTACCCTTCTTGCGAAATTTTTTGGGATATTATTGAAAAACCCTATGATAGAAAACTTTATTTTCAATTTCGCATAGGTACACTCCCGGTGAATGCGTTTAAGAAGCACTGGTCCCCAGCATGGGATGAACATTGCCCCCACTGTAATGAACAAATTGAGCACATTTCCCATCTTTTGTTCTGTTGCCCATTGTACTCGTCCCCCAGACGGAAATGGTTAAAACCTGTGTGCTCTAGTTTGGGAACCCGCAGCCAATCCGTAGCCCTAAGGATACTTGAAACAGATTGTTCCATATTGCTTGTGGTTGGGGTAGCAAAATTTCTGGCTTGGTCATGGTTAATTCGTACTCGTTCACTTATGGCAATTGCATCGTAATGAAATTATGTATATTTTTAATCTTGCACTTTGCCATATGGATTATTGTATTTTATTTATAGAAAAATCTATATTTTAAGAAATCTGATAAATTGAAGTACTTGTATTCTTACTATGTATTTATTCGACATTTCATGTTTAATATGTATTTTTAGAAGTATTTTTTATATGTAGTATTTATTGTATTAGGGATAGGGGAATGCTTTTATGACAAATGTCGAATAAAGCTTTAAAACAACAAACAACAGCAAACACCCTCACTGGTGTACTCTTGGATGGGGATTGAAGCCCCCTTTGCTGCTGGGGGTCCTTTTACCTCCAGTAAGCCCCACACAGTGGGATTGCTGAGAGTTGGCTATAGGCCACGCCTCCTTTCTCCACCACTCTGCAAACGCGCCCTCTGGTGTGTTCTAAGTTGGGGGATTAAGTCCCCTTGAATACTGAGGGACCCTGGGGGGCAACTAGCCCACCAGGTATCTCCAGTAAGCACCACACAGCTGGATTTCAGAGAGGTGGTCTGAGGCCATGCCCCCTTTTTACACCACTCTGCAAATGCAGCTCCTGGCACACTGCTGCTCGGAGGATGAAGTTCACTTGTGTACTGAGGTCCTCAGGACACAAGAGGACCTCATTGCCCCACCAACAGTGCGCCAGGAGCCACGTTTGCAAAGTGGTGTAAAAAGGGGCATGACCTCGGACCTCCTCTCTGCAATCCAACTTTGTGGTGCCGACTGGAGGTACCTGGTGGGCTAGTTGCTTTCTTTCAGGCCTAGGGGTCAGGGTGTGTCTACCCTGCCCCCTTTTCTTGTTTTTCTACCTTTTTTTACTCTATTTCTTGTGACTCGGTTACCGAGTCACAAGATGGCTGCCAACACTTCCTGGTTTGGAGTGTTGATAGCCAATCAAAGTGAAGCTCATGCTCGGGAGGAGTCGCAACTCCTCCTCGGTGCTCAGATATCGAAAGTATTATTTTTTTAATTTCTCAGGAACTACAGAACGGATTTACACCATTTTAAAAAAAAGGTTGGTTTCTGAACTAAGAGCTACCTTTTTGCCAAATTTGGTGTAATTCCATTCAGCAGTTCGGGCTGTAGCCTGTTCCAATTTTTCCTATAGAAATTCGTATTGGGAAAATGCTTTTTGGGACCCCCTTTTTTCTCAGCCCCCGCTTGACGAATTCCCCCGAAAATTTCAAGACAGGAGCTGACAGGAGTGGGCCATTCATTTTGAAAAGTTCACGAAGATTCGTCAAACGGCGCCAAAGATATTGGGAAAGCAAAAAACCCTTTTCCTATGGAAACTAGGTCCTAACTATAGCTACCTACTGGAGACCGCCAGTAGGTAATATTATATATATATATGTGTATATATATATGTGTATGTCATGTGATCAAGACTGGGGTAACCTAGTCGAAATGCGTCATGCTGTGGACTTTGCAATAAAGCACGTATATTTCTTCGATACGCTGTGGTCTGTACCTGTTTTTGCAAGATAAGACTGCATCAGGACTGTGTTTTCTTCATATATATATATATATATATATATATATATATATATATATATATATATATATTTTCATATACATTGTGTCATACAGACGTTACTTTCTATAATAGGGAGTGATACATTTTTCGCTTTAGAAAAGAAAGTGTCCATGCCTTCAAATGCTTTACAGTAGGGTCCTGAACTGCTTCAAGCATGGGAATCTATGAAAGATTCAATACTAGAGCAAAAATAAGTTACTTACCTGTACCCTGTGGTTCTCCAGTATTGGCATCTTCCATAGATTCACATCCGTCCTGCCCGCCTCCCGGTTTAAGGCTGGCCACTCTTACCTCATGATGGTTAGCTGCGAGTCACACTTGTGCTAGAAATCTGAGGTATGGTGGCTCTGCAGGGGCTTGTGGTCTCAGGGCTGACACCTCATTGACTGAAAGTTGGACCTTATAAAGAGGACAAAGGGCTATAAAAATCTCATTCCTTTTGCATTGGGTTATATGTACTTCTTTCTGTACTGCTATACAAAATACCGTGGGACTCCCACAATGACGACAGGGAAGATTCAAGCATGTGAATCTTTGAAAGATGTCAGTACTGGAGAACCACAATGTACAAGTAAGTAACTTGTTTTTTGCAGCACATAAAGCTGTTTTATGCATGCAAATCAGCTTTGTGTCATGTAGATACTGGTTGCGTCATGGCACTTTGTGCCATTCTCAACAACTCTGCGCTATGGTGCACTATGGCGTATCCATGGCGCAGGGAAATAGTACAACACAGCCCAAATATTTCTGATGCAACATTGTGCAACGCAGTATAGGGTCAATAATGATAAATTTGCCCCAAAATGTGAATGCTGAATGTATGTGTGTCTGTAGTGGCACAATGCATAGAGTTAACAGTGCTGGAGAGTAAGTGTGCTGTGAAAGTGTGAAAGTGCAAGTGTGCCTGCAATGTTACATTACATTGAAAACCCTGGGTTCCAATTAGGAAGCCAAGGCCTGTCTGTTAAATATGTGAGGAGTAGAGGAATCCACTCAGACAGATTTGTGCATTGATGTATTCCTGTGAACTGGGTGGGACACACAGTAGAGGAAGGGAGAAAGAGACTCCCCTTTGCACTTCAAAAGGTTGTTCTTTGATTCAATGAAAGATCACAAGGAATGGGCCTGGACACATCTCAGAAAGTAGATGGGGCTGATAAGGGAATCATAAAGAGAGGGGGATTGGGAGCCCAGGATTTCTTTTTTATGTATGTTTAATTGGCATTTCTCATGTACAACAGCAAAGAGCACATGTGCCGTCCAAAAGATAATACATATCATGTCCATTTGAGCAGATAGAATGTTATATATCAATAGCAAATTTACAACCAATCTCTAAAGAAAAATAAACAACATAATGCAGGGTTACATGAGCTTAAAATCCAAATGTGGGTTACTATACATGCCAGCTGGTGCATTTAGTGGAAAGCGTATTAAAGCCTTTCAATCTGTGAGCTGAGAGTGTGACAGTGGATAGGCACGGAGTGGTTGCCAAATGTTTTTGGGTTGGAGGCAATGGGTATCAGTGTAGAATAAACATCACTAGTGGTATTGCAATACATCAGGTCTCTCAACCATGCCTTCACAGTCGGGGTGTAGGACCTCCCCCAGTGGAAGGATATCTGTATCTTGGCCAGCAACAAGGTGATAGCCGTAAAGCGGCGCATTCCAGGTCCCAGCAATGCCAACAGTGGGGAGGGTAATAACTATGAGTTCACCATCAGCGTTAGATGCTCAAAGATTGCCTCCCAGAACGCCAGGACTGGGGGGCAATTACACACCAGATGGATGTATGTCGTTATAACGCACACTTTTACAACGCATGACACTACAACGCATAATATTAAATTGCATTTAAGGTAAGTATTGGATAGTATAGGGGTAAAAATTACTATTCTTACTCCAGGGGGTGCAACAGTAGGGTAAGTGTTGGATAGTATAGGGGTAAAAATTACTATTCTAACTCCAGGGGGTGCAACAGTGGGATAAGTGTTCGATAGTATAGGGGTAAAAATTACTATTCTAACTCCAGGGGGTGCAACAGTAGGGTAAGTGTTGGATAGTATAGGGGTAAAAATTACTATTCTAACTCCAGGGGGTGCAACAGTAGGGTAAGTGTTGGATAGTATAGGGGTAAAAATTACTATTCTAACTCCAGAGGGTGCAACAGTAGGGTAAGTGTTGGATAGTATAGGGGTAAAAATTACTATTCTAACTCCAGGGGGTGCAACAGTAGGGTAAGTGTTGGATAGTGTAGGGGTAAAAATTACTATTCTAACTCCAGGGGGTGCAACAGTAGGGTAAGTGTTGGATAGTATAGGGGTAAAAATTACTATTCTAACTCCAGGGGGTGCAACAGTAGGGTAAGTGTTGGATAGTGTAGGGGTAAAAATTACTATTCTAACTCCAGGGGGTGCAACAGTAGGGTAAGTGTTGGATAGTATAGGGGTGAAAATTACTATTCTAACTCCAGGGGGTGCAACAGTAGGGTAAGTGTTGGATAGTGTAGGGGTAAAAATTACTATTCTAACTCCAGGGGGTGCAACAGTAGGGTGAGTGTTGGATAGTATAGGGGTGAAAATTACTATTCTAACTCCAGGGGGTGCAACAGTAGGGTAAGTGTTGGATAGTGTAGGGGTTTTAATGTAATATTATGCGTTGTAATGGTATGCGTTGTAAAGGTAGTATGCGATGTAATGGAATGCGTTGTAAAGGTAGTTTTTAAAAATGCGTTGTAGTGTCATCCGTTGTAATGGAATGCGTTGTAGTGGATGTTGCGTTGTAAAAAATGCGTTGTAAGTGTAGTGCGTTGTAATAGTTGCGTTGTGAAGGTTGTTCCCCCACCAGATGGATGAAGTCAGCATGCAGTGCAGCACATTCCAGACAGTTGTCAGACTTAGTGGAATCCATTTTAGCAAGAAGCTTGGGGGTGACATTGGACCTATGTGTAGCTTTAAAGTGAAGAAGCTTATGCCTGCAGTTGTTGGAGATATAGCGAATTTGCATGCAGCAGAATGTCAATACTTGTCTGTGAGTGGATGCCCCAAATCTGCCTCCCTAGCCACCCGCGCCCCCCATGTACCACAGGGTGAAGAGACTGGGCAAGGTGATACAGCCGGGAGACCAAGTGTGTGCTATTGGGTGTTGTAATTATTGTGGGTAAGGGAGGGCGTATTGCAGCAACTAGAGAGGCCCTAGTCCTGTGTATTAGAAATTTGTCCAATATGTATATGTCGCGATTCTCCACCATGTCCACAGCCGATCATACCTGACCCTCCTTAAATGCATCCCCAACCACCCAAATTTGGCAGCATGAAAGTGTGTGTTGTGTTAGTCTTTCGGTGGTATAGGATACCCACGGAGTGAGAAAATGGCTCTGCATATACTGTTCCCAAATAGGTACAGGTTGTAAAGAGTCCACAGTCCCCAGAGGTTTGGCAGAGCTAAAGTTAGATATAACCTTACTCTCTAAAGTGGTAGCTTGGTCGAGCAGTAAGGCAGTATCAGAGGACAGTGTAAAGTATTTGTTGCACACACTCAGTCAGCAAATGGTCTCACACACTCAATAACTGAACTCTAAGCCAATGGTTTATATATAAAAAATGTATGCTTGTTTTATTTTAGAACCAACAATAGGTATTCAAATATACTTTCTCAGAATGAGATGCTTTATATAAATACTTTTGCAATATGCAATTGACTTTTGTAGAAAGTTACAAGTGGTTGCAATAGGCAACACAATTTTAAACACAATCATGCATTGAGTTCAATGGAAGTTTCAAGTTATTTGCAACAGATTACCTTTAGAATTACTTTTGGGATTCCAGGAATGGATCCTAGATCCAGTCCTAGGTCAGTACTTAGAATCAAGTGATAAAAGTCGACTTAGTTGCTGTTGTAGGAGAGTAGGATCTGCTTCACATGGGTACCCCCACTTTTTGCTGGTGTTTCACTGTTTTTCAACTTTAGTCTGGCTGTGGACCTGCTAATCAGGACCACAGCCTAGCTGCTTCCTCTCTAAAATGGTTCCCATGTACATTAGGTACATATCTAATTGGATTCTGGAGTGCCTTATAAGCCCTTAGTATATGGTATACTATGTACCTAGTGCATAGGTACCTCAGAGGCCTGCCAGGGGCTGAAGCATGTATTGTGCCACCCCTGGGAAGCACTCCAAAATGACACCACAGGTCTGCTACTGCAACCTGGGTAAGGGTGTGCTTGCACCCCTTACTGTGGTATAGGCTACCTATATCACTACCTTATACAGACACATATAAACCTATAAGCCACTCCTATGGCAGGCCTTGACAATCCTGAAGGCAGAGTGCTTGGTTTCATGTGAGAGGTTGCCCAAGCATGAGCTGAGCCCCTCTGCAGCATTCACAAATACTTCCTTATGCCCGTTCTGTGATACAGCCATACCATATACTCTTAAGTGCATTATAACCTCGCGGTAAATTCCAACTTTGGAATGGCTGCATCAAAACTTGTCGTTTTGAAATACTACCCCCCCCACCAGTTCTGGCAGGGGGGGTAGCATTCCACCCTTCTAGAGGGAGAGACATGTTGACACTGACTAAACCCGGTTAGATCCTTTCAAAGCCCTGGCATCACAAAATGGAGTCCAGACTTGTGCTTACTTACCCTTGCTGGGTGAGTCCATCAGACCTTGTCTGCACCGCAGTCCTTTCTCTGATTTCCTGAGACTAGCCATTGCCAAGGCTTGTTGGATCCTTTCTGGTCGCCGAAATCGCAGCACTCAACAGACTTCGTGGGACAGCTCGAATCCGGCTCGTGGACTTCGTCGACGCCTCCTGAACCTCGTGGCTGAAGAGTCAAGACACTCGACAACTCACCTGAAGCACCCGACATCTGTGGGCATTGGTCCATCCTACCCTAGGTCACTGGCAAGTGACCCAGACTCTGTCCCCTCTGCTTTCAGGTTCCTTACATCCTAGATCCAGGCTTGGATCTCTCCGGACACTTCTCCTCTTTTCAGCGGCATCATTTCTTTGCAGGCTTCCATTGGAATTGACGACGCGACCCGACACCAAAAGGCACCTATGCACACGGTTTCCCTGGGTGAGGTAACTTCAGTACTCCGGTACTCTCGAGGGTGCTAGCCCTAGAACTGTCTAAGTCCAAAAGGGTTTGGTCCTAGTTCGATTTGAAGTGTCCATAATCTTTAAAATTCCAACCGCGACATTCCCCATAGAAAGTAATAGGAACCCGCGGTTGTGTTTCCACACTGCATACGGCTCCCGTGGGTCCCCGACGTCCCTACCTGGGGGGTTCCTTGGGGTCCCAGCGATTCTAGAGGTGATAGGCACCTTGCCTATCTCATTCGTGGTTCTTATACCACTATTTTAGTATATGATTTGGTACGCCCCTAGGGCCCAAACATGTATTTGTGCTTTTACTGATGCTTAAACACTTGTAACTGAAGTACTTCGAACTCCAGTCTCATAAAGAGACTAGAGGGGTGTGATTTATCTTAAATACATATATTTTGAATATATACATGGTGTGGTTGTCTTTTCATTTGATCATTCAAGAGATTATAGACTGGTAAAACAAGCTGCTTTACATTCCTTCAAGACTTAGCCTGAAGGCTGCTCTCCATAGCTACCACTTGGATAGCTTTCAAATAAGGTTGTCTTTAACCTATCACCATAAGGGGTTGTTTGGACTGATACAAGGTGCCCACTAGAACTAGTGGACAGCATATATCAGACCACCTTCTCACAGCTGTTATGATTTTTAGACAATATTTTGCTATTTTAAAAGTTGACAGAAAATATTTCATAGAAAACAGTCAATGATTCCCTATGGAAGAAAATTCAAGTTGCAGGTATAGTATGTTCTCGTTACTTTTGTAATCCAGTACTGGGTGCCTAGACTCAGTACTGGGACCTTTTTTCCAAAACAGGTAAGTAATTACGTTTTCACAATTTATACAATTTTTAAAGAATATTTAAAGTTTGCAGAAAACGACACAGAAGATATTTCACAGAAAAACAGTCAATGGTTTCCTATGGAAGAAAATTGGGTTACTGGTAAGTACAGTTGTGAATATTTTTCAGAGTTAATGCTGGGTACCAAGATCCAGCACTGGGAGCTCACCTAATAGCAGGTGAGTATTTTCGTTTTTGTTACTCTGCTGATTTTTGGTGAATATTTTAAGTTTTGAAAAGTCCACACTTTGAAGAAATGTCAGGCAAAACCAGTCAATGTTACCCTATGGAGAAAATTGGGTTATCGGCTTTAAGGTAAGTACTCGACTGGCAGAGTTAAGATTCTGGGCATAGACTCAGGGGTCTTCCAGGGTCAGGTAGGTACAGTTGTTACACCCTCAGCGGCACAGGGTCTGCCGGGTGCAGAGAGAGTTAGGCCCAATGTTATCCTATGGGAGGCAGGGGGGTCTTGGTTGGTGGCTGCTGACTAGCAGGCCACGCGGCTGTGGGAGCTGGGCTCCTGGTCACTTGCTCAGGGCAAATGGGGAAGTAGATAGGTGTTGAGGTTACACTGCCAGGGACACTCGGGTGGCTGGGTGCAGGGTGCTTTTGAGCCTTCGGGCGCTCAATTGATTTCAATGGGAAAGCTCCGGTTTAGAAAAAGACTGCAAGCTCGCTGACGAAGATTCTTCAGGTGTCACCACCACTTCGAGAGGTAAGTTGGGTAGTTGGAGGATAGGTAGGTACCCCGGAGTTGGGCACAGGGGGCTGCGGGGCACCGGGTGCAGGGGTGCCTTTTGGTGTCGGGAAATCTTACCCTCTGTTGATCGCGGTTGGGGGGGGGCACCTGGTTCTGAGGCTGCAGGGGCCGTCAGGAGTGTCGATGGAAGTCCTTGGGTGCCGGACTCGGGGTCACAGTCGCTGTGGGGTCGTCCTCGTGGTTCTGGTTCACTCCGGCACAGGCCAGGCTTGGCGGGTGCAGAGTGTGAAGGGTTCGCGGTTTCAGGATGATGCTAGGGATTAGAAGCAGATTTTGAGTAGAGCCTCTACTCATGGAAGTCCCAGGTGCTTAGAGCCAAAAGGAAGTCAGGTCCTCCGGGGTTTGTGAGGTTGCTGGCAATAAGAGATGCCGGGTTGGAGCAGGAGCAGGTTCGAGGGTCGACAGGCCGGTAGGGCAGGTGCCAAAGCAGTTGATGTCTTCCTCTTCTTAGCAGTTGCAGGGCAGGTCTTCTTTCTTCTTGCTCTTCTTTGTATTTCGGAATCTGGAATCTGGGGAAGGGAGGTTCAGGGTGCCACTAAATACTAGATTTAGGGGCGTTACAGGTAGGTAAAAGGGTGGGACCAGTGGGTCCTGTGGGAGGGAGGCAGTAGCCTAGTCCTGATTGGGTAGGGCCTCTCATCTTCAAGATGGCGAGCGCCCGGAGATGTGCTTCACCTCTTCCCCACCTGAGGGGTGGGGTTGGCAGGCTGGAACATCCCCTGTCCTTATTTGGGGTTTCTGGCCAAGCTTCCCGCTAGAGTGGGGGGTTGCAGTGGCCTGGGGAAGCTCACAGAGGCGGCAGGCCTTTGAAGCTTCCCCCTGCCCATCCTGGGGGAGGAGATCTAGCACCTCACCCAGGATGTGCATTGTTGCAGGCCCAGGAGAGCAGGGGCTCTCCTACCCAGGGGTCCAGCAACATGTCTGCTGTGTGGCAGCCTAGGCAGCCTCTCAGACCAGACATGGATTGTAGGTTAGCTTTCAGGGGGCATCAGTGCGGGTTTAATGTGCTGAGAAGTTTGATACCAAACTTCTCAGTCTTCAGTGTTGCCATTATGGTGCTGTGGAGTTCGTGTTTAACGAGCTCTCAGCACCATGTACTCTTAAATGGCAGCACTGCAATTACAGTGCCCAGGAATGGGCCTGGATACTGTAGGGGCACAGGGCTCCTGCTCCTGTGCCCACACCACTGGCCACTGGCATAGGGCACCCAGCTAGAGGGGTGGCTGATGTATGCCGGGGCAGTGTAGGTGGTGGGCATGGCACACAGGGATGTGTACCATGTCAACTCTTTGTTTTGTCTTGGATCCAGACACTCAGCCTGCAAGGGCAGTATGTGTGTGTTAGGGTACAGGGCCTCTAAGGGTGGCACAATGAGTGCTGCAGCCCTTAGAGGCCTTCCCTGGTCACAAGGCCCTGGGCACCTAGGGTACCATTTACCAGGGGCTGACATGTGGCCAGGGTTTGCCAATTTGGGTTCTAGGTTTTTAGGGAAGGAACATAGGCCCTGGGCACCTGATTGGCAGGAGTCCAGGGCACAGTCAGTCAAAGTACATTCAGCAATTCAGCAAAAAGTGGGGGCATACCATGCAGGAAAGATGGCACTTTCTCACACACGGGTTGTTTGATAATGACAAATGCAGGGAGTACAGGTGATCTCTCCCAGGCTCAGTAAATGGTTGTAATGTGTGAATTTCCGTTGGTGTCCGTTGGTGTCCTTGTGAGGCCCTTTGGTAAGATAGCAGAGAGGGGGCAGGGGCAGGCCTGAGAGTGCTCAGGATTTAGATACTGCAGTCGCGCATCAGGGTGGTACTAAAAATAAGCATAGTGTGCCTGCGCTATGAGATAATACAGGTAAAAATCCGGTACTCCTAAACTGCCATGCGAAAAAGGCATTGTGAGTGTCTGCCACCCCACCTGGGCCCGTCCGCCAGCCTAAGCCAGCCGAGTCAACAGGTCTCTAAGTGTCGCAAAAAATGTAGTGGTAAGCGGAATGGCAATATTTAAAAATAGATAAAGCAGGCGCCGCAAAACAACCATCTTCATAATTACTATCATGCCAGCAATGGACAACGGTAGCGTTATCTAGGGGTCGATCTGTGTGGACAAACGGTCCATGGCAGGGCCGTAATTAATACGGATCACTTCAGAAGCCCTGTGATGCAGCAGTATACTGAGATAACAGGGAGGTTTGTCACACCTGCGTAGCGGGAAATCAAATCAAGCAAAAGGCAGGGTAGCATCAGTCAATGGAAAGAACTCTGATTTAGTCCAGTTAATGACAAGTCCAGAAAAAATTCCAAAACTGACCACCTCTCGTATTATTGGGGAAAGATTAACAGCCGGGTCATGCACGAAAAGCAGAATGTCCTCCGTATATAACGAGGCCAGAAGAGGATCAAATAGTGGCAAGAGAGGGCATCCCTGCCTGGTACCTGCAACAGGGGGAACTGTTCTGTGAGCTCTCCATTGAGACGGAGGCAAGCCACAGGATTGGTGTGCAGAAGTTGGACCATGAAAATCCATTGGGTTAAGTGTTGCATGCAAAAAGGGCCACACCAGGGAATCAAAAGCCTTTTCGGCATCTAGAAATATCGTCATGGCTGTGTGCAAGTTAACTGCGGTTGAACTGTTAGTGACAAATCCCGTCTGAAGCGGGGAGATTATTGATTGATTAGAAGCAATATACTGGTCACAAGTACTTTTGCCAGGATGTTATAATCTTGATTTAATAGGGATAGTAGGGGGTTGGGAGCATTCCCACCTCTAGAGCCTCGGCATAAACTTCCAAGAGCTGGGGAACTAGCAAGGGTTTATAAGTCTTATAGAATACACCTGTGAGCCCGTCAGTACCAGGGGCGCGAGATCCATCAAGGTCATCTATGGCTTAGGATATCTCATCTTCGCCAATAGGAGAGGCTAAAAATTGCTGATCACAGTCCTCAATCCACACCATAGCGATCTCATCTAAGCAGTCAGAGAGGGAAGGATCAACAGGTGGGAAACTTGTTGCGTATAGTCGGGGCTAGTAAGAGAGGAAAGCAGCGTGTATGTCCTCACCTTGAGTGATATGGGCATCATCATCTAATGGCAGTTGTGTGATGTATGCAGCCTGTTGCCGGGGTCTGAGCAATCTAGCTAGAGTCTTCCCCGGTCTCTCTACCTCTCCATACACCCGGGCACATGTGTACTTCCCCATATAAGCCGTCTCACAAGATGCCTGAGCATCGAGTTCCTGCAATGCTCTCTCTGTGACATCTAGGTCCCACCGTATAGTACAAAGAACTCACGCCTGTTTAGAGATACAGATGCCACGAATGAATACTTTGAAGGCTTTCCACAAAGTACCATATCGGGACACTGAGCCTGTATTAATCTGGAAGTATTCTACAATCACCTCTCGCACTTCACTTTCAAATACCGTGTCAAGCAGCGCATCTGCCGGAAACCGCCATAACCTGTGTGGACGCACAATACTGGGCAGAGTCAGTGTCAACATTACAGGAGAATGGTCAGCGAGCGTACAGGCAAATCATCTGTCGCCTGAGAGTTTATCAAATGGTCTGGAGTTAAATACCAGTGATCTATACGAGACCATGTACCGTGCGGTGCAGAATAAAAAGAGAACTCTGTATTGGTCGGATGCTGGTGCTGCCAGGCGTCAGTCAGTATGTATTGTTGCAGCAGGTGCCGAAGCTCATCTGTAGAGTGCGATTTAATAATGCGGCCAGCGACAGTGGTGTCGGAGAAGGGCTGCAAGGTTAGATTGAAGTCCCCCCCAATATGACAGAGTCAATGGGAATGCCAGAAATGTGGGAAGACAGACATACAAAAAAACCAGGTGCATCAACATTAGGGGCTTAGATATTGATTATGCGTACCTGCTTCGCACCAAGGCTACCCACCACCAGTAGATGTCTTCCCTCAGGATCTTTAATTACCATGTGAGCCTCAAATGGCAGCATTTTGTGAATCAATTGCACACACCACAGGAGTAGGTACAGTAACTGGCAAAGAACCTGTTGAAGCCCCAGTTAGACACAAAACGATTACCAGAAAGTGGTGCGTAGTGAGTCTCCTGCAATTTCGCTATTTGTGCCTTGTGCGGAGTCAGATAGGCCAAGACCTGCTTCCCTTTTCGAGAATTCAATAAACCCCTCACATTCCATGTCATTCAGTGCAGTTCTATTACCCCCGCCCCTCATCCCACCCCTGTCTCAGAAGCTGTGGTATCAAACCCGTAAACAAGTCAATACATATAGCATAAAGCAGCCGGCAAAAGCATAACAAGATATCCTGCATTTTCAATTCAAACTCAAAATCACTACATAACGTACCCCCGCCACCACCCACCCACATCAGATAACCCCCCAACAGGTATCCATTGAATCCCCATACCCCAAGATTGACAATATAGGAGCTCTCCTAGGGGGAAGGCAATGCCCGGAGCAGGCCACTAAATATAACACAAATATTGCAATGATTGTGTGTAACTGCAATTTAAGAATAGTAAAGAGCAAAACAACATTAATAAAGGATATTGCATCTCGCCAACTCGTCCCAAGCCAAAGAGACGCAGTTTAGATAGGGACTCAACATTGGGTTGGAGATAGCTGGTCCATGGCACAAAACAACAAGTACAAGCTGGGAGAAAGAGAGCAAATTTATTTCCATGGGGGAAGTTGTTTTCAATTTGCACTGCTTCCAGAAACAGTAGCATCCACAGGAGTGTCATAAATGTTGGTCTTCCCATTGACCTGAATGCAAATACGGGCTAGGTTCAGTATACCATAGCGGATGCTCGCTCCCTTCAGCACCCGTTTGATATCCTGAAACTTGCGCCTAGCCTCCTGCACCAATGGTGTGAAATCAGGATACAGTGACACCAACATTTCTTTATATTGTAAATCCTCAACCTCCCTGGCCTTCCAAAGGGCCACATCCCGGTCGTGATGATTAAGAAGTTGAACAATAATTCCATGCAGGGGGCCCCGGGGGCTGACCTGGATCAAGCGAGTGATGAGCCCGCTGAACGGCAAATGATCCAGAAAAGGCATCCCTTCCATACAGGGACCTGTGTTGGTAGATTCGGCCACCCCTGAAATATGTAGGTTGTTGCAACGTGACCTTGCCTCCAGGTCCTCTGCTTTGGAGGCTGTTGTTTTGAGGAGGCGTTCCACATGGTCTAGACACTTGTTCATGGCTGTGTGTGTGTCCTCCGTATCGGAAATGCGCTTTTTGGCAGACTCAATGTGGGCTTCATGTTGCTCCAGGCGGCCATGCATGGTATCAAGGCGCGCCGCCAGACTATCAAAACGTACATCAATAGCTGAAAAGCCAGCTGCAGCTCCGCCACTATGGCCACCATCCCTTCCACATGTGGCTGCTCCCCATCAGGTGGATCTGCGTGGTCCGGAGGGTCGACTCGTGTCGTGGTGTTGCCGCCCTACCGTCTATGAGTTTTAGTGGACTCAAAAAGAAGCTGGCACTGCTGAGGGTCCCCCAACCCATAGTGAGGCAGGTAAGAGCTGGCAGCAGTCCTGAATTGCAGTCACAAGATGAAGAAAGGTGGAAGGGGGTGTTAGGCAGGATTGCAATCAGCGGAGCACAGCAGCTATTGTGCAGGCCACTATAGATAGTGGGTAATGTCCAGTTCGAGCTGGACTGTTCCTATTGGGCGGGGGGTCAAGACTGATTTGCATATGGCTGGGTCCAAACTGGAATGGCATGGTGAGCAAAAAAACGATGGATAGGCTCAGATCTTTGTACTGGGCTGAATGTATGACATTGTTCTGAATTCTTTCCATCAATTGTTGTTTTTGCATAATGTCCAGCTACTCCCAGATCATAAATTGGGATTGATAGTTGAAGATACAGTGGAGAGCACCCCACAATTGAAAAGTGCCGTGGAAGGGATTGGAAGATAGTGATAGCCATACCTGTGTTACTTCCAATTTAAGTGCCAGGGAAACAGTACCTAAGCATGAGCCCTGCTGGGCATCAAATGCACAGTAATTGCACTTAGCGCCCACGGGAGGGCCGATGTAAATGGAGTGCAGTATCAAAAGGGAGATGAGGATTAACAGTGGCATCCCAGCGCAGTGCATCACCAGAGCAGCAGCAGAAGGCACGGTGCAGCTGAGGAGAGCCCAGTGCGTTACTCCCCAACTTGATTCCACCCAGGCTCGGGTGAAATGGGCCCGTCACAGCACCATACCAGGCCAGAGATCCCCAGCCTCAGTTGCCCAGGGATGCTGCGCCGTGTGGCAGCAGCCACGCCTCCAGGCCCCTCTTGCCGTGGGGCCTCCAGAGGCCACGTTAGGCTGGGGCTGTGGGGCCACTAACCACGTGCAATGTTGCTCCCAGTGCCCCCGCCGGCCTCAGCACACGCTGCCCCTGTAAGCGGGGCGAAGAAAAGCAATCAGATCAACACAGCCGCTCCGTAGCTCCACGATCAAGCCACCATGTCAGTGCTTGGTTAGGCCACGCCCCCCTGGGAGTCCAGGATTAACGCTTTGATCTACATGTCACTGTGGCTGGCATTCAGTTGTGAACTCTACTCACCCCCATGCCCTGTGTTGTGGGACAATCATCTTCAGAATCTTTCCTGCTATGACAGACAACCTTCAAAGAGGAAAGAAGGTAATGAAAATAATACACTTTAAAAGAAGCAGAATCCCAACATAAAAACTTAAAGATTAAGACCCTAAATCACATTTGTTGCCTGGAAATGCACTATAAGAAGGGTAGGTTGAGATCCTCAATCTTTGTCATCTTCCAAGCAGCCAGACGGGCTGTGTGAGAAGTCAAAGCTCTGTGAGACATCTCCCTGTGACCAGGACTGGGAGGCCAAGGCCTGCTAGTCTTCCTGCTGGGTGAGAGGCCATTACCCAGGAAAAGCAAGACAACCTGCCCAGGAGCACCTGACTGTGTGCCAAGACTAGTGTGCCCTCTAAGGAAGAGAGTGCTGTAGGGAGCAAGGTGCAGTGGAGAGCCCTGACATGAGGACTCCCTGTGTGAGATTTGAGGATTTGGCAGTGCACTGAACAGGTAGTTGCCAGTGTGCAGGATTGTTGAGGGCAAATCCCGAGCAAGGAGATGGCCATCATGGACTGATCCGTGCATTGAGTGTTGCACGGGGAGTGCCAAGCATGTACTGCCTTGTGGTGAACGCATATGCAAGAAGGAACCACCGTTGAAGTAATTGTGTGTCCAGCAAACCATGACTTGTGAAAGCCTTAGAAACTGCCCTATATGCAAGGAGGTTCACCATGGTGTGGGTAATAGCACCGGAGGAGTCTACGTTGTGTTCGCAGGCACCATGGCAACCTGTCAGGATTGTCAAGTGATCTCTTACTATCCCCACAGCGAGAGAAGGCATTCCTAACTGAAGATATTAAAGGTGTGGGTGGCATGGGGGAAAAGACATAGACGCCCACAGCTCTTGCATGGACAAGTGGTGACATCCAGAACTCTGATTAAACTGAGTAACAGCTTGTATAACCTTACAGCTGCTTTGGGATTCCTTTCACATTGATTCAGCACATGCCCGTGCTCCCACCAATGGGATTTTGCCTATTCCATGATGCAGCTCGGCATGGATGATGATGGCTATTTAAGCCACACCCATTGAGATGTGGGCACTTACTATTCAGGAGATTCACCCTTGAGAGAACCTTTTGGTGATCTTCCAGCTCTTCGACTCAGCGATTTCAGCCCTGCAAGTAGCCTTTCCAGCTTCTTTTTCCTCCCCATAGCAGGCAGCTTAACAACCGCCACAGTAAAAAAGAACAGAAAACTAAGGATTAGAAGTCATGACCAAAGGTGGTAAAGTGAACTGAATGACCATATACTTCATTGGTGATGAGGTCAATGTTAGGAACTGAATGACCATATAATTCCCTAGTGATGCTTGGGTTCCTGGAACCTAGGAACTAATATCCGTAAAAACAAAAGGAGAGACTTGTTAGGCAAAGGAACATTGCGACAGAAATCTGGAACTGGTGCACATTCCAGGTGTTGTATTATTGTTCACTTTATTTTATCCATCTGATTGTGCACAGTTTATGTAATACTCAAACTATTGAAGACAATCCTCCTGTGGCTAGGATTCTCTTAATGGAGAGTGCAGTAACTCTTGACTTTTCAAAGTTCACTTAATCTAAAAATCATCCTAGAACTGATTACCTGTCGGTATATTACTTTGGGTTTTCTTCTTAATTAGGAGGGGATGTCGAAAACCAAAAACATACCATACCACACTCATATGGGATACAGTCCTCATCACACCTTAAGACACCACTCATTAGGACCAGAGGGAAAAGAGAGAATATAAGGGGAGAGTATTTAAGATGAGAACTTGTGAAGTCCAGTGTGAATCTAAGAGTAAGGAAATAATGAATCTAGCTTGTTTCTATTTAGTCGAAGGTACAGGCATTACATGGGACCCGTTCAGTCCACATCTTTCCAGACCACTTCCAGATCCACTCCTCAGAAGACCCCAAAAACAATGCTGTGAGAAAGTGAGCTTTCAAACTCTCTCCAATTCTATTCCTCTTTCCCCTGATTAGCCCTCGGGTCCATAGCATAAAGAAACGCTTTGGATAAGTGAGTTCGGCAAAGGTCTTGAGATATTACAGCTTGTTGACACATCTCATCCCTACAGGACCTATAGCACAGGTTAGTGCTTACCTTGACACTACCCAGTATGCCAGAAAGGGCTGCTGGCACTAAGTTCCAAAGGGTGCGGGCCGTTGCCTGGGACTAGAGTGAGGCTGTGACCAGCGGGTCGAGAAAGCAAAATAAGATCTGACCCCCAAGGACTTTGGAGGATGTGTAGGAATATGCCACACCCTCACTGGGCTCCAGTCAGGAGCTGGAAGATGCAAATTCACCCCCACCACTCTGTAGAAGATTGACTTACTTCGTTTTGCGTGCTGGGAGCTGCTCCGATCACTGGGGGGATCTGGTAACACTGCTTAGCAGAGGAAGCCTGGGCCTGGCAGGGGCTGCCGTGAGTCACACAATTTCGCAAGTGGTCGCGCTCAGTATGTGTCCCTGATGCAAGAGCGGTAAAACTTAAAATGGGCCTGCGGTGCCCAAGGGGACTCGTGGCTGAAGGTGCTGCAGTGCAGTACCGTAGACACTTTTGAGCGAGTCCTAATGAGTAAGAAGGGGAACTCTTGAATATGGCCTTCTAGTGAGCAGTCTTTGGATGTAGCTACCACTGAATGGGGAATAATCCCCACCACTGAACAGGGAAGAGAGTGAAGCAGGGATATACCTAACCACAAGGGGGTTGTGTTATTACTCATGGACCTCATTTTACCTTGAATGTGTAGAGTTAGAAATAAGATACTTATTTTTCTCATAAAAGTAATTGACTGGATATTGATTTATTGACACTACTGTTTGCACTTTGAGTTATAAGTTATGTTCACTCACCCGAATCTACATTTCCCTCCTCCCCCTCGGAGGGAACGTTTGACAGCATACAACTTAGAGTAAAAGTGCAGAAGGGTTACTTGACCCAGTTGCTCAGGATCCATAGTAGGTTGAGCACCAGGACATCAGGAGTAAAAGGACACAATCACCACAGTTGGGGCCAGAAACTCCTATATGCCATGTGGACCTCTGAAAGGGGTTCTGACAATAACATTACTTTCATCTTTGTTTTCAGTACATTTCTAAGTTTTTTTTTTCCTTGAAATGTAAGCTAAGATCCTATTACCATACCTAACTATAAGGTCTCTTTAAGCTTTGTTTTCTTTAGTGAATTTCTGGGGTCTTTTTAACTATAGGGACAATCATATTACCAAACCCATGCATGACCATAATGTCTATTTAACCTTTGATTTTTTGGTCAACCTATAGTTTTTTTTTTTTTAACATATTCAGCCAACATCTCCAATGCTCAAACCTTCACCCATTTGCAGCAGGGGTTAGCATAGGCCCATACCATGCTGATGGCCAACCAACCACAGCCTGGGATCAATGGTCATCTTGCTGCCACTGCCGTGCTCCCCTCCTGCTTGCCCTTCATTCTCCACCTGCTTGCCCCTGCTCCCTCTATCTGCCCTCCCTGGTCAGCTTGCTTACATTGTCCCCTCCAGGCTGCCTTCTGTTGTTTACTCTCCCTACCACCTACCCTCTACTCCCCATGTGCATGTCCGTGCTCCCCTCTAGCCTGCTCTCCATGGTCTATTGTGCAATCCTTGCCAAGGCTGGTTAGCCCTTCATGGTCAGCTTGTTACCTCTGCTCCCTACCCCCTGCCCTCCATTCTCCATGTGGACACCTCTGCCCCACCCTTCTGCCTTCCATGATCCACTGTACTGATGCTACCCATGCCGGCATGCTCCTGTCCCCTCCCCCATGGCCTTCTTTCTCTGTGTGTGCCTCTTTCACTTACCTTCTGCCCTCCATGGTCTGTTTTGCTGCTGCTTCCCTGTCAGGCCTTTCCTATGTGGCCCGCTTGCTGCCCTTGCTCCCTCCTCTCTGATCTCTGTTGCCCAAGACTCTGCCCTGCCACCCTCCTCCTGTCTTGCGTGGTCTTGTGTGCTACCACTTTTCCTTCCGCTTGCCCTCCATGCTTAGCTTGAAGCCGCTACCCACCTTCTTAATGCCTTCTGTTGTCCGAATCCATCCCCCTGCCCCTCTATCCTGCTGTGCGTGGTCTGATGTGCTGTCGGTGCACTTACACCTGCCCTCTGGAGTTAGATTCCTGCCCTGCTCCTCCCTACCCTCTGTTGTCAGTTTGTGTGAGTCTGCGTCAGGATGCTATGTTTTGAGTAAAAGTGTACTTTATGAATAATACCTCATTATTTCATTTATTTTTTCATCCATTTTGCCCCCTCTCTCCTGCCTTCCACGGTCCATTGTTCTGCCACTGCCTCTCCTGCTTACTATGTGTGATCTGTTGTGCTGCCACTGCCTCTCTGTAGCGATTACGTGGAGGCAGGCTACCACACACCATTGCGCCCTTCCCCGTATGCGTAGAAGTCAATTGCTGCCCTTGCTCCCTCCTCTCTGATCTCTGTTGCCCAAGACTCTGCCCTGCCACCCTCCTCCTGTCTTGCGTGGTCTTTTGTGCTACCACTTTTCCTTCCGCTTGCCCTCCATGCTTAGCTTGAAGCCGCTACCCACCTTCTTCATGCCTTCTGTTGTCCGAATCCATCCCCCTGCCCCTCTATCCTGCTGTGCGTGGTCTGATGTGCTGTCGGTGCACTTACACCTGCCCTCTGGAGTTAGATTCCTGCCCTGCTCCTCCCTACCCTCTGTTGTCAGTTTGTGTGAGTCTGCGTCAGGATGCTATGTTTTGAGTAAAAGTGTACTTTATGAATAATACCTCATTATTTCATTTATTTTTTCATCCATTTTGCCCCCTCTCTCCTGCCTTCCACGGTCCATTGTTCTGCCACTGCCTCTCCTGCTTACTATGTGTGATCTGTTGTGCTGCCACTGCCTCTCTGTAGCGATTACGTGGAGGCAGGCTACCACACACCATTGCGCCCTTCCCCGTATGCGTAGAAGTCAGAATAAAAGTGGTAGGAGCCCGCTGCACTACATTTCCCAGCAGGCAGTGGGAGATCACAGACACACACGTCATTGTAACATGGCCCCTATTTAAGCACTTCCCCTTCCGGGAAACGGTGCTTGACAATCCTGGATTCGAACTCTGGTGTTGGCGGAAGGTATTCCCCGCCGGATTAACACTCGAATATTCACCCGCGTCTAGCCAGCCTTCCGTAGACTCCTCGTGGCACGGAAGAAGAGAGGTGCTGTTTTCTCCCTCTTTTTCGGCCAGGCGATCACGCATCAAGGAGCTGTCAGGGAATGGTAGGGAGGAGCGCAGGAGCGCCTCCCCGCCGGTAACTCCATTTGCTTCCGCAGTGTGCGTTTGTTTTGCACAGCTTAGAGGAGTGCCGGGGCGTCTCTTTCTCAGCCAGCGACTTGTTATTCTTTCACGGCGTGTCTGCTGTGTTCATAACAGTAGGAAGGAGCGCCAGAGCGCTTCCTTCTTATAGTGATATTGTTTTTTTTTACCACGCCCGGAACTGAAATCAAGACATTTACATCACGCCCCTTTGGTTTTATCTTCTGGTTTTGCTTTTCAGTAACAGCATCCGCTGTGACTACTTTCCATTCGGCTCTTTTGCTGTGGGGTTTAACATTGATAGAGATCTCTCAGGATTTGGATGTTTTCCTTTGGTTCAGTTCCTGCTTGTTGTACTGACACTCGTGGGGAATTGATGGTATCCGTGTTGTGGTGAACTTCCAGGAGGATTGCAGTACCCCAATACGGATTTCAAAGGAAGGGTGCAGCAGGGCTCCTAGAGAGTGCGTGCGTGATTGAATTCTTACGTGACCACGTATGTGTGTTTCCTGAGGTGTGTCTCACTCCTATTTTGTTTTCTTCTTGACTCTGTAGTCCTACAACCAAGAGGGACGCCACTGCAAGCCCAGACCAGGGAAGAAACGAGTGCTATTTACAACTTAGTTTGTTGTTTTATCCCTTCCCCATTTTTCCCCGGGGCGCTTCCTTCAGCAGTAGTGTTTCCGTTGCTCTGCTGGGGTTGTGTTCAGAGGAATTTGGGATCCTTTCGGCTACCCATCGTTCCCGCTGGCCACTGTGACAAGGTTAGTGGCATTTGATTGTGTTCTTGTGCCACTGACAGCCCTGACAGATTGTCAAGCCCAAGTTGTACGCCCAGTCAGAACGATGGATACTAACGTGGTTTTGACGTCGCTGCTGGAGAGACTGACGGCTCTGCAGCAGGAGGTACAAACCTCCCGCTTGGAAAATCAAGAACTTAGGAAGGAGATGGGCACGTTACGCAAGGAGGTAGCCGGTCTCTCCTGAAGGGGTCAAGGAACTAGCTCATACATTAGAGAAGCTATACTACCCCCTCCAGTACACGCAGCTCACTCTCCCTCCTCCGTCACACAAGGGGGTGGGTTATTTTCAGCCACTACTAACCCAGTATATGACTGTCGCATTGAGTTGATGCCAGGCGCTGAAACACCCTGCAGCAGAGTGTATGCATTGACCGAACCGGAAACACACTACCTAAAGGCATACCTCGAAGAAAATCTTGCGTCTGGGTTCATTAAGCATTCCTCTTCGCCGGCCTCGTCCCCACTTTTCTTCATTCCTTATTTATTTATTTTTTGTCCTCATATCACCTTAGACCAAGGCAGATTTTACAAGCCGAGAATTATGGATCTTGGCGCCCTTCGGCTCGCTGCATAGGTCTGTACCCCCCTTGGCTTCCTCACGTTATTGAGATTAGGTGTAATCATTGGACCAGGATTCGACCACCATAGTTCTACCAGATTTTCAATTGCAGATGGCCTCCCCACACCAAAAGGGGAGACCAGATGTTTTCATATACTTCTGTCCTGTCTCCCTGGTCCAAAGGTGCCATATTCAACGCAGCTTTTATCCAGTTTTCTCTATTGGGAGGAATCGGATCTTTCCACCTTAAGCAAACCTCCCTCCTAGCCAAAATAATAAGATATAGTAATAATCCCATATCTGATTGCCACAGCGCTTCCCTTATAAAATCATTTGAACCAAAGATCACAAGGTTGACATCCACTTCCAATTCTATGCCGAAAATAGATGTCAAAATATCCCCCACATTCTTCCAAAATAAACATAGTTCTTTAAATTCGAAGAACATATGAATATCGTCGGCTTTATCACTTTTACATCTGGGGCATTGTGGAGTCGGGACCGTGGCAAATCTAGCAATTCTGGCCGGAGTATAATAAAGCCTCTTTAGCACGAAAAAGTGGTTCTTTTTTAGCCTAGCAGGCTTTATAAATCTATAAAGTAGTTTTAGAGAGGATTCAAATCGGGCTTCTGTGGCGTGAGCTTGGGGAAGAGGGTTCCACACCGATGCTTGGGGCGGGATCTCACTATCCTCCGCATCCAGCAGACTTGCATACCAAAGAGATATTTCTTTTTTCCTTGGTTGCGGGTCTTAAAATAACTGCTCAAGATCCCAATTCCTTTTAATTTCACCCACTTCCGCCTCATACCATGATCTTAGCTGGAGGTACTTAAACCTTGATAAAGTGGAGCCAATCTTGACCTCTAACAGCTCCCATGGTTATACCCCCTCTGAATCAACCAAGTCCGACCATTTCCACAAACCAGCCTTCCTTATAGGGGCCGCTAGGCTATCATTCAAACATTCTGGGATCCCCGGTGAATCCCATATTGGGGCAAAATCGGAGAAATAACCTATACCCAAAATTCACCTAATTTTGTACCAGTTTGACAAGGCAGTTTTTAGAACCTTGAGGCGTACACGTTGAAAAAATCTGGGAGCTCCAAATTTATACAAAAACCCACCTTGCCCATTGTCCCCCTCTGCTGATACCATTTCCCCCAAAAGCCTGCCCCACTTAGTCTCCACCGGAGTTGTTAATAACATCCTAATGCCCTTAAACTGGAATGCCATTAAGTACCAATTAATATCTGGTAAGGCCAGGCCGCCCTTCAAGAGCTTTCGTCTTAGTCTCTTCCATGATAGTCTTGCACTCTTTTGTCCCCATATAAAACTTCCAATTTTGCCCTGGATTTTACTGATGATTTTCTGTGGAAAAGTGAGGGGGATCGTGTTAAAAAGATATGTCAATTTATAGAGGACCAACATCTTTACTAGGTTTACCCTTCCGTAGATTGTAATGGGGAGGTTTTTCCACCTAGCAAAGAGGTAATCTATGTCCTTTTCAATTTTAACCAGATTTAAGAGGGGTATTTTCTTCAGATCCTTCACTATTTTTATCCAGAGATATCTAAACTCCCCACTTTCTGGGCCTCGCCTATATGCTGTATTCCAACACATAATTTCGGTTTTGGCCGAATTAACTAGATATACCGACAATGAGCCAAACTCCTGTAACAATATCTCAATCCGGGGGATGGCAATGTTGGGGTCAATAGTGTAAATGATAACATCATCGGCGTAGAGTGCAATTTTACAATGATAATCTTGTGATTCAAATGGTCTTATGCCGTTATCCAGCCTGATCATCTGTGCCAAAGGTTCAATATATATATTGAATAAAAGAGGAGACAAGGGGCATCCCTGCCTTGTTCCTCTCTGTATTTCGAAACTAGGAATCAAGGAACCATTTAGCAAGATTGTCGCCGACCCCCAGTATAATATTTTTTTAGGGTCTGGACAAATAATGGGCCTATACCTACAATCTCTAATGCCCCCCATAAGTATCTCCAACTTACTCGATCAAAAGCCCTAGCGGCGTCTAAGCCCACTACCGCTAAGGGGTCACCCTTAATCTCTGCCAAGTCAATATACCCGATCAAAATTTGGGTTTGCTCCTGAATAGATCTCCCTACCATAAATCCTTTCTGGTCGGTATTTATTAAACTTGGTGCCAATTTTGCCAGCCTCCCTGCTAAAATGCCCATGAAGATCTTATAATCGGCATTCAGCAGGGAGATTGGTCAATAAGAGTCTGATGATCTTTCCCTGGTTTCAATATTAATACTATTGTGGCCTCTTTCCAAGATCTAGGGACCACCCCAGAGGTGCTGTCAACTGAATTAAAAAGTGTGAGAAGAATAGGCAAGAGTTCATCTGCTAACAATTTATAGACTTCATTAGGGAGAGAGTCAAGGTCGGCCGCTTTTTTATTTTTTGCCCTCTTAATTTGAACCCTTATCTCCTCAGTAGAGATAGGCGCTTCTAAATAGTCTTTGACGGCTTCGGTTAATACAGGTAGTGACTTGTCCCTTAGCCATGAGCTAATTGCTTCAGGAGAAGGAGTTATGTCCTCTCTATACAAATTTGAAAAGAGGGACCGAAGGCAATCCTGCATTTCTGCATGGTTACTTGATTTAGTACCCTCACTATCTATGATAAGTTCGTTTATATCATTTTTTGCCCAATCCAACCTTGCTTTCCAGGCCAATAATGCTCCGGCTCTTTCCCCGTATTCGAAATTCTCCATGTTCCGTACCTGCCCCTGAGCCTTGCATTTCTTATCTAGAAAGTTCCTGAGAGTCTGTCTAGCTTTCTCAAGTTCCTTTTTTAGTTCATCCGAATCCCTAGTATTTTCTTGATTAATGAGATTCCTTTCTTTTTCAAGGGCAGATATTCTTGACTCTAATGACTGTAATTCAAGAATCTTTTTTTATTTTTAATTCCTATTTGACTACCCAGCACCCCTCTCAAATTTGCTTTATATGCTTCCCAAACCTGCTCTATTGAGGCGGAGCCTATATTAAAAACAAAAAATTCAATTGCCTGAGTAATCCCTAAATCTGACAAGAATGCTCTATTCAAAGTTCACCTTGATTGCGGATGTGAATTGCTCATAGAATATTGCAGGAGCAGAGGAGCATGGTCTGAAAGATGACATGGTAGTATAGAGATATTGAGGATCTTATCCAGGGCCTCTTTATTTATCAGGACATAATCTATCCTGGCAGAGTGATGATACTTTTTACTATGAAAAGTAAAGCCCTGTGCACTACCCATCTTAAATCTCCATACGTCCACCAAGTTGATATTTAATAGGAGGTTTTTCAGGACCCTTCGAGATCTTGGAGAACCGATGGCATGACTCTGATTGGACCTGTCCTTGACCGGGTCGAGCCTGACATTGAAATCACCTCCCACGATTAGGGGGGAGATGCTGAGATAAGATTATCCTGTAATTTAGCCCGGAAGGACGGATCGTCCACGTTGGGGCCGTAAAAGGAAGAACAGGTCAACTTTTCCCCCTCGAAGTCCAACTGGGCGATAATCCATCTTCCTGATTGGTCTGTTAAAACCAATTTTATTTCACAGGAAAATCCCCTCTTAACCAAGATTGCCACCCCACGGCAGTTTATTGATTGCTGAGAGTGGCAAAAAGATTGTATCCACGGGAGTTTGGAGAAAATACTCTTAGACTCTACTAGGTTTAAATGAGTTTCCTGCAATAAGCAAACCTGAACTGGTAACATCTCTAAGTATTTAAAAATCAATCTTTGTCTTCTAGGACATCTTAAACCATTTATATTCCATGAAATAAATTTAATCTTATGGCCCCCCTTTCCTTTTATCTTTCCGAGGTGAATTCACTGTTTAACGGATAACACTTACAATTTTATCTAAATAGCCAGTGAGATGAGTATATTTTTTACCATCTTTTCTGCCACGCTGTGCCCCACCACTCTCCCACCCTCCCTCCCCCCTTCCCTCCCCCCTCCCCTCCCTAACCCCTCGTGACCCCCTAACCCCCTTACGCCCTGAGGAACGCTACCTTCCAAAAGGCAAATGCCTATTCGGGCTCTTCCCCTCTCAAGGCAACATAAATCATGACTTGACTGAGGCATCATAATGGACTTCTACCCTTCCCCTGCACAGGCCTCCCTGTTTATCGTGCTGAATTTTTGCAAATATGGTGTCAACTTCTTGTGATGAGCGAATCATGTGCATGTGATTGTTCCACATAACCCGCAATGTGGCTGGAAACCTTAGTTGAGCCTTCGCCCCCAACCCATTCAATTCTGATAGTCTTTTTCCCAGTTCCCACTGCCTTTCCGCTATTATGTGAGAAATGTCTGATTTTATAAAAAAGGAAAAAGAAGACTGTTCTGAGAATGGAGAGGGGATAGCACCTTCTTTTAGGGAAGCAGATAAAATCTGTTCTTTCACTGAGTAAGATAAGAAGTTGACCAAACTTTTCGGGGGTTTCAACCGACCCGGGTTTCTTTTAAATGGGTCTCTATGAACTCTCTGGATTTCATAGCTTAAGTCTATACCAGAATGATCTTTCTGTACAGTGCGCTTCAATAAGGAGATCATGAAACCCTTGATATTATCTCCCTCCATTGCTTCGGGAATGGTCAAAATTTTCAAATTATTTCTCCTTGAGTGGTTCTCCAACCTCTCAAGATCATCTTTGAGATCTTTGTTCTTGATAGATATTTTTTCCAGTTGTGCCGCGGTGGCCTCCATCATGTTCTTAATCTTGGGGATTTCCTCCTCAATTGCATCTGTACTTGCGGTAACTAGTTCCAATTTCTGGGCCAGCAACTCACAAGAAGATCGAATGGCAGCCTGATTTGCCTCAGAGACCAAAAACCTGTTCGCTAAATCGGCTTGATTTGCCTCGGAAACTGTAAATCTATTTGCCATTTCATCTTTCAGCGATAAGAGGATATCAGTCAACGAGTGGGAGATTGGGATTGAAGTGGCCTTTATTTCCAGAGGAAAGGAGGTTGAGCCTTTGGTGTACTGGCTGTGGAACTACTCAGATCCTCCAATTGTCGTTTTACCTTTCCTTTATTTTGTTCCCCTATTAATGGCTCTAATAATTCTTGCTTATCCATTCCATACCCTTCCTCCCGGCATTTAACTTGTTGCATTCCCTATAGCTGGTCAAACCCCTGATCGTCCTC
The DNA here is from genome assembly GCF_964204655.1 of Triturus cristatus. NCBI lineage: Eukaryota > Metazoa > Chordata > Amphibia > Caudata > Salamandridae > Triturus > Triturus cristatus. The sequence continues at coordinate 698,959,511 of NC_140583.1, forward strand.
TTTCTGCTGGTCCAAAATGGAGTATCTATTAACGAGGGTAATAGCTGGATGCACTTCTAAATCCAAATCAGGTTTACCAATACATTCTGCCAAGTTGACTGAACCTCTTGACTCCGGGAGGGGGCTTTCCCTCTGCATACTGTTCTGCTTGCAGTCAATAACCTCCAATATTGACCCTTTCTTCCCTTTAGGGGGGAAGGGGGAGGAGGGGGGAGCGGAAACAGGCGAGTGGGATATAGTGGACTCTGATCTTAATGAAGATGCCACTTTGGAGCTGACAGGGGCTTGTGACTGAGATTGGGGATTCATTTTTGTGGAGGTCAGAGACATAACCTGGTAGTAGGATTTCAATGAGGGCGTAATTCTTACTTTAGTCCCCACCAATTTCTTTTCTCTTAGTTTCACCTTACCCCTTTGAGGTTTTGGGAAAGAAACTGGTGCCTCTGAGACTCCAAAACTCCCCTCCTGCTTAATCTGTTTTCCCTTCCTGGTCGAGATGTTAATCTCAGCCACTGGGGGGGGACTCGCTGTGGGACAATCAAGTGGATGATCAGTTTATTGGAGACTAAATGTGCCGCCCTAGCCCTTAGTGAGTATCTCGTAAGTTTAGGGGGAGAAGCACCCTCTTGCCCAGAAATCCTGCTCTCCCTACATTCGGGGGGAATTTCACCTAAAATAACCCCCTCTGCTTTTTCCGATGTGCTGTTTCTATTGCTGTTTCTGTTGCTGGAAAAAAATAAAGGTAATTCTTTCTTAATTGAATCCAAAATAACCACCTCTACATTCGGGGATACTGCTCCCACCGACAAGCAGTATGGCCAGGAAACTTCCAGCAGGCACACCGCACACACTCCAGCCTGAGATCCTCGCCAGCCCCTCCAGCACCCTGTCCCAACCCTCTCTTCCTGCTCCGGAGATAAATAAGAAAAATCCGGGCCGAAAACACCATCGGAACTGCAACACGACAATGCGGGGAGCCGCCCGCTCCGTCTAAATGCATCCCCTGCGTTTCCCCACCTCCAACTCGGACGTTCAGCAGCTCCATGCTCGCTCCTCCTCACCGGCGCCCAGCCTCTGCACCGTCAAACCCCGCTGCACACACCGGAACCAGAATCGGAAAGTCGGAAACAGACTATCTGCGCTGAATCCGCCACCGCCACCGCAGCCAGAGGCGCCGATAGGAGAACAGGCACCGGTAGGTAATAACAAGAATTCCCGTTTGTGGGGGACCACACCATGTTTTGAAGAAACTGATACGGGGGTTTTTCATAAATAATTAATTTTGCCTCAAGATCAAGCCTCCATTAAAGGCCATTGAGGCCCGAAAGCCCGATGCCCGGAGAGGAGCGCCTGCGGCCATTCAGTCAGCAGCCGCCATGTTCCTGCAGTGACTTTTCTTCATTCCTAAGAAAGATTGTGAAGAACTATGAACCTGCATAGATCGATTAACCGTGTGACCATTAAAAATCGCTATCCGTTACCTCTGATCCAGTGCTCTTGGACCAACTAAAATGGGCTCATTATTTCACAAAGCTTGACCTCAGAGGCGCTTACCACTCAGTACTGGTAAAGCATGGTGACGAGTGGAAGACCGCATTCCGGACGAAGTTTGGTCTCTTCGAATACAGGGTGATGCCCTATGGGCTTTGCAATGCGCTAGTGGCCTTCCAATACTTCATGGACGAGGTACTACGCGGATTCTTGGAGACATTCTGTGTCGTATACATAGACGATATTCTCATCTACTCGTCTACTCTCCAAGAACACACGACTCAGGTGAAGGCGGTCCTAGGCAGACTCCGACAGCACTCGCTGTATCCCAAGCTAGAAAAGTGCTTGTTACATGTTCAGGAAGTTGCCTTTTTGGGTTATGTCATCAATTCCCAGGGTTTCAAGATGGACACAGGCAAGGTCGACGGTATCACTCAGTGGAAAACCCCCCAGAACGTAAAATCGGTACAAAGCTTTTTGGGCTTTGCTAATTATTATCGGCGGTTCATAAAAGACTTTTCGAGGATTATACATCCCATCTCCAGTTTGCTAAGAAAGAACGTCCCCTTCAGTTGGGGAGAAGAAGCTGAGCAGTCTTTTCAAGTGCTAAAAGATAGGTTCACACAAGCTCCTATCTGCGGCATCCTGACCCGCACCTCCCTTTCATTGTCGAAACGGATGCTTCTCAATATGCTCTAGGAGGGGTTTTGTCTCAATGACACCCTGAAACAGGACAGATACACCCTGTGGCCTATTTCTCAAAGAAACTCAATCCCAGCGAAGCAAATTATACGATATCCGACAAGGAGCTATTGGCCATAAAAAGAGCATGCGAGGAGTGGCTGCACTATCTTCTGGGAGCGCTTTACACAGTAGAGATCTATACCGACCATCGAAACTTGCTGTTTCTATAAACCGCCAAGGCCCTTACACCACGTCAGCTTCGATGGACCCTCTTCTTTTCCAATTATGATTTTGTCCGACCAGGACAACAAAACGGGAAAGCTGATGCCCTTTCCCGCATGGAAGAATCCGAGAACGAAGCACAGACAGAGAACGCAGAACCGCATTTGATACTTAACAAAAAAGTTTTCTGAGACCCATCCGTAACATTACTCACCTCACAAGACTTTCTGGAGGATGTCCGAGTGTCCTTGGCCGATATCGACGTTGAGACCTGGCTTCAAGAAGATCCAGAACACCGAGCAGAGAAAGACGACTTACTATACCATCGTTACGCATTATACGTACCAACCGCCGCGTTATAACAGGAGGTTCTGACTTGGGCCCACGTTTCGCCACTGGGAGGACACATGGAAATATACAAAACAATTGCTTTTATTGAACGATCGTTCTGGTGGCCGTCGCTGAGGAAAGACACCAAAGAATACCTAAGAAATTGCTCTGTGTGTGAGCAGGGGAAAGCCTGTCATACCAAACCCACAGGTATTCTACGAACACTACCTATACCTCCTCGACCCTGGCATACTGTCTCAATGGATTTCATTGTAGAAATGCCCCCCTGTGACGGATTCACTGTCATTCTGGTAATAGTCGACACTTGACGAAGATGGGACGCTTCATTCCTTTGGAGCGCTTACCAACATCGTCGGAACTAGCTTTAGTGTTTCTCAAACACGTGGTCAGAGCTCACGGAATACCGAATGTTCTTATCATGGACAGGGGAACGCAGTTCACTTCCCGTTTCTGGAGAGCATTATGAAAAAACATGGACATCGAGGCCAGGCTCTCCACCAGTTACCATCCGCAAACATATGGGAAGACAGAACGCCTAAACCAGACATTGGAGCAATACCTCCGTTGTTTTACCATGCAAAACACCATGAACTGGTTCACACTGTTATGGATGGCGGATTTTGCCTATAACAACGCTGAACATTCCACGCTTGGGTGTTCTCCTTTCTTCTGTCTTTACGGCCATCATCCTAACATGCTCCGCCTTTGAATGGCCCATTGAATCCAGGCTTCCGAGCATTCAAGAACATCATGCTCATCTCAGGACGGTGTTGATAGATGCCAAACAACATCTCGCAACAGCACAAGTGGCGCAGAAACGGTTCGCTGACAAGAAAAAATCGACGGAACCCGTTTATCAGGTGGGGGATAAGGTTTGGCTATCCACAAAGAACTTACCTCTCAAGGGTATCAACAAGTTAAAACCCAGATACATAGGCCCCAATAGCACAGAGGAGGTCATTTACCCTGTAGCCATGAGACTTTCCTTACACCGTTCCTGGCACGTTCACCCTGTCTTTCTTGTGTCCTTACTCCAGCCATGCCTTATCAGCATGAGTTTACCTGAACGACCTCCCCCTCTGGAGATCGATGGGCAGGAAGAGTATGAGGTACAGGCACTCCTGGATTCACGACTAGTAAGGGGGCGGATTCAATATCTGGTAGATTGGAAGGGTTTCGGGGTTGAGGACAGGATCTGGGAACCAGTACTGAATCTCCACTGCCCAGACTTGGTAGAACGCTTCCATGCAACTCATCCAGGAAAACCAGGACGACCGCCGAGTCGGCGATCCTTGAGAGGGGGTACTGAGCGATTACGTGGAGGCAGGTTACCACACACCATAGCGCCCTTCCCCGTATGGAGCCCGCTGCACTACAATTCCCAGCAGGCAGTGGGAGATCACAGAAACACACATCATTGTAACATGGCCCCTATTTAAGCACCTCCCCTTCCAGGGAACGGTGCTTGACAATCCTGGGTTCGAACTCTGGTGTTGGCGGAGGGTAATCCCCGCCGGATTAACACTCGAATATTCACCCGCGTCTAGCCAGCCTTCCGTAGACTCCTCATAGCACGGAAGAAGAGAGGTGCTGTTTTCTCCGTCTTTTCCGGCCAGGCGATCACGCATCAAGGAGCTGTCAGGTAACGGCAGGGAGGAGCGCAGGAGCGCCTCCCCACCCATAACTCCATTTGCTTCCGCAGTGCGCATTTGTTTTGCTCAGCTGAGAGGAGTGCCGGGCGCCTCCTTCTCAGCCAGCGACTTGTTATTCTTTCATGACGTGTCTGCTGTGTTCATAATAGTAGGAAGGAGCACCGGAGCTCTTCCTTCTTATAGTGATATTGTTTTTTTTACCACGCCCGGAACTGAAATCAAGACATTTACATCACGCCCCTTTGGTTTTATCTTCTGGTTTTGCTTTTCATTTACAGCATCCGCTGTGACTACTTTCCATTCGGCTCTTTTGCTGTGGGGTTCAACAGTGATAGAGCTATCTCAGGATTTGGATGTTTTCCTTTGGTTCTGTTCCTGCTTGTTGCACTGCCACTCGTGGGGAATTGATGGTATCCCTGTTGTGGTGAACTTCCAGGAGGATTGCAGTACCCCTGTACGGATTTCAAAGGAAGGGTGCAGCAGGGTTCCTAGTGAGTGCGTGCGTGATTGAATTCTTATGTGACCACGTATGTGTGTTTCTTGAGGTGTGTCTCACTCCTATTTTGTTTTCTTCTTGACTGTAGTCCTACAATCAAGAGGGATGCCACTCCAAGCCCAGACCAGACCAGACCAGGGAAGAAGCGAGTGCTATTTACAACTCAGTTTGTTGTTTTGTCCCTCCCCCTTTTTTCCCCGGGGCGCTTCCTTCAGCAGTAGTGTTTCCGTTGCTCTGCTGGGGTTGCGTTCAGAGGAATTGGGGAACCTTTCGGCTACCCATCGTTCCCGCTGGCCACTTTGACAAGGTTAGTGGCGTTTGATTGTGTTCTTGTGCCACTGACAGCCCTGACACTCTCCCACCTGCCCACCACAGTCAGCTTACTGCCTCTGTCCAGTCACCATGGCTGCCATTGCCTGAGTATATGCCCCTATCCCTCCCTCTGGTCCTCCATGGTCCATTATTCTGCCCCGCCCTCCAGCCCTCCATGGTCCATTGTGCTAACACTGTCACTCCTGCCCTCCCTGCATGGTCATCTTTCTGTCCCTGCCCCCATCTCCCTGCCCTCTGTTGTCTGAATTCAGCTCCCACACCATCCATTCTACTTGCTATGGTCCTTTGTGCAAGCCCCAGCTACCTCCCTCTTGCCCACCGTGATCAGTTGTGCTGCCACTAACTTTCCTGCCTGCCATATGTGGTGCATTGCACTGCCTTTTCCTCTCACATCATCCCTGTGTGGTTAGCGTTTCCCCTGACCCTTTAGCACCTTCCATGCCTTAGCATGGTTTGTGACGTTATCCCCTTTATACTGCCTTCCATGGTGTGTTGTGATTCCACTGCCTCTCCCACCTGCCCTGCATGATCAGCTTGCTGCTCCAGCCCTCGATTGCCCATGTGGGGGGTCCTGCCCCTCCCGCTTGGCCTCCATGGACACTGTACTGCCATTTCCATTCCTGCCTGCCCTGCATAGTCAGCTTGCTGACACTGCCTCTACATACCTTCCCTCATGCTTTCTGTTGTCCGAGTCCATGCCCATATCTCTTCCTTTCAGCCCTCTGTAGTGCATTGCATTCCCTGTTCTTTCCTTCTGCCTTCTATGCAGGACCGTGCTCTTTCCTTCTGCCCTCCATGCAGGACCCTCCTGCCTGCCCTGTCATTTTGCTGCCCTTGCCCACTCCTCGCAGTCCTCCGTTGTCTCTCCCTCCCAATAGTGTTCTAACGAATAACGAGAGTGCTAACATTATGTTTTTATGACAAAAGCATGGTACACCTACAATCATCTTGATGGTATCAAAACCGTAAAATCTAAGCCAATTCCTTCCGAAGTGGCTACAAGAGGGATTTTTTTTGTCATCGAAATTATGGTTAGTACTCTAGAAAACTAAAATTAGGACACATTTTCTGAGTTCTCAAATCGCAACAAAGGGCTTTTTAACCAGTTGCTATTTTTATCCAATTAATCACTTGATTATTTGTTGCATTAGCGTTTTGCACACTTTTATCACCTGACTATATTTGGGCTGCGTATGTGAGAGATATTTGGGCCACATTTGGGATCTTTTTTCAGGCAGCCATCTTGGGAGACTATTTAGTTATCAAGCTTCCTGCTTTCTTCATTTACTGCAGTATCCTCTGTAGGAAATGCTTTCAGTTTCACCGCATTAATTCCATCAAGATGGCTTTCAGGTGCACCACACTTTGGTCATAACTAGGCCTAGAAAGATTTTGTAATTCCATGTTAGTTTTGATATTGCAATACAGAATTACTAATAAATTACGCTGTTCCACCTATGGAATTAATCTGCAGTGTTTGATTTTTAAACAGGGCTGGTAGAGGGAGCAGTTCTATGTTTTAAATCCACTGCAGGCTGAGGTACATGGTGTGAATTGACAGAAAATAGGCTGTCATTTTAGCTTTCTGAGCACCCTCCATAACTTACATCTGAAAATCATGAGAGAACCATTTCTCTCAACATGATTAATCAAATCACACTAGTATTCACTAAGGATAACTTACAGTACTTACAGTACATCACAATTAGGGGTGGGTGGAACTCATGGAGTTTCACTCTGCAGAATTCCACAGAGTTACATGAAAACTCAGCGAGATTCCACAGAGTTCTGGGAATGAGCAGAAATTGGCATGTCGTGCTTTGAGCGTTGATTTTCAGTGCTGGGAGCTTGTTCTGCGCTGCAAAATCAGCATGAATGTCACCATATGGTGCGCCAAAGGGCATGCTTCTTTGTTGCCACTCAAGTAGATTTTCTACTCAAACAGCAGCTTTCTCAATGCGGACAGTCATGACGGACCGCGTTGATAAAATCTTCTCGGGTGCCCTCCTAGTGCCCGAAGGAAATCGCACTAGGGATGCCAATTCTTGCTCACCAACTCACCGGTTTTTTTTGCCGAGTTTTATATAGGGCAAACTTAACCCGAATCCAATCAGGTATCAGAGCGCTTTACATAGCACCAGTTACGTTACATGAGGACACATATTCATTTTTTTGTGAGGCACGGGGAGATTAAGTGATTTGCCCAGAATCACAGGATGTTCAGCGTCGAGCACCCTAGCTGTTAGACCAACTCCTCTCACCGTTAGTGAGATGTGCATGAGAAAAAACTCCGCCATGTGGCAGTTGGCAGACTTTATCTTCAACTATGTGTTAGGCCAAAATCCACACCCTCTGCCAGCAGAAATGAGTTTATCTCCCACCTCTAAGCACAATACCTAATATTTGTATTGGACAACCAAGAAATTATTTATATTGGGTCTAAAATCTGTCATCACTCTTTATATGTGCTCCTTTTTGTGAGTCTTAAAAACAGGCTATCACTTCAATGCATTTCAATGAGGACAATGTCCAAGAGTCCTGTACTGGTTGTCAAAACATGTCCATGTTGTGGTATCAGCGCACAAATCAGTCTCTCATTAACTTACCAAGAGTGCACCAATGGTTTAGACTGGGAATGGTGTAGTCCCTTTGCGGACTTTGGAGCTCCCTGATCTATACATATAAGCTCCAATATAGGTTATAAATTAATAGCAGTCTCAACAAGAATGGCATACATGGGTCAAAGTTTTAAATATTTATATAAAGAATTACTAAAAAAGAGTATATAAAATAACATCAAGACTTGTAAATTATAAGTGCAAAGAACTCCGTAAAGTTCAGTAGAAAATCCAGCATAGATCCATCTTGTAAGAATGGGAAATGGGGTTCCATTAAACGTTCTTTAATAGAATTTTAGACAAAGGATTTCACACATTAATACACAAGTGCATGGTTCTCAAGATGTTCAAGAATGGGAAACTGGCAAGAAACATTTTACTACAGAATACATTCGATGAATCTCTCATAATAATATTACATTGGATTCAGAAGGTTTTGGAGTCTATTTTGGAGTCTATTCAGGTGACATGATTTGAAACAATGTATATAATTTGGTCTGGGACAGGTAGGTTGTCCTTGCTTGGGGGCATTTCGATCAGAAGACTGGGAAAGTTCTCATCTTTCCATGTAAAGCTTGCAATTCTTTATTAGAGCAGAAAAACAACAACAATCATGTGGTGCATTGCATCATTCATCATTTTAAAATAGTAGAAAGCACAATTTCAGTTCATATTAGCTAAGTCTGACTTCAAATACATTAGAAGCTCAGGAAAGATAAAACAATGTTCACAACCCCCCTCTGATGATTTCGAAATCTTCACACAGCTTTTGTCAGCTTGGTGTTGTTTTCCTTTGATTCTCCCTAATCCTTCATAGTGTCCTAGAGTTCACTTTCTGTCATCAACTGTTGGGGAAAAGAGCACATATTCAACACCAATTAGTAATCCTGGGCGGAATTTGCATTCCGAAAAGTGGAAAAAAACTCCACGAGCTACGCGGAGTTCCGCGAGTACACAGAGTTGCTTGTTCCGCCCGCTTGCGATGCATTTTTCCTGTTCTGTAACGCGTATTGCGTGTTCGGGACGCTGTTTGCATGCTCGAGGGAAAATATCTAGCGAATTTACGCATGTGGTCGCCAATGGGAGCGGCCATCTTGTTTTTCACTTGTCCCGCCCGTTCGCGATGTGTATTTCCTGTTCCGGAACATGTATTGTGTGTTCTCGCCCGTTTGCGATGCCTATTTCCTGTTCACTAACGCATTTTGCGTGTTCGCAGCAGTTATTGCGTGCTCAGGGGGATATATTGCAGAACTTGTCCATGCGGTCGCAACGGGGTGGCCATCTTGTTTTTCACTTTTTTGCTATGGTTCTGGGCCTGCTTTCCTATCCTCCTTCTATCTTTTCAAACCTTTGTTTCTGGAACCTTTTTTCAATCTTTTTGATTTATTATCTATCTCTCTATTTTCCTGATTCTATATTTTGAGTTTTTTTTCTACTTTTTGTGTGTTTTTCACTACTTTTTCACTCTTTTTCTATTACGTGCTTTTTAAATTTCCTGTACTTACTTACAGCCAGAGCTGTGACTGCCTTCCTTGCGGAAAGCGGCGCCCAATAAGGGTGCAGGCACGAGCCTTATTTGGAGAGGCAGAGGTGGCTGCACTTGTTTTTTTGGGCAGCACCACCTCCCCTTAACCCTGGCAGCAGGCGGCAGGCCTGGGTCCAGGTACGGGCTCCGGGAGCGTCACCAGCAGTTGGGAAGGGTGTGCCGGGCAGTGTTTCGCTGCTCTCGGGTCCGGCGCACCCCTATCCAGCTTACGCACCGGTGGTCCGATATCCTGGACCGGGAGCAGGACCTGCTCGACCTGCTAGGAGTTGAGGTCCCGGGGCTTGGTGAGTAGCTATTTAATATTACTACTTTGTGTTCTTCTGCTCTGTGTTATACATTGCGAAAATAATTTTGTTCCGAATAGTAAGAATGCTGCTGCTTACATTGCAGGTAAATTACGTTTAAAAATCTTCTGTGATTGTTATGCCACAGGTGCTCGGCACTACTAATCTTATTTATTTGCAACTTTGCGCTCGCTTAGGGTGATTATGTAAGAGCCAGGGGCAAGGAGACGGATCGTTGGAGTCGGCGGGTGCAGCTGCACAAGATGCCGGCCAGGACCACTCCTCTACCGAGGGCTCTGCTGCTGGCCCCAGTAGGTCCTCCTGTTATTAATATGAATAATTATACTTCCCTAGCTTTTACTGCACCTTATTTTTTCCGAACTATTATTTCTGTTTCCTAATTCTATTTTTTCCCAATTCTTCTTCGATATAGTCTATCTGTTTCTAAATTCTTGTTATCCCTGCTCTAACTGCATCTGCTATGACTCTCTGTACTACTACTAATAGTCTGTCTGTAGCTAAGCTGGCCCAGTTGTCTGCTCTTTAGTTAAAAGGTTTTAAAACTCAGAATCACCAATTGCTCTAGCCACTGAGTCCAGTCCTATGAGTTGTCCTCTTCTAGTCTTCCTAATATTGAGACTTTTCAACAATTCCTACCAACAAAATGCCCAACCAGATATTTTACTATTTTTGATAGGATAGGACACACTACTACTAGTCTACTTTACTCTAGTACCCGATTTGTACTAGTGATGTATGTGTATATGTATGTATCAACTTTTTTTTCAATCTTGCTAGTGAAAAAGAATAAATAGGGGGAGGTGTATATGGCATCTAAAAAATGTGTAATGTTTTTTCCAGGCGTACCGACCACCAGTGCTGGGGCCAGTGGCGAAGGCGACGCGGCCAGTAAGGATGGATCAAAAGATGTGGCAGCTGCAGGGGGTGAGCCAGCAGCAGTGGAGGGCGGTGGTTAGTTATATTCCTTACTTATTGACATTACACTCGCTGCAAGGGTGTATACTGTACTGTTGAGAGAGACTAAGTTGTTGTGAACAACGGTTGGTGAAGACACCATTTACTTAGCATTAGCAATAGCATTAGCTGCAGGAGTTGGGTAACTAATGGCCTCTTCTATCTGACTTCACCTCAGCTGTGAAAGTTTTATGGATAAGACTAAGAGTCAGATCAGATGACTTTGATGGATGGGTTCAACGAAATAGGGAAAGAAGGGTGGAAGGAGAAAGGACGGGCGAGATGTAATATTTATGACTGGCAGAGAAGGATACGCGGGATCCATGCATAGGTGGCTGATATGAAGGAATCAGATGCATGGGTGGTTGAAGGTTGGGTAGAAGGTGAAAGAAAAGATGCCTGCCTAGGCAGGTGAAACTGTATGGGTGGATAGCAAGAATCCTCCGGGGTGTTTCATGGGTCAAACTCAAAGCAAATGTTTGTTGTTGGTGAAACAAAACCAAGGTTTGTTGAGAGATCAACCCCTTAAGTGCTCCCATCGGTCAACAGCCATCTCGAGCACTACCTCTGTAGTGCCGCGCACGTCTGTTGGCCGACGCGGCCTCGCCCACTGATTAAAACCGCCGCACTGCTGCGGAATTCGAACCATGGTTAAGCGGTTAAGAAGAATGATAGATAAGTTTACTTTGAATGGATGGATGCCTGGATGGTATTCATCATAGATAGCATAGGTGGAGACTGTCACTGTCTTAGTTTGAAGAGAATGTACAAGAAACTGCGCCAGAGTAGCAAAGCCAAGGAGAATAGAATGAAGTTGTATTTTCAGAATACACCCTTGACTCACAGTAGTTTTCAAGCACAGCCTATATATTGTGTATGTATGTTGTTATCAAGCGCCTCCCTCCGATTCTGAGGCCCACTCCCTACCTATGTTAATTTATTTTCGACTGTGTCAGCCTGCCATGGGTGGCCTATCGGCTGTATGTTTATTGTTTACACAATCAATCAAAACAAAGTACCTCACATCATCCCATATATAAGCAATGATCATTTGGAACAGATATCATCTGCCTTTTTGTAGTAGTCAGGGCAGGGTGAAAGTGAAATTGAGCCGTTGCCCTTGATGTAACAGAGAATGGCCAGTACCACCAGTAATAGAAAAATACGATGATTGTGTAGTCAGCTTCCCCACCTGCAGACAGTAGTAAATAAAAACTAAGGTGAGTCTGCGACTGTGTCACGACTATGTTTGTCTTGGGCGGAAGCTGACTGAGCTGGCATGCCAGCTACAAAAAGGTTACGTAATTTCGCTAAACAAGAGAGAAGAAGAGTGGTGTACTATGTACTCGAGTCCATAGTGCTAGCATAATCATGCCTGAAACTCCCACAAATGTTAGAGGCCGAGGAAGTGGGAGGATAGATACATACCACAAATGTTATGTACTGTGCTTACTAGTGCTACTGTGCCACTATGTATAGAATTATTTTGTCTTACTGTTTTGCTAAGCGTATATTGTTACAATAGTCTTTTTTTTCTTCTTGATATAGCTGCTCCTTCCAAAGGGAAATCTAAACCTGCCAGGAAGGAGTTGGCCGCCATGGCCCGGGGCCGGAAGCTGGAGGCCATACAATACAAATACCGGCGGCTGGTGGTTCTGGCAGAGGAGGAGGAGGCAGCAGCAGCTGCAGCCTCCTCCAATGCCCCGGGCCCCAGCCAGGCCCAGGCCCCCAGTGGTACCGCGCCGAAGTCAGGTAGCCACCCCCCACCACACTACAAACAAACACTGCTGCCCCCCTGTGGATGCAATTGTAGGGCAGTCAAGCGCTGCATGCTCCTGCGAATGGCACGCCTCGAGGAGCACCTAGAGGAGCGGGTAAAGATCCTGATGGACAAGCAACTGAGAGCCCGCCGAATCCAAAAAGAAACTAAAGACCGTGTTGGATTGCCCCATTTTTATTCTTTTTTTTGGTGGGTGTGATTTGAGCATTGGGGTTTTATTTATTCACCAGACATTGGTTGGACTTTTTCTTGTTGGACATTGGTTGGACTTTTTCTTGTTGGACATTGGTTGGGGTTAGGGAGAGGGGTGGGTCAGGTATTTTTACATAGTTTATTTTTGTTAGGGGATTAAATTATATTTATACATAAACTTTACATACAATGCTAATGTTTTGTGGGGAGGTTACTGTTTTACGTCACAGGTTTCCTTGCTTCTGCAGGGATGCAGCCAGTGTTTGATTTAAAAATAATGATTTTGTAGCACACAAACAGATAGATTCGGTACCCCTCACTGAGTGACTTGTCCTACTAGTACTGTCAATCTCTCCTCCTAGTTTATGCATTCTGCAACAGGAGGACTCAAGGTGTGTGTGAATTAATTAATTAATATTATTAATTATACCTTCCCCAGACTTCTTCTCTTACCTGTGATTGATGTTTAACTTAGGCACAGCGATGGCTGCATGGCGATGATGGTTTGGTTTTCCAAGATGCCATGGTTGTGGTGTTAGTAGTAGACACTGGCAGTAGCATTTGCAAAAAAAGAAAATGAGACAGTCAGTCACCTGAGAGAGACTCGGGAGTAGTAGTAGAACAAAGTACAGCACATACACAAGAAGACTGCCAAACAATAATAATAATGCTGATTAGAAATGCTAAAGTAAAATAAAACATACTGGTGGCGGGGATAGCCTAGTACAACAAGTTACAAACTGTAGTTGTGTCGAGTCACTCAACACAAGTGTAACCTTTGGTGCTGTATAGGAGGATGATGAATCCAATTGATGCCGGCAATTATTTGATGGATTAGGTTCCTTTGGAAAAAAATGTACTTGCAAATATACTGAGCATGGGTGGGCAAGCAGAAGAAAATCCTCGCCCTGCCTTGAAATTGAATTAGTGTTGCTTTCACCACATCCGCCACAGCAAGCGTGTGATCAATTATTGGTTTGCATTAAATGTAGTCACACCTCAATAAATCACACATCCTGGGGAAGAGGGTTAAGGTTTGATGAATGGGTGGGAAGGGGTGTTTGGGGAAAGGTTTGACAAAGCAAAACACTATGCATGGACGAACAACAAAACATAATCTTGGCAGAGAACCATCATATCCGTAAATCTGTTAAGGGAGAAAAAGGAAATGCATGCATGATGATAATGACTTGATGGTTAATGATAAGTATTACTTACTAACTAGACTAGTAGACAGTACAGGGCAGCAGTATATTATTAATTATTATGCAATGTGCCATGCCTGTCTGCCCTCAGAGAGACCCAAATTACATACATTTTTACTTGTTGTACTGGGCTTACTTTTTAAATTTGAAGCTAGCAAAGAAAATTTAAAAAAAATAGCTGTAGGGATCAATTATAAGCAGAGAGCAAACAACACAGTCGTAATGATTGAAGAGAACAAATTAATCAAATTATTTAAAAGATGAATGTTGATACTAAAGTGTTACTGTGTGCTATCCTGGTCAAATTGGGGAGTTGCATCACAGCATTCCTCTTGGTCCTCCTGTCCATGGACACTGCATCTGTCAATCTTGGGTGCCACTGCCTGGCGGATGGGGATTGGTAGGTGAGTGTGAGTTGTTTTTCTCTGTTTAGCACAGGGTAAAGGCCGACCTGTAAGTGTAGATGGAAAAACAAAAGGGATATTTAAAAATCAAGGAGGAAAAAAAGCATAAATTATGGAAGAGTGCAAACCCTTTCAGAGCAGCATGGCTAAATCATGTCTACTCTGTTGTCTGTTTCCAGCATTAACCTACAACAGCAACAGGACATAGCAGGCCCACAGCACCCACCCAACCTCCACTTAGCTTAGATTTTGACTGAGGCAGACAGAGCACACATGCCACGTATACAGCAACATAGCATTTTCCAAAGTAAGTAACTAAATCAATGGCATGCACTGCTGTCAGTCATACCACCACTACTACACTTGTGACTCGCCTCCACCACTACACAGACATGTAGGTCTGCTGTGGTTGTTGTTGACCTGTTTACCTTTTATGCCACTCTTAAAATGCCCAGAGTTATTCCATCAATCATCTCCGATCCTACTAACTGACAGCGAAGATATTATGTCACTGTGGTCATCATGGTGTTGTCCAACTCAGTCTGTGGTGTACCAAGTGAGTCCAGATTCCATATTTAAAAATGCAATGGATCGGCCTGCAGTAGAAGTACAATTTTTTTATTAAACAAAAAGAAGAGAAACATTGACTTGAGTCACTTTCAGTGTATAGATTAAATATTAGTACACAATGAATTCACTTTGTGCACAACAAACAACACAAACACCAATAACTAAGAGTCAGTGTCCAATCCATACCATCATTACCTGTTCCTTGTTTTCATCTTAAATTAATCCCTTCTCTGTGGGGGTAATTCGCCCACGGTGCGGGGAGGCCACTGCGCTGCTGTGCTCGTGACTAGCTCAGCTCGTCATGACTCACAGTGGAGCTGTGCTCATGATGAGCTGAGCTCGTCACGAACCCACCCACTGATTAATTCTCCCGCACAGGAGGGGAATTTATCGTGCGTGGGCGGGCTGTGGCAGTTATGACGAGCTCAGCTCGTCATGAGCACAGCACCACTGTGCCTCATGACGAGCTGAGCTCGTCATGAGCATGGAAGGGGTTAAGGGGAAGTCTCTCTCGGCTGGGAGAGGTGGATAGCTACAGTAGTCATCAGGTTCCACTTCTTTTGGAGGGACTCGACGAGACAACATTTTTTAGTACTATTCTCCATCCAATCATCATCTGGCTTGAGAGAAATGGATTTAGGGCGAGTCAGAAGGATGGAGCAGGACTCGGAGGAGTTGACTTAAGTTAAATGTACAGAGCTGCTACTCCAATATGGCAATAAAAAGACTAGAAGACGGTGGTGATGGATTTGATGTGATTCGAAGTTTCGAACCAGAAAGACAGAGACACATACAAATAAAAGTAAAAGAAGGAAGAAAGAATGTAAGAACTTCAAAGCCTAGTTGTCAGGGAAGTATAGCTCGTCCTCCAACTCTGGTGGTTCAACTAGAAGTAGGTAATCATCTAAGACACTCCTTCCGTCACCTAAGTTGCTATCCTCATCTTCTTGCGTTGATTCATGTATTTTGTAATTTGGTGGTATAAAGTGCTGATTCATTTTGATCATGGTTAACCCTTCCACGTTTTTGGGCAAGAGACTGGTCGTTTTCACTGTTACAATGGCACCATCAGCACTGAAAACACGCTCAGAAGATACACTTGCAACAGGGCAGGCCAGATAATATAGCGCCAGCCGGCTGAGCACTGGCTATTGCCCCCTTTTCCCATACTAATACAGCAATGGGTTTTGATCAATGTAGACCTCTGTTGGGTCATCCAGATAGGCCTGGACCATCTGCTTAATGTTCAGGGGTGCTCCACTTTGCTGCGCCTCTTTTGTCTTTGCATCAGCACTGGACCTAGCAAGCCCTTGCTGTAAATACCATTCTCGTGCCGCATTTACTGGGACTGATGATCCAGTTCTTGCTGTTGTTGATAGTGTTGGTGACAGCTCTGAGCCAAACGCACTGCCCTCAGGTTCTGAAGTTGAACTTGAGGTGGATGCCCTGCTGCAGTACTTGTTGTGGGTTTGAGTAGCAGGCCTTTAATTATCAGCCGTTCATTTTCCAAGTCAATGGCTGCCTTAGCTATCCAAGTTTTGTACTGGGCAACATCCACTTCTGAAAAAGGAATTAATGTCTTAGTGTTCAGTGCCAATTTGTACAGTGGGTCCAGAATTGTGGCACAAATGTAATGTTTTTCTGAAACAATGCAAGTTTGCAGCCTTGTATTTTCAGCTAAGCGATGGGATAAGCTCACCACCAACTCATATGCTTCCTTTTTTCCCTCCACACCTGTGAACATTTCAGACACCTCCTACAGTTCTTGCTCTAGCATGTGCAACAATGGGATAGTTTGGCGCATAGTACAGTCATCCTTGCTGCCTTCACGTGTGAAGAGCTCGAAAGGAAGAAGCATCTCTGTCAGGCATTTAACTAGGCACCATTGGTCCATCTGTAGGGTCATGCCTTTCACAGTCGCATCCCTTATTCTTTGCATGACATACTCATTGATTGGTCTGTACTGATCAAACAGATGATCAAGCATGTAATAAGTTGAGTTCCAGCGTGTTGGCACCTCCTGGATGAGTGTTTTGACTGGAATTCTATGCTCACGTTGAATGACCCTCAGCTGCTTCAGGGCTTTAAAAGAATGGCTGAAATGTGTGCATGTTCTTCTGCAGGTGGTCAGTAAGTTGCTGACTCGGGCTTCTTTTTTCAGAAAGTCTTGAACAATAATATTAATGCAGTAGGCCAAACACAGGACCTTGAAATAGTCACCATCCTGCATGGCCTTAATAATATTACTGCCATTATCCGTGGCAACAATACCAATGTTAAGCCCTCTTGGGCGCAGCCATTCAAAGACCTTGCTGTTAAACTCTTCCAAAATGTTTGCAGCAGTATGAGATTTCTCCATGGCGAACATGGCTACAGTTGCATGTTTCCGAGTAGCATTAAAAACCTCAGCAGTGTCAACACCTGCTTCAGATATCTTTTTTCTAACCCCCACAAAAGAGATCCAGCATGCAGTGATGCACATGTAATCAGTGGCTTGGCAACTGGTTCCATGCCTGTTGTCAGGTGGATATTGTGAACAGCACTCTGCTGCAAAGCTTGTCCAAGCAATTCCAGCACATCGTGATGTAGTGCTGGAACAGCAACTCTGACTAAATAGGACCGGCTGGGAGCCTTACATTTTGGGCAGATGGCTGTCACAAATTTAACCCCTTCCCTGCTCATGACAGAACCACTCCGTCATGAGCCACGGTCACGCTGTGCTCATGACGGAGTGGTTCCGTCATGCCGCGGCCGTTGGCGGCTGCTCCGCCCACGCGGCGCCTTTTCCCCGCCTGTGCGGGCATGTAGCGTAAGTGGGCGGCGCCGTGACGGAACCACTCCGTCATGAGCACAGCTCGCCTGTGACTCATGACGGCGTGGTTCCGTCATGAGCACAGCGGCGCCGCGCTCACCGAAAGCCCCCCCAGCGCCGCGGCGGAATTCGCGCCGCGGCGAAGAGGTTAAGGAAACCCACCTCCTCCACAAAAGAAAACGGGAGAAGGGCCAGCGCTAAGATTTTAGCCAGCTTTGCATTGTACAATGTGCCGTTGGGTGGTTGCGTTCGTACTGCCCCTCCGACCTAAGCATGCTGACAATGGTAGGCTGGATTTTTTTACTTTCTGGTGCAGCTGATGCAGGTGACTTATTGAACCCAGTTAGGTTCAACTACGCACTTTTTTTTACAACAGTACTCTGTTGCCTTGGTGTCTCAGCCTGACTCTTACAACGGGGCCACTGAGATTTTGCTGAGGATGTGGGCGGTACCACTACACTGCTGGGGACAGGGCTACTTTGTGTACCAGAGAAAATGTCTCCCTCTTGTTCACCTTCCACGCAATCATATTTTCTTCTACTTCTTCATCCCCACCAACAGCAATGGGTGCAGTTTTCCTTTTTTGTACACTAAATAGGTGCGCCTCCCACTGGATCATGTGGTGTTTTTTTGAGATGGGTTGTTTGGCCTCTGGTATCATAGTTTGTACCAAGCTTACCCCGACTAACAGCATGTCGACAAATTGAGCATATAGCAACATTGTCCTCCTTACTGCTGACCGAAAAGAAGTCCCAAACTGTGGAGGTGAACTTTCTTGTGCTGCTGAAGGTGCCACTTGCAATGTCGGATGAACTGGAGGGTGTGCCTGGAATTTGACTCTGTGAAGTTACAGTACCTCTACCTACTTAGGTGGGGGTTGAGCTGGATGTAGGTCCCTGCCGAGCCTTTGCAAATGCAAATATGGAAGCTGGAGGTCGTGTTGGTGTTACCTGTGTTGGTGGTAAACGTGCCACATCCCTCACGGCAACTTGGGATTGGGTAATAATAATGTCGATCTCCATCTCCACTGGGTGGGAGTGATCCTCATTATGACTGACTCGTCATCATCCTCCTCTTCTACATCTTCCTCCATAACTCTAAGGCTTTCTGGAACCTTCCTTTTCCTTTGCCTTGCCGCATGGTGTGCCTCACTCTCAGGCTGATCATCAGAAGGAGGGCTTGAAGAAGAAGTTGATGGACTAACCCTCCTTTTCCTTGCTGGGGATCTGGAAGACAATGGATCTTCTGAAAGAGTGGCTTGCTCTTCTTCGTCTGCAGGAAGCTCGATTTCCTGAACAGCCCCTACTTCGGGAGGAACACAAACTACTGTGGGCTGTTGTTACGGCTGTTGTTGTGGCTGTTGTTGCGGCTGTTGTTCCGGTTCCAGCTGTTGTTGCCCACTTATCCGCCGAGTTTCCACCTGCGTTGATTGGGTATTACTTGTGATAATGATATTTAAACATCACTGCTCGTTGACGTTTGCACATGTAGAATGGGTACCTCTGCGACACTCATGGGCTTGGGCCTAGGGTGGTGGGGTGGGCCCGCTGATGTCAAGGTGCTGCTCTCAGCCTGTTCCCCGGACACCGCTGATGCAGGCATAATTTTGTGTTTCCCAAAAAACATTTTGGGTGTCACACCAGTCTTGGTAAGTGGCAGTGCCACTTCCTTCTTCTGTTCCTTCATCTCCCTGGCAACTTTCTTGGTACTGGAGGACCAATTACCTTTCTTTGGGGCCATCTTTTTCTGATGTCAGCAGGACGCAGGTGCACAAGTTGCAGAGGTGTCTGTGGTCACACATCACGTGACGTCATGCACAGCAGGACTTCTGTCTAGCAGTACAAGGGGTAATGATGATGACACCTCCTCCTCAGTCTTTTGTGTACCTAAAAGCAAAGAAGCCAGAAGAACATCAGTGAAATGTTGCATTAGTTGTTTTGGTTCAATTAGTACTAGTACAAACAAACAAATATAATATGTAACTTACTATGTGGTGGTCACACTGGTTAGTGTTTTGTTATTACATTTTATTAACTCACTTTAAATTATAAAAACACTCTGGAAGGATAGGAAAGAAGAATAACAAAAACAAAAATACAAATGTAATGGAAGTGGAACTGCTTGACATTAATTTGCGCATCACGTCATTCAGGGAGCTGCAGCAGGCAAAGGGGATGGAAGCAGTAAGCCAAGAGGAACAAAGGAAGGACATGCAGGCCTATATGGCAAAAGCAACACACTACTAAACTACCACTACAAAAGGGCCACCAGCCACATGGTCACTCACTGTCACAACAAGTAGGAGACCTGGAATACAATGAACTCAAGCAGGCCTATATGGCCAGACAAAGGAGCCATGCTAAACAACTCAGCTTTAATGCAAAAATGCAAAAACGAAAATCCACAGGGCTAAAACAGGTTAGAGAGTTATGCAACAACCACACCACACACATCGAACAAAGGCATTTATTTAACACACACCAAAAAAAGTGAAATACCCCAAAAAATACACATTTTGCTATTCAATCCAATGCCATCCATGCCCTAAATTATGTTTAAATTGAACACAGGGACAGTTGTTTCATGCACCAATAAGTAGCTCTGGGCCTACTGAATGAAATGCCTATTGGCAGACTAGCCAAAAGCTTGCATGCCTATGGCAAACGCACACTGGCTGGCTCCACAAAATGCCCGCCAGCCACATGGCCAGGCCACCCACAACAACAAGAAAGGGAAGACAGATAATGCAGGCCTATGACAAAAGCACACTGCCTGGCTTCAAAATGTATGCCAGCCACATGGCCAGGCCCACAACAACAACAAGCCTAGGCCAAGAGGAACAAAGGAAAGACATGCAGGCCTATATGGCAAAAGCAGCACACTACTAAACAACCACCACAAAATGGCCACCAGCCACATGGACACTCACAGTCACAACAAGCAGGAGACCTAGAAAACAATGAACTCAATCAGGCCTATATGGCAAGACAAAGGAGGCATGCTAAACAACACAGCTTTAATGCAATAAAATGCAAAAACATAAATCCACAGGGCTAAAACAGGTTAGAAAGTTATGCAACAACCACACCACACACATCGAACAAAGGCATTTATTTAACACACACCCAAAAAAGTGAAATACCCCAAAAAATACACATTTTGCAATTCAATACAATGCCATCCATGCCCTAAATGAGGTTTAAATTCAACAGACACCACAGAAACAGTTATTTCATGCACCCATGAGTAGCTCTGGGCCTACTGGATGAAAGGCCTATTGGCAGACTAGGCCACAAGCTTGCAGACCTATGGCAAAAGCACACTGGCTGGCTCTACAAAATGGCTGCCAGCCACATGGCCAGGCCACCCACAGCAACAAGAAAGGGAAGACAGACAATGCAGGCCTATTGCAAAAGCACACTGCCTGGCTTCAAAATAGCCACCAGCCACATGGCGAGGCCCACAACAACAAGAAAGGGAAGACAGACATGCAGGCCTATGGCAAAAGCACACTGCCTGGCCTTAAAATGGCCGCCTGCCACATGGCCAGGCCCACAACAACAAGAAAGAGAAGACAGACAATGCAGGTCTATGGCAAAAGCACACTGCCTGGCATCCAAATGGGCGCCAACCACATGGCCAGGCCAACAACAACAAGAAGCCTAGGCCAAAATGAACAAAGTAAACACATGCAGGCCTATATGGCAAAAGCAGCACACTTCTAAACTACCACCACAAAATGGCCACCAGCCACATGGTCACTCACAGTCACAACAAGCAGGAGGCCTGGAAAACAATGAACTGAAACAGGCCTATAATAGGCAGGCAAAGAAGGCAGGCTAAACAACACAGCTTTAACCCCTTTGCTGCTAGGCCTTTTTCTCCCCGTGCTAAGCCTTTTTTTGGCTATTTGGGGTAGTTCGTGCTTAGGCCCCTGTAACTTTATGACCACATAAGCTATTCATGCCAAATTTGCGTCCTTTTTTTCAACATCATAGGGATTCTAAAGGTACCCCGGGTTTGTGGATTCCCCCGGAAGGGACCCGGTAATTAGCCAAAATACAGCCACATTTTTTTTTTTTTTGAAAAATGGGAAAAAAGGCCTACAGATGAAAGCGTCTGTTTTTTTCCCTGAAAATCGTATAAAAAAAAGGGTTGTGGAGCTCAAATCAACATCTTCCCAGCTTTCAGGGACAAGCAGACTTTTGTCAGAAAACCAAAAAACGTTACACAGTTTTTGCATTTTTCTGGGACATAGCCTATTTTTGCTATTTTTTGTGTTTTCAACCTCTTTCCAGCTAACGGTAGAAATGGGTACAAAAGCAATAATGGATCCTGGAAAATATACATTTTAGAAAAGTAGACAAAATTCTGAATTCAGCAAGGGTCATTTGTGTAGATCCTTCACGGTTTCTTTATAGAAACTAACCGTTGAATATAGGAAAAATTGAAAATTAGTTGAAAAAACAAGCCATTTGTGTCAACTCTTTCACCTGTAACTTTTTCTAATTATGACAGTTGTTTGAAAGCAATATACCGTTACCCCCACTGGACCTTTCTGGTTGTGGGGATATATAGGACTTGTAGGTTCACCAAGAACCTAACGAACCCAGAGCCAATAACTGAGCAGCGTCTTGCAATAGGTTTTGATTATGTACCGGGTATATAGCAATTAATTTGGGAAAATATATACATGGAAAAATCGGTATGAAAGACACCTATGTATTTCTGAAATTGGGACAAAATATAGAGTTTGGAAACAGTAGATATTTGCATATTTCCGAAACTGCGAGTACCAATTCTAGCATGAGAATTATAGGCCATTTTTCAAAATAGCTTCTTTTTTACACATTGTCTTGCATTTGAAAGGCAGAAACAACACAGAATGCAGAAATGCATCAAAAGTCAATAGGTAATAACAGTTGCTCTACAATTCTGTGTTACCCTAGGTCTCCCGATAAAAATGGTACCTCACTTGTGTGGGTTGGCCTAGTGCCCGTGACAGGAAACCGCTCAAAACGCAACATGGACACACTTTATTTTTTGTCGCGGGTACTTGGGCCATCCACACGAGTGAGGCACCATTTGTATCGGGCCACCTGAGGAAACTCTGGGTGGCAGGAAATTTGTGTCAGCCCGGTGATCCCACAACTTCCCCACACGAAAATGTGTGGAAAAAGTGATTTTTTTAGCATAATTTGAAGTTTGCAGGGGATTCTGGGTAAGAAAACATTGTGGGATCCATGCAAGCCATGCCTCCCTGGAATCCCCTGGGTGTCTAGTTTTCAGAAATGTGTGGGTTTGGTAGGTTTCCCTCGCTAGCCGCTGAGCACGGGGCCAAAAACCCAGGTGACCCCCCTTGCAAAACCAGGTCGTTTTGGACTAGGCAATTTTGATGTCGCCTCAATACGTTTTGGGCCCTTGCCTGTTGCGGGTACTTGGGCCTCCAGCACAAGTGAGGCACCATTGTTATCGGGAGACCTTGGGGAATGCTGGGTGGTAGGAAATTTGTGTCATCCCGGTGATGCCACAACTTTCCCACACAAAAATGTGTGGAAAAATGATTTTTTCAGCTAAATTTGAGGTTTGCAGGGGATTCTGGGTAAGAAGACGTTGGGGGATCCACACAAGCCATTCCTCCCTGGAATCCCCTGGGTGTCTAGTTTTCAGAAATGTGTAGATTTGGTAGGCTTTCCTCGCTAGCCGCCGAGCACGGGGCCAAAAACCCACATGACCCCCCTTGCAAAACCAGGTAATTTTATGATAGGCAATTTTGATGTCGCCTCAATATGTTTTGGGCCCTTGCCTGTCACGGGTACTGTGGCCTCCCACATGAGAGAGGCCTGAGGGAAGGCTGGATAGTAGGACATTTGAGTCAGCCCGGTGATGCCACAACTTTCCCACGCAAAAATCTATGGCAATAGTGATTTTTCAGCTAAATTTGAAGTTTGCAGGGGATTCTGGGTAAGAAAATGTTGGGGGATCCACACAAGCCATACCGCCCTGGAATTCCCCAGCTGTCTAGTTTTCAGAAATGCATGGGTTTTGTAGGGGTTCTTCGGTGCTAGCTGCGCTAGTACCCAAAATCAAGAAGTAGGTACATTCCACAAAAAAGTCTGTGCCTAATGGGCTTTCTGCCACCCTGGGGAGGGGGAAATCGGGGGCTATTGACCCGATATGCCCCCAAGAGAGGCAGAAAGGCTGGCTATTTTGTTTGGGTGGGTGTGGACATTGTGATGTCCATTCTGTGCAGCCCCCACCCCTACATATAAAAAAAGCCAGCATAATCGCTGCCGCCTAGTGGGCTCTCTGTCCCCCGGGGGCAGATCAGAGGCTACTGCCCCTATGTGCCTCATGAGGGGGGCAGAAATACTGTGGTAGTTTTTTTGTGGGGGTCGAGCATTGGCATGCCCATTCTGGGCAGCCCCCACCCGAACTTTGGAAAAATACAAATCCCTGGTGCCTAGTGGGCTTTCTGCCCCCCCCCCCCCCGGGGGGGCAGATAAGGGGCTATAGCCCCATCTGCCTTCCAGGAGGGGCAGAAAGACGGTAGCATTTTTTCTTTGTGGTGGGGATATTTGAAAGCCCATTCTGTGCACCCCCCCCTAAGTATGTATATAAAAATAAATCCCTGGGGCCTAGTGGGCTTTCTGCCTCCCCGGGTGGCAGATCAGGGGCTATTGCCCCCATCTGCCTTCTGGTCAGGGCAGAAAATCCTATTCTTACTTTGGGGGATAAGTTGGGGGCTTTGGCATGCCCATTCTGGGCAGCCCCCACCACTGGCGCATAAAAAAAATCCCTGGCATCTAGGGTGCTTTCTTCCCCCCTGGGGGGCAGATTGGGGGCTACAGAAAGACTGGAATTTTGTGGGGGGGAGGGGTGGGGCATTGGCATGTCCATCTTTAGCAGTGCCTACCCCTAAATTGATCATAAAGAAAACCCTGGCATCTAGTGGGTTTCTGCCACCCCGGGGTAGGCAGATTGGGTGCTACCACCCCCATCTGCACCCAGGGGGGTCAGAAAGACTCAAATTGTGCAGGGGGTGGGGGCATTGGCGTGCCCATTTTGGGCAGCCCCAACCCCTAATTTTCATAGTAAAAAGATTTCCCTGTTTCTTGTGGGCTTGCTGCCCCCCCCCGGGGGGGCAGAAGAACTGAATTTAGCCCCAATAATATGGGGGGAGCAAAGGCCCTTGCCCAAGGGGCCGCTCCCTCCTCCCTGGTATCTAGTGGGTGGATCCCTGCTTGGGGATCGCCCCCTGGGACGATCCCCAAGCAGGGACCACTAGGGAGGGTTACCATTGGAAAGGGGAGATTCTCCCCTTTCCAAAGATACCTCTCCCAAGTGTTTCGGTACTCAGGGGGCTGAGATAGCCTCACAAGCACTGAAACACTAAAACTGAAACTAAGTTTCAGTTTTCTTTTCAATCTAATGACGACAGCGCACCATGCGTGCGATCGTCATTGGATTGAAAACGAGTGAGGTGCCTTTGGAGGTTGGGGAAGCTCTTCCCCACCTCCTGTGGCCCAACAAAACAGCAGAGGGATTTCATGCCCCTGTCCTCATGATGGAATGGTTCCGGAGCACCGGTGCTCATGACGGAAACATACCGTCATGAGCCCCGAAAGGGTTAATGCAATAAAATGCAAAAACAAAAATCCACAGGGCCAAACAAGGTGTGCAAGTTACACAACAACCACACCATACACATACACACACAACAAAGGCATTTATTTAACACACACCAAAAAAGTGGAATACCCCAAAAAATACACATTTTGCAATTCAATCAAATGCCATCCATGCCCTAAATGATGTTTAAAATAAATTCAACACACACCACAGAAACAGTAGTTTCATGCACCCATGAATAGCTCTGGGCCTACTGGCTACCCACAACAATTTCTTTTTTTTAAATGATGAAAAGTACAAAAATTGTAGTTGCAGCAACTGCAATGCCCCAATCAAACAAACAACACCAACTTACTTGTAAAATCTCAAATCCAAAAGTCCTCAAATCCAATGATATATGATGGAGCAGACACAAAGAGTGATCCTTCCAGCTCCAAATCAAAATGAAAAGTGAACAGGACATGGACAAAGCACTGGGAGAAGCCTGCTGGACAGGAACTGGAAGTTGGACACTCTGGGGCACTTCCTTCCTCCCCCCAAAAAAAGTACAAAAAGAAAAAGGACTCCTTGCACATAAAAGTACAGCCAAATGTCAATCTGAGGTGTTTTTTATATCCATCTCATAATTTTCGAGAAGGTTTTATGCTGCTCGTGAAATATTCTCCAGATTGCAAGTTTTGCGTGTTCAGCATCGCAAGTGTCACCAAACTTCCACCGGATGTCCAATGGTGCGTCCGAATGACGTGTTCGCGATCGCACATTTTCACGGGATCGGGCGGCCGGCTACCAAAATCTCGTGGCGCACACGAACGGATAGGAAAACTTGGTGGCGAATGCAGGGATCCCAGTAAGTTGCTACTGTGCACGCAAAAATACATTTTGAAAGCGTGAACAAAGGAAAACTCCACTACGCCGCGGATCGTGGAGTTTTCGGCAACTCCGCGTTCCATGTGGAAAGCCAATAATCCACAAACTCCGCGAGCGGAGCAGATTTTACCGACCAGGCTTACCAATTAGCCTGATCAAAAGAGGTGTTAAAAGCAGTTTCAGGATTCCTCTGCCTACACTCCCTAATTATTCACCCATCTTTGCAAATCCCCTTCCAATCGGTCCGAATAATGAACATATATCTTCTCAGTCACCTGTTTCTTCTAATTCATTTATTTCATGCGTGATATTGGTGATGTTAAGCTGATTATCTATCTTCAGACTGTATGCATACCACTCCATTGTATGAATTACTTTGCAGACTCCTCCTTCCGTTGCGAGAAGCAAATCTAATGACCCACGATTTTGCATAATCATAGCTCTCATAGCAAGCAATTCTTAATAACAGTCAAGGGACCTGCAGTATCAGTAGCAAGCCTGTCTACTAAAGACAATAGCTTTCTGATTTTAATTTTCTTTAACACAACTCCTAAGTATCTGCTTAAAGTCACGCTTACTCTATTTTATATAGCTGTCAAGGGGTGAATTTAGCTCATTAATGTGACAGATTCTTGGAAAGGCTAACTACCTACCCAATTGTGTGCGAGCTGGAAATAAGTTGATTTACCACATGCATAATAAACACCCTTGATACTTACCTCAAATTGTGCAAAGGTTCGACCTCCCACTAAGTAACTATGCTCACATTCGGAGGGGCCTGGCCAAGCAACTTGACCAACAGGACATGAGCCTCGCTGCTCCTGGCCGGCCCACCTAATGATCCTACATAATCCTGCCATCAGGACTCGCACAACAGCCCAGAATGTGGAAAAGATATTAACCAGTTTACAGTGCTTACATCCCAGCCTACATACACGTCCGAATCCTCGAGGAGGAGAAGGAGATCAGGCCTGTGCGGGACTTGCACCGTGTCAAGCTCGGGCGATGGAGTGGAGCAGAGAGGTTCATGCGGTTGGAGCCCATCGGCTGGCTGGCTGCACATGTGGAATGCAGCTCATCAGATGCTGATTTAAGGCCCTTTAAGGCCCTTTAAGGCAGGGTGAAGTTGGGCGAGCCCCCACAGCTGGAGAGCTGGAGAGACTCTGCAGCGCGAAGGGCGATGGGGAGATTGAGGAGGCCGCGCCCCGGGGGCCTACTCCGCGTGATCACATGAAGGACCCCTGCCGAGGCATGAAGGTGAGCGGAGGCTGCGATGTTGCCTGCTGGTGAACTGGGACCTGCGCGGCTCACGGGGAGGGGCCAACGAGCACAGAGGGCAGAGGCACTGCTGGGCCCGCAGATCTCAAGAGCAGGACAATCTGGCAGGTGCTGCGGTTGAAGGAGCGGCCCGCGACGGAGTACACGTCCCCTTCCTGGATTCTAGATGCGGCCAGGGGGCGCGCTAACCTGGTGCTGAACCGAGCCCCTGCGGGGAGCTCTGAACTATCAAGAAGCAGCGGGGGCACCTGGATCTGTAGCATGGCTGTTGAACAAGCAGACTCGGGAGTCAGCACAGGGGGCATAGCAACTAAGTGGGCTCGTAATTAAGGCCTCTCCAATCAAGGTCTGTCCTAGCCAGAGCCCTGAGTCTCTCTTCATCATACCTGATCCCCCCAGTTTCAATGAAGAGGTGAGGGGACTGCCACACGTGCTTCCAACCTTCCGATAGACAGAGCACTGGACCGCGGGGGCCTGGGGGACAGCGATCTGCAGGCTGCTTGTGCTGGGAACTGGTGGTCCCCGGTCTGGTCGAATGGAGCTCGGCGCAGCAAGTCCCGGATCTTTGAGTTGTTGAGACAAAGCCTGGGCGTACTCCAGGTTAGGGGTTGGCAGAATTTGCGAAATTCACTGTCGCGAATTATCGCGAAAATGTAAAAAATCTCTACGCAAACATGCAAAAATATCGCGAAGATGCAGAAGTATTTTTCACGCCCGTTCGCGGTATTTTCTGCGTGCTCGCGGCTCGCCAACTTACCCATGCGGTTATTCGCGGGCGCGGCCATCTTGTTTTCACTTGTCTCGCGGTGCATGAGCGCGAGAAGAAAGACGTGATCGCGCGACCAATGACGTTACTGCGGGCGCAAACTGTCGCGAGACAGCGCAAATGGCTACCAACAATCCAACATCTCGCGGAGAACGCGACCGGATCCGGAAAACTTGATGGCGAACGCGGGGATTCAGGTAAGGCGATCGCGCACGCGAGAATGTATTATTTTACAGTGCGAGCAAGCAAAAAATTTCCGTTAAAATGCGGATTGCGGAAATTTTGACATTTTCGCGCTCTCCGCGGAACGCGAAAATGTCAAATTATCGCAATTTCCGCAAGCGGAACGGAATTTTAGCCCAGGCCTACTACAGGTACCTTAAATCAGAAGTAAACCTGGGCAAGGCAAGGGTGCCCGCGCTGGGGTTCCTAATAACAATATCATCACGCAATACACCACCCCAGGCCAACCCCCTCAATACATCACGCGACAAGCAACAGGAGGAAAGGAAGATGGCGGGGAGATTGGCGCTGAGCCCTCGCAAGCTGAGCTCCTAGCTGCTGATCAGGGTTTGCGAAAGGCACTGGAGAACCAGATAGAGGCAGTATCAATAGATGTCAATCTCTTGCGGACAGACAGCCGCAAAGTGGCAGACACGGTATCCATAGCAGAGGAAGACTTCTCGGGACTTAAGGGCGAGGTGGCAACTTTAAAGAGACAAGTAGCTCAAAAGACTTCCACAACAAAGGCTCTGGAGCACTGGGCCGAGGATGCTGAAGGGCCAGGATGGAGGGGACGTTATACGTGTACTGGGAATTACTGAAAAGTCAGAGGAGAAATCAGGGGAACAGTTCCTAGACCATTGGATCAAGACCCAGCTGCGCCTCTCGGACCTCTTTATCATAGAAAGAGTGCATAGGTCCTTGGTTCCGCCACCGGGGGCTCCTCCACACGCATTCATTGCGAAAGTACTGAACTACAGGTATTGAGACTGCATTCTGCGGGCCACTAGAGAACGACAGGACATATGTTATGAAAATAACAAAATATTAATATAGCCAGACTACACGAAACAAGTGCAGGAGCAGAGAAAGTCATTCCTTGGAGTTAAGCGAAAGCTAAGGGACATGAACCTCCAATACATGCTGTTATACCCCGCAAAACTCAAGGTCCTTGCTCAGGGGAAGACACACTTCTTTGAAACTTCTGAGAAGACATTGAAATGCCTGGAGATCCGAGGGGATGCGCTCCCCCCACCGGAGCGGCAGACCGGAAACGGCAATGGGTACTGGCGAAAGGAGTGCGGCGCAAGTGGAGTGGAGTGGAGATCCCAGATGTAGACCCTGACCTGGAACAAAGGGTGACAGTTGAGAGTGATGGCACTATTTTAATGAGATCCGGTGTACCAGTGAGCTCAAACATTGAGAGGGAGCCAACAACCCCAAACGTTGGGGAGCAGTCACAGTTGCTGGGACCGACAGCTGAGGTAGTCAGAGAGCGACTGCTGGAACAGGAAGCAGATGTGGATGAGGAATAAGAGCCAGGAGGCCAGAGCTGAGCTGGCGGCACTCAATACATTGAGTAAATGTTTGGCTTTGTAGTATGGATGGACAGAAGATGTCTAGCCCAGCGGGTAGGTAGGCTACTGTAAGGGAATCCCAGTGGCGGTTGCAAGGGGGTTCCGCCCTGGGGAGGAGGGGATCCTGACCAGGGCATCAATTTATGGCATGGGCTGAGCTTAGTTTTATGGGTGGGCAGGTCTCTCTGAACAATTCAACCTGTGGGGGATGAGAGTGATGGCCCCAGTGGGGCGAGTTAGGGTGATGTGTGTGTCCGGGCACATTCCAGGGGTAGGCACTAACTGAAGCTCTGTTGCTCGCACAATGTCCGTGGGTGGGGTTTGGGGTCTTATTTCTGAAAGTTCTATTGTTCAAGTTTATTATATAGGTGTGCACCATAAGATGTCAGCAATGGGTAAGCAGGAGCTAGCATTGGGCACCAGCACAAAGCTATTCTGTCATGGCAACAGAGTTTAGATTCCTGACTTGGAATATCCGGGGATGGGCACCTGTACTAAGAGGCATAGGTTGTTAACCTTCCTTAAACACCATCACATATCTATAGCGTGCCTCCAAGAACCACACCTGAACGATGTTAGCGCAGCCAACGTAGCTAAGAAGTGGCCAAATACATCAATCCTCCTTCTCTCTATATACCAGTGGCAAGATGATATGTGTGGCCCCAAGCATACCTTTCACCCCCACTTATAGTGAAAATGACCGGTGCATCCTTCTTCAAAGCAACCTAGATGGCAGGGACTTCACTATCTTGAATACATATGCACCAAACACTGATGACCCCATGTTCTTCCAGGTCATCCAGGATTTGCTGGCTAACGAGATGGACGCTCCATTCATATGATTGGGAAACTCAACCTTAATCTAGATAGGCACTCCCCAAATCTGGAACTAAACCCAAAATGACACAAAAGCTCCAGGATGCCATGCACAAGCTGGGTATTTGGGACATTTGGCTGGAGGCACACCCCACACTCCCACTTTTTACATGTCATTCAGTTGCTCACGGAACACATAGCAGGCTTGACAGGGTGCTGGCCTCATGCCCTCCCGCTATCCTAGGAGAAGAAATGACCGCTTTGGCATGTTTTCTGTCTGACCATGCTCCAGTATGTTGCCCGATGAGGTAGGGGTCCCCAATATTGGGTCAGAGGAGATGGAGGTTCCCACCGGATACGTTTGAGGATCCGGTGGGGAGGACTGCCCTAACAAAAGTGGTAACCGACTATTTGGCCTTGAACAGGGGTGGGCCAACCGGGAGAGCCACCAAGTGGGAAGCTCTCAAGGCAGTGGCACACGCAGCGAGCATGGGCCTGGTGTGTGGGGTGAAACGACAGTTGCGGAGGAACTTGACAGAGAAAAAAAGCCTTAGCCAAGATACAGTAGGCAGATCCGACTGGCCTGGACACAGTAGAGTGAGAAAAGACCCAATGCATGGATACAGCGGACATCTGGGACAGACTAGATAAGTACACATTGACACAGTATCACCAGAGGCTGCATGCTGAAGATGACAAATCAGGGTGCCTGCTGTCTTGATCCTCCAAAAAGAACAAACAACCCAGCTGGGAACCAGCCTGACCCCACACATGGGTCACCTAGTCTACGAGGATCAGTGTGGGTTCATACCATCCCGCAACACGGGTATGAATATTAGACAGCTGGTGCATACTATGCACGAGGTGCAACATAGCGATGAGGAATCAGCTCTTGTGTCCTAGAAAAGGCATTCCACTCGGTGGACTGGGGATATCTTCTGCAGGAACTGAGGGTGGCCGGCTTTGGTCCTCAGTTCCACTACTGGGTGCAGATATCATATACAATTCTAGTGCCAGGGTCTGGGTGGGACATAGCAGGTCGGGGGAATGGCAACTGGGTGGAGGAACCAGGGTTGCCCACTCTCACCGTTATTATTTGCCCTGGCAATCGAGCCACTGGCAATCTGGCCATGCAGGACACGGGCGCTCGGGCATTAGCATGGGTGAAATCCCAAATATCATATCCCTATATGCTGATGATGCATTGTTTTACGTCTCCTCCCCCCGAGAGGCCCTCCCGAAGCTCCTTCAGGTATTGGTAGAGTTTGACACTTGTTAGGGGCTGTGGCTAAATAGGCACTGATCTTTCCTCTGGCCTGGCTGGCCGCCACTCCCGGGACAAACTCCTGCAGCTGAGACGGAGCATTTCAGATACCTGGGTATACAGGTAGCAATAGAGGAGGCACAAATACTGCAACATAACCTCTACAAGATGATTGAAGCCTTAAAACACTTGGTGGGTTTTTGGGTCACACTTCTTCTTTCCTTAATGGCAGTGGCCAGAATGGTGGTGCTGCCCCGCTACCTGTCCATGATGCAAAACATGGTGTGTCCCGTACCCAGGCAGATATTCAAGACACTGGATTCCATGCTTATAAATCTTTACTGGGCTGGCCGTCGAAGCAGAGTAGCACTTGCTACACAAAACCGCACTTGTGACGATGGTGAGCTAGGGGCACCACTGCTGGACCTTTATTACTAGGCTACACAGTTACAGCCTGCTTCCTGCTGCCTAGATGAAGGGGACAACTGGGAAAAGAGGTTACTTTGTAACAGGGTCCTGTTGCTGATGGAGGATGTGGGACTCTCTGACACAGTGCCATATGTGGCGAGGCACATTGCGCACACATGTGGCAGCACTTTGTAGAACAAATGTTAAGACACGCCCCATTTCACAGGGACCTATCAGTGTGGGATCTCTCTCCGGTTAGGAAAGTGATGTCCATTATGTCATACCGGGTTTGGCGGGGGGGATGCAGCGTGCTGGCAGACCTATATCCGGGCGAGAGCTTTATCACCTATGAACAGGCATGTGTGGACTTTGGGCTGGGGCAGGGGCAATATCTGAAATACACCGGACTGTCTAATTTACTCAAGAAGATATGGCACACACATCCCTCGATCTCGAATAATACCCAGACCTTGGATGTATTACTCTCATGCAGAGCTGTGGGACATATCGTCTCCCAGTTTTAGATAGCGATGAGGGCTGATGCGGATGATCCTCCCCAATGACGTTCGCAGAATGGAATGCAGACTTAGAGGAGCCCCGAGAGGATGGGGACTGGAGAATAGTGGGCGCTATCACATGCACAATACCATGCAACGTCCGCTTTAGGCTCATCCAGTACCTACATGACTCCGGAGAGACTGCATCGCATGGCCCCGGAGAGATCGGATGCATGAACGAGGTACCATAAGGAAGGGGCTAATGTTGTGCATTTGGCCTTTAAATGCCCAGAGGTACCACTCTTTTGGTCTGAGGTGGTAGAGAGGGTAAGGAGAAGCATTAGTTCTTGGCTGAAGCTGACGCCCTCCCACTGTCTGCTGAGGGTAATACGTACATCTAAAAAAATAAAGCACAACTGCATATAAGCTCCTTCAACCACTAATAGTACTAGCCTGGCATAGAATAGTGATAACCAGGATAGGGGTGTGGGCCCCTGAGGTCACAGCATGGCTGAGAGACGTGCACACTGGCTGAGGAGGC
This sequence comes from Triturus cristatus, assembly GCF_964204655.1. NCBI lineage: Eukaryota > Metazoa > Chordata > Amphibia > Caudata > Salamandridae > Triturus > Triturus cristatus. The sequence goes on from NC_140583.1 coordinate 698,992,775, forward strand.
ACATATGAAAAAGTGTTATAAAGATGAGAAACTAGAGGAGGATTTAGGTCATGGAGGGAACTTTGCCATGATTTTTTGGACGAAGGACCACAAGCCAGCCCACAGAGTTCATCCAGGGGGGACAGCAGCACAATTTCAGAAGGGGAATGGTACTATATGGTTTCACGATCGAGGGGACTCCCATTAAATTGCTCATATTATGTGAAACTGCTGGGGTTCAGTCTAATGTGCACAGGCTTATGCTATCAATAAATGCTGACATTGGATGGTACACATGTTATGTGTGTTGCTTAAACCGTACAAATAAAGTTAATAAAATGAAATACCTCATGATGGCACACTTATTTGTGCTAATTCTAATCATCATAGACTCCATACAAAGGGGTGATATAGAACAAAACATGTTACCTCTCTTCATATTATTCACCATTTGTTAATTCCCAATAGCCCAGGAATTCAGATATCTGCCATTATAATTTTGCATAAGTTCTATACTAGCTTGGCCCCTAATAAAACCTCTAATTAAACTAGAAGAAAAAAAACTATGCTCACTTTCACTCCAACCCACTATCACAACAGTCTTGTTTCCTTATTCTTTCCTGATTGTGTTATAAAGTTCCCTTCTTTGCAACATCAATGCTTAATCTTGGGAGTAGCTGCATAAACATTTCCTTTCCCTTTCTGATGATATGCTCTGTATTAACTTTCTTACTCCTTTCCTCTTCGTCTAATCTTATCCTTTTATTCAACTTATCTACAAAATCCCTCTCATCTTTGCTAATTTTGCAAGTTAAATAATGCATGCTTTCGTTAGTAGTACTTTTGTTAGTCATGGGATTAAAGAATGTAATCATGTACTCAAGCTGATCTCATGGTTTAAAGGCCTTAGGGGAACAATATGCATGTTTAGTAGACCACAAATACATATTTGTATCAGTCACAATGGATACATTTTCTAAAGGCTTGTCTTACACAGTATAGAATAGTTTAATGGATTTCAGTTGATAGAACAGATTAAGAAAAACAGCACATGAAAAGGAGTAGGACTAAGGTAAATAGAAATATATATCCCCTCAACTGTGGAAGTCATCAGATACGAACAGACAAAACTTCGTCATCATCTTTATTTTGGTTTGAAGAACCATAAAAACAGATAAGAACAAATACAATATTTACAGAAGTGCACAATTTGCTAAAATGCGGTTAAGTAGACTGGCATACGTTTCCAAACCAGATTACATCCTTTAGCACAAATGGCTGATAAATTTAACAAGGTATGTCCAATAATATATGTATAATATGTACCAGAAAGCAAAAACCTCAAAGAAAGTTCTTGCTCCAGATGACTCAGTCATACCTTCCGGCAAACTGAAATAAAACCAATAGGAAGGGGCTTAGATATGTTCACCAAAGAATTAAAATGCATAGTGCACATTGTCAAGCAACACAGAGGATAAATGAGATTTAAAAGTTCATAAAAGATTTTAGACCAAATGCTGTGTTTAAGGAAACTAAAAACAATTTGATATAAAAAAGCACCTAAAACACCATTTATAAAAAAGTACATGATACTCTAATTTTCAATCCCATGGGCTGAGGCAGGTTTGGCCTTACACTTTTGGAGACCCCCAACCCCCTCAATGCTTTTCCTCAAGTCTACTAACATCAGTGGCACAAATGCACTTCGATCGCCATATCCAGGCTGCCTGGAGGTATCTTGCAACCTCAAATACCACCAGCTTAGAGGTGTCAGATCTTAAGAACCTAGTGGCAACCAAGTAACTCCTAACACCCAAGGATCTATACAAGGGTAATCATAATTCTCTCCTTTGTGCATCATATGCTGGACAGAAGAATAGAAAGTGGGATAAATCTACTCTAGCCCCTTCCACACAGAGCATCATGTGGTCTGATAGACCTAATTTGCCCACTTAACACAAAAGGCCATAATGGGTAGAGACTGGTATCTATATTGCAAGAACAATTTCCTGTCCAGTGCAGTGGTGACCTCGTGAATCATGTCCTCATAACAGGGTGACAACTTAAACTCCAGAATATCCAAAGCCAAAGTTCCTCTACTGCTACCTATGACCTCTTGATGTATCATCTGCCTATAGGCCGATTTAATTAACATTTTGGAGCCAGGAGTGAGGTCCTCCGGTGCTTCCCAGAAAATTCCCAGACCCAACTTCCTAAACAAGGACCTAATATGCAAGAGCCATGGTGTCTGGTGGATGCCAGAAAGGACTAATATATGTTGGAGGATGTGTCTATAAGCATCCAAAGCAGTTGAGGTCCAAATCTTATACCAAGTCAGTAACAGGGGAAGATCAACCTTCCAAGAAATTTACTTGAATGCCAAATCTAGGTGTATTGGTACCAGTGGAGTTCTTTTTGGGAACGCAAATAGCTGCCTGATAAGCCTATTCCCGGAGTGAAAGAGGACGCTCCAGTTAGCGTAACCCCGGATCTCTGTTCCTTATAGAGCTGCTCCCAGGGCCTTGATGTTATAAATCTCAATTGCTGGAGCAGCTTTTTTTTAAAAAAGAATTGTATTGTATGTCTTTAGCAGTTAAGATGAATAGTGCAATAATAAAGAATCAACTTATAGACCTGCATGGAAAAAGCTAGACTTGGTGTTAGCCTTAGCCCTAAATACTCAAAATGTGATACCTACTCCATTGTGGTCAACACAGAGTCTGCAACTGTACGTTTTAGTTCTAGTGGGGTTAAAAACTATAAAATTAGTTTTCATACTGTTAAGTTCAAATGCCTGCTCTAGACAGAAAATGTTAAAGTCATCCATCAACTGTTGCAGACCTCATAGTGATTTGGACATCACAAGAGTGTCGTCTGCAAACAGCAGAGCAGGCACTCTCCTGGCCCCCACCCTGGGCACATCACATCCATCCCTGTGCAAGAGATGGATGGGAGAACAGGGTGGGGGCCAGTAAGCATGCCTGCCTGACTCTGTTCCGGATACCTATTGGTGGGGTGTCCTCATCTTGGTTCTCCTCGTGCAACCTCACCAAAATAGCCAGTACATTTTGTGAAATGCCCATCGTATTCAATATTGTCCAAAGCGTGGCCCAGGGTACTTGTTCGAAGACTATGCATAGATCAACGAAGGCGATAAATAGTCATCCACTGTTCATCGTCACAGTCTTCCAAAAGAAACAGGTGAAGCAGAAAATCTGCTCTACTGTGCTAGTTCTGCTCCTAAAACCCCCTGCCTCAGAGATGACAGTTTCCTTTCCTATCTGCTCTACGATATGGTTAAAAATTTGTTTACCAAAAAGTTTCGGAGCAGCATCGATGAGACTAACTGGGCTATAGTTGGTAGGGGCTCTATGCCGCTCCTTCTTATATATTGGGATAATATGGGCCTGCCTCCAAGAAGCAGGGACCAGCATGCCTTTCAAGATGGCAATTGATGGTGCATGTAAGGCCCCCAGATTTTGTTTGTAAAGCTAATTAGGGGTCTGATCTGGACCAGGTGCCTTCTCTAATCATATAAAGCTAATAGTCTTTTTTGTCTTCCCAAGAGTTAGCTCTAAAGGTGTTCCCACCAGCTGGGGATCCGCTTCAACCCACCCCTGCTCATCCAAAAAGGAACATAAATTACTAAAATGGGAAAGCCAGCCCTGGAATTGTACAAAGTATTCTAGAGGTCTCTTGCCACCATAGGAACACTTGGCCCAAACTTTTACGTTATTCTTGGTTGTCAGAGTATGGGTCAATTCATCTCAGAGACAATCTTTCCAATCCATCTAGGCCCTTTCCATCTCTTTCTTATAACTTTCCCTACAAGCCACACGCTGCAACCTATCCCTAGTCATAGTCACTTGCAGTAGTAGAGTTTTGGCTACCCTCCATGCCTTAATATACCAGGGTGATTCTTTCTGACTTGTGTGTGTGTACTTATTATCTTGGGTCAAAAACTCTCTTATGTTGTCAAAGAAGGGCTTATGGACTTTAGCCAAAAACAACACTCTTTCCACTGGGGCAAAGTTGTTCAACGATTCCACATGCTTTGTGGCCATAGAGTTAACTACCTCCACGAGTTCGGGATGCCTTTCAACTCAACACCATTTGATGGCCTTACCATTGGTGGAAAGTTTGACATCTCCTATTTGGGGACAACCCTGGCTATCAGGGTCTTAGTGAGGGAGCCCATCAGGGCCAGACCAAGAGCATTGAGGTCACTTTAAACCCTTTCAAGGACCGCCATGTCTTGAATATAACACCAGCTCTATAGGGCTAATTTTAAAATAGTCAATTTGGCTATTATATGGATACTTGCCATCAATGTCAGATAAGGTCAGCACGTTAGTGGCTCTTAAGTCGAAAGTTAGGGCAAGAGTAAATATCTTGGCTGCCCTCTGGGACCGCTTAAAAGGGGTTAGATCTAAGGGCAGAATTCTCCATTTCTGATCTTGCTCTACCAATAGATCCATATCTAGTGTGATAAGTGGTTCAAATATAGCATTTAGATCACCTGCTATAATGAGATCCCTGCCACCCGTATGTTCCATCAGAAAATCCTACAATCAGATTATAAACTTTAAGCAACAGCAGAGAATTGCTGCTACTAAAATCAGCTCTTCCAGCCAACATATCCGATGAATTTGCCAGTAAGTGCCTTAATAATCATTGTAGGTCTGTGCAAATCCGTGTTGCCAGGTCCCCTGAGGGCCTGCATCTGAATGATGGAAGCGCATGGGTATAAAAAGAAGTATACCCATTCCTGGTAACAAGCACCATGCTCCAGGTCTCCTGAAAGAGGCAGATATAGTTTTCTATGAATTGCTCCCACTCAGCCTCTCCCAGCTTAGAGCCTATCCCAGCTACATTCCAGGACAGGATTTGTATTTCCTTAGCCTCAGATATTTTCGTACTCTTTGTAGTGGACCCTTTCTACCTTGCAGAATCTCTCCTGCCTACCAGGAAGATTCTCACGCCCAGCTCCCCCCAGATGGTTCTACTCGTGGGTGCCATTTGGTTCGCAGGACTATGTCCCACTCACTTGGTTTCTGTATTCATGCCTCCCCTTCATGCCTCCCCGGGGCTCTTCCTCACTGTGTGCCTATTCTCATGGTTGGGCCCCGGAGAGGTGAGGCTCAGTCAATCGGTGTTTCCCAGCCCAATGTATCTAGAGTGGTCCTGGAGACCATGACTCGAGACATCCCCTGTGCTGTGGTCGCCCCTAGATCTGATCTGGATCCGGGTGGGGGCGTGACAAATCCTGAGAGCATCCCATGACAATAACCCATCAACCAGACCGTAGTCCCTCAGAAGCACCCTTACTTTATCATCAGGCCAGCCAGGGTTTTCAATACGCTCTGCTCTTAGGATGTCGCTCCTAATGATTCAATAGCATCCCTTCACATGCCTGAGCCAATGAGTGACTTTGTTTACCAGAGAGGCCTGATCTTCCCAACATCCTTGGGGTCTATAGGACCATACACACACCTCCTGCAGAAAAACAATCATCTACTTGCATAATATTCACAGATTCAACTAACATTTGAAAGTAAACCTTATAATCACAAATGCCTTATGGATGAGAAACATGTGAAACTTTACCTCCATTCACCATTTAGCTAATGACAAGGTTAATTGTTGTGTTCACAGTAATACCGGAAGCATTTCTACCCAGTCGATGGACATCTAACATCCATCCAAACACAGAAACAAAGAGGGCAACCACGAGTTTACTTTTGCAGTGTCGCTGCACCATTTTAGCTTAAACCAGATCAAACAAATATGTTGTTATTTCAGAAGAAGCTATTAATTCTCCTTTCTACCCCATCGTCACTACCCTATCTTGGAGGATACATGGGGTTTTTATTGTGCGTCAAGCAGAGGCTAAAGGCTCCAAAGTCTTCTAATGGTTACTCTAGCTCTCTGTCCACCCCTTCTGGCTTTTGACAGCAGTTTGGCGTAAGTTGAGCCCCTCTTTGTCAACGTCAGTCAGTCATCAGTTTCGATGTCAATTCCTGCAAGATATGTCCATTTGGGACCTGGATACTTGTGGGTGATCTTTCTCTATTTTTAAGTTGTTTTGAGTTTGTCAGGTATGAACTCTCTCCTTCAGTGTCTGGTTGATCTGGAAGTTTACATTACTTTAACACGCTAACCTCGCTTATCATTTCTAGTACTTTTGTTGCTGTTAACAGACTCTTTCAGTTAGTCTTTATCCTGAGCTAGCCTTTCTCTGTTGATGCACAATCTTTAGAGTTCTGGTTATAATAAAGCTGATTCACTTTCAGAAGTGCAGCTTTCTCTGCCAATACCTCTTTTCAGCTCCTGTGAACATGACTTCGACATGGTTAGTTCGGCTCTTCATGATTTCTCGCTGTCTCTGTGGATGCATACTCGTAACCCAGTGTTTGGCGCCATCGTTGACACCAGGATAACGCTTCATTGAGGTTGCTCTATAGGAGCTCTCAGACTGGCCTTCCTCTTCTTCTTTGGATGCCTTAGAGACTTCAAACTTAGGTGGACCGAAAAGTTAGTTGATTTTGGCTCCACTTCCTTTTCCCCTCTCACCCTCTTGGCATTTTAGGTATGTATTTAGTTCAGCAGACAGGCACACTTTACAGTGGTGTTGGTAATCAGGATCACTTGGTACGGACCTCTCCAATGCCTTTCAAAACATGATTTGCGAATGCATTTCTTCATGTGAACCCAATAATTGGGACCTGGAAATTCTTGCCCAGCTGGAGAAGCAGCATCAACCTGATGTGAGCAAGAACACACCACATCAGCCAATCCCTTGTAGTATTCAAGAACCGGATCATCTGTGATACTCACAAGAACAGCAACTGCTGGAATGGAAGGGATTTGAATGGCTCTTCCCATCAACACCTCAGAAGGTGACAATCCTGTTCATCTACAGTGCATGCTTCAAATGCTGATCAATACCACAAGATGTGCGTTAGGCCTTCAATTTATAAACAACTTCTTTGAGCTGATTCAAGACGACTGGCATCCCGAAATGTGGAATTAATTCTTGCAATAGTTTTTTGGTGACTATTAGACTGTCACTCAAATGGGAAAATAGGCATACAATTACAAGGATGTACCTTAATTGATTGCATTGGGGCACCTCCACAAAGCCCCTCTTGAGACTTTTGAAAGGACTGTCAGACTTCCCTTTAGGGCTCATGATCACTACAACCTTTTTGGTCACATTTTGTTTCTGACAGATTGCACAAGGTTGGCACCAATTGTCTGCCATTGATTGAAAGTGTGGATTATATCAGAACTGCTTGAAAGTTGACCTATTCCTACATGCGTTGGTCCGTGCATATGTCTTACAAGAGCAGGCAGTATGAAATCGGGAGTACCGTATTTCCATCAGTGGACACCCAAAAATTATTAGCACATTTTACACACCTTATCTTTTCCCATCTGCCTTTTCAAATTCTGGGACACTATGTTGCAATTATCTTAGCTCATTGAAAGTCTGTACAGTGCTGAACAAACTATTGGACACAGTTTCTCTCTCAGCATTGAACAACTCATCCATGTGAAAGATGTTAGACTCAAAAGCGTAATATTGGGCAATCCCATCTGCATTGCAGTTGCCTTTGGTAACAAAGTCACTTCCACTCTTGTGTGCAGCACATTTCACCACTGCAGGTTCCCTTGGTAATTGAAGCACTTCCAATAGATTGGTGATGTATATAAGCTGTTCTGATTGGGTGAGACGGCAGAAGTCATAAACTCTCTCTGCGACCACAACTGCCCGAAGTCATGCGCAACTCCATATCCATGCCAGCTGTTGGTGTAAATAGTGACTCACAAGCTTTGGAGGTACAACAGGTTCTGGTACGGGCAATCAATTCTGCTACTTGTGCGGGTGTTACATGGCACAGGTAGGGTGCTTCCACGACCTCACTTAGGGTGCACACAGCATATGAGGCTCTCAAGATTCTACATCAGTCTGTCAGACAGGACCCATCATCAAACAGGGAATAGTCAGATTCAGGAAGAGGAACATCCAGTATGTTAGGCCATGGTTTTGTGCAGAACTCAGTGACCCATATGCAGTCATGGTTAAAATCTCCCTTTTCATCTCCCTCTGGGGTTCTAGTAGAGAAGCAGGGTTTTAGGTATTACATATCCTGATAAAAACATTCTCAGAAGCTAAAATGATTCTCTCATTGCGGGTTAAGTGGCTGTTAGACAAATTTTGTTTGCGGGTGCGAGTCATGAGGATTTCAATTTAGTGTGGGACCATTACAATAAGTGAAAAAACCATCACTATTCCTTCAGTTTACTGAATGCTAGGGCTGACAGCTGCAACTGTTTTGAGACAAGCAGGCAGTGCTGCGGCTATGGGATCAGGGGTAGCTGAGAAATAGCCTATGGGACACTTTGTCTCTCCATGTGTCTGTGTCAGTGCAGACATGGCACACCCATCTCGCTGGCAAACTCGTTGGTGTAGGCTGGCATTCCAAGAGCGGGTGAGTAACAAAATTCATCCATTTGCTCCATGGCCCATAGTTTTATCTTGAGCCCTCTCCCAGCTAACCCAATTGACCATACTTTGCCATGCATACTTTCAAAGTAACCACTTCCAATGTGAGAGGCCTCAACAATCGACTCAGAAGACGCTCTATCTTGAATGAGCTGTCTTTCCTTGCTACAGATATACGCCTGATCCAGGAAACTCACCTACTGCCACAGGATCAATCCTGTATTAAATCTTTTACCTGACCAGGTTAATACTTCTCTTCAACTGTTAAGAAGGCGGCGGGAGTGGGGATTCTAATAGCTAAGATTTGACCCTTTCAGGTAGAAGACACCCTTAGAGACAAAAATGCGAGGGAGGTTATGATCCTGGGAATGCTGAGAGCTACAGTCTAACTGTACTGTCTCAATCAAGGTCAGGAATCCTTTCTCATTGCGGTCATCTGCACGGAGCCCCTCTTATTCTAGGAGGTGATCTCAATCTGGCCCTCAACAAAGAGACAGCTATAGACAAACATGGTCGGGCCATACAGTGATACTATTAGTAGGAAGCTGGCTGTTTATATTGTTGAAATGGGTGAATATGATGTCAATGAATACCATGATATGTGCAGGCCTGACAGCGGCAATACCAATAAGTACAATATCAATGTATAGCAAAAACTGTGCCCGCATGACCATGCCAATACCTATCAATGCAATGTCAATATATATAATAACCTGTACCCACACAGTTGCGCAGACACGGGCAATGACAATATCAATGTATGTCACAATCCATGAACAAATGATGATACTCTTACTAGAAAAAACAATGTTGATGTACATTACGACCTAAGCAAACAGAACTGTGTCAATACCAGTAAGAACAATGTCAATGTGCTATGACAACTACATGCACAATGTTAAGGATGTCAATAAAAACGATACCAGTAACTGACATTTTATTTTTAGGAGTTCTAATGAACTCACATCCTTGCTGTCTGATTCACCCAAGGTGACCTCCTCCTCAACCCAGAGTCAGAGATAAGGGTTTAGACAAGTTCAACAACCCACACCAACACCTATCGAATACCAGGTCACACATGTGGTCTCTCATAACCTAAAGACAAACGTGCACCCAGGGAAAACCCTGATTGATCCCACAGATTTCACCACAAACAGGTCTGAGTAAATTTGCCCCAAATAAAACACATTTAACCAAAAACGCCACAAATTTAGATACCACATCTAGATAGAAACAATCAACCAATCAGGACACCACATGCACACCACGCGTAGTGATCACATGTTCCTCATGCTGGACAGCTAGACAAATACACACTGGCCCCCACTAGCTCTCCTTGAGGTCGAGAGTCATCTGTGTCCTTATCAGATGCCCGCATTTGATGACTTATGACTGAGATGCTTTTTTTGCATTGTAGGAAATTGCTTTATTATACCTCATGAACCGTATATAACAGCGGCCAAAACTTTGTACACTGAGAGACTTTGAGCAGACAAACTCTGTTGAGGCTCTACTGGCCACACGTTTAACTCAACCAACTCGTTCCTGTTTAGCCAAATGCCTGTTGTCTTTTCATTTATTTAGGGCATACTCATACCCAAGCAACAATATGATATATCAAAAAGATGTATATCATGCAACCAGTCCTGGTATTCTCTTATGAGTGGACAGGGACTTGCTCTAGCAATACCAATGCATTCTACTAGGGGATAGTATGGTCAATTTATCAATCAGGGTTCTTATGAAGTGCGTATAATCACCAATTAGGGTCTCTAGGCACTGGGAGGGGGTTCTGAAGTTCAGTCGAAGAGTCAGGTCTTGAGGTCCTTCCTGAATTGAAGCAGTGAAGGTGATTATCTGAAATTTAGAGGTAGAGAGTACCAGGTCTTCGCAGCGAGGCAGGATAAGAATCTTCCTCCAGCCGAAGTCTTGGGATCCATGGGATAGTGGCCAGGGCCAGTTGGACAGAGCAGAGATGTCTGGTGGGTATGTAGAAGGAGAGGCAGTGGTTGAGGTATGCAGGTCCGGGGTTTGCGGAGGGCTTGGTAAGCGTGTGCGAGGAGCTTGAAGGTGAATCTTTTGTTGATCAGGAGCCAGTGAAGGTATCTCAGGTGACTGGAGATGTGGCTGCGGCGGGGGATGTTCAGGATAAGTCTGACACAGGCGTTCTGGATGCTCTGCAATTTCTTTTGTAGTTTTCGTGTGGTGCCGGCGTAGAGTGCATTGTCGTAGTCAAGCTTGCTGCTGATGAGTGCCTGGGTGACCATCTCCTGGGCTCGGTCGGGATCCACTTGAAAATCTTTCAAAGCAGGCAGAACGTGTGTAAGCAGGAGGTTGAGACATGGTAGATTTGGCTGTTCAATGAGAACGAGGAGTCGAGCATGATGCCAAGGTTGTGTGAGTGGTCAGTAGGTTTGGGGGGGGGTTCGAGCACAGCGGGCCACCAGGAGTCATCCCAGGTGGAGGGATTCCTGGTCGAGCAGCCTTAGGCTTTTTAGAGAAGAGTGCTAAATACACACATAATCAATAAATGATGCACACAACTTAAGAAGATCCACACCAATTTATAAAAATAACTTGCATCTTCATATATATGTAGGCACCAGAATTAATATGATCAGGTAAGTACGTTTTGCAAGAGAAATACTTTTGTTTTAAAAAGTAGCTGCAATGTTATCCTATAGAAAGAAAAAGAGGTACAGCATTCAGATAGAGTACTGCAACTTACAAGACCAATCTCCTGGACTTAGGGTGAGTATGGGGCAAAGATCAAGGCAGCACCAGCAGGTCACCTCCAGTGGCACTAGGGTGGCCCGGTGCATGGGTGCCATAAAGCGTTGGCTGCCCAATGTTGGACAATGAGGATCAGTCTGTGTGAAAAGAGGCTGCAGGTTTGGACTGAGAAGCCAATCGGTCTGAATAAACTAGGGGGCTTAAGCCTCATGATGCTCAGGGACACAGGGACACCTTTGTTCCTCTTCTGCAAGTTCCAAGGGCAATGGGTGCATTTGTGTACTTAGGCATCAGGTTTTTGTCACTGGGAGCAGTCGCGGTAGAGGGAGCCTGCAAACAGAGGCTGCAGGCAATATTGAGAAATCCACAACAGGGAAATCCAAGGTCTGACTCGGGTGTGGAGGGTCCAGGGACCACATTGGCACCATTGGCCCACTTCACCTTCGGCTAAGCAGCTCGGGTGCAGTGGTTATTTCGGGCATCGGGTTTTTGAGGTTTTGGAGCCTCACAGTTCTTGTCTTGGTACCTGCAGGATGCAGGGGAGCAGCTCCACTACTCCACAGGAGTTCCTGAGTTTCTGGAGAAGTGCTGGCAGTCCTTTCAGGCTTTTTAGGATCAGCAGTTTGCAGAGTGGGTCGACTTTGGTGCAATTGTTGAGGAGAGACAAACAGGCCGGCAGGGATCATGCCAAGTCAGTTGCTTCTTCTGTTGTTCTTGCTTTTCGGGGCCTTCAGTCTTTCTTCTACTTTTGGTCAGCAGGATCCGATTTCTCGGTGCCAGGGGCTTCACTAAATACTGAATTTAGTGGTGTTAGGGGAGTGTAGGGCAGCAGTCAAGGGGTGACCTACCCCTGGGGTCACTACGCCCCTTGTAGGGAAGTGGGCATATCTCTGTCCCAGTGATCCTAAGTTTGCGATCACCAAGATGGCTAACTCTGAAAAGTCACCTCCTAGCACATTAGGGCTGCTACTAGCCTGAGGGTGGGCACACCTATCTTACTAGCTCATTTTACAGCCTGTCTAGGATCCAAAGGGTTTGGGACACAGAGGGTCAGCTTACTCTCCTGTGAGGGGAGCCAGATTTGCATACTAAAAGCAGTGGACTCTTTAAGGTCCCCTGCCTTGGAATGCTAATCAGCAGGTCATCCTGTGAAGGGGGTGTAAACACCCTCTGCCTGAGCAGGCTTTGTTTCTGACCTCCTGAGAGCAATGGCCCTCACCCCTGAGGGTACAAAACTTGTCTCTGGTGGCAGTCTGGTGAGAACCAGTCAGTCAGCCCATCAGTAGCTGATAGGTTTTCACGAGGCATCTCTAAGGTGCCCTATTGTGTGCATGTATTCATAAATCCAACACTGGAATCAGTGTGGGTTCAATATTATGAGATTGCTGATACCAAATATCCCTATTTTCAGTGAAGCCCTCAAGTAGCCCTCATGCTCACCAGTGTCCTGGACATGTATCTAAAATGGCTTCCCTGTTCACTTGTATTGGCAGCAATGGAGCTCACCAGCATAGGGCATGCGAGAAATGCGCATGCGCGGGCGTCCGCGCATGCGCATTTGTCACAAGAAGTTGGAAACGAGGAAGAGGGAGCCCCGGAGACGCCGCGCTTCAGGTAAGTCTCTTTACTTCAATTATTTAACATGCAGGGTATTATTTAAAAGGAGGGTGGGCAGGAGGCGGGCGGCGCGTAGTGGGGCTATGCGGAGCGCGCGAGTGTGCGTAGATTTGGGCACACTACGCGCTGCTTCACGTAGCCCCACTATGCCCACCCTTAGCTGGGAACCGGGGTTCGAGATTCGGGCCGTTGCTGCAGCCGGAGAATCGGGTAAAATCATTTAATCTCCCGTGCCTACCCAAAAAAAAAAACATTGAAAATGCAACGATGTCCAATTACATTCCAGAGCGCGTGCTTCCAGACTGGACATGCTGCGTGCACGCCCCTGTAGTTGAGAGCGGAGATTTCGGGTCCCCTGTATGCAATGTCGTCACGAGGCGAGAACGCAGACCGCCCCTCGCAGGCATGCTGGGACAGGGCTTATGGGCTCGATTTGTAAAGATTCACAGCCAGGCTGCCTTTAATGGGGGACTCCTCGCCACTATGCACAATGGCTTCATTGGGTCAGCGCTTGGGGAGTGCGAATGTGTGTAATGATTTGACTTTGTTTCTCTGTGCAGGCAAGGGACAGAAGGCAGTTACCCCCTTCCTACAGCCCGCTCACACGCATCAGCAGGTAATGGGGTAGAGTTGCGATGGGCAATGCAACTTGAGGGGTGTTTGCCAGCACTGCTCAGTGCGATGCACGTTGCGTGGGTTCCCTCAGCATGTTAAGTGTTCGGTCCGATCCTATGCTAATGTCCTCCCTGCGCTACCAGGCATTAGAGATGTCAATTTAGTCGGTGAATTAACACCTGTGTGTTGAGAATGATTACAGGGTTGTTTTAGCATGCCAACACCTGGCAGCTGCCTTTCATGGATCATACTTTGGGACCCACGGCTTAATGATGGAATATGTCTAGCCTTCTCTCACGCCGCGCTGTCTTTGTTTTTCAGCCACGATCTGTGCCCTCTGATGCTTGTCGAAGTGTAGGGTTCAGCACAGGCCCATCTACAGGAGGCCGTTTGGAGGTAACACACACGGTGGTGTGAGCATGTGCGTAGGGGGCTGTGCGGGGTGGGAAACAAGAGTCTTACTATTGAGGGGGGGTGACAGGACGGGCTGGCAGGGGATTTAGCCATGCCAGTGCCCGGTAGTCGCTAGGTGTTGAGTGGATAGTAATTTTCTCTTCATCATTTGCACGCAGGGTTCTTCAAGATCCTCACCACCCCCCCAACCCCAGTGTCGTCAGGATAAGATCGCAGCAATGAACAGTGAAGTAAGTACGGTGTCGGGGACTGGGACCGAGCGCTCGAGGGGCGGGACAGGAAGGTCAGCTCGCTGCCAGCCGCTAGGTCTATGGCTTACAGTTCTATTTCTTTTCCGGGTGAGCTGACTTCGAACTGAGCAGTATGAATAGCCAGGGATCCCCCCCACTTTTCTCTCAGATGTCCGAGGTGGAGGATTCCCAGCCAGGAACCTCCCAAGATGCACAGCTGGCAGCCGTTATGGATATGGTCAGGGCTAAAGGAGTGGCTTGGGCCACCGAGCTATTGATGGCGCACAGCCCGGACGACTCCGGTATCGCCATGTCTGTCCCGCACACGGGGCAGGAGCCCACTGAGGAGACCGGCCCCACCAGGTCAAAGAGGGTTCGCAGGCCCACAGTAAAGGACTTCCCAGTAGAGCCGCTGCCAGCTAAGAGTCGGACCATGGCCAATGCACGGACTCTAGCCACGCGGTGGCTGATGCCCCACTGTCCCGCGCATGTACCCTTGGCCAACGCCGTCGACGAGCTTTGCCACATGTGACGACCTGGGTAAGCTCACGGACATGTTATCGAACTTCATGGTGGAGGTCAGAGCTGGCCTCCTGGCTGCGAGCAACCCCAGCGTGGTCACCAACACAAACAGTGTCGTGGGGGTAGCTACGACAGCACCACCCACGCAGGCACAGGGTGGCCCATAGATCACGCATGTTTGGGGGGGAAGCGGGGATGAGTTAGCGAACAAGGTTGCCATGAGGGAGCCCATAGCAGGGGGTTCCAGGGCCTGAGCCAGAGCCCGGGGCAGTTGAGTACACACATCACCCTTACTGGGGCCGAAGCAGTAGGGGGGACCGCACTCGATTTAGGCAGCCAGCAACAGGCAGAGTCAACCCCTCCCGCCACAGCAATATTCTACCCCCCCTAGTATCTGCCTCCGCCACGACCCCGCCACCCGCGCCCCCAGCAGCAGGTACTCCAACCCCTCCTGCAGCGATGCCCACCGCGCTTCCTGCACCTGTGCCACTAGTCACTTTGGCCCCCCTGATGTCAGGCCGGTGCTCCTTAGCGTGGGAGGTGCCACTTGCGGCTAAAGAAGGAATATGGAGGAGGGAGTTCATCGATATTTTTACCCTGCTGATGCATGGGGCGGAGGGGGTGGACACCAGGAAAATGGGTGGCAAGGAAGAGGACAAAAAGGTGCACTTCCAGGCATGGCCGGAGAAAACAATTAAGAGATGGGGGCAGGCCTTTACCATCCTGGCAGCTGTAGTGATGGAGCGATACCCCGAACAAGTGCCTGGTTTGTTTCAATATGCCGGCATCATCACCGATGAGGCGGAGACTAACGGTGGGATTGGCTGGTACAAGTACGACTGTGAGTTTAGAAAAAAGATGGCCATTTGCCCGGAACTAGGGTGGGACCAGTTGGAGGTGTGTCTTTGGGTTCAGCACATGGGCAAGGGCAGGGTTGAGGCAGGCGAGAAGTCAAGCACTAACAATAAGAAGGCGGAGACGAGCAAGGGCCAGAGGCAGGACAAGAAGGGTCAGTTTAGGCACCCCTTTCGGGGAGGCCGTGGTGGGGGGCAGAAGCAGGGACCCAGAAGAGTCTTTAATGGAACGTGCAGACTGTACAACGCGGGGCATGCTCTTGGGGTAAGGCCTGTAGATTCTCCCACACCTGCAGCAAGTGCGGCTCCACACACTGAGCCACCTCTTGCGATAAGCGCGAGCCCGCTACAGTGCCTGCCCGACACAACAAGTAAGCCTTCGGCCCGGCCTTCCCTGGCCAAGTCCCCCCTCCTCCCTCCTCCCTCCTCCCTGGCTATCCCTGCACGTCCCCCCACAGGTGCCCCTGCTGGGGAGCGCCTGGACAAAGGTCCGTCCCCCATTGTCATTTCCAACTTGCTACCTCTGTTACGGGATTATCCAAATGCTAAGGACAGAATGTTACTAGACCATGGGTTTTTGGAAGGCTTCAGAATTCCTTATCAGGGGCCCCTGGTTTGCAGGGATTCTGAGAACCTTGGGTCTACCAGGAATCATCCCGGAGTCGTAGGGGCAAAGATTAAGAAGGAAGCGGGCCTGGGGAGTGTGGCGGGCCCCTTTCAGCATCATAGGTACTCGGGAAGGCAGCTTCCAGAGATTCATTTCAGGACAGTCAGTGCCTGGGGTAAGACGTAGATGTTATCGTCTCTACCCGTTTTGTTTGGGGAACAACAAGTCCTTGTTTCTTTTAACTGATGTAGGCATCCTCTTTTATTTATCTTTCAGAGAATTCTGAGGCAACAATTAGCCTTTAGTCAAACGAGGAAGTTTTGTCTGGAGGTGGCCGGCCCCGACAAGCATTGCCCCAAAGTGAAGTCTGAATAACTATAGAAGACCCCGAGCGCCAGACGCCAGAGGTTAGGTGTTTTGACTTGGGGACTTTTGACATTCTACCTATTATTCTTGACTGAATGGAGTCAAACACTGTGATTAATTGAAACAATCATTTATTTACATAGAGTTGAAGGCACGTTGTGCCTCTGACCTCTAAACCATCCTGGCCCCGTCCATTGGAACAGTCTACCAGATGAGATACGAGGATGTCCTAATCTGGCACAGTTCAAGAAACTGCTTAAAACCTGGATGTTCTAAGAACCACTTTCTCATATGTTGGCTGCTACTCAGGCACCAAGAGATGCCCTTGGGGATGATTTGTTGCGCCCTACAAATCATAAATCATCATCATCAACCAGCTGATAAGAAGAGCTGCTTTTGATTCAGGTACAATCCCTGCAAGGGCACATTGTATGGGTATTCCGAAGAATGCTCTTTTTGAACACAGGTATTAACAGTCATCATCAGTTATTTCTGAAAGGTCCACCACCTATTTTGTACAAGCTGCTGTGCTGTCAAAACCATTAATCTGGTACCAAGGTGGAATCGTATTTAAGGTGAGCAGAGACATATGGTTTCTCCACATATTACCATGATTGTCCATACCTGTGAAGCGCGTTCATTTTTTCTCAAACAGGCCACACACAGACTCTCTATATAGTCCTGAAGAAGACCCCTACAGACGATCACATAATCGCACTAATGTGTAGGGGTCAAAATGTCGACACATACTTTCAAGTGTTAATGATCTCCCAGAACAATCGAGAATAACTAGACCAATTGCTAGTCGGGTTGAATCATATTTTCATATACCTCACACTGTGTTTAAATGTGTGTCTTGAATATATATTCATTTGGTATGTATATATTGTGTTGTGATATGTAAATATATTTCTTTGTTTTCACTTCACGTCATTAATTTGTTAATAAGTGTAATTGTACATTATATATCTGTGTGTGCATATATTTGTTCTGTTCTCATTTTTGAGTACATAACTTTCACCAATTTGTTATAAAATCATATACTTATTCAGAAGTACATGAGTTTCTTTTGTTTGGACTTAATTTGGATATTCTTCATTAAATGATAGTCTCATCTTAGTAGAGGGACAAATTGTAAAAATAGGTTTTACGCTTTCTAAAGCTAATAGGTGGCAGAACCACTGTTCACTGAATGTATGAATCCCCAGGTTCTGCACATAACTGGGTTACCCCATTGCTTCATACTGGCCTCAAAAGTTTAGCAGGCCCAGTCTGGTTATGTGGAGACTTACTTACTGGAGACTGGTGACTGGCAACTGGCAACCATGCATTTGGGGTGGCAGATAGGCAATAGCACGCACATGAGGCAGGAGGGTGCCGACTGGCTTCCACAGCTTGCAGCTTCCCTCTTGCAACGTCTGTATCACACTTGGCCCACCACCGCTGCTCTACAACTCTGCCACAGCATTTCGTTCCCCTTTCCCTTGTTGTGGAGGATAGCAGATTGCTGGCAGCTTGCAGCGCAGCAACTCACAGTCATTGCCACCACTCCTTCCATAACAACTTTCTGATTAAGGGGGTGGCAGGGAAAGGCGATTGCCCCTATAGCACCACTCCTCAAGGCTTGCGGCTCCTATCACACCCTTTCGAAGTTCAACAATCAGTTCTCTGCTCTGCACTCTGTGCTCCATCAGCAAACGAAATAATGTCCTTGATGGTGGCGCTTGCAAGTGAGTGAGGCGAGAATTGATCAGCATCTTTATATTCCTGAATGGCACCTGTGAATTTGCGGGAGATCCTGTTGTTCACTGAAGGCAAATGTACTGTTTAAACTTAGGAATAGACAATTGCATCGATAAAAGGTGGTTGTTGTAGTTTCCAGTGAGCATGGCTGTTAGTAGGACGATTTGTGTACGTCATTTGGCTTTTAAATATTATTTCTGGGTGCAGTTTTTTTTAGATTTTCTACAATTTACCCTCAGCTTTAATTAGGTGGAACTTCTCAGCTGTATTTCTACCTATTAGGGGCCTTCATCTAGAACGTGAAATATGTTTTTTAAATACGGACCAGAATTAATTGTAATTAGACTGAGTAGTATAACCACATCAAATCGTGCAATAATCCTGTTTTATGTGGCTTGCAAAGAAGGCCATTATCTACTTCGGTCTTTGAGCTACCAACTACTCTTGCAACATGTTCTTGTACCACAACCTTCATTTACTACTGGCATTTTAAGATGTATTCTCTTTCCATTGCATGTTATAATAATTTCAGTCTATGTCATATTCATTTTAGCTCATATAATATTAATTTCAATACATATTAATTTTAAAACATGTCAACATTATTTCAACAGGTACCTTATTGATTTAAGCATGAGTCATATTTATTTAAGCAGGTGCCTTATTCATTTTGAAGTATGCTACATTAATCTCACAGGGTGTCATACTATCTTTAATGAGTAACATACTAATTTTAACACAGACCTTTTTCAATTTTGACACAGATCATATTCATTTCAATAGATGTAATTTTCAGTTCATCATGCGTCATGTTCATTTCAGTACATGCCGTATTCATTATAACACTTGGCATATTTATTTCAACTCATGCCATATTTATTTTAATGCATGCTATATCCACTTCATGATGTGTAATTTTCATTTCATTACATGGCGTATTTGCTTCAGGAAATTTCATGTTCTCTTCAGTATTAGTAACATGTATGTTAAGGCTAATCAAATCCTTTTTAATGAGGGTCCTACTAATTTCAAAGTATACCATGTTCATGTTACCACATCATATTCATATGAGCATAGGGCTTTTTTCTTTTTAAGCATGTCTCAGTCCTCTCAAGATGGGTCCTATTCAGTTCAACAAATATCTGTCATTCCAGTGTATGTGATATTTATTTCAATGTGGGTCTTATTCATTTTAACACATACCATTTTCATTTAGGGATGAGCGCATTCATTTAAACATTGACATATTTATTTCAAATTGTTTCATTTAATTACATTACATTTTATATTCATTTTGTCACAATTCAATGCATTTCACATTAACTTACCACTTATATTAATGTAAACATGTGACATTTGTTTCAAAATGATTTATATTAATTTAAAAATGGATTGCATTCATTTCCATGTGTCCCATACAAATGTGAATTTGTTTTATATTCATTTCAACACGAGTCATGTTCATTACTTATGAGTAATGTTCAATTGAAAGTGTGTCATCCTCTTTTAAAGACATATATTAATGCCAAACTACTGTGTATTATAATGTGCAATATGCCTTTCATGAAGATTATATTAAATTCAGTACATCATATTCATTTCAACATGGTCCATATTCTTCTTAACTCATATTAGTTACTACAGCAAATGGCATATTAATTTTAATGCATGTCACATTAATTTCAGTGCTAGCTTTAGTCCTTTCAGTGAGGCCATGTTCATTTAATTGTGACAATCTTTTCTTCATATGAGTCGCCAAGTAATGCATTCAGTCTGCTGTGTATCATATTTGATTTGCAACACGGTGTATTGATTTTGCCATGTATCATTTTAGTTTTGGTAAATGTTATATCTGTTCTCATGTGTTATATATATATCTTTTCCAATGTGCTGTGGAGTTTAAGAGGTGTCATGTTTGTAGAGCTGTAAATGTGATATGAATAGCTTTCCATACAATTCTTCATGCTTGTAAATTACTTTGTGAAGTCGGCTCTATGTTGTATATATTTGCACATACATGTTTGACGTATTACTGATGAAAATAAGCAGCAAATATTTAAAATATATACATTGATAGATGGTATGCAAGAGATACGAGTCTGCTGTCTACAGCAGTAAACTCGAACTAGATTGTCCATCATAATATATTACAAAATATCTGCTTTGGTTGAGTAGTATGGGAAAATAAAAGTAAGAGGTAGGGAGAAGTGAAGGAAGATACTTTAATCATCTTGAAATATTATAGAGGCTATGCTAAATTGCATCCCATACTATAATGACTGTCCTTAAAGCTCATGTCTTTTCGTCAATTTATCAAGAATTGTTTTTTAAACGAAGTATTTACTTTTCCCTGTTTTATAGTCATTGTAAGTGAGGGCTATCTTGGCACATCATGATTGTTAAAAGTTTCCCTTCCGAAGCACTTTTAAAACATATGGTTTTCTATCTAATTTATTTGAAAATTGTGACATACAAGCCATGCTTGGGTTCCATATTTTCAAAATTTGCTCTGGGGTAGCCACAAACTCTCCTGGAATGTTTTAGGCTTGCTCAGTGTAGTCACTCAGTGCGTTTCTGGATCACAAGTTACACCATGCCACCTTTGAAGCTCATTAATAAAGACGCAAGTGGTCCCTGAAATTCTCAAAAGTGAAGGGGAACCCAGTAACCCTGGAAGGACATTTAATAAAGGCACAAGAGGTCCCTATAGGGGAAGTGTAGCCCTTGAATTCCACAGCAAAATATACAAGTTTATTTAGTAATTCACAATGAAAATGCCTTGTTTTCTACAAGAACTCAACTTTTTGATTTCAGAGAAACACTCTTAGAACAAGGTGCTCCTATAGGTGTGATGGCGCAGTGAACATGATAGAGTGAATGAAAGGTACTATACAAGATGCAAGTATATACATGTGACTGATAAGGACATTTAAATTTAAAAACAAACATTCCCAAAGGAGTGTTGAAATTCTAAATCAATTTAAAAGCAACCCACTGTAGAAATTGTTGACATTTTGACCCACAATAGCCAATTATTTAGAGAACAGTCATCATCAGGACTATAAATATACAGAGGAGACACCTGGGAATGGAAGAATCAAATGTCAATCAAATTGCAAATTATAAGTGTACTAATTCTATTACTAGAGTATAAAGTATGGTCTTATAACACACCAGTAGACTGTGGCAAAGTATCCAACAATCAGAGATGTATATGTCAAACTTTTAAGGAAACATCATCATGGCTTGCATGCGATTAGAAAGCTGTAAAGAAACACATTATGTTAAGTCTACTATACGTTTCAGTTGATTTAATCATGTTTCTAGGGTGTAAACTTACCAGCTATGGTAAGTAATCAACACTGTCCGAGGATCCGTGTGGTTAGGTGAGCTTTCCAAAAAGTGATCAAGCATGGTGTCACCGGAATCTGTTGGAAGAGACAGTGTGAAGAAATATATTTCCAAATCTAACTATGATTGTCAGCCAGGTGGAATATGTGAATTCACAAGTACTCATGCTGTGTGTGTCAGGCACTTATATAATGTCAGCGCATTTGAGATTGCTCCATTTCATCCATGGCTAGTAGTCATGCACAGCCCTGCCAAGTACCACGCATCAGGTGTTAGACTAATGCACTTTAAGTATGGTGGTCCACATCACTGAACTGAAATGCAAAGTCATGCATTATTGCACCTCCTTAGCTGTGAAGCTGGAGCGGAGAGCTTTGCTCTGGCTCAGCTGCTAGAGCTGTACAGTGCTACAATGTAACATTTAGGCACCCGACACAGCGCAGCATCAAAATTCACTGACGCCAGGATGGATACCTAGATTTTGTGAGTCGAGCGAGGCACTTGAATTTACAGGCGGTCCTGTTCCTGCGGCCTGTGGCATGAGAGGGGGCAAGGCAGTTTTCACAATGTTTTTTATTGGCTGCACCAGTGTAAGTGCTGCTGGGGGAATGGCAGAGCAGCTCTCCCCACTAGCCAGTATCATGCACGGGCCCAACGCAGTGAGCGGCTCTTTGTGTACCTGCAGTGGTGCACACTGCTGCCCTGGCAACATGGGAGAGATCTCATCACTGCAGTGATTACATGAAGTATCCTGCGACCAGACCTGTCCTCACCGACTGTGTCTGACACTGTGTGTGCCTCAGGGTTGAGCCAGAATCATGCAGCGTGAAGAGTCGTTGTGGCCATGCGGCCGGCGCGCCAATTTAGCTGCCCAGTGCCTCCTTTCCCTTGATGAATGGAGGTACTTTTGTGGACTATGAGTGAAACTGTGCCCCGAGTGAATCACGATACCGCGCACCTGCTCCTGCTTATCTATGTGGGTCTGAGCAGGTACATGACCCTTATTTGAGGGTTTAGCTGGCTTCACTAAAACAACTTCCTAATTGTTCATTGTATTGACCAAAACTTTTGAATCTTAATTTTCAGTTGGCCAACCATTTTATTATACGAGGACACTATCAACTTCGACAAGTTGAGAGCAACGGCCCGAAAATTCTAGTGGAACTGTAGTGTGTTTATGGTTTCAAAGTATGACACCTCAAGTGCGCGAGTAAAAACTGTGGATTGAATAAAAGTCAACATCACTGGTTTATAAGTGTTTAGAATATGCAAACCACCAATCGACGCTTGTTTAGAACAGGGCAAAATCAACATGACAACTTAGGGGCATATCAACAACAACCGGCGATAATTATCGCTGAGCGCATTTAGCACTAGGATAATTATCGCCAGCTAGCGTTGATTTTTATCGCTGAGATAGCGTGCTATTAGCAACGCTTATCTCAATAGCGATAAAAATCCTCACGCTAAGTGGCTAACGTGAGATTATCGCTGGAAACCCAGCGATAATCTCACCTTAGCTTGTTGATAGGGACAGACAAACTTAGCCATGATATCCTCCTTCTATAGGATATCATGGCTAAGTCAGAAAAATACCAGACGTAAAAAAGCAGCGTTAACCGTGGTTAGCGCTGCTTTTTTTGTCTCTAACAGGGTTAGCGATATTCTTGATAATAGGAGAAATGTCGCTTAGCGACATTTCTCCTATTATTTTACTCTGGAACTCCCCCTTTGCATCTCATTAGAGATGCAAGGGGAAGCGTAGAGTAAAAGGGTGCTAACATGCAAATTTGCATGTTAGCACCCTGTTGTTGATAGGGTGCTAGTTTTATCTCTGCTTTTTGGCTTTTAAAGCCAAAAAAGCAGAGATAAAGCCCTTGTTTATATGCCCCTTAGACCTCTGTTGCACATTTTAAATAACTCTGGTTATCATAGATCAAATCCCACCCCCCACTTTCACGTCCTAAGGGTCAGTGCATTCAAGTAATGTTTCATTAGGGCTTGTAGGGCACAACACTTCACGCTGACACTTCAATTCCCTCAATGTACTATGATATGAGCTTTAAGCAAAGGTTATAAAATAGGTTTTATAAAAGTGGGCTGAAAAAGAAGCAGCGATATGTTAGTGCAAAAAACGAGGAGCGCACTGTGGTGAGCAGAGAGACACCTTCTTTATAGAGAGGAACAGGGTCTACTGAAAAGGTACCCTGCGAGAATGGACCTTTCTATGCCATTTGCTCAAGATCTTTTGCAGTCCTACCCTTTCCTTTACAACTCATTGTAAACTATACTGTTAGCTCACTTTAACAGACCGAAGACTACAACTCCCAGAATGCACTGACTAGTTTAACAGACGCACAGGACTGGTGATGTGGAGTTGCAGGCGACCTATAACATTCTGACATATGGGGCCATATGTAGGAAGCCAAATACCGGTCGGTAACGGCCGATTTTCGGTAAATATCCCGTTACCGACCGGTATTTAGGCTTTTGCTATGTAGGGGGCATATATCAGGATTCAGTAATTTACCGAAACGGTAAAATTACCGAATCGGTAAAATTACCGATTCGGTAAATACCTAATCCTGAAATGATATGTAGGGGGAGTGTCTCGTCGGTGTGTGGATTCGTTATTTACCACCAACTAAAAGTTGATGGTAAATGACGAATACCTGTAAAAAAGCATTATTGTGCTATTTGAAATGTGCAATGTGGCAGACATACATGCCCTTAGGGCATGTATGTGCGCCACATGTGCACACATGCACGAATCAGGGGTGCAACAGGGTGTCAATGTGACACCCTGCCACCCAAGATGATGCCTCCCCTATTACCGATTCGGTATTTACCGAATCGGTAATGGCAACTGGCTTCCCATTCATTCCTATGGGCTCGGTAAATACGATTCTTAAATACCGACATTTACCGAATCGGTAATAATTTACCTACATATCGGTAAAATTCGGTATTTAAGAATCGGTAAATGTAATTTACCTACATATGGCCCATGGTCTTCTCTTGTAGGTTAGCAGATCTGTTCTTCATGAACATAGGGAGGGAGCAGAGATGACAGTAGATCAGTGTCTTCAAACGACTGGTGAGAGTGTTGGAGAGCTTAACGTATATTTCAGGTGCACTCTATATACATTACTTGTCTTAGGGCCCTGTACGAATGTCAATATGACCTTTTTGGCATGATGCCAAAAGCAACAGCAGCGCCATTTCAGAAATATAATATTCCAGTTATAGACATTCGAAGGTTCCATTTTACATAGCATAAACAGGGTTATAGGATACATTACATTTCCGGGGGGACAAGGACAACCTTTTGGACTTTCCAGTGACCCTATACAAATCGCCCATCGTCTTCGAGTCATACACTCCATTAAACAAATACAATCACAAAGTTTTGTAGTGAAACATTGAAAAAGGCAGGCACATAGTCAAAGAATGCTTTAATTGTTTTTTACATTCACAAAGTAATTAGACCATATGTGAAAAAACATGTTTTTGAATTTTACTTCATGCACCAAGCAAACAAAGGTGGGATGAAAAAAAGGAAGAATAAACTGACTGCTCTTCACAACATTCCTAAAACTCAGAATGCAATTGGGCTAGTTTTGAAGTGTATTGGAGACAGGCTACAGGCACACAGAGCTGTAAGAGCTAAGAAATGCCCACTTTGTAAAAGTGGCCTACCCAAAATAGTCCTATGAAATTCAACTTTACCAGTAAAGAGGATTAATCATTGCCATCACAAAGATGTAAAACATTGCAAAGCTACTCCTTTCTAACCACGAATTACAGCTTAAAAGAGTGTATTGTACACTTCCCAATGTTATTCTATGAGAGGAGTAGGCCTCACAGTAGTGAAAAACAAATGTAGGTGTTTTTCACTACAAGGACATGCAAAACGTTAAAGTAAATGTCCTACCTTTTAGTAACAGAGCACCCTGTCCTATGGGCTCTGTAGGGCCTACCTTAGGGGTGACCTAGATGTAATAAAAGAGGCATTTAAGGCTTAGGAACAGGTTTTTATTACTAAGTCAGCATAGCAGTAACATTGCACACACAGGCTCTGCAGTGGCAGACCTGAGACATGTTTGACCCCTTCGCTGCTAGGCCTTTTCCCCTCCTGTGCTAAGCCTTTTTTGGGCTATTTGGGGTAGTGCGCTCTTAGGCCCCTGTAACTTTTTGACCACATTAGGTATCCATGCCAAATTTGCGTCCTTTTCTTCCAACATCTTGGGGATTCTAAAGGTACCCAGGGTTTGTGGATTCTCCTACAGGGTTCCCAGAAATTAGTCAAAATACAGCAAAATTTTGTTTTTTGTGTGAAAAATTGGAAAAACGGGCTGCAAATGAAAGCTTTTGGGTTTTTCTCTGCAAATGGTATCAAAAAAGGGTTTGTGGGGCTGAAATCACCATTTCTCCAGCTTTTAGGGAATGACAGAATTTTGTTAGAAAACCAACATTTTTTACACAGTTTTGGCATTTTTCTGGGACATACCCTATTTTTGCTATTTTTTGTGCTTTCAACCTCCTTCCAGTTAACGGTAGAAATGGGTACAAAAACAATAATGGATCCTGGAAAGCTATACATTTTTGAAAAGTAGACAAAATTCTTAATTCAGCAAGGGGTCATTTGTGTAGATCCATCAAGGTTTCTTTATAGAAACTTACAGGTAAATATAGGAAAAAATTTAAATTTGTTGAAAAAAGCAGCATTTTGAGTCAACGTTTTCACCTGTAACTTCTTCGAATTATGACATCTCTTTGAAAGCAATGTACCGTTACATCCGGTGGACCTTCCTGGTTGTGGGGACATATAGGACTTGTAGGTTCACCAAGAGCCCGACGAACCCAGAGTAGAAAACTGAGCAGCATTTTGTAATGTTTTTTTTTTTGTTCCGGGTATATAGCAATTATTGTGGGAAAATGTATACATGGAAAAATCGGTATGAAAGTCACCTATGTATTTCTGAAATGGGAACAAATTACAGAGTTTAGAAACAGTGCATATTTGCACATTTTCGAAATTGGGAATACTCATATTTGCATGACAATTATTGGTCATTTTTCAAAATGACTTTTTTTTTACACAATGTCTTTCATTTGGAAGGGAAGGTGCATCAAAAATCAATAGGTAATAACAGTTGCTTTACAAATCTGAACTACCCTAAGTCTCCCGATAAAAATGGTACCTCACTTGTGTGGGTAGGCATAGTGCCCACGACAGGAAGTGGCTCAAAACCTAAGGTGAACGCACCACATTTTCACACTGAACATTTACACTTTATTTGCGAAGAGTCTAGCTGTAGATTTTGAACCCTAGCCCTGCCGGCACCTAGGGAAATGTTAGAAATGGGATTTCTGGTTGGCTAGGGCTTGCGCCAAAGCCAGACAGAAACCACCACTCTAGTCAGGGCTGGGGAGTTACACGCCAAAGATAACCCCTGCTCACCCCCTTGGTAGCTTGGCACGAGCAGTCAGGCTTATCTCTGAGGCGATGTGTAAAGCGTTTGCGCGCGCACCCAGCAACAACACCCAAGGCCCACCACAAAGGAAACTCCACACAAGGTATTCTATAAAAATAGCCTTTGTATTATACACATCACATTAGATAAAAACACACACTCTACAATGTGCCAACAGGCACGGGCAGAATTTACAAGGGATTATATATACAGGGGACAGGGCCACATGGACCGCTGTCCGGAATTAGCACTCTTAGAACATAGCACATAGAACATAGGAAATAAAATTACAGTTGCGCAAACTTACACCTAGCACACAACCAGTCACTACTGGTATCAGGTAAGTACCACCTACGCAACCCTAACCACCTTAGGAAAATATTGCGCAGGGAATCAGGACCTCACTGGCACCACCTGTACTAGGGAGAAAACAACCACCTAAGTATCACTATACCTGTAGGGGTCTAAGCACATAAACACATGATGCATAACATTCAGAGGTGTAAAGCAAAGCACATGACGCATAAAAACACATTCAGCGGTGCAGGTGAGGAAGAATAGCGCAAAACTCACATTAGCCACCACTGTGGCAGTCCCTAGGCCAACTGGCCTTGAAGGGGCAAGGACGCCCTATGTCCCAGCAAAGTCCGGGGCAAGACTGCGCACGCAGTCAGGGCGAAGCACCAAGCGTCCCACCTGAACGTTGCAGCTGCCCACTAAGTGCTGGGCAGCTGGGGAAAGGCTTGGGCACCACTCTGCCCTTGGGAGCCCTCTCTGGGCTCTGAAAGGGCGTACACCACGCGTTGGAGCCTCTGTGGCTCTGTAAACTAATGTGCCCCGTTAGAGCCTCGTGGCTCAACAAACAAATGTGCCCCTAAAACGTTGGAGCGGCCCGCTGCCTTCCGGGGCCGCTCTGATCGCACAGAAAAGCGCCCCCAGACGTTGGAGCCCTCCAGCGCTCTATAGCACACAATGCCCGGCTTGGGGGTGGAGCCCACTAAGCTCTAACAATCCTGCCCCCACGTTGGAGCCATGCACAGGCTTTAAAGATAAGCATCTGAGCCCCGTGTTGGAGCACGCCGGCTCAGAAAGTAATTAATGCCCCCGATGGAGCGGCCCGCAACTGCGGCGCCGCTGTGGAGGCCAGGGGCAGAGTCACCAAACGGGGGTCCCACTCACCTGGGACTCCCGCGTTGTCCCCGCTTCCGCTCTATTCGTTGCCAGAGCCTTCCACCGGGCAGCAGCGTCGCGCTGCCTCACTCTCCTGGTTTCCCCCGGCACCACGTAGCTCTCCCTGGAACTCGGGGGCTCCGGGCGCAGGGGCCTGCTTCGTCCTCGTGGAGTTTCTCTGGGCGCGGAAGACTGTCCGTCGGCCTCGCACGTCCAGGACTTCCGACTCTCCAATCAACGAGGCCCCGGTTGCTAAGCAACACCCCGTGCACTCTCCAACCGCAGCGCGGCTCTCCCCTGACGCGGCGGGTGACGTGGCAAGGTGCTCCCGGGGTTCCCGGGCCGGCAGCGGTGATTCCTGGGGAGCGCGGGGTAGGCACCCGCTCGAAGGCAGAAACGCGGGGTGGGCACCCGCTTTTAGAGCGATAGTATGCGGGGTGGGCACCCGCGATAGAAATAATAAAATAAGCGGGGTAGGCACCCGTGAGGATCAGGCCACGTAAATCAGCGGGGTGGGCACCCGCTCGATCTCGGCCAAAACGGGGGAATCCCTACGTCGGGGTTCCCCCCGTGGACGCTCCTAGCGCCGCTGGGGCCACGACCAAAGCGCTCCTAGCGCTACAAGTCCAGAACAAGCGCTTTCAGGCGCTCAGGGATACAAATGAAGCGCTCCCAGCGCTTAGGAGGATAAAACACAGTCCAGCAAGGTCCTTCCCTGCATACAGCCAAGCAGGGGTGGGGGGGGGCAAGGGCTGGACCCAGAGCCAGCTCACTGGGCCTCCAGGCAGGGAGGTAATCCAAGTGGCCGTCCTCTGGTCCAGCAGCAGCAGCAGCCCCCCTCAGGTAAGATCCTGGCAGAGAACAGTTTCTGTGGGGACACAGCCCCATTTTTATACAGGCAAACCCTTTGTTCTGGGTTCAGGGTGAGGGGGAAAACCAGTCGCAGCTGGTTGGGGAGCACCCTTGATGTGCTCAGCCCCTCACTCTATTCACTGACAGGGCTAGGGTCGTCAGTCGCACCACAGGGGGCGGGGCCAGCATTGTGTGTGGAAAACCCTGTCCTATTCAGGACCCAGGTGTACTCCTCCCACCCATCTAGCTGCTGATCTCCCCATTCACCACTGGGTGACTCATCCTGACTCTGGGGAATCCCTAGCCCGTCACATGACACGACCAGCCAATCACGCGACAGACACACTGCACACAGAAGTGCCCACTTCTAGAAGTGGCACTTCCACACTAGGTACATGCACGCCGCACACATCATCGCGCAGCATCCACTCCCACGAGTCCGCACATACCAAACTCGGGCCTGCACACCCCACGCATCAGGAACTACTAGGGACACATACATTCCCCATGCATTCCTATGGGAGGGCAGGCCTATCTCACCACATGCACTCAGAGCACGCACGCACTTTACCCTGGGACACAGGGAAAGTGCGCAGAGACCAAACAATCACCATACCAAGTCACCAATAAAAAGCCAAAAAGTCCAGGGGTGAACCTGCCAGAAGGGCCAAGTCCAACACAACCCCCTTCCAGCCAAAACGCAGGGCAGACCAATCACCACCGTGATGGACTTCCCTGCTTGGGGCGATAGAACACGGACGCGGGCCCGCAACTGCATGGACACCCTCCGGTTCTACGCCACGGTGAACCCATGGAATTCTTTTTAACACCACTGTCTGGACCAACTGGGCTACCCCACTGGTACTCCCAAGCTGTCCGCGGCCAAGACCAGGCCCTAGGCCACCCAGGTGCCACTGGTCTTTGCCTAACCACAGAGTGGGGGGTAGTAACCCCTGGCACATAGCGGCCATTCTCCACTCTTCCTCCCTGAAAGACAGGACTAGACTGCCACTGGTTCTCCAGCCTAGGGTCTACACCCTCAGGCGGACCAGGAGTCTCAGGGAAAGCTCTCCTCCCCCTACCTCTTCTCCTAGGGTTCCTCCTCCTCTGGCGAGGGGTACACCTAGAACGCCATCCCAACCCAGGGTTTAACCCCTCAGGTTGTACCGGGGGCAGAGGTGGGCTCTCCCACCCTCTGCACCCCCTTCCAGAGCCCTGCTCCCTACCAACTGGGGCGGTACCTCTGGAAGAAGAACTGGTCGGGACGCTGGTTACAGACGTCCCACCCTTCAGGTCAGGCTGATCCCGAACCTGGCCTTCCAACCTCCGGCCTAGAACCTTTGGTGGAATAATTGCCTGGCACTCCAGGACTTCTAGGGATTTCCACTCCATCCCCCTGAGGCTATCAAAGGACACATACGTCAAGCGACTGTCTGTCTGGCGCTGATCTCCCGTCCCCTGTCCCCTGACAGTGCACGGAGATCCCCCAGAACAGAAGTGGTGCCACCCTGGTCACTACACGGGATCCTAGCCCAACTGGGTAGTCCCTGACCCACAGGCTCTTCCACTGGGAAACTCATCCCCCAATCACTCCTCACACTGGACTCCTGTACCCTCCCTACCGGAGCGGTACTGCCAGACTCTAGAACCACAGGAGCCCTGGTTACAGGTGCTCCAGGTCCTCTACTCACCAGGAGATCTCCCTCAAATGGGCTACCAGGACAGCCTAGGTCCCCAACTTGGTGTTCCCTCATGGAACCATCCAAGTCCTGAGGCAGGGTTTCGTACGTCCGGGGACCCTCGGTCACCCTCTCACTCCTGCTCCACTGAGCCAGGCAGTGAGCCCCTACACCCTCCTCGCTATCCTGGGACCTAGCTGGGCTACACTGAGCCTCTTCCACCACGCTGGGCTGGAAGATACCTGACCCACTACTTTTGGAGTCACTCCCTAATGACTCTAGAGAACCTCTAGCCCTTTCCCAGCGCTCTGCCTCATCCGCAAGGTCAAATGGCTCAGACAATCCACACCCCAACAGGTGTTGGCGCAGCCCCGGCACACAACAACTGAGCAGGTGTTCTTTGAGAACCAGATTACACAGTATGTCAAAATCACTTGCTGTGGAAATCCAATCAAACATTGCATCCTCACATCCATCCACAAACTCCTCCCAAGTCTGGTGAGACAGTTTCCTACTGCCCCTGAATTTCAACCTTAACTCCTCCTCCTGGGGAGCAGGTACCAGACTGGGGGAACTGGGACTGGGATTTCCTACACTGGAATCTACATCGCTACTACCACTGGACTCAACCCTCCCTGGGGAGTCCAGAAAATTAAAACTGCGCGCAGGGGATAGTCTACCCTCCAGAGGTACTTTGCCTCTGGTGGAGGCCCTCTCAGCCTCCTCTACCCTCTCCCGCGCCAAGACCCACTCATCTCTCGCTGTTGCTTCCTGGCCTCCAGCTGCGCCATAGCCTGAGCATGCTCTAACCTGAGCTTCTATAACTCCAGCTGGTGCTCCCTTTCTTTCCTCCTATCTTCCCACTCCTCTGGGGACAGGGAAAGGGATGAGGCGCTGCCTCCTACGCTGGACCCAGCACGGGACGCCCTACCTATGGGGTCCTCACTCTCTACTGGCGTCCAGGTATTGTCATCCTCTACCTCCTCTTCTGACTCTTCCTCTGTACAGTACCTTTCTAACTCCTGCCTCTGGCGCCAAGCTAGCTCATAGGGATCACAAGCAGGCTCCATTCTGGCGGACGTTATGGTAACAATTATACAGGGAACCTAGGGGTCTGAGTTTCACACAGGAGCACACAATTCACAAAAAGATTCAGCAAGCTCTCTAACCCAGAGAACTCACACTCACTTGCCTAGTGCCACACACCATTCATCCACACACACAACCCTCCCCTCGGACTGGTAAGGCAGTTTCTACCACCCCTGATTCCTCAACCTGACCACCACGTGACACAGGTACCAACTCTGGGCGCAGGGCGGGGGACAAATGTACAGGACACTATTACGCTGCCACCACTGGATTCCACCCTCTGGTGAATCCAGAAACACAATGCACTAAGGGGGATGATCTACCCTCCCGAGCTAGGGACACCTAACTCACAGTGCACAAAAACACATTTCCAAAGAAATGACAATTAAAAACAATTTTAAAACAATAATCCCTATACCATGTGATTTATCTAAATGCAGAGTTTTGTAGTGCGGCTAGTTGCTGCTGCGGTACAGCGCAAACGCAAGTCCAAATCCCACCGCTGATCACCAATGTTAGAAATGGGATTTCTGGTTGGCTAGGGCTTGCGCCAAAGCCAGACAGAAACCACCACTCTAGTCAGGGCTGGGGAGTTACACGCCAAAGATAACCCCTGCTCACCCCCTTGGTAGCTTGGCACGAGCAGTCAGGCTTATCTCTGAGGCGATGTGTAAAGCGTTTGCGCGCGCACCCAGCAACAACACCCAAGGCCCACCACAAAGGAAACTCCACACAAGGAATTCTATAAAAATAGCCTTTGTATTATACACATCACATTAGATAAAAACACACACTCTACAATGTGCCAACAGGCACGGGCAGAATTTACAAGGGATTATATATACAGGGGACAGGGCCACATGGACCGCTGTCCGGAATTAGCACTCTTAGAACATAGCACATAGAACATAGGAAATAAAATTACAGTTGCGCAAACTTACACCTAGCACACAACCAGTCACTACTGGTATCAGGTAAGTACCACCTACGCAACCCTAACCACCTTAGGAAAATATTGCGCAGGGAATCAGGACCTCACTGGCACCACCTGTACTAGGGAGAAAACAACCACCTAAGTATCACTATACCTGTAGGGGTCTAAGCACATAAACACATGATGCATAACATTCAGAGGTGTAAAGCAAAGCACATGACGCATAAAAACACATTCAGCGGTGCAGGTGAGGAAGAATAGCGCAAAACTCACATTAGCCACCACTGTGGCAGTCCCTAGGCCAACTGGCCTTGAAGGGGCAAGGACGCCCTATGTCCCAGCAAAGTCCGGGGCAAGACTGCGCACGCAGTCAGGGCGAAGCACCAAGCGTCCCACCTGAACGTTGCAGCTGCCCACTAAGTGCTGGGCAGCTGGGGAAAGGCTTGGGCACCACTCTGCCCTTGGGAGCCCTCTCTGGGCTCTGAAAGGGCGTACACCACGCGTTGGAGCCTCTGTGGCTCTGTAAACTAATGTGCCCCGTTAGAGCCTCGTGGCTCAACAAACAAATGTGCCCCTAAAACGTTGGAGCGGCCCGCTGCCTTCCGGGGCCGCTCTGATCGCACAGAAAAGTGCCCCCAGACGTTGGAGCCCTCCAGCGCTCTATAGCACACAATGCCCGGCTTGGGGGTGGAGCCCACTAAGCTCTAACAATCCTGCCCCCACGTTGGAGCCATGCACAGGCTTTAAAGATAAGCATCTGAGCCCCGTGTTGGAGCACGCCGGCTCAGAAAGTAATTAATGCCCCCGATGGAGCGGCCCGCAACTGCGGCGCCGCTGTGGAGGCCAGGGGCAGAGTCACCAAACGGGGGTCCCACTCACCTGGGACTCCCGCGTTGTCCCCGCTTCCGCTCTATTCGTTGCCAGAGCCTTCCACCGGGCAGCAGCGTCGCGCTGCCTCACTCTCCTGGTTTCCCCCGGCACCACGTAGCTCTCCCTGGAACTCGGGGGCTCCGGGCGCAGGGGCCTGCTTCGTCCTCGTGGAGTTTCTCTGGGCGCGGAAGACTGTCCGTCGGCCTCGCACGTCCAGGACTTCCGACTCTCCAATCAACGAGGCCCGGGTTGCTAAGCAACACCCCGTGCACTCTCCAACCGCAGCGCGGCTCTCCCCTGACGCGGCGGGTGACGTGGCAAGGTGCTCCCGGGGTTCCCGGGCCGGCAGCGGTGATTCCTGGGGAGCGCGGGGTAGGCACCCGCTCGAAGGCAGAAACGCGGGGTGGGCACCCGCTTTTAGAGCGATAGTATGCGGGGTGGGCACCCGCGATAGAAATAATAAAATAAGCGGGGTAGGCACCCGTGAGGATCAGGCCACATAAATCAGCGGGGTGGGCACCCGCTCGATCTCGGCCAAAACGGGGGAATCCCTACGTCGGGGTTCCCCCCGTGGACGCTCCTAGCGCCGCTGGGGCCACGACCAAAGCGCTCCTAGCGCTACAAGTCCAGAACAAGCGCTTTCAGGCGCTCAGGGATACAAATGAAGCGCTCCCAGCGCTTAGGAGGATAAAACACAGTCCAGCAAGGTCCTTCCCTGCATACAGCCAAGCAGGGGTGGGGGGGGGGGCAAGGGCTGGACCCAGAGCCAGCTCACTGGGCCTCCAGGCAGGGAGGTAATCCAAGTGGCGGTCCTCTGGTCCAGCAGCAGCAGAACCCCCCCTCAGGTAAGATCCTGGCAGAGAACAGTTTCTGTGGGGACACAGCCCCATTTTTATACAGGCAAACCCTTTGTTCTGGGTTCAGGGTGAGGGGGAAAACCAGTCGCAGCTGGTTGGGGAGCACCCTTGATGTGCTCAGCCCCTCACTCTATTCACTGACAGGGCTAGGGTCGTCATTCGCACCCCAGGGGGCGGGGCCAGCATTGTGTGTGGAAAACCCTGTCCTATTCAGGACCCAGGTGTACTCCTCCCACCCATCTAGCTGCTGATCTCCCCATTCACCACTGGGTGACTCATCCTGACTCTGGGGAATCCCTAGCCCGTCACATGACACGACCAGCCAATCACGCGACAGACACACTGCACACAGAAGTGCCCACTTCTAGAAGTGGCACTTCCACACTAGGTACATGCACGCCGCACACATCATCGCGCAGCATCCACTCCCACGAGTCCGCACATACCAAACTCGGGCCTGCACACCCCACGCATCAGGAACTACTAGGGACACATACATTCCCCATGCATTCCTATGGGAGGGCAGGCCTATCTCACCACATGCACTCAGAGCACGCACGCACTTTACCCTGGGACACAGGGAAAGTGCGCAGAGACCAAACAATCACCATACCAAGTCACCAATAAAAAGCCAAAAAGTCCAGGGGTGAACCTGCCAGAAGGGCCAAGTCCAACACAACCCCCTTCCAGCCAAAACGCAGGGCAGACCAATCACCACCGTGATGGACTTCCCTGCTTGGGGCGATAGAACACGGACGCGGGCCCGCAACTGCATGGACACCCTCCGGTTCTACGCCACGGTGAACCCATGGAATTCTTTTTAACACCACTGTCTGGACCAACTGGGCTACCCCACTGGTACTCCCAAGCTGTCCGCGGCCAAGACCAGGCCCTAGGCCATCCAGGTGCCACTGGTCTTTGCCTAACCACAGAGTGGGGGGTAGTAACCCCTGGCACATAGCGGCCATTCTCCACTCTTCCTCCCTGAAAGACAGGACTAGACTGCCACTGGTTCTCCAGCCTAGGGTCTACACCCTCAGGCGGACCAGGAGTCTCAGGGAAAGCTCTCCTCCCCCTACCTCTTCTCCTAGGGTTCCTCCTCCTCTGGCGAGGGGTACACCTAGAACGCCATCCCAACCCAGGGTTTAACCCCTCAGGTTGTACCGGGGGCAGAGGTGGGCTCTCCCACCCTCTGCACCCCCTTCCAGAGCCCTGCTCCCTACCAACTGGGGCGGTACCTCTGGAAGAAGAACTGGTCGGGACGCTGGTTACAGACGTCCCACCCTTCAGGTCAGGCTGATCCCGAACCTGGCCTTCCAACCTCCGGCCTAGAACCTTTGGTGGAATAATTGCCTGGCACTCCAGGACTTCTGGGGATTTCCACTCCATCCCCCTGAGGCTATCAAAGGACACATACGTCAAGCGACTGTCTGTCTGGCGCTGATCTCCCGTCCCCTGTCCACCTGACAGTGCGCGGAGATCCCCCAGAACCGAAGTGGTGCCACCCTGGTCACTACACGGGATCCTAGCCCAACTGGGTAGTCCCTGACCCACAGGCTCTTCCACTGGGAAACTCATCCCCCAATCACTCCTCACACTGGACTCCTGTACCCTCCCTACCGGAGCGGTACTGCCAGACTCTAGAACCACAGGAGCCCTGGTTACAGGTGCTCCAGGTCCTCTACTCACCAGGAGATCTCCCTCAAATGGGCTACCAGGACAGCCTAGGTCCCCAACTTGGTGTTCCCTCATGGAACCATCCAAGTCCTGAGGCAGGGTTTCGTACGTCCGGGGACCCTCGGTCACCCTCTCACTCCTGCTCCACTGAGCCAGGCAGTGAGCCCCTACACCCTCCTCGCTATCCTGGGACCTAGCTGGGCTACACTGAGCCTCTTCCACCACGCTAGGCTGGAAGATACCTGACCCACTACTTTTGGAGTCACTCCCTAATGACTCTAGAGAACCTCTAGCCCTTTCCCAACGCTCTGCCTCATCCGCAAGGTCTAATGGCTCAGACAATCCACACCCCAACAGGTGTTGGCGCAGCCCCGGCACACAACAACTGAGCAGGTGTTCTTTGAGAACCAGATTACACAGTATGTCAAAATCACTTGCTGTGGAAATCCAATCAAACATTGCATCCTCACATCCATCCACAAACTCCTCCCAAGTCTGGTGAGACAGTTTCCTACTGCCCCTGAATTTCAACCTTAACTCCTCCTCCTGGGGAGCAGGTACCAGACTGGGGGAACTGGGACTGGGATTTCCTACACTGGAATCTACATCGCTACTACCACTGGACTCAACCCTCCCTGGGGAGTCCAGAAAATTAAAACTGCGCGCAGGGGATAGTCTACCCTCCAGAGGTACTTTGCCTCTGGTGGAGGCCCTCTCAGCCTCCTCTACCCTCTCCCGCGCCAAGACCCACTCATCTCTCGCTGTTGCTTCCTGGCCTCCAGCTGCGCCATAGCCTGAGCATGCTCTAACCTGAGCTTCTCTAACGCCAGCTGGTGCTCCCTTTCTTTCCTCCTATCTTCCCACTCCTCTGGGGACAGGGAAAGGGATGAGGCGCTGCCTCCTACGCTGGACCCAGCACGGGACGCCCTACCTATGGGGTCCTCACTCTCTACTGGCGTCCAGGTATTGTCATCCTCTACCTCCTCTTCTGACTCTTCCTCTGTACAGTACCTTTCTAACTCCTGCCTCTGGCGCCAAGCTAGCTCATAGGGATCACAAGCAGGCTCCATTCTGGCGGACGTTATGGTAACAATTATACAGGGAACCTAGGGGTCTGAGTTTCACACAGGAGCACACAATTCACAAAAAGATTCAGCAAGCTCTCTAACCCAGAGAACTCACACTCACTTGCCTAGTGCCACACACCATTCATCCACACACACAACCCTCCCCTCGGACTGGTAAGGCAGTTTCTACCACCCCTGATTCCTCAACCTGACCACCACGTGACACAGGTACCAACTCTGGGCGCAGGGCGGGGGACAAATGTACAGGACACTATTACGCTGCCACCACTGGATCCCACCCTCTGGTGAATCCAGAAACACAATGCACTAAGGGGGATGATCTACCCTCCCGAGCTAGGGACACCTAACTCACAGTGCACAAAAACACATTTCCAAAGAAATGACAATTAAAAACAATTTTAAAACAATAATCCCTATACCATGTGATTTATCTAAATGCAGAGTTTTGTAGTGCGGCCAGTTGCTGCTGCGGTACAGCGCAAACGCAAGTCCAAATCCCACCGCTGATCACCAATGTTAGAAATGGGATTTCTGGTTGGCTAGGGCTTGCGCCAAAGCCAGACAGAAACCACCACTCTAGTCAGGGCTGGGGAGTTACACGCCAAAGATAACCCCTGCTCACCCCCTTGGTAGCTTGGCACGAGCAGTCAGGCTTATCTCTGAGGCGATGTGTAAAGCGTTTGCGCGCGCACCCAGCAACAACACCCAAGGCCCACCACAAAGGAAACTCCACACAAGGTATTCTATAAAAATAGCCTTTGTATTATACACATCACATTAGATAAAAACACACACTCTACAATGTGCCAACAGGCACGCGCAGAATTTACAAGGGATTATATATACAGGGGACAGGGCCACATGGACCGCTGTCCGGAATTAGCACTCTTAGAACATAGCACATAGAACATAGGAAATAAAATTACAGTTGCGCAAACT
The DNA here is from genome assembly GCF_964204655.1 of Triturus cristatus. NCBI lineage: Eukaryota > Metazoa > Chordata > Amphibia > Caudata > Salamandridae > Triturus > Triturus cristatus. The sequence goes on from NC_140583.1 coordinate 699,030,947, forward strand.
TACACCTAGCACACAACCAGTCACTACTGGTATCAGGTAAGTACCACCTACGCAACCCTAACCACCTTAGGAAAATATTGCGCAGGGAATCAGGACCTCACTGGCACCACCTGTACTAGGGAGAAAACAACCACCTAAGTATCACTATACCTGTAGGGGTCTAAGCACATAAACACATGATGCATAACATTCAGAGGTGTAAAGCAAAGCACATGACGCATAAAAACACATTCAGCGGTGCAGGTGAGGAAGAATAGCGCAAAACTCACATTAGCCACCACTGTGGCAGTCCCTAGGCCAACTGGCCTTGAAGGGGCAAGGACGCCCTATGTCCCAGCAAAGTCCGGGGCAAGACTGCGCACGCAGTCAGGGCGAAGCACCAAGCGTCCCACCTGAACGTTGCAGCTGCCCACTAAGTGCTGGGCAGCTGGGGAAAGGCTTGGGCACCACTCTGCCCTTGGGAGCCCTCTCTGGGCTCTGAAAGGGCGTACACCACGCGTTGGAGCCTCTGTGGCTCTGTAAACTAATGTGCCCCGTTAGAGCCTCGTGGCTCAACAAACAAGTGTGCCCCTAAAACGTTGGAGCGGCCCGCTGCCTTCCGGGGCCGCTCTGATCGCACAGAAAAGTGCCCCCAGACGTTGGAGCCCTCCAGCGCTCTATAGCACACAATGCCCGGCTTGGGGGTGGAGCCCACTAAGCTCTAACAATCCTGCCCCCACGTTGGAGCCATGCACAGGCTTTAAAGATAAGCATCTGAGCCCCGTGTTGGAGCACGCCGGCTCAGAAAGTAATTAATGCCCCCGATGGAGCGGCCCGCAACTGCGGCGCCGCTGTGGAGGCCAGGGGCAGAGTCACCAAACGGGGGTCCCACTCACCTGGGACTCCCGCGTTGTCCCCGCTTCCGCTCTATTCGTTGCCAGAGCCTTCCACCGGGCAGCAGCGTCGCGCTGCCTCACTCTCCTGGTTTCCCCCGGCACCACGTAGCTCTCCCTGGAACTCGGGGGCTCCGGGCGCAGGGGCCTGCTTCGTCCTCGTGGAGTTTCTCTGGGCGCGGAAGACTGTCCGTCGGCCTCGCACGTCCAGGACTTCCGACTCTCCAATCAACGAGGCCCCGGTTGCTAAGCAACACCCCGTGCACTCTCCAACCGCAGCGTGGCTCTCCCCTGACGCGGCGGGTGACGTGGCAAGGTGCTCCCGGGGTTCCCGGGCCGGCAGCGGTGATTTCTGGGGAGCGCGGGGTAGGCACCCGCTCGAAGGCAGAAACGCGGGGTGGGCACCCGCTTTTAGAGCGATAGTATGCGGGGTGGGCACCCGCGATAGAAATAATAAAATAAGCGGGGTAGGCACCCGTGAGGATCAGGCCACGTAAATCAGCGGGGTGGGCACCCGCTCGATCTCGGCCAAAACGGGGGAATCCCTACGTCGGGGTTTCCCCGTGGACGCTCCTAGCACCGCTGGGGCCACGACCAAAGCGCTCCTAGCGCTACAAGTCCAGAACAAGCGCTTTCAGGCGCTCAGGGTGTGGTAAATATTTCATTACCGGTACTATTTTTATGCGGTAAAGTCTAGTAAGAATAACTCAGTAAATATAAGAGGCAGAATCCGTGGTATTAGAGGTTCTAAAAGGCTTTATTCCTTGACAAAGGAAATACAATTCGAATTGCAGGCTTCAAATTCCATCACCACGAAAGTTCAGGAAGGAAGGGGGTACATTATTGACAGGTAATCACTTTTATAAGAAATGCATTATAGTGAAACAGATGCAGGAGGCGTAACAGTTGATAAGAGAGATAAAATATGCATACGTAACCAAAAAGGCGGACATATAGGCGTAACTTAGAAAACGTCATTATACATGATGTCACAAGTGGGTGGATCCATAAGAGAATCCTGCAATGTCAGCAGAAATATTTGGCAGAGATGCGTGCGCAGCCGCATGACGTGTGTTTGACGTGCAACTAGAGGGCGAAGGGGACTTGACATTTAGCTATACATGTGGAGACAGAAGTCTGAGGGGTCATGTCAACCTAATCCCAAATCATATCTAATATCTTATGTTTAAAGAACTGTATTATCCAAAAGGAAAGGTCTCTCGGACGGAATCTACTCTATACTGACTGTTAGTGCGTGTACGAGCGTCTAAGTGTCTACATGAGATGCGAGGGGGCAGGAATCTTCCATGGTAACAGGGGCTATGAATTACTTGCATGAGGACAGTGAGGCCTGGCCCTTAGCACGGTAGCTGGAAGAATGTTTACCTAAACTACTAGACAGGAATGCATCGGATGAGGAGCGAAGCAGATAATCTTGAAGGTGAAATACAGTTTTTGGCAGGCAACAGGCTGGATCAGGCACCGTTTAGCCGCGCAGGGAGTAGGACAAAGTTCATGGATACAGATGCAGGCTCGGACTGGAGCTTTCAGAGGCAGAAGGCAGGAAAAGGCTTGATGGCAGAATTCAGGGCCTACTCGCCTGAATCTGTAAAATGTGGAAAGTGAACCACATAAAGTCGGTGGCCTTTCATACTTAGGAACGGAATATCTGACCCATTCATTGCGGATCTGAAAGAGGACATGTTGACGGTGGACGCACATGTATTTGCGTCTTCAAAACTGGAACTGGAGGGAACATACATGTACTTATAGCATGCACATGGAGCCGTTGGGGTCTACGATAGGGGACATAACTGATCACAAAATTCATATTTCCTCATTCCCTCCTTGTCCCCTACGGACCCTCAGGAGATATCGATCTTCATCAATCCATCGATCTGTTCATATAGCATCATTTGTTCTTCTTTCTTCTTCCGGGATCTTGAACGAAAACTTGGATGTGGGATACATGATGTGGCACACAGACCACAAATCGCTGGCCCACATTGTAGACATAAGCAGCAACTGAATAGTATGAGAAAGCCAATACCTAGGAAGGATAGGATCCTCCATCCCCAGGCTGACAACACGCCCCAGAACCAACCGGACCAAGTCCAGGTGCCTGGACTCTGGTGTATCTGGCTTATAATCTTATGAAGGCGGGTTATGGCTTTATATACTGACGGCGAATTTTCTGGTATGAAAATGCAGCAACTTGATCCGATGACCCTACAAGCTCCGCCCCTATCGGCCAGGATGACGTCAAGGACAAGACGATTTTGAAGCACAACAATCCGCATAGCAGACTGCTCTTCTGTTAAATTGCCTAAGGCGGAAGTAGTCTCGTTCACTACTGCTTCAAGCATTCTAGTTAATCTACGTATCAGCTTACTATTAGTGACTGTACCTATATAGGGAAAGAAACCTTTATTGAAATCTGTGTATTGCTCCCATGCCGTTTCAGTGTAATCGACAATTGGGAGATCTCTCTGCTGTCTATTGTGTACTAAATGGGTATTTCTATAATAATCGGGAGGAGCTAGGAAAACAGGTGGCAGAAGGAATGCTATGTAACAGGTACCATCCCAATCTAGAGGTAGACGTATATATGCGGTCTGGCCACATATGAAGTAGGAATGACGGGAAGCTCTAAATGTAGACTTGCCTAGATCACTGAATTTTATTACAGTGGTGCATTTACTATGGCCCATGTGTATGGAACCATTCTTTCTTACACATAATTCCCCTTTAACTGGGAATACTGACATGGCGGGCAAGATTGGTGTAGCTTCAGATTCAACGTTCAGGATCATGAGGTTAAGTGTAAAATTACCTAATCCATATACTTCATTTTCTAGATCAGTTCCTGTTCTTTTGGGAAGTCCCTCCTTGTTAGGGTAGCAGACTTTAAGCAAAACTAGGTTCAGGTTTCCCCATACCCAGTTGTCTTGATAAACTGCGGAATTTGAATCTAGGGAATTAATCAAACTAAACCATGCTCCACAGGAGCCATTGTGTGTGAACGGATATGGGAAGAGGGGCAAAACTCCCTTATAGTTCTGATAGGGAGGGAGTCGGCCACATATCCAACAATTGGTAGCATTGCTGGTCTGATGGGAATGATGTAACATACTAATGAATGTATTGTTGCGCAGCGCAAATCTATAGGACAACTCATGCGGAGGTAATTCGCTAAAAGAATGTTCAGTAGTAACATTGTAAACACGTTTAGAAATAGGGTAATACATATGCAGCAGTATACTGGAAATGATGATCAGAAAACTTAGAAAAAACAAAATTAATAATGTTACTGTGCAGTGACTACTAAGTGATTTACAATACGCATGCTTTTTAAGCTGCATCTGTTGATTTCTTTCTCTATTCTGGTCTAGAGGATACATGTCAGAGACAAATTCAACCGATTCACCTTGGAGAGGACTTAAACAATCAAATTGTCTGACTTGCTAGACCTTAATTTCAGTTTATAAAGTTCCGATTTTGTGGGTTCAACCAAGGGGAGCTTTGAGTCTGTCTGTGAGGAAATGCAGGGCTGAGTGTTCACACTGGAAGGTAGTCCATAAAATTTTTTGATATGACTCGAGTGCAACCACCCTTTACGTCCCTCGATCTTCACGGCTGTCCTTGTTGCTAGTAGAACAAGTTTTGGCGATTTCCACCTAGGCTCCAGTTGGGTCTTCCGGTCGAAATTTCGCACTAGGACCATATCACCTGGAACCACGTCATGGGGCTTCACCTCAGTGTTATCGGGAAAAGCTGCAGCTACCTGTGAACGACAAGATTGTAGTGCAGACATCAAGGAAGCCAGGTAATCTGTCAGCATATTACAGTCAACATCAGTGATTTTGCGAGGTATAGGCGTCCCCCACATATTTGGTGGTCTACCGAAGATCACCTCGTACGGGGATAGCCCTGTTCGAGAATGTGCTACCATTCTCATATAGAAGAGTGCAACTGGTAAGGCTACTATCCAATCGACACCTTTTTCTCTACATATTTTGGACAATCTAATTTTCAGAGTTTGATTATGGCGTTCCACGAGACCTGCTGCCTCGGGATGTCGGACACAGTGGAATTTCCATTGGTAGCCTAACAAAAGGGAAACATGTTTCATTAGTTCGGATGAGAATGGCTGGCCGTTATCTGAGTAGACAACACGTGGTAAACCCTACCGTGGGAAGAATTCTCGAACTAACTGTTTGGCAGTAGTCGGGGCAGTGTAATCTGAAACCGGGTAGGCTTCTGTCCAACGGGAAAGAGCACAGACAACTACGAGAACATATTTGAATCCTCGACATCGTTCCATCTGGATATAATCCATCTGGAGGACTTCAAAAGCATGATCGGGAGATTGAAATCCACCCTGCTCTACGGGGATGCTTTTACCTGGATTAAACTGACAACATATCATACAGGTACGTACTTTCTGTTTGGCTGCTGCTCGCAAGTGTTTGTTGAACCAAATGTGTTGAATACTGTCTAGCATAGCTTTTTCTCCTAGGTGCGCTGGACTATGTATTGTGTTAATGATGACTTGAACCATGGAGTCGGGAAGAAACCATATAGATTTTTCCTTCGTCATCCATCCTTGATCCGTTTGGATCCCTCCTAATTCAGTCCATTTCTTTATTTCTTCTGATGTAGCATGTGTCTGTATGTCAATTATATCAAGGGCGGGATCCTTAACTGTCATGCAATGTGTTGGTGTCGGAACTATTGTCTTTGTCGCGTCAGTTTTATGAGTCTGGTTCTGAGCAGTCTGTTTAGCTGTTCTGTCAGCTAGGTCATTACCCTGAGAAATGATATCGGTAACTTTTGTATGGGCTTTGCATTTCATAATCGATATTGCAGTAGGTAGATGAATCGCGTCTAATAGGGCTTGAATGAGGAGTCCGTGTTGGATGTGGACACCGTGAGAAGTTAAATAACCTCTCTCTCGCCACAGTACGCCGAAGTCATGGACGACTCCGAATGCATAACGTGAATCTGTGTATATGTTGACTTTCTTATCTTTGGCTTGAATACAGGCTTGTGTCAGAGCGATGAGCTCTGCTGCTTGAGCTGACAAAGTGTTAATACAATTTGTTTCAATGACTTCAGTGTCTGTTGTGACTGCGTAAGCGGCCACTAACTCTCCTGTACTTGTTCTCATACATGAACCATCTACATACAATGTCAGGTCTGGATCTGATAAAGGGATATCTGTCAAGTCTTGTCGGGGTTTCGTCGTGATAGTAATGACTTCGACACAATCATGTGCCAATGGATCTGTTCCGCCTACTGGTAACAGTGTGGCAGGATTTAACGTATTACAACGTCTGATTTCTATGTGTGGCTGAAACAATGTCAATTCGTAACCAGTGAGTCTCGCTATAGTCAAGTGTTGTGTTTGTGTGCGGTTCAAAAGAACCTCTACTGCGTGTGGTACTTGTACTGTCAATTGATGTCCTAACACTATGGCATCGCTTTGTCTGATTGCTAAAGCTGTTGCTGCCACTGATTTCAGGCACGCAGGAAGAGCCTGAGCTACTGGGTCTAATGTACTAGAGAAATAAGCACATGGTTTGTGTGATCCTGCTTGTTCCTGAGTGAGTACTGACAAGGCAGTACCGTTGCGTTCTGTAACAAAGAGTGTAAACTGTTTACTGTAACATGGTGTTGCTAAAACAGGTGCTTGACATAAAGCTTTCTTTAAGCTTTCAAAGGCATATGTATGTTCTTGAGTCCAAGGGAGGACAGTCGATGTGGCTGCCTCCTGTGTTGTCAACTGGATGAGGGGTTTTGCTAGAAATGCATATTGAGGGATCCACTGCCTACAGTATGAGGTGAGGCCTATAAAAGCCCGCACCTCCTTTTGTGTCTTGGGTGGTGGCATGTTAGCAATTAACTGGATGCGATCAGGTGTAAGCTGTCTTCCCTTCTTGGACAGCGAGTGCCCAATGTAAACAACTCGCTGGACACAGAATTGCAGCTTAGAAGGGGACACCTTGTGCCCCTTGTCGGCCAGAAATTTTAAAACCGTCAGTGACGCTGTTTCACATTCAGGTTCGCTTCGGGCGGTGATCAGCAGATCATCGACATATTGAAGCAAGGCAGTGTTAACTGGCATGTGGATACTGTCAAGTTCTCGTTTCAGTGCTTGGCTATAGATGCTGGGGCTTTCTGTAAATCCTTGAGGTGCGCGTGTGAATTTAAAACTTCGTCCATTTAAACTGAATCCGAACAGATATTGACTTTCCGGATCTATTGGGACGCTAAAGAAAGCATTCTTAAGATCAATTACAGTGAAGAACGTTGCTTCTGAGTCAATAGCAGTTAGTAATGAAGAGATATCTGGGACCACAGGGTATTGTGGTACAATACATTTATTTAGTTCGCGCAGATCAATAACCAATCGATATACTGGTGGTGCTTTTGGATCCGTTCTTTTAAGAATCGGAATTATTGGGGAATTGCATACATTGGAGTCGGTTTCTACAACCACTCCTTGTGCAATGAGCTCGTCAATGATTTGCAGCAAAGCCACAACAGCATCTGGTGGCAACTTATATTGTCGCATTCGTGGTAGTACTACTCCTGTTTTCAGTGTGACTCGATATGGTGTAATGTTCATGCAACCAACATCAGTGGGGCCTTGTGCCCATAAATGTGTAGGTAAATTCTGCAACCGGTGATCCATGTCTCTGGACACGTAGTGACCTTTAAAGTCACGTAGAAATAGTCGTACTCCTTCCGGAGAACAACATATTATAGCTCCTAGAGCTTTCAATGTTTTTATACCTAACAAGTTTTCTGGACATGATTTAGTAAGCAATAAATCTGTAGTACGTGTCAATGGACCAACCGTGAGTGGAAGAGGTTGTGTTACGTCATTAATTATAGGTTTTCCTGAGAATCCAAGGGAAATATTCTGTGAGCCTGAGAGGGGTGCCCCTGGAACTTCACTGCGTCGTATAGTTGTTCTGCTTGCCCCTGTATCAAGTAAAAACTTTCTGTCTTCCCCTAATAGTTCACTATGTACATAAGGTCCCTCTTGATCTACAGGAACCTCAATAAGGGGTAAGCCAACTTCCCTCTCTAGGCTATTTCATGTGTATCGCTGATAATCGGGATAATCTGCTTGTGCATACTGATACATCTGTTGCGTTGTTGCTTGTGTGGCAGCAATAGGCTGCGCTTGTGGTGGTGCTACGGTCTGTTGTGGAGCTGCCTGTTGCGGAGCTAGTTGTTGCGGAGCTGACCTAGGTTGTACATGCTGAGGAATTTGTTGTTGATTCTGATCCTGTCTAGGTGGACGTGGTCTTTCCTGGGTTCTACCTGTGGCAATATTATGTTTCAGGACTGGACAATCGTGTATATAATGACCTTGTTGTTTACAATAGTTGCATGTCCCTTTCGTTGGACCTGCGGAATCACCCTTTTGATGACCATCAGCTGGAACTGACTGAGCAACAAGCATTTTCATTTTTGTATCTTTCATACGTCTTTGTTCATGTTCTTGTTCTTCTCTAATTCTATTGTGGTGATATTGTAACATCTGTAACATCTGTGACGGGGTATTACCTTGCCAGGTACTCTCAAATTTCAATACTCTATTCTTAACTTGCGGCAGGGAATTTTCAACTAATTTTGTCACAAACAGATGCGGATATGACTCGCTACTTGCTTTTATGCCACTGTTAATACCAAAACATTTTTCAAATCGGGAATAGAAATCACTAGTGTCTTCATCTTGCTTTTGTTTACAGGCTGAGATTGCACCCCAGTCCTCCTTTTTCGTAGTTAATAAACGTGGCAGTACCTGTACTAGTAATCCTGGTAGTGCTGTAGTCTTTTCCCCAAGCCCTGCTCCTGCAGCTCGGGCCTTTTCTTCGTTTTCTAATGCTGTCCAATCTATCTTTTGGTCTCCCACCTCCCATTCCTTTTCTTTGAGTTTCTCGTAAACACCGGCAGGCATTAACACTTTCAATATTTTCATAATGTCGGGGTAGGTATACTCTCCCATGAGTAACATGTCTTTTATCTCACGGTGGAAACCTGCTGGATCCTTGTCATGGCTGGGTACTACTTTCTTCATTTCTAATAATTCAATTTTAGTTATAGGCGTGTACACAAACACACGTGTAAAGTTATTACCTTCACCTCTTATTGGGTGTACTTCACGTAACGGGTTCTGTCTATCTATGTGATACATTTTCCTTCCCATAATGGGAACCGGAACGTGTTCTGGGCACACGAAAGTTATATACTGGTTTCGAAATTCTAGAATTTCTTTAATTAAATCAGTACCTGACCCTCTCCATGTATTCGTGAGTAGTTCTGTCAATATGTCAGGTAAGGGTCCTGGATCGGAGTGTTGGCCTTTATATAATATAAGGAGGTGTTGAATCATGTATATACTAGCTAAACGTTGTTCGTATGGGGCAAGATTCAGAAACGTGTGCGCTAGTGCATCATCACTGTATTTACTGGGACTGTCAGCCCATTGTACTGCTGACCTGGCTAATTCTTGTTCGTCCATGGAATCGAGCATATGGTACCCCCTTCGATCTCGGAGTAATTTATCAGTGGCTTGGAATAGGTGTTCGGGGGACCTTGTATTCAACATAGGGGTTTGAAAATGTCTGCTATATTCTGGACGTATCGGACGTATCGGATCATTAAAGCCTCTAGTATTATTATGGGGTCTTCCTCTACCTACGTAAGCTATCGTTTCTGGTTGTTCTGATTCTTGCTCCTCCTCTTCCTCTGATTCAATTCTGTCTGCTTCTCGTCTTTCTTTATGTATTCGTTCTACTTCCTTGCGGATCTTTCGATACATGGCGGTTATACACGCCTGTTTATCATGTTTCTCGTCTGATATGTTCTGACCCCATTTGACAAGTTTTTGTATGGTATCATGATCTGCCCCAGGCCTGTCTTGGTTCCTAATTACGCAATTTATGAAAAAACGTAGTAGTTGTCTTTGGACATCCACTTTCTGGTATTCCATAGCTTTGTTAATACTTTCTGGACCTCGCCCTGTTTGGACAAAGCGATATATATTGTCTAGGTGTTCAACCATCCCTGGTATCGTCATTAAATACAATGTAGCTCGTCGTATACGTAGTGATGATATGAGCAATCTGTCCTGTTTACCTGGTACTGGATCGTATCTACAATCCACAAGTTGTTCTTTAAACATGTCGGATGTCGCTAGTTGGGGTGTACGCTGGAGTGCTAAATCTCTAAGAGTCTGTTTATTTCGCGGCGGTGTGGCAAACATGTCTGTCGTGCCTCCTGTAGCACCATCGGAAGTGCTGGGCAAGAAAGGATTCGTTGGACGTAAGATAGAAATCGTAGATGTGGGAAAAACAGTAGAAACGGACGGACCTGTGGGAACTTGCGTAGGAGTTTGTTGTTGCGGGGATACAGACGGATGCTCTTGGTGTTGAACACCATCGGCAAGCGGTGTGTGTGGTATGGTATTAGCATACTCAGGAGCTACGTCATCTAAATAGGAGGAAAGGAAAACGTCCTTTGCTGTTTTGGGATGTGTTTTGGGATGTGCTTTTATCGGGAGCAATGGAGGAGTCAAGTCTTTTGGTATTTCCGGGGTAGCCTTAGGTAACCCTTCGGCCAGAAGAGGATACATACCATTCATAAGAGTGTTTCTTTGTCTATCTACTTGTTCTGATTTTACTCGGGTACCTTCCTCAATTAATAGATTTTCTCGGGTTTTATTTGAATTCTCCCTACCTTTCTCTTCCTGTCTGAGCGCTTTTTCTGTACGTCTATATGATTCTTTACGCCATAATTCAATGGCATCTTTCTGTGACTGTCTGGCTTTCTTTTTCCATAATTCTTCTTCTACTCTCATGATGCAATCTGCATCCCAGGTCCCTGCTGCGGGCCATCTCTGACCTTCTGGCAAATCCTTGGTGTAGTCCACCCATAAATCAAGAAATAATACGGCATCCAGGCCATGTTTATGATACATAAAGTATCCTGGGGTGTCCCTAGGTGGAATGGGAACAGCTTCTTCGAGTACCCCTTTTCTAGTTTTGATCTGTCTTAATTTCGAAAAGAGCGGCATTTTTAGATCTGGTTACTTAATCTTAAACACACTTAATACAAATAAACACAATAATGAACAGTCATTCACACCACAATGTATGGAACGTATTAAAACATTTAACATTTAACATTTAACGAATAATGATGACTAATAGGAAACTAGTTACTGACATAGTACTGACACTAGGTAATACTTATTTATATTCAAGACATACTAGATATACTGCTAAACAGTACAGATACACTGCTGAAACAGTGCAGACCGGATTTGTGTACCCAAACCCGTCTTGACCGGCACAGACTATGTGCACGTTAAATGCCTCCCCGGCAATGGTACTCACCGGGTAGCTCGGAACGGAAGGCCTCGGAACGGAACTGAAACTGGACCGGACTGGACTGGACTCGACTGGACTCGGAACTTCGGAACCTGGTGGGCCTCTGTATACCTCGGATCTTGCTCTCTCAGCTAGGCTCTGGTCGGGATACTTCGCACTTCTCACCGCCTCGTCTGGGTGTTGATCGCAGCCTCAGTCGCCCCCGCTTGGCCGGAGGGAGATACAGGAAATCCTGCAGGTACGCGTTTTTGTCCGTTCAGCTGTGGCAGGAGACCGGGCCTGCAACGCACCTCCGGCGCGTGAGATGAGAAAGTGTCCCTGTTCGGGCGCCAATTTCTGTGGTAAATATTTCATTACCGGTACTATTTTTATGCGGTAAAGTCTAGTAAGAATAACTCAGTAAATATAAGAGGCAGAATCCGTGGTATTAGAGGTTCTAAAAGGCTTTATTCCTTGACAAAGGAAATACAATTCGAATTGCAGGCTTCAAATTCCATCACCACGAAAGTTCAGGAAGGAAGGGGGTACATTATTGACAGGTAATCACTTTTATAAGAAATGCATTATAGTGAAACAGATGCAGGAGGCGTAACAGTTGATAAGAGAGATAAAATATGCATACGTAACCAAAAAGGCGGACATATAGGCGTAACTTAGAAAACGTCATTATACATGATGTCACAAGTGGGTGGATCCATAAGAGAATCCTGCAATGTCAGCAGAAATATTTGGCAGAGATGCGTGCGCAGCCGCATGACGTGTGATTGACGTGCAACTAGAGGGCGAAGGGGACTTGACATTTAGCTCTACATGTGGAGACAGAAGTCTGAGGGGTCATGTCAACCTAATCCCAAATCATATCTAATATCTTATGTTTAAAGAACTGTATTATCCAAAAGGAAAGGTCTCTCGGACGGAATCTACTCTATACTGACTGTTAGTGCGTGTACGAGCGTCTAAGTGTCTACATGAGATGCGAGGGGGCAGGAATCTTCCATGGTAACAGGGGCTATGAATTACTTGCATGAGGACAGTGAGGCCTGGCCCTTAGCACGGTAGCTGGAAGAATGTTTACCTAAACTACTAGACAGGAATGCATCGGATGAGGAGCGAAGCAGATAATCTTGAAGGTGAAATACAGTTTTTGGCAGGCAACAGGCTGGATCAGGCACCGTTTAGCCGCGCAGGGAGTAGGACAAAGTTCATGGATACAGATGCAGGCTCGGACTGGAGCTTTCAGAGGCAGAAGGCAGGAAAAGGCTTGATGGCAGAATTCAGGGCCTACTCGCCTGAATCTGTAAAATGTGGAAAGTGAACCACATAAAGTCGGTGGCCTTTCATACTTAGGAACGGAATATCTGACCCATTCATGGCGGATCTGAAAGAGGACATGTTGACGGTGGACGCACATGTATTTGCGTCTTCAAAACTGGAACTGGAGGGAACATACATGTACTTATAGCATGCACATGGAGCCGTTGGGGTCTACGATAGGGGACATAACTGATCACAAAATTCATATTTCCTCAAGGGATACAAATGAAGCGCTCCCAGCGCTTAGGAGGATAAAACACAGTCCAGCAAGGTCCTTCCCTGCATACAGCCAAGCAGGGGTGGGGGGGGGCAAGGGCTGGACCCAGAGCCAGCTCACTGGGCCTCCAGGCAGGGAGGTAATCCAAGTGGCGGTCCTCTGGTCCAGCAGCAGCAGCAGCCCCCCTCAGGTAAGATCCTGGCAGAGAACAGTTTCTGTGGGGACACAGCCCCATTTTTATACAGGCAAACCCTTTGTTCTGGGTTCAGGGTGAGGGGGAAAACCAGTCGCAGCTGGTTGGGGAGCACCCTTGATGTGCTCAGCCCCTCACTCTATTCACTGACAGGGCTAGGGTCGTCAGTCGCACCACAGGGGGCGGGGCCAGCATTGTGTGTGGAAAACCCTGTCCTATTCAGGACCCAGGTGTACTCCTCCCACCCATCTAGCTGCTGATCTCCCCATTCACCACTGGGTGACTCATCCTGACTCTGGGGAATCCTTAGCCCGTCACATGACACGACCAGCCAATCACGCGACAGACACACTGCACACAGAAGTGCCCACTTCTAGAAGTGGCACTTCCACACTAGGTACATGCACGCCGCACACATCATCGCGCAGCATCCACTCCCACGAGTCCGCACATACCAAACTCGGGCCTGCACACCCCACGCATCAGGAACTACTAGGGACACATACATTCCCCATGCATTCCTATGGGAGGGCAGGCCTATCTCACCACATGCACTCAGAGCACGCACGCACTTTACCCTGGGACACAGGGAAAGTGCGCAGAGACCAAACAATCACCATACCAAGTCACCAATAAAAAGCCAAAAAGTCCAGGGGTGAACCTGCCAGAAGGGCCAAGTCCAACAGGAAACCTAGCAAACCTATACATTTTTGAAAACTAGACACCCAGGGGAATCCAGGATGGGGTGACTTGACTGCCTCCCACCATGGTCTGTTACCCAGAATCCCTTGCAAACGTAAAAAATTGACAAAAAAAACACATTTTCCCCACATTTCTGTGATGGAAAGTTCTGGAATCTGCGTGGATCCACAAATTTCCACCCACCCCGCGTTCCCCTAAGTCCTACGAGAAAAATGGTACCTCACTTGTGCGGGTCGGCTTAGTGCCCGCGACAGGAAACGGTGCAAAACGCAACGTGGTTTTGCAGTGAAAAATGACCCTTTTTTTGGCAAAGTGACTAGCTGTAGATTGTGAACCCTAGCCCTGCCGGCACCTAGGGAAACCTAGCAAACCTATACATTTTTGAAAACTAGACACCCAGGGGAATCAAGGATGGGGTGACTTGACTGCCTCCCAACATGGTCTGTTACCCAGAATCCCTTGCAAACGTAAAACATTGACAAAAAAAAACACATTTTCCCCACATTTCTGTGATGGAAAGTTCTGGAATCTGCGTGGATCCACAAATTTCCACCCACCCCGCGTTCCCCAAAGTCCTACGAGAAAAATGGTACCTCACTTGTGCGGGTCGGCCTAGTGCCCGCGACAGGAAACGGCACAAAACGCAACGTGGTTTTGCAGTGAAAAATGACGCTTTTTTTGGCAAAGTGACTAGCTGTAGATTTTGAACCCTAGCCCTGCCGGCACATAGGGAAACCTAGCAAACCTATACATTTTTATAAACTAGACACCCAGGGGAATCCAGGATGGGGTGACTTGACTGCCTCCCACCATGGTCTGTTACCCAGAATCCCTTGCAAACGTAAAAAATTGACAAAAAAAACACATTTTCCCCACATTTCTGTGATGGAAAGTTCTGGAATCTGCGTGGATCCACAAATTTCCACCCACCCCGCGTTCCCCAAAGTCCTACGAGAAAAATGGTACCTCACTTGTGCGGGTCGGCCTAGTGCCCGCGACAGGAAACGGCGCAAAATGCAACGTGGTTTTGCAGTGAAAAATGACCCTTTTTTTGGCAAAGTGACTAGCTGTAGATTTTGAACCCTAGCCCTGCCGGCACCTAGGGAAACCTAGAAAAACCTATACATTTTTGAAAACTAGACACCCAGGGGAATCCAGGATGGGGTGACTTGACTGCCTCCCACCATGGTCTGTTACCCAGAATCCCTTGCAAACGTAAACAATTGACAAAAAAACACATTTTCCCCATATTTCTGTGATGGAAAGTTCTGGAATCTGCGTGGATCCACAAATTTCCACCCACCCCGCGTTCCCCAAAGTCCTACGAGAAAAATGGTACCTCACTTGTGCGGGTCGGCCTAGTGCCCGCGACAGGAAACGGCGCAAAACGCAACGTGGTTTTGCAGTGAAAAATGACCCTTTTTTTGGCAAAGTGACTAGCTGTAGATTTTGAACCCTAGCCCTGCCGGCACCTAGGGAAACCTAGAAAACCTATACATTTTTGAAAACTATACACCCAGGGGAATCCAGGATGGGGTGACTTGACTGCCTCCCACCATGGTCTGTTACCCAGAATCCCTTGCAAACGTAAAAAATTGACAAAAAAAACACATTTTCCCCACATTTCTGTGATGGAAAGTTCTGGAATCTGTTTGGATCCACAAATTTCCACCCACCCCGCGTTCCCCAAAGTCCTACGAGAAAAATGGTACCTCACTTGTGCGGGTCGGCCTAGTGCCCGCGACAGGAAACGGCGCAAAACGCAACGTGGTTTTGCAGTGAAAAATGACCCTTTTTTTGGCAAAATTACTAGCTGTAGATTTTGAACCCTAGCCCTGCCGGCACCTAGGGAAACCTAGCAAACCTATACATTTTTAAAAACTAGACACCCAGGGGAATCCAGGATGGGGTGACTTGACTGCCTCTCACCATGGTCTGTTACCCAGAATCCCTTGCAAACGTAATAAATTGACAAAAAAAACACATTTTCCCCACATTTCTGTAATGGAAAGTTCTGGAATCTGCGTGGATCCACAAATTTCCACCCACCCCGCGTTCCCCAAAGTCCTACGAGAAAAATGGTACCTCACTTGTGCGGGTCGGCCTAGTGCCCGCGACAGGAAACGGCGCAAAACGCAACGTGGTTTTGCAGTGAAAAATGACCCTTTTTTTGGCAAAGTGACTAGCTGTAGATTTTGAACCCTAGCCCTGCCGGCACCTAGGGAAACCTAGCAAACCTATACATTTTTGAAAACTAGACACCCAGGGGAATCCAGGATGGGGTGGCTTGACTGCCTCCCACCATGGTCTGTTACCCAGAATCCCTTGCAAACGTAAAAAATTGACAAAAAAAACACATTTTCCCCACATTTCTGTGATGGAAAGTTCTGGAATCTGCGTGGATCCACAAATTTCCACCCACCCCGCGTTCCCCAAAGTCCTACGAGAAAAATGGTACCTCACTTGTGCGGGTCAGCCTAGTGCCCGCGACAGGAAACGGCGCAAAACGCAACGTGGTTTTGCAGTGAACAATGACCCTTTTTTGGCAAAGTGACTAGCTGTAGATTTTGAACCCTAGGCCTGCCGGCACCTAGGGAAACCTAGCAAACCTATACATTTTTGAAAACTAGACACCCAGGGGAATCCAGGATGGGGTGACTTGACTGCCTCCCACCATGGTCTGTTACCCAGAATCCCTTGCAAACGTAAACAATTGACAAAAAAAACACATTTTCCCCACATTTCTGTGATGGAAAGTTCTGGAATCTGCGTGGATCCACAAATTTCCACCCACCCCGCGTTCCCCAAAGTCGTACGAGAAAAATGGTACCTCACTTGTGCGGGTCGGCTTAGTGCCCGCGACAGGAAACGGTGCAAAACGCAACGTGGTTTTGCAGTAAAAAATGACCCTTTTTTTGGCAAAGTGACTAGCTGTAGATTGTGAACCCTAGCCCTGCCGGCACCTAGGGAAACCTAGCAAACCTATACATTTTTGAAAACTAGACACCCAGGGGAATCCAGGATGGGGTGACTTGACTGCCTCCCACCATGGTCTGTTACCCAGAATCCTTTGCAAACGTAAAAAATTGACAAAAAAAACACATTTTCCCCACATTTCTGTGATGGAAAGTTCTGGAATCTGCGTGGATCCACAAATTTCCACCCACCCCGCGTTCCCCAAAGTCCTACGAGAAAAATGGTACCTCACTTGTGCGGGTCGGCTTAGTGCCCGCGACAGGAAACGGTGCAAAACGCAACGTGGTTTTGCAGTGAAAAATGACCCTTTTTTTGGCAAAGTGACTAGCTGTAGATTGTGAACCCTAGCCCTGCCGGCACCTAGGGAAACCTAGCAAACCTATACATTTTTGAAAACTAGACACCCAGGGGAATCAAGGATGGGGTGACTTGACTGCCTCCCAACATGGTCTGTTACCCAGAATCCCTTGCAAACGTAAAACATTGACAAACAAAAACACATTTTCCCCACATTTCTGTGATGGAAAGTTCTGGAATCTGCGTGGATCCACAAATTTCCACCCACCCCGCGTTCCCCAAAGTCCTACGAGAAAAATGGTACCTCACTTGTGCGGGTCGGCCTAGTGCCCGCGACAGGAAACGGCGCAAAACGCAACGTGGTTTTGCAGTGAAAAATGACGCTTTTTTTGACAAAGTGACTAGCTGTAGATTTTGAACCCTAGCCCTGCCGGCACCTAGGGAAACCTAGCAAACCTATACATTTTTATAAACTAGACACCCAGGGGAATCCAGGATGGGGTGACTTGACTGCCTCCCACCATGGTCTGTTACCCAGAATCCCTTGCAAACGTAAAAAATTGACAAAAAAAAACACATTTTCCCCACATTTCTGTGATGGAAAGTTCTGGAATCTGCGTGGATCCACAAATTTCCACCCACCTCGCGTTCCCCAAAGTCCTACGAGAAAAATGGTACCTCACTTGTGCGGGTCGGCCTAGTGCCCGCGACAGGAAACGGCGCAAAACGCAACGTGGTTTTGCAGTGAAAAATGACCCTTTTTTTGGCAAAGTGACTAGCTGCAGATTTTGAACCCTAGCCCTGCCGGCACCTAGGGAAACCTAGCAAACCTATACATTTGTGAAAACTAGACACCCAGGGGAATCCAGGATGGGGTGACTTGACTGCCTCCCACCATGGTCTGTTACCCAGAATCCCTTGCAAACGTAAACAATTGACAAAAAAACACATTTTCCCCACATTTCTGTGATGGAAAGTTCTGGAATCTGCGTGGATCCACAAATTTCCACCCACCCCGCGTTCCCCAAAGTCCTACGAGAAAAATGGTACCTCACTTGTGCGGGTCGGCCTAGTGCCCGCGACAGGAAACGGCGCAAAACGCAACGTGGTTTTGCAGTGAAAAATGACCCTTTTTTTGGCAAAGTGACTAGCTGTAGATTTTGAACCCTAGCCCCGCCGGCACCTAGGGAAACCTAGAAAACCTATACATTTTTGAAAACTATACACCCAGGGGAATCCAGGATGGGGTGACTTGACTGCCTCCCACCATGGTCTGTTACCCAGAATCCCTTGCAAACGTAAAAAATTGACAAAAAAAAACACATTTTCCCCACATTTCTGTGATGGAAAGTTCTGGAATCTGTTTGGATCCACAAATTTCCACCCACCCCGCGTTCCCCAAAGTCCTACGAGAAAAATGGTACCTCACTTGTGCGGGTCGGCCTAGTGCCCGCGACAGGAAACGGCGCAAAACGCAACGTGGTTTTGCAGTGAAAAATGACCCTTTTTTTGGCAAAATGACTAGCTGTAGATTTTGAACCCTAGCCCTGCCGGCACCTAGGGAAACCTAGCAAACCTATACATTTTTAAAAACTAGACACCCAGGGGAATCCAGGATGGGGTGACTTGACTGCCTCTCACCCTGGTCTGTTACCCAGAATCCCTTGCAAACGTAATAAATTGACAAAAAAATCACATTTTCCCCACATTTCTGTAATGGAAAGTTCTGGAATCTGCGTGGATCCACAAATTTCCACCCACCCCGCGTTCCCCAAAGTCCTACGAGAAAAATGGTACCTCACTTGTGCGGGTCGGCCTAGTGCCCGCGACAGGAAACGGCGCAAAACGCAACGTGGTTTTGCAGTGAAAAATGACCCTTTTTTTGGCAAAGTGACTAGCTGTAGATTTTGAACCCTAGCCCTGCCGGCACCTAGGGAAACCTAGCAAACCTATACATTTTTGAAAACTAGACACCCAGGGGAATCCAGGATGGGGTGACTTGACTGCCTCCCACCATGGTCTGTTACCCAGAATCCCTTGCAAACGTAAAAAATTGACAAAAAAAATACATTTTCCCCACATTTCTGTGATGGAAAGTTCTGGAATCTGCGTGGATCCACAAATTTCCACCCACCCCGCGTTCCCCAAAGTCCTACGAGAAAAATGGTACCTCACTTGTGCGGGTCGGCCTAGTGCCCGCGACAGGAAACGGCGCAAAACGCAACGTGGTTTTGCAGTTAAAAATGACCCTTTTTTTGGCAAAGTGACTAGCTGTAGATTTTGAACCCTAGCCCTGCCGGCACCTAGGGAAACCTAGCAAACCTATACATTTTTGAAAACTAGACACCCAGGGGAATCCAGGATGGGGTGACCTGACTGCCTCCCACCATGGTCTGTTACCCAGAATCCCTTGCAAACGTAAAA
This sequence comes from Triturus cristatus, assembly GCF_964204655.1. Lineage (NCBI taxonomy): Eukaryota > Metazoa > Chordata > Amphibia > Caudata > Salamandridae > Triturus > Triturus cristatus. Next base: position 699,050,351 of record NC_140583.1, read on the forward strand.
AATTGACAAAAAAACACATTTTCCCCACATTTCTGTGATGGAAAGTTCTGGAATCTGCGTGGATCCACAAATTTACACCCACCCCGCGTTCCCCAAAGTCCTACGAGAAAAATGGTACCTCACTTGTGCGGGTCGGCCTAGTGCCCGCGACAGGAAACGGCGCAAAACGCAACGTGGTTTTGCAGTGAAAAATGACCCTTTTTTTGGCAAAGTGACTAGCTGTAGATTTTGAACCCTAGCCCTGCCGGCACCTAGGGAAACCTAGCAAACCTATACATTTTTGAAAACTAGACACCCAGGGGAATCCAGGATGGGGTGACTTGACTGCCTCCCACCATGGTCTGTTACCCAGAATCCCTTGCAAACGTAAAAAATTGACAAAAAAAACACATTTTCCCCACATTTCTGTGATGGAAAGTTCTGGAATCTGCGTGGATCCACAAATTTCCACCCACCCCGCGTTCCCCAAAGTCCTACGAGAAAAATGGTACCTCACTTGTGTGGGTCGGCCTAGTGCCCGCGACAGGAAACGGCGCAAAACGCAACGTGGTTTTGCAGTGAAAAATGACCCTTTTTTTGGCAAAGTGACTAGCTGTAGATTTTGAACCCTAGCCCTGCCGGCACCTAGGGAAACCTAGCAAACCTATACATTTTTGAAAACTAGACACCCAGGGAAATCCAGGATGGGGTGACTTGACTGCCTCCCACCATGGTCTGTTACCCAGAATCCCTTGCACACGTAAACAATTGACAAAAAAAACACATTTTCCCCACATTTCATTGATGGAAAGTTCTGGAATCTGCGTGGATACACAAATTTCCACCCACCCCGCGTTCCTCATAGTCCTACGAGAAAAATGGTACCTCACTTGTGCGGGTTGGCCTAGTGCCCGCGACTGGAAACGGCGCAAAACGCAACGTGGTTTTGCAGTGAAAAATGACCCTTTTTTTGGCAAAGTGACTAGCTGTAGATTTTGAACCCTTGCCCTGCCGGCACCTTGGGAAACCTAGCAAACCTATACATTTTTGAAAACTAGACACCCAGGGGAATCCAGGATGGGGTGACTTGACTGCCTCCCACCATGGTCTGTTACCCAGAATCCCTTGCAAACGTAAAACATTGACAAAAAAAACACATTTTCCCCACATTTTTGTGATGGAAAGTTCTGGAATCAGCGTGGATCCACAAATTTCCACTCACCCCGCATTCCCCAAAGTCCTACGAGAAAAATGGTACCTCACTTGTGCGGGTCGGCCTAGTGCCCGCGACAGGAAACGGCGCAAAACGCAACGTGGTTTTGCAGTGTAAAATGACCCTTTTTTTGGCAAAGTGACTAGCTGTAGATTTTGAACCCTAGCCCTGCCGGCACCTAGGGAAACCTAGCAAACCTATACATTTTTGAAAACTAGACACCCAGGGGAATCCAGGATGGGGTGACTTGACTGCCTCCCACCATGGTCTGTTACCCAGAATCCCTTGCAAACGTAAAAAATTGACAAAAGAAACACATATTCCCCGCATTTCTGTGATGGAAAGTTCTGGAATCTGCGTGGATCCACAAATTTACACCCACCCCGCGTTCCCCAAAGTCCTACGAGAAAAATGGTACCTCACTTGTGCGGGTCGGCCTAGTGCCCGCGACAGGAAACGGCGCAAAACGCAACGTGGTTTTGCAGTGAAAAATGACCCTTTTTTTGGCAAAGTGACTAGCTGTAGATTTTGAACCCTAGCCCTGCCGGCACCTAGGGAAACCTAGCAAACCTATACATTTTTGAAAACTAGACACCCAGGGGAATCCAGGATGGGGTGACTTGACTGCCTCCCACCATGGTCTGTTACCCAGAATCCCTTGCAAACGTAAACAATTGACAAAAAAAACACATTTTCCCCACATTTCTGTGATGGAAAGTTCTGGAATCTGCGTGGATCCACAAATTTCCACCCACCCCGCGTTCCCCAAAGTCCTACGAGAAAAATGGTACCTCACTTGTGCGGGTCGGCCTAGTGCCCGCGACAGGAAACGGCGCAAAACGCAACGTGGTTTTGCAGTTAAAAATGACCCTTTTTTTGGCAAAGTGACTAGCTGTAGATTTTGAACCCTAGCCCTGCCGGCACCTAGGGAAACCTAGCAAACCTATACATTTTTGAAAACTAGACACCCAGGGGAATCCAGGATGGGGTGACTTGACTGCCTCCCACCATGGTCTGTTACCCAGAATCCCTTGCAAACGTAAAAAATTGACAAAAGAAACACATATTCCCCACATTTCTGTGATGGAAAGTTCTGGAATCTGCGTGGATCCACAAATTTACACCCACCCCGCGTTCCCCAAAGTCCTACGAGAAAAATGGTACCTCACTTGTGCGGGTCGGCCTAGTGCCCGCGACAGGAAACGGCGCAAAACGCAACGTGGTTTTGCAGTGAAAAATGACCCTTTTTTTGGCAAAGTGACTAGCTGTAGATTTTGAACCCTAGCCCTGCCGGCACCTAGGGAAACCTAGCAAACCTATACATTTTTGAAAACTAGACACCCAGGGGAATCCAGGATGGGGTGACTTGACTGCCTCCCACCATGGTCTGTTACCCAGAATCCCTTGCAAACGTAAAAAATTGACAAAAAAAACACATTTTCCCCACATTTCTGTGATGGAAAGTTCTGGAATCTGCGTGGATCCACAAATTTCCACCCACCCCGCGTTCCCCAAAGTCCTACGAGAAAAATGGTACCTCACTTGTGTGGGTCGGCCTAGTGCCCGCGACAGGAAACGGCGCAAAACGCAACGTGGTTTTGCAGTGAAAAATGACCCTTTTTTTGGCAAGGTGACTAGCTGTAGATTTTGAACCCTAGCCCTGCCGGCACCTAGGGAAACCTAGCAAACCTATACATTTTTCAAAACTAGACACCCAGGGGAATCCAGGATGGGGTGACTTGACTGCCTCCCACCATGTTCTGTTACCCAGAATCCCTTGCAAACATAAAAAATTGACAAAAAAAACACATTTTACCCACATTTCTGTGATGGAAAGTTCTGGAATCTGCGTGGATCCACAAATTTCCACCCACCCAGCGTTCCCCAAAGTGCTACGAGAAAAATGGTACCTCACTTGTGCGGGTCGGCCTAGTGCCCGTGACAGGAAACGGCGCAAAACGCAACGTGGTTTTGCAGTGAAAAATGACCCTTTTTTTGGCAAAGTGACTAGCTGTAGATTTTGAACCCTAGCCCTGCCGGCACCTTGGGAAACCTAGCAAACCTATACATTTTTGAAAACTAGACACCCAGGGGAATCCAGGATGGGGTGACTTGACTGCCTCCCACCATGGTCTGTTACCCAGAATCCCTTGCAAACGTAAAAAATTGACAAAAAAAACACATTTTCCCCACATTTCTGTGATGGAAAGTTCTGGAATCTGCGTGGATCCACAAATTTCCACCCACCCCGCGTTCCCCAAAGTCCTACGAGAAAAATGGTACCTCACTTGTGCGGGTCGGCCTAGTGCCCGCGACAGGAAACGGCGCAAAACGCAACATGGTTTTGCAGTGAAAAATGACCCTTTTTTTGGCAAAGTGACTAGCTGTAGATTTTGAACCCTAGCCCTGCCGGCACCTAGGGAAACCTAGCAAACCTATACATTTTTGAAAACTAGACACCCAGGGGAATCCAGGATGGGGTGACTTGACTGCCTCCCACCATGGTCTGTTACCCAGAATCCCTTGCAAACATAAAAAATTGACAAAAAAACACATTTTCCCCACATTTCTGTGATGGAAAGTTCTGGAATCTGCGTGGATCCACAAATTTCCACCCACCCCGCGTTCCCCAAAGTCCTACGAGAAAAATGGTACCTCACTTGTGCGGGTCGGCCTAGTGCCCGCGACAGGAAACGACGCAAAACGCAACGTGGTTTTGCAGTGAAAAAGGACCCTTTTTTTGGCAAAGTGACTAGCTGTAGATTTTGAACCCTAGCCCTGCCGGCACCTAGGGAAACCTAGCAAACCTATACATTTTTGAAAACTAGACACCCAGGGGAATCCAGGATGGGGTGACTTGACTGCCTCCCACCATGGTCTGTTACCCAGAATCCCTTGCAAACGTAAAAAATTGACAAAAAAAACACATTTTCCCCACATTTCTGTGATGGAAAGTTCTGGAATCTGCGTGGATCCACAAATTTCCACCCACCCCGCGTTCCCCAAAGTCCTACGAGAAAAATGGTACCTCACTTGTGCGGGTCGGCCTAGTTCCCGCGACAGGAAACGGCGCAAAACGCAACGTGGTTTTGCAGTGAAAAATGACCCTTTTTTTGGCAAAGTGACTAGCTGTAGATTTTGAACCCTAGCCCTGCCGGCACCTAGGGAAACCTAGCAAACCTATACATTTTTGAAAACTAGACACCCAGGGGAATCCAGGATGGGGTGACTTGACTGCCTCCCACCATGTTCTGTTACCCAGAATCCCTTGCAAACGTAAAAAATTGACAAAAAAAACACATTTTCCCCACATTTCTGTGATGGAAAGTTCTGGAATCTGCGTGGATCCACAAATTTCCACCCACCCAGCGTTCCCCAAAGTGCTACGAGAAAAATGGTACCTCACTTGTGCGGGTCGGCCTAGTGCCCGTGACAGGAAACGGCGCAAAACGCAACGTGGTTTTGCAGTGAAAAATGACCCTTTTTTTGGCAAAGTGACTAGCTGTAGATTTTGAACCCTAGCCCTGCCGGCACCTAGGGAAACCTAGCAAACCTATACATTTTTGAAAACTAGACACCCAGGGGAATCCAGGATGGGGTGACTTGACTGCCTCCCACCATGGTCTGTTACCCAGAATCCCTTGCAAACGTAAAAAATTGACAAAAAAAGCACATTTTCCCCACATTTCTGTGATGGAAAGTTCTGGAATCTGGGTGGATCCACAAATTTCCACCCACCCCGCGTTCCCCAAAGTCCTACGAGAAAAATGGTACCTCACTTGTGCGGGTCGGCCTAGTGCCCGCGACAGGAAACGGCGCAAAACGCAACGTGGTTTTGCAGTGAAAAATGACCCTTTTTTTGGCAAAGTGACTAGCTGTAGATTTTGAACCCTAGCCCTGCCGGCACCTAGGGAAACCTAGCAAACCTATACATTTTTGAAAACTAGACACCCAGGGGAATCCAGGATGGGGTGACTTGACTGACTCCCACCATGGTCTGTTACCCAGAATCCCTTGCAAACGTAAAAAATTGACAAAAAAAACACATTTTCCCCACATTTCTGTGATGGAAAGTTCTGGAATCTGCGTGGATCCACAAATTTCCACCCACCCCGCGTTCCCCAAAGTCCTATGAGAAAAATGGTACCTCACTTGTGCGGGTCAGCCTAGTGACCGCGACAGGAAACGGTGCAAAACGCAACGTGGTTTTGCAGTGAAAAATGACCCTTTTTTTGGCAAAGTGACTAGCTGTAGATTTTGAACCCTAGCCCTGCCGGCACCTAGGGAAACCTACCAAACCCACGCATTTCTGAAAACTAGACACCCAGCGGCTTCCAGGGAGGTATGGCTTGCGTGGATCCCCCAACGTTTCCTTACCCAGAATCCCCTGCAAACCTCAATTTTTGCTCAAAAAATCACTTTTTTCACACATTTTGGGGTGGGAAAGTAGTGGCATCACCGGGCTCACACAAATTTACCACCACCCAGCGTTCCCCCAGGTCTCCCGGTAAAAATGGTGCCTCACTTGTGTGGGAGGCCCAAGTACCCGCGGCAGGCAAGGGCCCAAAACGTAGTGAGGCGACATCAAACTGGCCTATCGCTAAACCACCTGGTTTTGCAAGGGGGGTCAATTTGGCTTTTGGCCCGGTGCTCGGCGGCCATCTAGGGAAACCTACCAAACCCACGCATTTCTGAAAACTAGACACCCGGCGGCTTCCAGGGAGGTATGGCTTGCGTGGATCCCCCAATGTTTCCTTACCCAGAATCCCCTGCAAACCTCAGTTTTTGCTCAAAAAATCACTTTTTTCACAAATTTTGGGGTGGGAAAGTAGTGGCATCACCGGGCTCACACAAATTTACCACCACCCAGCGTTCCCCCAGGTCTCCCGGTAAAAATGGTGCCTCACTTGTGTGGGAGGCCCAAGTACCCGCGGCAGGCAAGGGCCCAAAACGTAGTGAGGCGACATCAAAATGGCCTATCGCTAAACCACCTGGTTTTGCAAGGGGGGTCACTTTGGTTTTTGGCCCGGTGCTCGGCGGCCATCTAGGGAAACCTACCAAACCCACGCATTTCTGAAAACTAGACACCCGGCGTCTTCCAGGGAGGTATGGCTTGCGTGGATCCCCCAACGCTTCCTTACCCAGAATCCCCTGCAAACCTCAATTTTTGCTCAAAAAATCACTTTTTTCACACATTTTGGGGTGGGAAAGTAGTGGCATCACCGGGCTCACACAAATTTACCACCACCCAGCGTTCCCCCAGGTCTCCCGGTAAAAATGGTGCCTCACTTGTGTGGGAGGCCCAAGTACCTGCGGCAGGCAAGGGCCCAAAACATAGTGAGGCGACATCAAAATGGCCTATTGCTAAACCACCTGGTTTTGCAAGGGGGGTCACTTTGGTTTTTGGCCCGGTGCTCGGCGGCCATCTAGGGAAACCTACCAAACCCACGCATTTCTGAAAACTAGACACCCGGCGGCTTCCAGGGAGGTATGGCTTGTGTGGATCCCCCAACGTTTCCTTACCCAGAATCCCCTGCAAACCTCAATTTTTGCTCAAAAAATCACTTTTTTCACACATTTTGGGGTGGGAAAGTAGTGGCATCACCGGGCTCACACAAATTTACCACCACCCAGCGTTCCCCCAGGTCTCCCGGTAAAAATGGTGCCTCACTTGTGTGGGAGGCCCAAGTACCCGCGGCAGGCAAGGGCCTAAAACGTAGTGAGGCGACATCAAAATGGCCTATCGCTAAACCACCTGGTTTTGCAAGGGGGGTCACTTTGGTTTTTGGCCCGGTGCTCGGCGGCAATCTAGGGAAACCTACCAAACCCATGCATTTCTGAAAACTAGACACCCGGCGGCTTCCAGGGAGGTATGGCTTGCGTGGATCCCCCAACGTTTCCTTACCCAGAATCCCCTACAAACCTCAATTTTTGCTCAAAAAATCACTTTTTTCACACATTTTGGGGTGGGAACGTAGTGGCATCACCGGGCTCACACAAATTTACCACCACCCAGCGTTCCCCCAGGTCTCCCGGTAAAAATGGTGCCTCACTGTAAAGCCACGTCAAGGCACCAACCACTTTACAGGCCATTCACACACCTTTCATACGTGATACAAACAAGACCATTCGCACCACCAGGTACAAAAGCAACACAGTACAAAAATCACCAAAAAGGGACAAGGTACACCCTGCTTCAGAAAGACAAATATTACTGCACAGCCATCTAATCCGCAAGCACACACACATACTGGTTGGATTTGGCACGAGGGTGAGTGATGGTTCAGTAGATAAAATTGTATTAGCAAGTGATTTCACAAAACATGAAATGCACTGGTAATAACTGAAAGGGCGAGAAACTGAACCATTGACTCACAGCTCGTGAGCTGTAAAGCCACGACAAGGCACCAACCTCTTTACAGGCCATTCATACACCTTTCATACGTGTGAGACATACAAAACCATTCACACCGCCAGCCGCGGGCCCATCACATAACAAAACTCACACCAGCACACAGCGCCATTCAAGGGCCCATCACTTTCACACGCCCACAATCCAGACACAGCAACTACACAGGCTGATGGATTGCGTGGAGTGGCACTCAGCTAGCAGTGTGTGTAGTGACCAGCAGAAAGTCACTACTCACACACAGCCAGCCGAGCACCAGTCCACACACACCGCTAGCCAAACGCCAGTCCACGCACACCGCTAGCCAAGCGCCAGTCCAGGCACACCGCCAGCCAATCGCCAGTCCAGGCACACCGGCAGCCAATCGCCAATCCACCTACACCGCCAGCCAAGCTCCAGTCCACGGACACCACCAGCCAAGCACCAGTCCGCACACACCACCAGTCCACGCACACCGCCAGCCAAGTACCAGTCCACGCACACCGCCAGCCAAGCACCATTCCACGCACACCGCCAGCCAAGCTCCAGTCCACGCACACCACCAGCCAAGCTCCAGTCCACGGACACCACCAGCCAAACACCAGTCCACACACACCACCAGTCCACGCACACCGCCAGCCAAGTACCAGTCCACGCACACCGCCAGCCAAGCACCATTCCACGCACACCGCCAGCCAAGCACCATTCCACGCACACTGCCAGCCAAGCACCATTCCACGCACACCACCAGCCACGCACCAGTCCACGCACACCGCCAGTCCATGCACACCGCCAGTCCACGCACACCGCCAGCCAAGCACCATTCCACGCACACCACCAACCAAGTGCCAGACCCCACACGCCAACAGCCAAGCGCAAGCCTACACACACCGCCATCACATTTAGGATTTTTTTAGAAAAAAATAAAAACACAAACAAATTGCAAATAGATACAAATCTTCTAACAGAAAATCAGCAACTAAATACATTGCACTAACACCAAACTTGAAACAGAATCATATTTTCCAAAGAATACAGACCAGGCAGTTCACTTTACCACTCATGAATGTTCCCAAAATTGTTTTCGCGTGTGGTACGCTCTGAAACAAGCAGGGAGACACAGTGCAGGATGAGAGGGACAATCGGGGCAGTACATACGACTCTCCTTCCGCAAACCTCTTCGCCAACAGACTCTACATCTCCTACTGGGAAAATCTTTTGCGGGTGTGGGAGGAATGTGATCTGGAAAGTGGCGTTCTTTCAATCTAGCAACATCCTCCACCACTCCAACTCTAGGAACACTTGCCTGTTCCACTACAACAAGGCTGCCTATTACAGACTCCTGAAACTTAGCAAAAGTCATCTTTGACTCAGGGCAAGAATCCTGGAACACGACAAAAGCATTAAACATTGCCAAGTGGAAAAGATGGATAGCCAACTTCTTGTACCAAATGTAAGCCTTTCGAAGAGCAGTGTAAGGTTCCAACCTCTGATCTACTCTGTCAACACCACCCATGTGCCTATTATAGTCTAAAATGCACACAGGTTTGCGCGCTTCAGCGACCTGACCCCAAACAGTCACAGGTGCAGTGCTTTCATCATGGATGGAAGTCAGCATGTAGACATCTCTCCTGTCTGTAAACTTCACAGCAAGAAGCTCCTGGCAATGCAACGCACTGCACTGTCCCCGCACAAGCTTTTGACAAACAAGTTCTTTCGGGAAACCTTTACGGTTAGAGCGGATTGTGCCACAAGCAACAGTGTCCACTTTGGCCAATTCCCTGAACAACCGCACACCAGTGTAGAAGTTATCTACATATAAATGGTGGCCTTTGTTAAAAAATCCTCTACCAAGTTCCCAAACAATTTTCTCAGTCACTCCAAAAGTGGACGGACAACCAGGGAGGTTAAACCTAGATTCCTTACCGGTGTACACTCTGAAATTAGAGACATATCCAGTCCTACTGTCACACAGCATATACAGCTTTATTCCATAGCGTGCCCTCTTACTAGGAATGTATTGCCTAAAAACCAAGCGGCCCTTGAACAACACCAAAGACTCATCCACTGCAATTTCTCTACCAGGGGCATAAATCTCAGAAAATCGATCAACAAAGTGATCAAGGACAGGCCTAATCTTAAAAAGACGGTCACAATCAGGGTGATCTCGTGGCAACGCTAAACCATTATCAACAAAGTGCATCATCCGAAGCAGAAGCAAATACCTGTCACGACTCATGACTGCCGGAAAAATAGACGTTGCCATCAAGGGACTGCTAGACCAATATGAAGACATTGAGGGCTTCCTTAGCAAGCCCATCAAAAAAGCTAAACCCAAGAACTTCTTCATCTCTTCAACATTTGTGGGAGTCCACCGGGTAGCTCTAGAGTGTGGCTTAAGACTGGCACTGTTGTCCCTCAAAAACTGTTCGGCATACAAATTAGTCTGCTCAACAATCTCTGCCAAAAACACATCGTCCATAAACAACTGAAAAAAATTTACCGGCAAAAAGTTTTCAGTATTCACTCTAGACCCTGGAACACCAGTAAACTCTGGCAATGCCGGCTGCACCATGCCAGGGGCAACCCAGAGGTCATCACTTTCAACGGGAAGCCTTGCAGCCCCAGCCTGCAGCCCAGATGCCTCTTGCCGCACTACACCAACGGGAAGCCTATGCAGCCGCAGGCTGCAGCCCAGAAGCCTCTTGCCGCACTACACCAACGGGAAGCCTTGCAGCCGCAGGCTGCACCCCAGAAGCCTCTTGCCGCACTACACCAACGGGAAGCCTTGCAGCCGCAGGCTGCAGCCCAGATGCCTCTTGCCGCACTATCGGCACATCAGTCTCCTCCTCTAACACAGGCACTTCATCCGCACTAAGAGTATCTTCATCATCCGATGACCCCATACGGAGAGAAAACTCACTGCCAGAATCGTCCCCTGCCTCCTCTCCCTCAGATGCAGAGTCAGTCTCTGAACCATGGTCAGAGGAAGACTCAAACAGCAAACCAACAACCTGCTGAGCAGTAATCCTGCGGCTAGCCATTATACTTACTAAGATAGAAGACTGCACAAACAAGTCAACAACAACCAACAATGTGCAAACCAAGTAAGTAAAGAAATGTGTACCTTTATCACAAAGATCAATGTACTCAAAAACTATACAATCCAATTACAAGAGACAGCTGCACTCACCAGAAACAAACTCTGCAGTGACACAGCAAAAACCAACGATATCAAACTAGAAAGAAGAAAAAAAAACAAATTACTCACAAGACAACAAAATACACATCGAGCACCAATGCAAAAAGTTTTTGACACTCAAAAACCAAACATACTGCTATTATTACACCATTTGCAAAAAACAAAACAAGCAGATAAATCAAACACATTTACATTGTACAAAAATAAGTCTCTTACCAAACTACACAAACAGCAGAACCACCAGTCACACAATTGTAACGTGAAAAGAAGAAAAGCCTTCACCTAGAACAAAAAAGTAAACAAAAAAAAAACATTACAATTGGAATTCACAAAAAATATAACAATAAACATTATAACATGCTATGTCACTACCCAAATGGTCAATCGGGTTGTGTGCCAGGTGGGGCAGAAAACAAATTGCACCCTGGAAGCGAGGGGTCGCTTCTATTTTTATTTGAACTAATTCCCTGGTGTCTAGTGGGCTTTTCTGCCCCCCCTGGGAGCAGAAACGGCGAAAAAATAAATCCGATCTGCCCCCAGAGGGGGCAGAAAAGTCTACAAAAATATTAGGGGCCCAAGGAAGCGACCCTTGCCCAAGGGGTCACTTCCTACAATAATATTTATATCCCTGGTGTCTAGTGGGCTTTTCTGCCCCCCCCCCCCCCCAGGAGCAGAAATGGCGAAAAAATAACACCGATCTGCCCCCAGAGGGGGCAGAAAAGTCTTCAAATAATTTGTGGGCCAAAGGAAGCGACCCTTGCCCAAGGGGTCGCTTCCTACAATAATAATTAGATCCCTGGTGTCTAGTGGGCTTTTTTGCCCCCCCCCCCCCCCTGGGAGCAGAAACGGCAAAAAAATGACACCGATCTGCCCCCAGAGGGGGCAGAAAAGTCTTCCAAAAATTTATGGGCCCAAGGAAGCGACCCTTGCCCAAGGGGTGGCTTCCTACAATAATAATAAGATCCCTGGTGTCTAGTGGGCTTTTCTGCCCCCCCTGGGAGCAGAAACGGCAAAACAAATGACACCGATCTGCCCCCAGAGGGGGCAGAAAAGTCTTCCAACAATTTAGGGGCCCAAGGAAGCGACCCTTGCCCAAGGGGTCGCTTCCTACATAAATACTGATATCCCTGGTGTCTAGTGGGCTTTTCTGCCCCCCCCTGGGAGCAGAAACGGTGAAAAAAAAACACCGATCTGCCCCCAGAGGGGGCAGAAAAGTCTTCAAATGCTATATGGCCCCAGGAAGCGACCCTTACCCAAGGGGTCGCTTCCAAAATAAAAAAACCACACATCCCTGGTGTCTAGTGGGGCATCCCTGCTCCACGATCGCGACGCTGTGCGAGATCGTGGAGCAGGAATGCCCTGTATTGAGACATCAGGGGAGAGGAAATACTCTTTCCTCTCCCCCGATGCCTCAATACACTCTAAAAGGCCCCCGCCGCCCCACCGGAGCAAACAAGACTCACCTTGCCTCTGTGGACGCCTGGAAGCAAATGGCTTCCAGGCGTCCGAGCACTTCCTGATGACGCCGGCGTGCGCTGTGCGCGCTGACGTCACCAGGAAGCGTGGGGGGGCTCGGGGGTGGCAGCGGAAACTCTTCCGCTGCCATCCCCGTCTGTGGGGGCACGATCGATGCCCCAGGGGGGGAGCACCAGCGCTTCCCCCAGGGGCTGTCCTCATGACGGAGCGGTTCCGTCATGAGCACAGCCCAACTGATGCTCATGGGCGGAACCGCTCCGTCATGAGCATCCAAGGGGTTAAAGAGCTACTTGTGTGGGTGGCACAATCAGTGAAGCATACCCACCAGTAGCATTTAATTTACAGACACTGGGTATATTGTATACCACTGTACAAAGTACTTACAAGTAAATTAAATATGACAGCTGAGTATACACCAATGTTACCATGTTTAGGGGAGAAGCGCATGCCCTTTAGTACTGCTCAGCAGTGGTAAAGTGCTCAGTGTCCTAAGGCCAACAAAAAGAATCAGCAAAAAGAGAAGGTTAGTAGGCAAAACGTTTGGGGAAGACCACCTTAAGGCTGGCAGATCTAATAGTATGGTATAGGATTCTGTGTGTCTGTTTGAATATTGAAGTCAGTCGGATCCTATTTGGAAACCCCAAGCTTAGCAGGTCACAAGAAGGAGAGAAAGAATAGTTTCTAAAATACTGGAAGTTTATCACCTGCATTCCTGTGACTTGGGGGTGGAGAAACCCTTAACGCGTTGCAAAGTATACAACACAATACAGACACTTTTGCTGTCTAATCTATGAGAAGCGTTATTGCAGATGGATGATATGAGTGTAGAGTGCACTCAACCCGCATAAACTTGCACACAAATATAAGAAGCCCTATGAGATAAATTTGCAATAAGAATTAGCCTTGTGTGAGAGGCTCACAAAAATAAGATGTACAGTGTTCGTATGGAAGAGAGATGCTAACCAATGGAAAAGAGCCTGCTGTGAGAGACACATATGAGAGGTTCACAGAACATAGGTATATTGCGATATGCAGAATGAGGTGTAAGGTAAAGCTCACATATGAGATGTTAGTTATGTACACCAGAAACATAGTGTTTGTGTGTGAAGCTTACAAACACAGTGGGTGGAAGGTCACAAATAAGTAATGCGTGAGATGCACTAAAGCACAAAAATGTTGTTATATGGGAGGCTCACAAAAACTATAAAATGCTCAAAACTAGCAAATATGCCTTGTGCTAGGACTATTCGAGCCAAAATATTGTGCATTTAATTGAAACAATGATTAAAAGTGTGGAGGCCTTGTTCAAGACTAGGATGATTTATTTACACGTGACATTTGAGAGTTGCATATTAACAGTTAAGTAATCTTTGAGGAATAGTTATTGTTGTTAAGAAAAAACTCAGATGTGCAGGATAACTTGGATATGGGTGGAGATGCTCCAGAAGATGAGACAAGGATGTCCAACACCCATGACTCTGTTTCTGAGCACTTCCAGGAGGAGTCTGAAGTCCACAAGGGAATAGTTCTAGTGACACAGAGGGATGCCCTAGAGGTAGGACCCCCTTTATTCCTCCTGGGGGGGGGACAAAGCGTTCAGGGGAGGTCCAGGTCCTCCTCCGTTATTCTACCTCATCTACCACTTCAATAGGAACCTCCATCTCTAGCAAGAGGGAGGATTCTTTAGAAAGGGAATAACACCTGCTCAAACCTGAGAGAACTAAGCTCAGAATCAAAAAGAAACAGTTAGCCCTAGATGATAAAACCCTAGAAGTCCAAAGTGCTAAGAAGTATTTGGGATGAGAATCCCATGGTGGCAGCATTAGTGAACCTAGAGTTAGACAACACTCCTTTGACACTAGGAACTTCAGAAGGCTAGTCCCTCTTAACCAGGAAGGTGATGACATTCGTAAGTGGATTATTGCTTTAGAGAGGGGCCGTAAAGTTCAGAAGGTTCCTCAGAGGCCGTGGGCAGCTATCCTGTGGCTCTCCTTTGCTAAAAAAGGTAGAGACAAACTCTAGACTGTAAAGGAAGAAGATACATTACAAAGTCTTGAAGAGAGGCCTCATAGATGAGTTTGGGCTAACCACTTAACAATACAGGATTATCTTTAGGGACACACAGAAAGCACACTCAAGACTGGGTAGATTGTGTAGATAGTGCTATTAAGGTTCTGGAAGGCAGGCTTCATGATTCTGTGAGACTTTACAATTTACTTGTGAGGGAGCTTATCCTTAATACCTGTCAATATCAGCAACTGCACCAGTACCAGGTGGACTTGGATCTGACCTCTCCCCAAGAATTGGGAAAGAAGGCAAATGAGTGGGTCCCCACCAGAGTGAAACAAAAGTCTCATGGTGGTGATGACCAGAAGAAGCAAGATTCTTCTAAGGCCCAAGAGAAAGGTGGGGATGAATCTAAAAAATGAGTCTTCTGAAGGTCCCCCAAAATCTGTCTCTGGAGACAGGTCCCAATCCTCTTCCTCATCAAACAAGAAACATTGGTGCAATTTGTGTAAGTAGAAGGATGCCAAGTGCTCTGAGTTTAGCACCAATACTGCTACTACTACTCCTAAACCTCCTAGTGCCCCTAGCAATAGCACTGGTAGTAGTAGTGCCTCCAAGAGAGTTTAGCTGGATTAACCTTGGGTACTGAAGTGGATTCAGGCCTAGTCAGGACACTCCCTCAGGCTGTTTTAGTCTGTGGTGAAGACACTGAGCTTGCCACCTCTATTGGAAGTCTCATCAATGGTCAGGAAGCTATAGCTACCAATGTCATTATGGTAACAGAGAAACTTATTTCTCCTGAGCAGATTGGTTAGATTTACCAAGTGACCAAAGCTAGAAATATCAGGACAGATAATTCCATGGCAGTTGTCAATCTCAGCTGGGGAAGGATAAATGGCCCTAAGAAGGATGTGGTATCCTCAGAGCTACCTGTCAACTGTCTACTGGGCAATGATTTGGAAACTTCAGCCTGGTCTGAAGTGGATTTCATGACTCATGCAGAAATTATGGGAATTCCAGATTCTTTGCTGTCACTAGGGCTCAGGCCAAGAAGTTAGGCACTAAGGGAGCCCTGGATCCTGAAAACATTAACCATAACCAGTCCACTCCCAAGAGAAAGAGCAGGAACGGTAAAAACGTATCCTCCTCTCAGACTGCCTGTGAGAATCAGTCTCCTGAGAGAGATGATCTCAGTACCTGTGAAGGAACTGTCCCAGAGGAGTTTGGGCAAGACAAGGCAGAGCTACTCAGGGCAAGGGTCCTCCTAGGGAAAACTTGAGTCTAGAGCAGAAGGCCTGCCCCTCTTTTGAACTACTCAGACAGAACGCTGCTACTGAGGAAGCAGGGAATGTCAGTGGGTCCCACAGGACTTATTGGGAGGATGGTCTCCTATTTTCTGAAAGTAGTGACCATCAGCCTGGTGCAACCAGAAGGTTGGTCATACCTCAGAAGTTCAGGGTCTTCCTATTGACCCTATAACAATACACTCCCCTTGCAGGACATCTTGGGCAAAGCAAGACTTGGGACAGGCATGTCCGTCACTTTCACTGGCCGCACTTGTCTGCAGACACCAAGTAGTTTTGTCACTCCTGTGCCACCTGTCAAGCCAGTGGTAAGTCAGGTGGCACTACAAAGGCCCCCTTAATCCTTCTAGCAGTGGTTAGAGTTACCTTTGAGAGGGTAGGGAACGACATTGTAGGTCCCTTAAACCCTCCTACAGAATATGGACATAGTTGTATCTTAGGACTGGTGGACTATACCACTAGATATCTGGAGGCCATTCCCCTTAGGACCACTACAGGTCCTGTAGTGGTCAGGGCCCTCCTGGGAATCTTTTCCAGAGATGGGTTCCCTAAGGAGGTCTTGTCAGAGAGAGGTACTAACTTCATAGCTAGCTACATCACTGCTGTGTGGAAAGAGTGTAGTGTTCTATAAGTTTACCACACCCTACCATCCAGAGGGCAATGGGCTTGTTGAAAGGTTCAACATGGGGCTCGCAGAAAAGCTGAGGCAACAATGGGATGTCTCACTACCTTGCCCTCTCTTTGTCTACAGAGAGGTTCTGCAGAGGTAGTGAGCTACAGCCCATTGGAACTTCTGTTTGGACATCCAGTTAGGAGTCCATTATATCTAATGAAAGAAGCATGGGAGCAACCTCTCAAGCCTCTTAAACAGGACCTAATAGACTATGTTCTGGGCCTGCATTCTCACATGGCTGAATACATGAAGAAGGTCAGCAAAACCCTTGAGGACAGCCAGGAGCTTCAGAAAGCTTGGCATGACCAAAAGGCTGTACTGACTGTTTACCAGTTAAGACAGAAATAATGGGTGTTGGAGCCTGAGGCCCTAGCAGCTCCCCAAGACAAGTGGAGTGGCCCCCACAATTTATTGGAAAAGTAAGGTGATGCCACCTACTTAGTTGACGTCGGTACTCCAAGAAGTCCCCACAGGGTTCTTTATGTGAATCTCCTGAAACCTTTTGTTGACAGGGCTGACATGAACTTGCTCATGGCCACTGATGAGGGACAGTAGAAAGAGAGCGACACTCTCCCTGATCTCCTACCTCAGGACCCTGTTGATGGATCAGTTGAAGGAGTTGTTTGGTAGACAGTCTCGCTGTTCACCAGCAAGCTGATTGCAGACATGTTCTCAGTCAGTTTCCCGGTCTCTTTTCTTTGACACTCAATCAAACCACCTAGTGTACTCATGAAGTGAACACAGGTGGCAGCCTGCCTGTGAAGAGCAAACTTTACAGACAGCCTGGCCATCTCAGAGATTGCATCAGAACAGAGATACAGAAGATACTGGAGTTAGGTCATTGAACCTTCAGATAGCCCTTGTGCTAGTCCTGTAGTCTTTGTACCAAAACCTCACACCCAGGATACTGAGAGAGATGAGGTTTTGTGTTGACTATAGAGGCCTTGAAGCAGTCGTTAGGACTGATGTCCATCCAATTTCAAGGGTAGATTAACTGATTGATACTTTTGCCTCAATACATTTGTCCTGACAGCTTGTTATTGGCAATAAGATTCTATGAGGATGCCTAACCAAAAACAGAATTTTCAACCCAGAGTGGGCATTATCAATTTATTCTCATGCCTTTTGGTTTGAAAATGCACCTGCCACTTTTCAGAGGCTGGTGAATACAGTTTTAAGAGGTCTGGAAGCCTATAGTGCCGCATATCTATATGATATAGCTTTTTTAGCTCTACCTGGGAGGATCACCTGGTCCACCCCTGAAATGTACTTGAGGCCATGCAAAAGGCAGGCCTCATTAGCAATGCCACAACATACCAGATAGTGCAGAGCGAGGTTGTGTACTTAGGCCATCTTGTAAGTTCAACCATTGGAGAGCAACATTCAGACCATCATGGACTGGAATGCTCCCACTACCCAGACTCAGGTCAGAGCTTTCTTGGGCCTGACTGGGTACTACAGAAGATTTATTAAGGATTATCGATCCATAGTGACAACCCTTAATGATCTCATCTCCAAATGAATGCCTAAGAAAGTTCAGTGGATATTTAGCTGTCAGAAGGCATTTGATAAGCTGAAGCAAGTAATGTGCTCTGTTCCATTTCTGCAAAGTCCTGACTGCTCCAAACCATTCATTGTCCAGAGAGATGCTTCTTAGATAGTGATAGGTGCAGTATTGTCACAGCTTAATGCAGAGTGCCAGGATCAACCAGTAGCTTTTATAAGCTGAAGGTTGTCCCCCGGGGAGAAGTGTTGGTCAGCTCTTGAGAGGGATGCCTTTGCTGTGGTCTGGACCTTGAAGAAGTAAAGGCCATACTTGTTTGTCACTCACTTCATTGTTCAGACAGACCATAAGCCCCTCTTATGGCTTAAACAGATGAAGGGTAAAAACCCCAACATTTTGAGGTGGTCCATTTCCCTATAGGAGATGGACTATTCAGTGGAAGATAGACCTGAATGCCAAAGCAGATGGACTTTCCAGATTTATCCAGTATTGGGGTATCTTTCATAGATTCACATGCTTAGAATCGTCCCCGCTGATGAGGTGGGAGTCTCGAGGTACAATAAAATATATATACATATTAGTCATAAAAAACATTACACAATAGGCTAGTATGGACAGTAAAGCCACTACATTAGCCTACCTTAGTCCTTTTGTAAAAATAACCAAATTCGGAACACAGCCAATCAGGCTGCAGCACCCTCTTAGAACACTCCACGGAGAGGCAAACCCTCAGATTTTCTACCGCACTTCGTGTGACAAGGAGTTTCCCTGAGCTCTGCTCACTTTTCTTCCCCTTTGGTTGAACTCTGTGAGTAGCTATGTCTGATTTTTCTAAGAAAAGCTTGTTTTTGCCTTGTTCTTCATGTGGGAAGAAGAGACTGCATTTTGAAGATCCCCACAAGGAATGCATTTACTGTCTTTATCCAGCACACAAGGTTAAAGACTGCAGGGTTTGTAGAACCTTTAGTGCTAAGACTTTGAAAGACCGAGAAGGAAGATTGCTGGTTTGGCTAGAGAAATTGAGAGCT
The DNA here is from genome assembly GCF_964204655.1 of Triturus cristatus. NCBI lineage: Eukaryota > Metazoa > Chordata > Amphibia > Caudata > Salamandridae > Triturus > Triturus cristatus. The sequence continues at coordinate 699,069,125 of NC_140583.1, forward strand.
ACATCTGATGTTGTTTCAGGAGATGATGGCAGTGTTAGTCCTCAGGTGTCCACCCCTCTAACCAAGAAGAGGGATAGATCTGAAGATCCCCCTGAGTGACTTAGTAAGACCTTGAAGAAGCCTCACTCTGAGACTGGTCACTCTTCCTCCAGAAAAGAGAAGCTTTAATTCTCTTCAGAGGTAAAATCTGGTGATAAAGGAAAGATTTCAGTGAAAACTGCCTCAAAACAGCAGAAAACTAATTCTGAGTCTGTCAGGATTCCATTGACATCGAAAAAAGCACCGTCGATGCCGAAATATCCTCAGACGGTGAGTGCTTCCTCATCGTCGACGAAGAACATCCCGTCATCGACGATCGGTTCGTCGACAACGCACCGTCGACAATGATATCATTGCCTGTTTCATCGCCGCCAACGATACCAACGACGACGACTACTCATTTCTCGTCTACACCTACCTCGTCGTCAAGGATGCACCTGCCGTCGACGCTTCCGCCGTCGATGACGATTCAACTCCTGTCGACGATTCCACCGTCGACGACGATACAACTCCCGCCGACGAGCTCACCGTCAACGACATCAGCGGCTTTGACAACGACAACATCGTCGACGATGGTTTTTCCATCGACGACGTTGATGATGACAACGTCTACGGTAGCTTCTGTTATGGCTATTTCATCTGGTACTGACTCACGTCTATGTACATCTTGTCGACGCTGATGCGTAAAAGACCTACATCTTTACAGATTACACCAGTTTTGACATCAAAATTATCGTCACTGTTCCCTTCTTCAAGAAACTATTAACAGGACGTTTCTCATATTTCACCCTTGCTTCCTAGTCACTATCTGGAGGAGTCAGATGATGATGGACTTTTGAACCCAGCACGTAACCCTTCTCAAGGTCCTCAAGAGACTTCATTTCAGCAGGAACCGATTTTACAAATGCCTGTTGCTTTGTGCAGGACCTGACGGCTCTGTTAAGGGATTATCATACACGCTTTCCACCAGCAGTGCCTGTTCCAACACAACCTACTACGCCTCCTGTTCTGCAGATTGCAGGTCCTTCAGCCCCTATCAATGAACCTCAGGTTGTTTTACCTGTGCAAAATTTAGTCCAGGATGATGATGACGATACTGTGGCTGAGGATGGGGAATTACCAAACTCGCCCACGACTGTGGATGAATGGGATGAATACCTAATTCCTACACCATCTTCACCAGTTCCTCAGGCAGTAGATTCCCCTCCTGAAGATATTGGAGGTTTTCATGCAATTATGGAGAGGGCAGCAACCCGGTTTCAACTTCCTGTATCTGTGAAGCAGAGTGTTTCCTTTACGATTTTAAGGACCAGAGTAGGAAGTCCGTACATTCTATCCCTATAATTGATCATATCTGGGAAGAAGTAACTAAAATAATGAAAAGTCAATTTTCAGTCCCTGCTATTCTACCTAGAACCGATAAAAAGTACAAAGCATATAATGCTCCTGCTTGCCTGTCCGGACATCCTAGACCAGATTCCGTAATTTCACAGGCAGCTCAACGAAAGTCTCTGAATCTATCCATTCCTGTGACAGCACCGCCGGATAAGGATGGGAGGCACCTTGATAATATTGGTAAGCGTTTTACCACCATGGCGGGTGCTTCAGTTCGCGCTACAAACTCTCTAGTGATTCTAGGGAGATGTGATCGCCAACTATGGTCAGACATTTCTCCATATCTCGATTACTTACCTGATGACAAGAAGCAGGAGGCAAAGAAAATTCTTCTTGAAGGAGAAAGGGCTGCATCAGAAATAATTGATATTTCTATGGACCTTGCCTCCTTGGGTTTTTGTCAACTTGCTGGAGCAGCAGTCCTCAGACGTGAGGGATGGTTGAAATCTACCACCTTTCGCCCTGAGGTCCAAACAAAGATTTGGGACATGCCATTCGATGGCGATATGTTATTTGGGAAACATATAGATGAGGCTTTGCAAGACATCAAAAAAGATACTGGCACCTTACAATATAGGAAGGCTCCTTTTCGGGGAGCTAGGGGCAGAGGATCGTATTCTTTTTGTGGTGGCTATCAAAGATAACAAAACCAAGGCAATCGGGGAAGATATAATTATCAACAGCAGCAGTCCTACAGAAAGCAGAATAGAAGACAACAGTCTCAAGGTAGAGATCCTGCTAGAAAACAGTGACAACTTTTTAGCACCTGCAGCAGCTCTGCCACACCTCTCAACAATTGGAAAAAATTAACCACAGACAAGTGGGTCTTGGATATTCTCAAATTTGGGCATACCCTAGAATTTGTCAGTATCCCTCCTCCTCACCCACCTTTAAAGAAACATCCTCCACATCTTGCTCTTCTCAGGAAGGAAGCAAAAATCATGCTTTCAAAAGGAGCGATAGAAAAAGTGCCTTCCTCTCAGGTGGGGAAAGGGTTTTATTCCCGCTTTTTTCTAATAAAGACAAAGTCAGGGGAATGGAGACCAATCCTGGATTTAAGAAAGCTGAACAAATATCTTCAAAAGAAATCTTTTCACATGGTCACGCTTCAAGAAATCCTTCAGCTTCTGGACCATGCAGATTTCATGACAACATTGGATCTCCAGGATGCATACTTCCATATCCCCAATCACCCAAAACATCGGAAATTCTTTTGTTTCACTGTGGCAGGTGCTCATTTCCAATTCAAAGTCTTCCCCTTTGGCTACGTTCAGCCCCGAGAGTCTTTACAAAATTCCTGGCCCCGGTGGCGGCTCAGACTTCAAGGCATACAATTATTCCCTTATCTGGACGATTGGCTAATAAAGGCTCTTACCTTTTAGCAGGCATCTTGAGCAACGTCCACATACCTCCAACTATGTCAATCCCTGGGACTGTCCGTGAACATTCAAAAATCAGTTATTTGTTCTTCTGAAAGAATTTAATTTCTAGGGCAGTGTTGGTTACTATCCAGGACAAGGCATTCTTGTCCAAGGAAAGGCAATCACATCTGATTTCTCTGGCATCAGAACTCCAAAGAAGAAGGTTCGCTTCTATTATAATCATCAAACCATTCCTGGGAATACTATCCTCAGCAATTCTGTTGGTACCTCACACCCATCTAAGGATGCGGCCGATCCAAGAGGAACTAGACAGTCAGTGGCTGCAGATCTCGGGGTCGTTCAACAACCTTGTGAAAATAACTCCAGTTATGCGAGAAGCACTGCTTTGGTGGCTGCGCTCCAAGAATGTCTCAATCGGGCTCACTTTTCTTCCTTCCGTGCCGGAGTTCATCCTCACTACAGATATCTTCCTAGAAGGGTGGGTTGCACACCTTCAAGTGCTTTGCATAAGAGGAAGGTGGTCCGCTGCGTTGGTGAAAATGCATATCAAGGCTTCAAGGGTCAAGAGTTCTCACCAGAACCGACAACACCACTTGCATACACTACTTAAACAAGCAAGGAGGTACCCGTTCACACATTCTGTCTCAAGAAGCTCAAAGCATTTGGGAATGGCTGCTGTTTCACAATATCACGATCAAGGTGGAATATTTGTTGTGAATTCACAACACTTTAGCGAGCACTCTGAGCAGGACTTCGAAGTCCTGTCACGAATGGGAGTTGGATCAATCAGTCGTGGAACACATATTTCGGATTTGGGGCAAACCAAATCTGGTTCTCTTTGCCTCCAAGAACAATCAGAAGTGCCCATTCTTTGCCAGACCGGAGAAGGGCTCGTGAGGGAACGCCTTCATGGTGAGATGGACAGGGATCTTTGCTTACGCATTTCCCCCATTTCCGTTGATCCCAAGACTTCTACGCAAGCTCAAGATGGAACCATGTTGCATGATTCTCATTGCTCCATGGTGGCCGCATCAGCATTAGTTTACGGAGCTTCTCCTACTATCCAAATGCAGACCATACCGCCTTCCTGCAGTTCCGACCCTGTTATCAATGAGCAAGGGCCAGATTCTTCATCCTCGTCCAGTCCAATTGCATCTTCATGCATGGTTTCTGGATTCACAGAACTCAAGGAGGTAGAATATCTCAGGATTGTAGAGATATTCTAGCTAGGGCAAGAGCTCCTTCTACTTAAAAGACCTATGCTTTGAAATGGAAACGATTCTGTGCCTGGTGCAGTGACAGGGATTTACATCATTTACGATGTTCTCCACATAAAGTTCTGCCTTATCTTCTTTCACTATCTAGATATGGTCTTATGTTTACATCGGTTAAGTTACATTTAGCGGCCATATTGACCTACAGACGTATGTAGGATTTTGTGTTAAGTTAGTTCTGTGAATTGGGCCCACTGCTAGTAAATCCTCCATCCAGACACTTATACTTCCGCTCATTCTTCAATGCAGATTGCTATATATATAATACATATTTAAATATCGAACCAGAGCTGCGAGGTGGCGCCTGACCGGCATGGCTGCTCTGCCGTGAGGCTCCGGCTGTAAGACCCCGCCGATCCTTTCTTCCTCGCCTGATCCTGCCCTGGCCGGCTGATTTCAGCAGTTTTGGGGCCCGGGCCCGCCTGGCTGTTCCTGGTGCGAGTTTGGGGCGCGACCGCCCCCCCGGAGCTGTGATTGCTGCCTGTTATCGGCGCCCGGCGGGAGGCGGCTTTGATCCCTGACGCTGGGTGCGGGCGCGCAGCTACTCGAGACCGCGGCGCCCGCGAGGGTGCTGGGCCTGGGACTCCTGGAGGCCCGGTGAGATCGTCGCTGCGGCGGTGGCGGCCCCCCCTCGGTGGGGCCCCGACCTGGGATCCTGTGGCTGGCGGCGAGGTGCTGTGGGGCCCATTCCAGGCTGTGGTGCCGGACGGAAGGCCGGGCGGTGAGTGGGGCACTCCCTGGTGGGACGACCTGAGCTGCTGTGGGGCTGGAGGTGGTGGGGGCCCTCCCCTTCGGGCCGGGTGTCGACGGCCGGGGCCCGGTCTCCCCCCACTCTCCCCCACCAACGCTGCTGGACCTGCCCTGGTGTCCCGAGACCTGCGGCGGCGAGTTGGTGCACCGGCTGGGTGCTGTCCTGCCTCGCAGCTGCAGCCCGGGGCCCCCTGGCATGCTGTGCTGGGACCCCCCCCCCGAGCGGAGCCTGAGAGCAGGAATAGGCGGTGAGTGCGGCGGCGGAGGATCGCTTCACCGGGGCGGCTGCGGGGGTCGGGGGCGGAGGGGAGACCCCCCCATCGGGCCGTGCGTCGGCGGCCGGGGAGACCCGTACCCCCGCTCCCCCCCCTCCCTCTCTACAACCTCTCCTCCTGGCTGCGGCGCTGCCCCGGCCCCGCGGCTCAGAGACTGGCCTCCGGTCCCGGGGGTGGAGGGGTCCTCACTGCTTCGGGCCGCACATCGGCGGTCGGGGGGTGTCGCTGCTGTTCCCCCCCCACCCCTCCCCCCCCTCATCGTCGTTTGGGGCCCCGGATCCGGCAAGTCGACAGGCGACACCGTGCCCCCCCCCTGGGGGTGGCGGAGGGACCGCTCGGGCGAGGTGTCCCCCCTGGAGAGGTGGGCAATGCCCCGGAGGGCTGGCCCTGGCGATTCCCGGCGGCGGTGCCCTTGAGGAACGACCCGCCGCCCGGGGACTGTGGGCTGCGCTGCTGGACCTTGCTTCGCTGAGAGAGGCTCGCGGCCACGACTGAGGCGAGGGATCGGACTCGTTGCCCCGCTGGGGACCCCGCCGGAGGCTGACCGCTGGGGCTGGCCGTGTCGGACCCGGTCCGGCCGCGGGTTCCCCCCGCCGCCCCCGTGCTGGGCTCCTGTCCGCCCGAGCACCCCCTGACGCTCTGCGGGTGTGACGTTCGCTCGTTGCCCTGATTCACGGACGGCCGCCACAGATATGGGCAAAGACAAAGCCAACAAGCCAGCGTCCGGGGCCACCCAAACCAGGATGGACAAATTTACGACTACCGACAAGGGGCCCGGCTCCACGGCCGCGCCGGCCCCGGCCCCTGCCACGGACCTTGCTGCCATCCTGCAGGCCATCAACTCCTCCCGCGCCTCCCTCGAGGGCATGGTGGGAGAGGTCAAAGTGGACGTTGCTCTTCTCCGACAGGATCTGCGGAATGCCACCGCCCGCATTTCCGAGGCCGAATCCCGGATCTCCACCGCCGAGGACGACATCCGCCACCTACAGGACCAGGTTCGGGAGTTGACCACCCACTCTAAGGAACTACACCGCCGGGTCGAGGATGCAGAAAATCGCGCCCGGCGCAACAACCTGCGCTTAGTGGGATTTCCGGAGGGAGTTGAATCGGGCCGAGCGGACGACTTCATGGAGCGATGGTTCCGGTCCTGGATGCCGGCGGACAGCCTATCTCCCTCGTTCGTGGTGGAGAGAGCCCACCGCTCCCTGGCCCCCAGGCCCCCAGGTGCGCCTCCCCGGCCGTTCATCCTCAAACTTTTGAACTTCCGCGACCGGGACGCCATCCTCCGCGAGGCCCGCTGCCAGGGCGCCCTCCATTACCAGAACCACAAAATCATGATATTTCCGGACTACACCCGCGAAGTCCAAGAGCAACGCCGCTCCTACACGGAAGTGAAACAAAAGATGCGCTCTCTGGGACTCCAGTATCAGCTCCAGTTCCCGGCCCGCCTCCGGGTCGTCTTCCAGCACAAGACTTTGTTCTTCGATACCCCGCGGGCGGCCTTGGCCTGGTTGACGGAGGAGCACCCCCTGCAGTGCTCTGGACGCGGCTCGCCTATGGGTATGCGGGGGGGACGAGGAAGGCCCCGGACATCGAAGACCCGTCGGCGGCACCGCACGTTACCCCGGGAGCGCACAGCGGAGGAGGTGATCACCACGCGCTCTGGGAGAAGGTCACGCCGAGGGTCGAGAGCCTCCTCTGCCTCCTCGGCCGCACACGCCAGTCCCGGGGCAGATGGACGGCGGACCGTGCCGCCCCGGCCCACGGGCCCTGCAACTCAGCCGGTCGAATTGGTGGACTCTTCGGACCTCTCTCGCAGCCCCAACATTTGACTCTCTTTGCTTCCTTTGGGGGAGGGGGGGCTGGGGATGCCTGGACGGGGATGGGATGCTCCGTTATCAGTGTTGCTCTTGGCCAGGGCAGGTAACTCAGGTTTGAAGTTATCGGTATCAGGGGTCCACTAGCGCTCAAGCCCAAGCGTTTTAGCTTGGTGGTTCTTCCATTTGGTTCGGGCGACAGATGCTTCCATTTTCGAAGTGTAGGGTGGGGGGGGGGTTTGGGGTTGGTTTGGGGTTGTTTCTTCCCCGTTGGGAAGACTTTGTTGGTGGGGGATGACTCCCTCTTAATTGTTGTACTAAGGCATCATGTGCTGTTTGGCTTGCTCTCCTGCCCGATGTCCCGTTGTCCTTCCTCTCTGGGAGCCTGCTCAGCCGCGCCCCTACTGGCCCCCTCTCCTGTCCTAGACCATGGCTGACCCGCCTGTCCCTAGGGCCGCCATGCGCATACTATCCTGGAACGTCAATGGTCTTCTGGACCGTTTTAAACGTATGGCGGTCCTCAAATACGCGCAACGCGCTGAGATCGATGTACTCCTCCTCCAGGAGACTCACCTGTTGGGTAACAACTGCCCCTTCCTTGGCCGCTACGGTTATGACAGGGTATGGCATTCCGGTTTTGCGCAGGGATCCCGAGGGGTGGCCATTTTGCTCCGCAAGTCCTTCCCCTTTGTCCTGTCCCGGGTGCATTTGGACCCCCAAGGTATGGTAGTGGTGGTTTCTGGCAATCTGGAGGGGCGACCCCTTACCCTGATGTCCCTTTATGCGGCGCCATCCCTCTTGCAGTCGGCCCTCTCCCACGCGGCGGGTCTCCTCCCGACACTTCCGGCGGGCTCCCTCATTCTCGGCGGAGATTTCAACGCCGTCTACTCGCCTCCCCTGGACTCGACGGGCCCGGTCTCCCTGTCCCGCGTCGCCCGCGCAAAACAGCTCTCATCCTGGGCTGAATCGCAGGGCCTCTGCGATGTCTGGCGGATCTGGCACCCACAGGCACGCCAATACACCCACACATCGGCGGCCCATCACTCCCATGCCCGGATCGACTTCATCTTCGTACCATCCACCGACTGCGCGGGGGTGCGAGATGTACGCATTCTTCCGAGGGGCCTTTCGGACCACTCGCCTGTGCTCCTCGCTCTTGGTCCCCCACCCCTCTCTGCCCGTCCGATGTGGCGTCTGAACGCCTGGTTCCTCCACGACAAGGCTTTCCGGAAGGCGGTCGGGGGCGAAATCGCCGACTACTACTCCCATAACGAGGGCTCTGTCACCTCCCCTGCCGTCTTGTGGGAGGCCGGCAAGGCGACTGTCCGGGGCGCCGCTAAGGGGCATCTGCAGCGCCAACGGCGGGCCCACTCCCAGAAGCTCGCGGAATGCGAAGCCCAAGCCGTGGAATTAGAGTGCGGTCTGGGGGAGTTGGACGATGCCGCCCGATCTCGTCGATTGGCCTTCCTGCGGGAAGAGATTCGCCTCCATTCCCTGGAGGCGGCGAAGATTCTATGGCGCTCCTCGGTGGCCCGGGTCTACGGGTGGGGAGACAAAAACGGCACTCTTCTCCACCGGCTGGCGACCTATCCCCGGGCGGGACGGATCATTCCGGCCATCGCGGACCCAGCGGGTGGTACTCACGCAGCCTCGGTGGCGATAGCCCAGGCGTTCGCTGACTATTACTCCCAGCTATACCGCCACAGGCCGTCCACGCTCTCCCTTGAGGAATTGCTGGGGACGACCGCGGTGACACTTACGCGGTTGCAGCCCGAGGTTTCCGAGACCCTTGATTCGCCGATCGAGCTGCAGGAGATCGAGGAGGCCATTGGCTGCTTGGCACCTGGGAAGACCCCGGGACCCGACGGGTTCCCCCAGGAGTACTACGCTCACTATCGTGAGATGCTGGCCCCGAGGCTTCGGGACCTTTTTGCAGCCGTGGTGGAAACGGGCTCGTTCCGGCCCGAGACGGACACGGCAACCATAGTTGCCCTCCCCAAGACTCAGCCTCCCTCGCGGTCCTGCTCCAACTATCGGCCGATATCCCTTATCAACACCAAACTCAAAATCTATGCTACGGTCCTGGCACAGCGGTTGCGCCCGTCGCTTGCCTCCTTGGTCCACCCGGATCAATGCGGCTTTATGCCGGAGCGGGGGACCAGACACTGCCTGCGGCGCCTGCATCTTGCGATGGCGCACCGTGGCCGCCTTTCTCCCTATCTGGCCCTCCTCCTGGTTGACTTTGAAAAGGCCTTCGACTCCGTGGGATGGGCGTACTTGGCCGACGTCCTGGAACGCATGGGTTTCGGCCCCCGGTTCCGTGCCATGGTAGCGGTCCTGTACGCGCACCCGCGGGCCCGGGTGTTGGTCAACGGGGCTCTCTCTCGCCCGTTTCCCATAGGTCGGGGGACGCGCCAGGGTTGTCCGCTCTCGCCCCTCCTTTTTGCGTTGGCCATGGAACCCCTGGCAATGCTGATTCGAGCGGATCCCGTTCTTCGCGGATGGGAATGGCCAGCTGTGGCCCCCGATAAGATTGCCCTATACGCGGACGATGTCCTCCTCTATCTTTCCGACCCAGCGACCTCGGGGCCCCGGGTCCGCCGGATCCTCCATCGGTTTGGCCAGGCGTCGGGTCTCCATCTGAACCCCAAAAAATCTGTTCTAGTCCCGCTACACCCGTCGCGGGAATGTTTCGACTGGCAATCAGATATTCCCCTCCGGAGACTCTCCTTTAAGTACCTGGGGATCTGGGTCACCCTCCTCCCGGAACTCTGCTGGGCACTCAATGTGGCTCCAGTAGTAAACAAAGCCAGATCAGATATGCTCCGGTGGCAGGCCCTCCCTTTGAATCCGCTAGGGAGAGTCGCCTTATATAAGATGATGATCCTCCCCAAGTTTCTTTACATGCTGCAGAACACTCCATGCCCCTTTCCGCGCCCGTGGTTCCGGGACCTGGATAAGACGGTGACCAAATTCCTTTGGGGCGGTGGTCGACCTCGGCTGGCCTTGGACCGCTGCAGGGTCCCCTCCTACGACGGCGGCCTAAGCATGACCAACCTCTACCTCTACTATCTGGCCACCCAACTACTGGTGGTCCACGATTGGTTCTCAGGGGGCTGGGGCGACCCGGCTTATCGACTCGAGGTGAACTGCCTCGGGTTCTCCTCCATCCAAAACATGCTCTATGGCACAACGATCCCCCTGTCGCTCCCCGGCGTCGTGCGGGCTCCCTTTCTCGCGTGGCGCGCGGCCTTGCGACACACCAGATGGTCGGGGACGTCCACGCAACTCACTCCGCTTTGGCACGGGACGTGGCTGCGGGAGGTGGTGGGACTAACGGGCTTTCGGCAGTGGGATCTTCTCGGTATCTCCTGTCTGGGCGATATATGGCGTGGAAGCTGCATGTGTTCCTTCCAGGAGCTTCGGACCCGCTTCTCGCTGCAGCCTTCTCAATTCTACCGCTACCTTCAATTGCGCCACGCGGTTCGGGCTCACGTCCCTCTAGATTCCAGACTGCCTTCCCATAGTCCGCCTGAGGCCCAGGTGATGTTGGGGTATCTTGGGAGGGGGGGCATATCCCGCATTTATAAATCCCTAATTAACAATACACCGGTGGATTGGAGCGGGCTAAAGCAGCGATGGGAGGCTTGGGTGGGACCCCTGGATGAGGCGGACTGGAGGGACGCCCTTATGGGCCCTCGATCGCTTACCACCTCCGCTAGGCTGCGGCTTATCCAACTTTATTACCTCCACACTGCCTATTTGACCCCGGACCGCCTGTATCGTGCGGGCCTCCGCGCGGACGCCTCTTGCACTCGCTGTGGGGAGGTTCCGGCAGATTTTTTCCACATGGTGTGGTCTTGCCCTCGTCTGGGGGACTACTGGGCAGCGATCGAGGCCGATCTAGCGGAGGTCCTGGGTTGGGAGGTCCCCCACGAGCCTAGAATGGCCCTGCTGGGCATCATGGACGGGATGGACGGGTCCCGTAATGAGAAGTACTTCCTCACCACTGCCCTTATGGTGGCTAAGAGAGACATAGCGGCAGTGTGGTCACAGTCAGACCCGCCCAGAGTGGCTACCTGGAGTAGAGGGGTGGATTGGTGTGCGGCTCAGGAGCGGTCGCTATACGCTGCACGGGGCTGGCCAAAAAAATTTCGCAAGATATGGGGGAAATGGTTGGGGGGCCTGTTTTGAAGGGTGGGTGCACAGGGGGGGGGACGGGGGATGGGAGGGGGCGGGAGGGTTTTTGCACTTGCCTGTTGATGCTTTCCTGATTGCAGATACTGATGCCTTGTTCACTGCACTGCTGTATATTATTCCTGATATTGTTCTTTATGCCGCAAAACACAATAAAAAGAAGTTTATCAAAAATATCGAACCAAACCAGATTCACTCGATGATGTCATCAGTGATGTCACCAGTGATGTCACTGACCATGTCATGAATGATGTAATATGTGACATCATCAGCAGTGGATTGTAGGCGCGCGACTTATAGTTAGTAGAACTACCTATAACAAAGGAATTTCAATGGTTTTGTACGAGTGAAATGTCCAGCTAACTATAACACCCCTGACGGGGAACAACCTTTACAACGCAACTTTTACAACGCACTACCATTACAACGCATTTTTTACAACGCATAATCCATTACAACGCATGACATTACAACGCATGACACTACAACGCATTTTTAAAAACTACCTTTACAACGCATTCCATTACAACGCATACTACCATTACAACGCATACCATTACAACGCATAATATTACACTATACTATCCAACACTTACCCTACTGATGCACCCCCTGGAGTTAGAATAGTAATTTTTACCCCTATACTATCCAACACTTACCCTACTGATGCACCCCCTGGAGTTAGAATAGTAATTTTTACCCCTATACTATCCAACACTTACCCTACTGATGCACCCCCTGGAGTTAGAATAGTAATTTTTACCCCTATACTATCCAACACTTACCCTACTGATGCACCCCCTGGAGTTAGAATAGTAATTTTTACCCCTATACTATCCAACACTTACCCTACTGATGCACCCCCTGGAGTTAGAATAGTAATTTTTACCCCTATACTATCCAACACTTACCCTACTGATGCACCCCCTGGAGTTAGAATAGTAATTTTTACCCCTATACTATCCAACACTTACCCTACTGATGCACCCCCTGGAGTTAGAATAGTAATTTTTACCCCTATACTATCCAACACTTACCCTACTGATGCACCCCCTGGAGTTAGAATAGTAATTTTTACCCCTATACTATCCAACACTTACCCTACTGATGCACCCCCTGGAGTTAGAATAGTAATTTTTACCCCTATACTATCCAACACTTACCCTACTGTTGCACCCCCTGGAGTTAGAATAGTCATTTTTACCCCTATACTATCCAACACTTACCCTACTCTTGCACCCCCTGGAGTTAGAATAGTAATTTTTACCCCTATACTATCCAACACTTACCCTACTGTTGCACCCCCTGGAGTTAGAATAGTAATTTTTACCCCTACACTATCCAACACTTACCCTACTGTTGCACCCCCTGGAGTTAGAATAGTAATTTTTACCCCTACACTATCCAACACTTACCCTACTGTTGCACCCCCTGGAGTTAGAATAGTAAATTTTACCCCTATACTATCCAACACTTACTCTACTGTTGCACCCCCTGGAGTTAGAATAGTAATTTTTACCCCTATACTATCTAATACTTACCTTAAATGTCATTTAATATTATGCGTTGTAATGGTATGCGTTGTAAAGGTAGTATGCGTTGTAATGGTAGTGCGTTGTAAAGGTATTTTTTAAAAATGCGTTGTAGTGTCATGCGTTGTAATGTTATGCGTTGTAATGGATTATGCGTTGTAAAAAATGCGTTGTAAGTGCATGCGTTGTAAAAGTGTGCGTTGTAACGTCATACATCCACCCCTGACACCTATGGTTTTTTCAGTGAATTTCAAAGGTTTTTTAAATGCTAATTCCTAACTATAACATGTCTGAAACCTATGGTTTTATCAGTGAATTTCAAAGGATTTTTAAATGCTAATTGCTAACTATAACATGTCTGAAACCTATGTTTTTTTCAGTGAATTTCAAAGATTTCTTAAACGACAAATTTTAAATGTAATAATAGTTTTATTTATTTTTTTATACTGATTTTCTACATTTTTTTAACTATTTATTTTTACATATTATATTTTTTAAATTACATTATATATTTTTAATATAAATGGGGGGGGAAAATGTAAATATTGAAACTAATTTTTTTTTGTTTTATATATTTTTTTAATATATTTATATTATTTTCTCTCTCTTTATTGTTTTTTTAAAAAAAAAATTGGGTAGTCGCGCTCCCAAAGCGTACCTTTCTCGATCACTGTGCGGAACCTAGCCGCCATTTTTTTTTGGATTGTTGTGTAGGATCCACGTAGGATGTGCGATGGGTGCGTATTTTCGTGCGCGATCACTATATGACCGGTGCGCGACTCCAGGCACATACGCGACACATACGTATTACATGACACGACGCTCGCGCCCTTGCGCGTGAAAAGCCCTCGGGGGTGGTGGTCCCTGGGGCTGCGGGGGTCCATGAACCCCCTGCATATATTCTAAAGCAGCTCCCCATACATAATTTCATAAAGCCCCGGGGGGTGGCGGTCCCCGGGGCTGGGGGGCCCCTATGGGTCCACCATTCACATAATAATATTACCCCCAGGACTTGGCCCTACCGGGGGCTAATTACCAACAAAACACGGGAGCCCGTGCTTCGTTTTTCTTTTTAATCGGCAGGATCCAAGCACCCTGCGCGAATCTTCCAAGTTTAAAAAAAAAAAAATTGTGGGAAGCCCAGGGGGTCCCAGCAGGCCTAGAGGGTCAGGGTGTTTCTACCCTGCCCCCTTTTTGTGTTTTGCGCACTTTTTTACAGGATTTCTGGCACAAAATGGCTGCCAACACTTCGTGGTTTGGAGTGTTGACAGCAAGTTGACAGCCAATTAACATGCAGCTCGTGATCGGGAGGGTGCGCGCAGGGTGCGCTCAGGGTGCGCGGATCCACCGCGCCAATAGATATATATGTGATTTTACTTTTGATTTTCTCAGGACCTACTGAACGGATTTACACCATTTAACGAAAAGGCATGACACTGAACCAAGGGCTACCTTTTTGGCAAATGTGGTGTAATTCCGTTCAGCAGTTCGGCTGTAGCTGCGACTAAAGGTTCCTATGGAAAATTGCATGGGGAAAACACATTTTGGGACTCCCCTTTTCTCTCGGCCCCCGCTAGACAAATCACCCCAAGACTTTCAGGATAGGAGCGGACCGGAGCTGGCCAAAAGTTTTGAAAATTTTACAAAGATTCGTCAACCGGCGCCAAAGTTATTGGGAATAGAATGTTGCGGATTTCCTATGGAAAATAGGTCCTAACTATAACTACCTACTGGCGACCACAGGTAGGTAATATATATATATATATATATATATATATATATATATATATATATATATATATATATATATATATATATATCCAAATATAGGTGTATTTCTTCAACGAAATAAACATCCAGCACTCCGAAGTAAAAACTGGGCACTCGGTCTTTATTTTGATGAACGAGGTGTAACATCAACGCGTTTCAGCAGACTCACGCTGCCTTGTTCACGAATATATATTATCTACTGGCAATCACCAGTAGACAGTTATAGTTAGGACCTAGTTTCCATTTTAAAAGCGTTTTTTGTCTTCCCGATAACTTTGGTGCCAGTTGACAAATCTTTACCAAATTTTCAGAACTTATGGCCCGCTCCGGTCAGCTCCTATCCTGAAAGTTTCGGAGTCATTTGCCAAGCAGGGGCCGAGAAAAAAGAGGGTTCCCAAAATGTGTTTTTTCCATGTTATTTTCCAGTGGAAACTTTAGACATGGCTACAGCTCGAACTGCTGAATGGAATTACACAAAATTTGGCAAAATGGTAGCCCTTGGTTCAGAAAGGGACCTTTTTGTAAAATGCTGTAAATCTGTTCAGTAGTACCCGAGAAATTAAAAAAAAAGTGGTCAAAAAATGCATTTCCCATACGAAATTGTAGACACGGCTACAGCTCGATTTGCTGAACGGAATTACACCAAATTTGGTAAAAAGGTAATGCTTGGTTCAGAAAGCGTCCTTTTTTTTTATTGTTGTAAATCCATTCAGTAGTTTATGAGATATTAAAGGAAAAAAATCTTTATATATCTGGGCGGGACCTAATTACACAAGCACAAGTTTGGATCTAATTGGCTGCCAACACTTCAATCCAGGATGTGTTGGCAGCCATCTTGGTGCACTGCTTTTTAGGTCTCGCCTAGCGATGCAGCGTATGTGCTGACACTACACAAACACCACTGCACTACCCTAAACACTAAAACAATACCTCAGCATGACCCCCTACATTACCCAAACACTACTGAACTACCCAAAACCCTAAACCACTACCCCAGCACGACCCGCTACACTACCCAAACATCACTGCACTACCCTAAACCCTAAAACACTACCCCCAGCATGACGATCCCCTACACTACCCAAACATCAATGCGCTACCCTAAACCCTACAACACTACCCCCAGCATGACCCCTACAGTAACCAAGCACCACTGCACTACCCTAAACCCTAACACACTACCCCCAGCATGACCCCCTACACTACCCAAATACAACTGCACTACCCTAAATCCTAAATCTACCCCCAGCATGACCCCCTACACTACACAAACACCTCCGCACTACCCCAAACCATAAAACACTACCACCAGCACGACCCCCTCCACTACCCAAACACCATTGCGCTACCCTAATCCCTAAAACACTACCCCCAGCAAGACTGCCTATATTACACAAACACCACTGCGCTACCCTAAGCCCTAAAACACTACCCCCAGCATGACCCCCTCCAATACCCAAACACCACTAAGGTACCCTAAACCCTAAAACACTATCCCTAGCACGGCTCCCTACATTACCCAAACACCACTGCGCTACCTTAAACCCTAAAACACTACCCCACCACGACACCCTACAAAACCCAAACACCACTGCACTACCCTAAACCCTAAAACACTACCCCCAGCATGACCCCCTACACTATATTTATTATCTACTGGCGGACTTCAGTATTATCTACTGGCGGTCGCCAGAAGATAGTTATAGTTAGGACCTAGTTTCCATAGGAGAAGCATTTTTTGTTTTCCGAATAACTTTTTTGGCGCCGGTTGACGAATCTTTGCAAAATTTTCAAAACTTATGTCCTGCTCGGGTCAGCTCCCATCCTGAAAGTTTTGGGGTGATTTGAGAAGCAGGGGCCGAGAAAAAAGAGGGGGTCCAAAAACGTATTTTTCCATGTTATTTTCCGTAGGAAACTTTAGACACGGCTACAACTCGAACTGCTGAACGGAATTACACCAAATTTGGCAAAAAGGTAGCGCTTGGTTCAGAAAGGGTCCTTTTTTTTAATGGTATAAATCCGTTCAGTAGTTTTTTAGATATAAAAAAAAAATTCTTTATATATCTGGGTGGGACCTAGCGACGCATCGCATGCGCTGGACACAACACAAACACCAATGCACTACCCTAAACACTAAATAATACCCCAGCATGAACCCCTACACTACCCAAGTAATACTGTACTACCCTAAACCCTAAAACACTACCCCAGCACAACCCCCTACACTACCCAAACATCACTGCACTACCCTACAACCTAAAACACTACCCCCAGCACGACGATCCCCTACACTACCCAAACACCACTGCACTACCCTAAACCCTAAAACACTACACACAGCATGACTCCCTTCACTACCCAAAGACCACTGCACTTCTCCAAACCCCAAAACAGTACCCCCAGCATGACCCCTACACTACCCAAACACCACTGCCCTACCCTAAACCCTAAAACACTACCCCCAGCACGACCCCCTGCGCTACACAAACACTACTTCACTAGGATAAACCCTAAAACACTGCCCCCAGCACGACCCTCTACACTACACAAACACCACTGCACAACCCTAAACCCTAAAACTCTACCCCAGCACGACCTCCCACACTATAAAAACACTACTGCACTAACCTAAACCCTAAATAACTACCCCCAACACGACCACCTACACTACCCAAACACCACTGCACTACAATAAACTCTAAAACACTACCACTAGCACAACGCCCTACACTACACAAACACCACTGCACTAACCTAAACCCTAAAACACTGCCCCCAGCTCGACCCCCTACATGACCCAAACACCACTGCACTACCCTAAACCCTAAAACACTACCCCAGCACAACCCACTACACTACCCAAACACCCCTGCATTACCCTAAACCCTAAATCTACCCCCAGCATGACCCCCTACAGTACCCAAACACCACTGCACTACCCAAAACCCTAAAACACGACCCACTACAATCCACAAACACCACTGCACTACCCTTAACCATCAAACACTAAAGCCAGGCATGACCCCCACACTATACAAGCACCACTGCACTACCCTAAACCCTAAAACACTACCCCTACACTACACAGACACCCCTGCACTACCCTGAACCCTAAAATAATATCCTCAGCATGAACCCCTACACTGCACATACACCACTGCACTACCCTCAACGCTAAAACACTACCCCCAGCACGAACCCCAAACACTATCCAAATACCACTGCACTACCCTAAACCCTAAATCTACCCTCAGCACGACCCCCTACACTACCCAAGCACCACTGCACTACCCTAAACCATCAATTTACCCCAGCACGACCCATTACACTAACCAAACACCACTGCACTGCACTGCCCTAAATCCTAAAACACTACCCCCAGAATGACCCCCTACACTACAAAAACAAAAACTGCACTGCCCTAAGCACTAAAACACTACCCCCAGCACGACCCCCTCTACTACCTAAACACCACTGCACTATCCTAAACCCTAAAACACTGCCCCCAGTATAACCCCCTACACTACACAAACACCACAGCACTACCCTAAACCCTAAAACACTACCCCCAGCACGGCCCACTACACTACCTAACCACCATTGCACTATCCTAAACCCTAAAACACTGCCCCTAGCACAACCCCATACTCTACACAAACACCACTGCACTACCCTAAATCCTAAAACTCTACCCCAGCACGACCCCCTACACTACAAAAACACCACTGCACTAACTTAAACCCTAAAACACTACCCCCAGCACTACACAAACACCACTGTACTACCCTAAACCCTATAACACTACCCTCAGCACGACCCCCTACACTACATAAACACCACTGCACTACCCTCAACCCTAAAACACTACCACAACACAAACCCCCAAACACTACCCAAATACCACTGCACTACCCTAAACCCTAAATCTACCCCCAGCATGACCCCCTACACTAGCCAAACACCACTGCACACCCTAAACCCAAAATGTACCCCAGCAAGTCCCCTTAAACTAACCAAGCACCACTTTATTACCCTAAACCCTTCAAATCTACCCCCAGCACGACCCCCTACACTACACAAACACCACTGGACTGCTCTAAACCCTAAAACACTACCCCCTGCAAGACCCCCTACACTACACAAACACCAATGCACTGCCTTAAACCCTAAAACACTACCCCAGCACGACCCCCTACACTACACAAACACCACTGCACTACCCTAAACCCTAAAACACTACCCTAGCAAGACCTCTTACACTACAAAAACACCACTGCACTATCCTAAAACCTAAATCTACCCCAGTATGACCCCTTACACTACCCAAACACCACTGCACTACCCTAAAGCCTAAAACACTGTCCCAGCACAGCCCGCTACACTACACAAACACCACTGCACTACCATAAAACCTAAAACACTACCCCAGCATGACCCCCTACACTACACAAACACCACAGCACTACACTAAACCATAAAACACTATTCCTAGCGCGCCCCCTACACTACACAAACACCACAGCACTACCCTAAACCCTAAAACACTACCCCCAGCACGACCCCCTACACTACCTAACCACCACTGCACTATCCTAAACCCTAAAACACTGCCACCAGCACAACCCCCTACTCTACACAAACACCACTGCACTACCCTAAATCCTAAAACTCTGACCCAGCACGACCCCACACTACAAAAACACCACTGCACTAACCTAAACCCTAAAATACTACCCCCAGCACTACACAGACACCACTGCACTACCCTAAACCCTATAACACTACCATCAGCACGACCCCTTACACTACATAAACACCACTGCACTACCCTCAACCCTAAAACACTACCCCAACACAAACCCCCAAACACTACCCAAATACCACTGCACTACCCTAAACCCAAAATCTACCCCCAGCATGACCCCCCACACTAGCCAAACACAACTGCACTACCCTAAACCCAAAATGTACCCCAGCAAGTCCCCTTAAAATAACCAAGCACCACTTTACTACCCTAAACCCTTCAAATCTACCCCCAGCACGACCCCCTACACTACACAAACACCACTGCACTGCCCTATACCCTAAAACACTACCCCCTGCAAGACCCCCTACACTACACAAACACCACTGCACTGCCCTAAACCTTAAAACACTACCCCAGCACGACCCCTTACACTACACAAACACCACTGTACTACCCTAAAACCTAAATCTACCCCAGTATGACCCCTTACACTACCCAAACACCACTGCACTACCCTAAAGCCTAAAACACTGTCCCAGCACAGCCCCCTACACTACACAAACACCACTGCACTACCCTAAACCCTAAAACACTACCCCCAGCATGACCCCCTACACTACACAAACACCACTGCACTACCCTAAACCCTAAAACACTACCCCTAGCACGCCCCCCTACACTACACGAAACACCACGGCACTACTCTAAACCTTAAAACACTACCCCAGCATGAGACTCTACACTACCCAAACACCACTGCACTACCCTGAACCCTAAAACATTACCCCAGCACGACCCCCTACACTACCCAAACACAACTGCACTACCCTAAACCTTAAAACACTACCCCCAGCACGACCTCCTACAATACCCAAACACCACTGCACTGCCGTAAACCCTAAAACACTATCCCAGCACGACCCCCTTCACTACCCAAACACCACTGTACTTCTATAAACCCTAAAACACTACCCCCAGCATGACCCCCTACACTACCCAAACACCACTGCGCTACCCTAAACCCTAAAACAGTACCCCCAGCACGACCCCTACACTACCCAAACACCACTGTCCTACCCTAAACCCTAAAACACTACCCTCAGCACGACCCTCTACACTACACAAACACCACTGTACTACCCTCAACCCTAAAACTCTACCCCCAGCACGACCCGCTACACTACAAAAATACCACTGCACCAACCTAAACCCTAAAACACTACACCCAGCACTACACAGACACCACTGCACTACCCTAAACCCTATAACACTAATCTCAACACGACTCCCTACACTGCATAAACACCACTGCACTACCCTCAACCCTCAAAACACTACCCCCACACAACCCCTACACTACACAGACACCACTGCACTACCCTAAACCCTATAACACTACCCTCAGCACGACTCCCTACACTACATAAACACCACTGCACTACCCTCAACCCGAAAACACTACCCCAACACAAACCCCAAAACACTACCCAAATACCACTGCACTACCCTAACCCTAAATCTACCGCCAGCATGACCCCCTACACTAGCCAAACACCACTGCACTACCCTAAACCCAAAATGTTCCCCAGCAAGTCCCCTTACACTAACCAAACACCACTTTACTAAACGCTTCAACTCTACCTCCAGCACGACCCCCTACACTACACAAACACCACTGCACTGACCTAAACCCTAAAACACTACCCCCTGCAAGACCCCCTACACTACACAAACACCAATGCACTGCCCTAAACCCTAAAACACTACCCCTAGCGCGCCCCCCTACACTATACAAACACCACAGCACTACTCTAAACCCTAAAACACTACCCCAGCATGACCCTCTACACTACCCAAACACCACTGCACTACCCTGAACCCTAAACACTATCCCAGCACGACCCCCTACACTACCCAAACACAACTGCACTACCCTAAACACTAAAACACTACCCCCAGCACAACCTCCTACAATACCCAAACACCACTGCACTACCGTAAACCCTAAAACACTATACCAGCACGACCCCCTTCACTACTCAAACACCACTGCACTTCTCTAAACCATAAAACACTACCCCCAGCATGACCCCCTACACTACCCAAACACCACTGCGCTACCCTAAAACAGTACCCCCAGCACGACCCCTACACTACCCAAACACCACTGTCCTACCCTAAACCCTAAAACACTACCCTCAGCACGACCCTCTACACTACACAAACACCACTGTACTACCCTCAACCCTAAAACTCTACCCCCAGCATGACCCGCTACACTACAAAAACACCACTGCACTAACCTAAACCCTAAAACACTACACCCAGCACTACACAGACACCACTGCACTACCCTAAACCCTATAACACTACCCTCAGCACGACCCTCTACACTACATAAACACCACTGCACTACCCTCAACCCTAAAACACTACCCCAACACAACCCCCTACACTACACAGACACCACTGCACTACCCTAAACCCTATAACACTACCCTCAGCACGACCCCCTACACTACATAAACACCACTGCACTACGCTCAACCCTAAAACACTACCCCAACACAAACCCCCAAACACTACCCAAATACCACTGCACTACCCTAAACCCTAAATCTACCACCAGCAAGACCCCCTCCACTAGCCAAACACCACTGCACTACCCTAAACCCAAAATGTACCCCAGCAAGTCCCCTTACACTAACCAAACACCACTTTACTACCCTAAACGCTTCAACTCTACCCCCAGCACGACCCCCTACACTACACAAACACCACTGCACTGCCCTAAACCCTACAACACTACCCCCTGCAAGACCCCCTACACTACACAAACACCAATGCACTGCCCTAAACCCTAAAACACTACCCCAGCATGACCCTCTACACTACCCAAACACCACTGCGCTACCCTAAACCCTAAAACAGTACCCCCAGCACGACCCCTACACTACCCAAACACCACTGTCCTACCCTAAACCCTAAAACACTACCCTCAGCATGACCCTCTACACTACACAAACACCACTGTACTACCCTCAACCCTAAAACTCTACCCCCAGCACGACCTGCTACACTTCAAAAACACCACTGCACTAACCTAAACCCTAAAACACTGCACCCAGCACTACACAGACACCACTTCACTACCCTAAACCCTATAACACTACCCTCAGCACGACCCCCTACACTACATAAACACCACTGCACTACCCTCAACCCTAAAACACTACCCCAACACAACCCCCTACACTACACAGACACTACTGCACTACTAAACCCTATAACACTACCCTCAGCACGACCCCCTACACTACATAAACACCACTGCACTACCCACAACCCTAAAACACTACCCCAACACAAACCCCCAAACACTACCCAAATACCACTGCACTACCCTAAACCCTAAATCTACCACCAGCATGACCCCCTACACTAGCCAAACACCACTGCACTACCCTAAACCCAAAATGCACCCCAGTAAGTCCCCTTACACTAACCAAACACCACTTTACTACCCTAAAAGCTTCAACTCTACCCCCAGCACGACCCTCTACACTACACAAACACCACTGCACTGCCCTAAACCCTAAAACACTAACCCAGCACGACCCCTTACACAACACAAACACCACTGCAATACCCTAAAACCTAAATCTACCCCCAGTATGACCCCTTACAGTACCCAAACACCACTGTACAACCCTAAACCCTAAAACTCTACCCCCAGCATGACCCCCTACACTACACAAACACCACCTCACTGCCCTAAACCCTAAAACACTACCCCTAGCATGCCCCCCTTCACTACACAGACACCACGGCACTATCCTAAACCCTAAAACACTACCCCAGCATGACCCTCTACACTACCCAAACACCACTGCACTACCCTGAACCCTAAAATAATATCCTCAGCATGAACCCCTACACTACATAAACACCACTGCACTACGCTCAACCCTAAAACACTACCCCAACACAAACCCCCAAACACTACCCAAATACCACTGCACTACCCTAAACCCTAAATCTACCACCAGCAAGACCCCCTCCACTAGCCAAACACCACTGCACTACCCTAAACCCAAAATGTACCCCAGCAAGTCCCCTTACACTAACCAAACACCACTTTACTACCCTAAACGCTTCAACTCTACCCCCAGCACGACCCCCTACACTACACAAACACCACTGCACTGCCCTAAACCCTACAACACTACCCCCTGCAAGACCCCCTACACTACACAAACACCAATGCACTGCCCTAAACCCTAAAACACTACCCCAGCATGACCCTCTACACTACCCAAACACCACTGCGCTACCCTAAACCCTAAAACAGTACCCCCAGCACGACCCCTACACTACCCAAACACCACTGTCCTACCCTAAACCCTAAAACACTACCCTCAGCATGACCCTCTACACTACACAAACACCACTGTACTACCCTCAACCCTAAAACTCTACCCCCAGCACGACCTGCTACACTTCAAAAACACCACTGCACTAACCTAAACCCTAAAACACTGCACCCAGCACTACACAGACACCACTGCACTACCCTAAACCCTATAACACTACCCTCAGCACGACCCCCTACACTACATAAACACCACTGCACTACCCTCAACCCTAAAACACTACCCCAACACAACCCCCTACACTACACAGACACTACTGCACTACCCTAAACTAGGGGTGGGCGGAATTTGCGTAATTGCGTTCCGCAAATCTCCGCGAAATGGTAAAAATCTCCGCGAACACGCAGAAATTCCGCGAACACGCGGAATTGCTTGTTCGCGATGCTTTTTTCCTGTTCACAATTGCTGTTTGCGTGCTCGGGGAGAAATATCTCGCGAACACGCATTTTGAGAACGCGAACAAGCAAAAATTTCGCGAAATCGCGGAAAGCAGACTTTTGAGCAATTTCGCGTTCCCCGCGGAACGCGAAATTACGCAAATTCCGCAAATTCCGCGAGCGGAACGGAATTTACCGCCCAGGCCTACCCTAAACCCTATAACACTACCCTCAGCACGACCCCCTACACTACATAAACACCACTGCACTACCCACAACCCTAAAACACTACCCCAACACAAACCCCCAAACACTACCCAAATACCACTGCACTACCCTAAACCCTAAATCTACCACCAGCATGACCCCCTACACTAGCCAAACACCACTGCACTACCCTAAACCCAAAATGCACCCCAGTAAGTCCCCTTACACTAACCAAACACCACTTTACTACCCTAAAAGCTTCAACTCTACCCCCAGCACGACCCTCTACACTACACAAACACCACTGCACTGCCCTAAACCCTAAAACACTAACCCAGCACGACCCCTTACACAACACAAACACCACTGCAATACCCTAAAACCTAAATCTACCCCCAGTATGACCCCTTACAGTACCCAAACACCACTGTACAACCCTAAACCCTAAAACTCTACCCCCAGCATGACCCCCTACACTACACAAACACCACCTCACTGCCCTAAACCCTAAAACACTACCCCTAGCATGCCCCCCTTCACTACACAGACACCACGGCACTATCCTAAACCCTAAAACACTACCCCAGCATGACCCTCTACACTACCCAAACACCACTGCACTACCCTGAACCCTAAAATAATATCCTCAGCATGAACCCCTACACTGCACATACACCACTGCACTACCCTCAACGCTAAAACACTACCCCCAGCACGAACCCCAAACACTATCCAAATACCACTGCACTACCCTAAACCCTAAATCTACCCTCAGCACGACCCCCTACACTACCCAAGCACCACTGCACTACCCTAAACCATCAATTTACCCCCAGCACGACCCATTACACTAACCAAACACCACTGCACTGCACTGCCCTAAATCCTAAAACACTACCCCCAGAATGACCCCCTACACTTTAAAAACAAAAACTGCAATGCCCTAAGCCCTAAAACACTACCCCAGCACGACCCCCTATACTACCTAAACACCACTGCACTATCCTAAACCCTAAAACACTGCCCCCAGTATAACCCCCTACACTACACAAACACCACAGCACTACCCTAAACCCTAAAACACTACCCCCAGCACGACCCCCTACACTACCTAACCACCACTGCACTATCCAAAACCCTAAAACACTGCCCCCAACACAACCCCCTACTCTACACAAACACCACTGCACTACCCTAAACCCTATAACACTACCCTCAGCACGACCCCCTACACTACATAAACACCACTGCACTACCCTCAACCCTAAAACACTACCACAACACAAACCCCCAAACACTACCCAAATACCACTGCACTACCCTAAACCCTAAATCTACCCCAGCATGACCCCTACACTAGCCAAACACCACTGCACACCCTAAACCCAAAATGTACCCCAGCAAGTCCCCTTAAACTAACCAAGCACCACTTTATTACCCTAAACCCTTCAAATCTACCCCCAGCACGACCCCCTACACTACACAAACACCACTGGACTGCTCTAAACCCTAAAACACTACCCCCTGCAAGACCCCTACACTACACAAACACCAATGCACTGCCTTAAACCCTAAAACACTACCCCGGCATGACCCCCTACACTACACAAACACCACTGCACTACCCTAAACCCTAAAACACTACCCTAGCAAGACCCCTTACACTACAAAAACACCACTGCACTATCCTAAAACCTAAATCTACCCCAGTATGACCCCTTACACTACCCAAACACCACTGCACTACCCTAAAGCCTAAAACACTGTCCCAGCACAGCCCCCTACACTACACAAACGCCACTGCACTACCCTAAAACCTAAAACACTACCCCCAGCATGACCCCCTACACTACACAAACACAACAGCACTACACTAAACCATAAAACACTATTCCTAGTGCGCCCCCTACACTACACAAACACCACAGCACTACCCTAAACCCTAAAACACTACCCCCAGCACGACCCCCTACACTACCTAACCACCACTGCACTATCCTAAACCCTAAAACACTGCCACCAGCACAACCCCCTACTCTACACAAACACCACTGCACTACCCTAAATCCTAAAACTCTGACCCAGCACGACCCCACACTACAAAAACACCACTGCACTAACCTAAACCCTAAAATACTACCCCCAGCACTACACAGACACCACTGCACTACCCTAAACCCTATAACATTACCATCGGCACGACCCCTTACACTACATAAACACCACTGCACTACCCTCAACCCTAAAACACTACCCCAACACAAACCCCCAAACACTACCCAAATACCACTGCACTACCCTAAACCCAAAATCTACCCCCAGCATGACCCCCCACACTAGCCAAACACAACTGCACTACCCTAAACCCAAAATGTACCCCAGCAAGTCCCCTTAAAATAACCAAGCACCACTTTACTACCCTAAACCCTTCAAATCTACCCCCAGCACGACCCCTTACACTACACAAACACCACTGCACTGCCCTATACCCTAAAACACTACCCCCTGCAAGACCCCCTACACTACACAAACACCACTGCACTGCCCTAAACCTTAAAACACTACCCCAGCACGACCCCTTACACTACACAAACACCACTGTACTACCCTAAAACCTAAATCTACCCCAGTATGACCCCTTACACTACCCAAACACCACTGCACTACCCTAAAGCCTAAAACACTGTCCCAGCACAGCCCCCTACACTACACAAACACCACTGCACTACCCTAAACCCTAAAACACTACCCCCAGCATGACCCCCTACACAACACAAACACCACTGCACTACCCTAAACCCTAAAACACTACCCTTAGCACGCCCCCCTACACTACACAAACACCACGGCACTACTCTAAACCTTAAAACACTACCCCAGCATGAGACTCTACACTACCCAAACACCACTGCACTACCCTGAACCCTAAAACATTACCCCAGCACGACCCCCTACACTACCCAAACACAACTGCACTACCCTAAACCCTAAAACACTACCCCCAGCACGACCTCCTACAATACCCAAACACCACTGCACTGCCGTAAACCCTAAAACACTATCCCAGCACGACCCCCTTCACTACCCAAACACCACTGTACTTCTATAAACCCTAAAACACTACCCCCAGCATGACCCCCTACACTACCCAAACACCACTGCGCTACCCTAAACCCTAAAACAGTACCCCCAGCACGACCCCTACACTACCCAAACACCACTGTCCTACCCTAAACCCTAAAACACTACCCTCAGCACGACCCTCTACACTACACAAACACCACTGTACTACCCTCAACCCTAAAACTCTACCCCCAGCACGACCCGCTACACTACAAAAATACCACTGCACCAACCTAAACCCTAAAACACTACACCCAGCACTACACAGACACCACTGCACTACCCTAAACCCTATAACACTAATCTCAACACGACTCCCTACACTGCATAAACACCACTGCACTACCCTCAACCCTCAAAACACTACCCCCACACAACCCCTACACTACACAGACACCACTGCACTACCCTAAACCCTATAACACTACCCTCAGCACGACTCCCTACACTACATAAACACCACTGCACTACCCTCAACCCGAAAACACTACCCCAACACAAACCCCAAAACACTACCCAAATACCACTGCACTACCCTAACCCTAAATCTACCGCCAGCATGACCCCCTACACTAGCCAAACACCACTGCACTACCCTAAACCCAAAATGTTCCCCAGCAAGTCCCCTTACACTAACCAAACACCACTTTACTAAACGCTTCAACTCTACCTCCAGCACGACCCCCTACACTACACAAACACCACTGCACTGACCTAAACCCTAAAACACTACCCCCTGCAAGACCCCCTACACTACACAAACACCAATGCACTGCCCTAAACCCTAAAACACTACCCCTAGCGCGCCCCCCTACACTACACAAACACCACAGCACTACTCTAAACCCTAAAACACTACCCCAGCATGACCCTCTACACTACCCAAACACAACTGCACTACCCTAAACACTAAAACACTACCCCCAGCACAACCTCCTACAATACCCAAACACCACTGCACTACCGTAAACCCTAAAACACTATCCCAGCACGACCCCTTCACTACTCAAACACCACTGCACTTCTCTAAACCATAAAACACTACCCCCAGCATGACCCCCTACACTACCCAAACACCACTGCGCTACCCTAAACCCTAAAACAGTACCCCCAGCACGACCCCTACACTACCCAAACACCACTGTCCTACCCTAAACCCTAAAACACTACCCTCAGCACGACCCTCTACAATACACAAACACCACTGTACTACCCTCAACCCTAAAACTCTACCCCCAGCATGACCCGCTACACTACAAAAACACCACTGCACTAACCTAAACCCTAAAACACTACACCCAGCACTACACAGACACCACTGCACTACCCTAAACCCTATAACACTACCCTCAGCACGACCCTCTACACTACATAAACACCACTGCACTACCCTCAACCCTAAAACACTACCCCAACACAACCCCCTACACTACACAGACACCACTGCACTGCCCTAAACCCTATAACACTACCCTCAGCACGACCCCCTACACTACATAAACACCACTGCACTACGCTCAACCCTAAAACACTACCCCAACACAAACCCCCAAACACTACCCAAATACCACTGCACTACCCTAAACCCTAAATCTACCACCAGCATGACCCCCTCCACTAGCCAAACACCACTGCACTACCCTAAACCCAAAATGTACCCCAGCAAGTCCCCTTACACTAACCAAACACCACTTTACTACCCTAAACGCTTCAACTCTACCCCCAGCACGACCCCCTACACTACACAAACACCACTGCACTGCCCTAAACCCTAAAACACTACCCCCTGCAAGACCCCCTACACTACACAAACACCAATGCACTGCCATAAACCCTAAAACACTACCCCAGCATGACCCTCTACACTACCCAAACACCACTGCGCTACCCTAAACCCTAAAACAGTACCCCCAGCACGACCCCTACACTACCCAAACACCACTGTCCTACCCTAAACCCTAAAACACTACCCTCAGCATGACCCTCTACACTACACAAACACCACTGTACTACCCTCAACCCTAAAACTCTACCCCCAGCACGACCTGCTACACTTCAAAAACACCACTGCACTAACCTAAACCCTAAAACACTGCACCCAGCACTACACAGACACCACTGCACTACCCTAAACCCTATAACACTACCCTCAGCACGACCCCCTACACTACATAAACACCACTGCACTACCTTCAACCCTAACACACTACCCCAACACAACCCCCTACACTACACAGACACTACTGCACTACCCTAAACCCTATAACACTACCCTCAGCACGACCCCCTACACTACATAAACACCACTGCACTACCCACAACCCTAAAACACTACCCCAACACAAACCCCGAAACACTACCCAAATACCACTGCACTACCCTAAACCCTTAATCTACCACCAGCATGACCCCTACACTAGCGAAACACCACTGCACTACCCTAAACCCAAAATGTACCCCAGTAAGTCCCCTTACACTAACCAAACACCACTTTACTACCCTAAAAGCTTCAACTCTACCCCCAACACGACCCCCTACACTACACAAACACCACTGCACTGCCCTAAACCCTAAAACACTAACCCAGCACGACCCCTTACACAACACAAACACCACTGCAATACCCTAAAACCTAAATCTACCCCCAGTATGACCCCTTACAGTACCCAAACACCACTGCACTACCCTAAAGCCTAAAACACTGTCCCAGCACAGCCCCCTACACTACACAAACACCACTGTACAACCCTAAACCCTAAAACTCTACCCCCAGCATGACCCCCTACACTACACAAACACCACCTCACTGCCCTAAACCCTAAAACACTACCCCTAGCGTGCCCCCCTTCACTACACAGACACCACGGCACTATCCTAAACCCTAAAACACTACCCCAGCATGACCCTCTACACAACCCAAACACCACTGCACTACCCTGAACCCTAAAAAATTATCCTCAGCATGAACCCCTACACTGCACATACACCACTGCACTACCCTCAACGCTAAAACACTACCCCCAGCACGAACCCCAAACACTATCCAAATACCACTGCACTACCCTAAACCCTAAATCTACCCTCAGCACGACCCCCTACACTACCCAAGCACCACTGCACTACCCTAAACCATCAATTTACCCCCAGCATGACCCATTACACTAACCAAACACCACTGCACTGCACTGCCCTAAATCCTAAAACACTACCCCCAGAATGACCCCCTACACTACAAAAACAAAAACTGCACTGCCCTAAGCCCTAAAACACTACCCCCAGCACGACCCCCTATACTACCTAAACACCACTGCACTATCCTAAACCCTAAAACACTGCCCCCTACACAACCCCCTACTCTACACAAACACCACTGCACTACCCTAAATCCTAAAACTCTACCCCAGCACGACCCCCTACACTACAAAAACACCACTGCACTAACCTAAACCCTAAAATACTACCCCCGGCACTACACAGACACCACTGCACTACCCTAAACCCTATAACACTACCCTCAGCACGACCCCATAAACTACATAAACACCACTGCACTACCCTCAACCCTAAAACACTACCACAACACAAACCCCCAAACACTACCCAAATACCACTGCACTACCCTAAACCCTAAATCTACCCCCAGCATGACCCCCTACACTAGCCAAACACCACTGCACACCCTAAACCCAAAATGTACCCCAGCAAGTCCCCTTAAACTAACCAAGCACCACTTTATTACCCTAAACCCTTCAAATCTACCCCCAGCACGACCCCCTACACTACACAAACACCACTGGACTGATCTAAACCCTAAAACACTACCCCCTGCAAGACCCCCTACACTACACAAACACCAATGCACTGCCTTAAACCCTAAAACACTACCCCGGCATGACCCCCTACACTACACAAACACCACTGCACTACCCTAAACCCTAAAACACTACCCTAGCAAGACCCCTTACACTACAAAAACACCACTGCACTATCCTAAAACCTAAATCTACCCCAGTATGACCCCTTACACTACCCAAACACCACTGCACTACCCTAAAGCCTAAAACACTGTCCCAGCACAGCCCCCTACACTACACAAACACCACTGTACTACCCTAAAACCTAAAACACTACCCCCAGCATGACCCCCTACACTACACAAACACAACAGCACTACACTAAACCATAAAACACTATTCCTAGTGCGCCCCCTACACTACACAAACACCACAGCACTACCCTAAACCCTAAAACACTACCCCCAGCACGACCTCCTACACTACCTAACCACCACTGCACTATCCTAAACCCTAAAACACTGCCCCCAGCACAACCCTCTACTCTACACAAACACCACTGCACTACCCTAAATCCTAAAACTCTGCCCCAGCACGACCCCCTACACTACAAAAACACCACTGCACTAACCTAAACCCTAAAATACTACCCCCGGCACTACACAGACACCACTGCACTACCCTAAACCCTATAACACTACCCTCAGCACGACCCCTTACACTACATAAACACCACTGCACTACCCTCAACCCTAAAACACTACCCCAACACAAACCCCCAAACACTACCCAAATACCACTGCACTAAACCCAAAATCTACCCCCAGCATGACCCCCCACACTAGCCAAACACAACTGCACTACCCTAAACCCAAAATGTACCCCAGCAAGTGCCCTTAAAATAACCAAGCACCACTTTACTACCTTAAACCCTTCAACTCTACCCCCAGCACGACCCCCTACACTACACAAACACCACTGCACTGCCCTAAACCCTAAAACACTACCCCCTGCAAGACCCCCTACACTACACAAACACCAATGCACTGCCCTAAACCCTAAAACACTACCCCAGCATGACCCTCTACACTACCAAAACACCACTGCACTACCCTGAACCCTAAAACACTACCCCAGCACGACCCCCTACACTACCAAAACACAACTGCACTACCCTAAACACTAAAACACTACCCCCAGCACAACCTCCTACAATACCCAAACACCACTGCACTACCGTAAACCCTAAAACACTATGCCAGCATGACCCCCTTCACTACTCAAACACCACTGCACTTCTCTAAACCATAAAACACTACCCCCAGCATGACCCCCTACACTACCCAAACACCACTGCGCTACCCTAAACCCTAAAACAGTACCCCCAGCATGACCCCTACACTACCCAAACACCACTGTCCTACCCTAAACCCTAAAACACTACCCTCAGCACGACCCTCTACACTACACAAACACCACTGTACTACCCTCAACCCTAAAACTCTACCCCCAGCACGACCCGCTACACTACAAAAACACCACTGCACTAACCTAAACCCTAAAACACTACACCCAGCACTACACAGACACCACTGCACTACCCTAAACCCTATAACACTACCCTCAGCACGACCCTCTACACTACATAAACACCACTGCACTACCCTCAACCCTAAAACACTACCCCAACACAACCCCCTACACTACACAGACACCACTGCACTACCCTAAACCCTATAACACTACCCTCAGCACGACACCCTACACTACATAAACACCACTGCACTAACCTAAACCCTAAAATACTACCCCCGGCACTGCACAGACACCACTGCACTACCCTAAACCCTATAACACTACCCTCAGCACGACCCCTTACACTACATAAACACCACTGCACTACCCTCAACCCTAAAACACTACCCCAACACAAACACCCAAACACTACCCAAATACCACTGCACTACACTAAACCCAAAATCTACCCCCAGCATGACCCCCCACACTAGCCAAACACAACTGCACTACCCTAAACCCAAAATGTACCCCAGCAAGTCCCCTTAAAATAACCAAGCACCACTTTACTACCTTAAACCCTTCAACTCTACCCCCAGCACGACCCCCTACACTACACAAACACCACTGCACTGCCCTAAACCCTAAAACACTACCCCCTGCAAGACCCCCTACACTACACAAACACCAATGCACTGCCCTAAACCCTAAAACACTACCCCAGCATGACCCTCTACACTACCCAAACACCACTGCACTACCCTGAACCCTAAAACACTACCCCAGCACGACCCCCTACACTACCAAAACACAACTGCACTACCCTAAACACTAAAACACTACCCCCAGCACAACCTCCTACAATACCCAAACACCACTGCACTACCGTAAACCCTAAAACACTATGCCAGCATGACCCCCTTCACTACTCAAACACCACTGCACTTCTCTAAACCATAAAACACTACCCCCAGCATGACCCCCTACACTACCCAAACACCACTGCGCTACCCTAAACCCTAAAACAGTACCCCCAGCATGACCCCTACACTACCCAAACACCACTGTCCTACCCTAAACCCTAAAACACTACCCTCAGCACGACTCTCTACACTACACAAACACCACGGTACTACCCTCAACCCTAAAACTCTACCCCCAGCACGACCCGCTACACTACAAAAACACCACTGCACTAACCTAAACCCTAAAACACTACACCCAGCACTACACAGACACC
Organism: Triturus cristatus; assembly: GCF_964204655.1. Classification (NCBI taxonomy): domain Eukaryota; kingdom Metazoa; phylum Chordata; class Amphibia; order Caudata; family Salamandridae; genus Triturus; species Triturus cristatus. The sequence goes on from NC_140583.1 coordinate 699,102,992, forward strand.
ACTGCACTACCCTAAACCCTATAACACTACCCTCAGAACGACCCTCTACACTACATAAACACCACTGCACTACCCTCAACCCTAAAACACTACCCCAACACAACCCCCTACACTACACAGACACCACTGCACTACCCTAAACCCTATAACACTACCCTCAGCATGACCCCCTACACTACATAAACACCACTGCACTACCCTCAACCCTAAAACACTACCCCAACACGACCCCCTACACTACCCAAACACCACTGCGCTTCCCTAAACCCTAAAACAGTACCCCCAGCACGACCCCTACACTACCCAAACACCACTGTCCTACCCTAAACCCTAAAACACTACCCTCAGCATGACCCTCTACACTACACAAACACCACTGTACTACCCTCAACCCTAAAACTCTACCCCCAGCACGACCTGCTACACTTCAAAAACACCACTGCACTAACCTAAACCCTAAAACACTGCACCCAGCACTACACAGACACCACTGCACTACCCTAAACCCTATAACACTACCCTCAGCACGACCCCCTACACTACATAAACACCACTGCACTACCCTCAACCCTAAAACACTACCCCAACACAACCCCCTACACTACACAGACACTACTGCACTACCCTAAATCCTATAACACTACCCTCAGCACGACCCCCTACACTACATAAACACCACTGCACTACCCACAACCCTAAAACACTACCCCAACACAAACCCCCAAACACTACCCAAATACCACTGCACTACCCTAAACCCTAAATTTACCACCAGCATGATCCCCTACACTAGCCAAACACCACTGCACTACCCTAAACCCAAAATGTACCCCAGCAAGTCCCCTTACACTAACCAAACACCACTTTACTACCCTAAAAGCTTCAACTCTACCCCCAGCACGACCCCCTACACTACACACACACCACTGCACTGCCCTAAAACCTAAATCTACCCCCAGTATGACCCCTTACAGTACCCAAACACCACTGCACAACCCTAAAGCCTAAAACACTGTCCCAGCACTGCCCCCTACACTACACAAACACCACTGCACAACCCTAAACCCTAAAACTCTACCCCCAGCATGACCCTCTACACTACATAAACACCACTGCACTACCCTCAACCCTAAAACACTACCCCAACACAACCCCCTACACTACACAGACACCACTGCACTACCCTAAACCCTATAACACTACCCTCAGCATGACCCCCTACACTACATAAACACCACTGCACTACCCTCAACCCTAAAACACTACCCCAACACGACCCCCTACACTACCCAAACACCACTGCGCTTCCCTAAACCCTAAAACAGTACCCCCAGCACGACCCCTACACTACCCAAACACCACTGTCCTACCCTAAACCCTAAAACACTACCCTCAGCATGACCCTCTACACTACACAAACACCACTGTACTACCCTCAACCCTAAAACTCTACCCCCAGCACGACCTGCTACACTTCAAAAACACCACTGCACTAACCTAAACCCTAAAACACTGCACCCAGCACTACACAGACACCACTGCACTACCCTAAACCCTATAACACTACCCTCAGCACGACCCCCTACACTACATAAACACCACTGCACTACCCTCAACCCTAAAACACTACCCCAACACAACCCCCTACACTACACAGACACTACTGCACTACCCTAAATCCTATAACACTACCCTCAGCACGACCCCCTACACTACATAAACACCACTGCACTACCCACAACCCTAAAACACTACCCCAACACAAACCCCCAAACACTACCCAAATACCACTGCACTACCCTAAACCCTAAATTTACCACCAGCATGATCCCCTACACTAGCCAAACACCACTGCACTACCCTAAACCCAAAATGTACCCCAGCAAGTCCCCTTACACTAACCAAACACCACTTTACTACCCTAAAAGCTTCAACTCTACCCCCAGCACGACCCCTTACACTACACACACACCACTGCACTGCCCTAAAACCTAAATCTACCCCCAGTATGACCCCTTACAGTACCCAAACACCACTGCACAACCCTAAAGCCTAAAACACTGTCCCAGCACTGCCCCCTACACTACACAAACACCACTGCACAACCCTAAACCCTAAAACTCTACCCCCAGCATGACCCCCTACACTACACAAACACCACTGCACTGCCCTAAACCCTAAAACACTACCCCTAGCGTGCCCCCATTCACTACACAGACACCACGGCACTACCCTAAACCCTAAAACACTACCCCAGCATGACCCTCTACACTACCCAAACACCACTGCACTACCCTGAACCCTAAAACACTATCCCAGCACAACCCCCTACACTACCCAAACACAACTGCACTACCCTCAACCCTGAAACACTACCCCCAGCACAACCTCCTACAATACCCAAACACCAATGCACTACCCTAAACCCCAAAACACTACCCCCAGCACGACCGCTATACTACCCAAACACCACTGCACTACCCTAAACCCTAAAACAAGACGCCCTACACTACACAAACACCACTGCACTACCCTAAACCCTAGAACACTACCCCCAGCATGACCCCATCACTACCCAAACACCAGTGCACTACCGTAAACCCTAAAACACTATCCCAGCACGACCCCCTTCACTACCCAAACACCACTGCACTTGTCTAAACCCTAAAACACTACCCACAGCATGACCCCTTACACTACACAAACACCACTGTACTACCCTCAACCCTAAAACTCTACCCCAGCACGACCCCCTACACTACAAAAACACCACTGCACTAACCTAAACCATAAAACACTACCCCCAGCACTACACAGACCCAACTGCACTACCCTAAACACTGTAACACTACCCTCAGCACGACCCCCTACACTACATAAACACCACTGCACTACCCTCAACCCTAAAACACTACCCCAACACAACCCCCTACACTACACAGACACCACTGCACTACCCTAAACCCTATGACACTACCCTCAGCACGACCCCCCTACACTACATAAACACCACTGCACTACCCTCAACCCTAAAACACTACCCCAACACAAACCCCCAAACACTACCCAAATACCACTGCACTGCCCGAAACCCTAAATCTGCCACCAGCATGACCCCCTACACCAGCCAAACACCACTGCACACCCTAAACCCAAAATGTACCCCAGCAAGTCCCCTTAAACTAACCAAGCACCACTTTATTACCCTACACCCTTCAAATCTACCCCCAGCACGACCCCCTACACTACACAAACACCACTGGCCTGCTCTAAACCCTAAAACACTACCCCCTGCAAGACCCCCTACACTACACAAACACCAATGCACTGCCTTAAACCCTAAAACACTACCCCAGCACGACCCCCTACACTACACAAACACCACTGCACTACCCTAAACCCTACAACACTACCCTAGCAAGACCCCTTACACTACAAAAACACCACTGCACTATCCTAAAACCTAAATCTACCCCAGTATGACCCCTTACACTACCCAAACACCACTGCACTACCCTAAAGCCTAAAACACTGTCCCAGCACAGCCCCCTACACTACACAAACACCACTGCACTACCCTAAAACCTAAAACACTACCCCCAGCATGACCCCCTACACTACACAAACACCACAGCACTACACTAAACCATAAAACACTATTCCTAGCGTGCCCCCTACACTACACAAACACCACAGCACTACCCTAAACCCTAAGACACTACCCCCAGCACGACCCCCTACACTACCTAACCACCACTGCACTATCCTAAACCCTAAAACACTGCCACCAGCACAACCCCCTACTCTACACAAACACCACTGCACTACCCTAAATCCTAAAACTCTGACCCAGCACGACCCCACACTACAAAAACACCACTGCACTAACCTAAACCCTAAAATACTACCCCCAGCACTACACAGACACCACTGCACTACCCTAAACCCTATAACATTACCATCAGCACGACCCCTTACACTACACAAACACCACTGCACTACCCTCAACCCTAAAACACTACCCCAACACAAACCCCCAAACACTACCCAAATACCACTGCACTACCCTAAACCCTAAATCTACCCCCAGCATGACCCCCTACACTAGCCAAACACCACTGCACACCCTAAACCCAAAATGTACCCCAGCAAGTCCCCTTAAACTAACCAAGCACCACTTTATTACCCTAAACCCTTCAAATCTACCCCCAGCACGACCCCCTACACTACACAAACACCACTGGACTGATCTAAACCCTAAAACACTACCCCCTGCAAGACCCCCTACACTACACAAACACCAATGCACTGCCTTAAACCCTAAAACACTACCCCGGCATGACCCCCTACACTACACAAACACCACTGCACTACCCTAAACCCTAAAACACTACCCTAGCAAGACCCCTTACACTACAAAAACACCACTGCACTATCCTAAAACCTAAATCTACCCCAGTATGACCCCTTACACTACCCAAACACCACTGCACTACCCTAAAGCCTAAAACACTGTCCCAGCACAGCCCCCTACACTACACAAACACCACTGCACTACCCTAAAACCTAAAACACTACCCCCAGCATGACCCCCTACACTACACAAACACAACAGCACTACACTAAACCATAAAACACTATTCCTAGTGCGCCCCCTACACTACACAAACACCACAGCACTACCCTAAACCCTAAAACACTACCCCCAGCACGACCTCCTACACTACCTAACCACCACTGCACTATCCTAAACCCTAAAACACTGCCCCCAGCACAACCCTCTACTCTACACAAACACCACTGCACTACCCTAAATCCTAAAACTCTGCCCCAGCACGACCCCCTACACTACAAAAACACCACTGCACTAACCTAAACCCTAAAATACTACCCCCGGCACTACACAGACACCACTGCACTACCCTAAACCCTATAACACTACCCTCAGCACGACCCCTTACACTACATAAACACCACTGCACTACCCTCAACCCTAAAACACTACCCCAACACAAACCCCCAAACACTTCCCAAATACCACTGCACTAAACCCAAAATCTACCCCCAGCATGACCCCCCACACTAGCCAAACACAACTGCACTACCCTAAACCCAAAATGTACCCCAGCAAGTGCCCTTAAAATAACCAAGCACCACTTTACTACCTTAAACCCTTCAACTCTACCCCCAGCACGACCCCCTACACTACACAAACACCACTGCACTGCCCTAAACCCTAAAACACTACCCCCTGCAAGACCCCCTACACTACACAAACACCAATGCACTGCCCTAAAGCCTAAAACACTACCCCAGCATGACCCTCTACACTACCAAAACACCACTGCACTACCCTGAACCCTAAAACACTACCCCAGCACGACCCCCTACACTACCAAAACACAACTGCACTACCCTAAACACTAAAACACTACCCCCAGCACAACCTCCTACAATACCCAAACACCACTGCACTACCGTAAACCCTAAAACACTATGCCAGCATGACCCCCTTCACTACTCAAACACCACTGCACTTCTCTAAACCATAAAACACTACCCCCAGCATGACCCCCTACACTACCCAAACACCACTGCGCTACCCTAAAACCTAAAACAGTACCCCCAGCATGACCCCTACACTACCCAAACACCACTGTCCTACCCTAAACCCTAAAACACTACCCTCAGCACGACCCTCTACACTACACAAACACCACTGTACTACCCTCAACCCTAAAACTCTACCCCCAGCACGACCCGCTACACTACAAAAACACCACTGCACTAACCTAAACCCTAAAACACTACACCCAGCACTACACAGACACCACTGCACTACCCTAAACCCTATAACACTACCCTCAGCACGACCCTCTACACTACATAAACACCACTGCACTACCCTCAACCCTAAAACACTACCCCAACACAACCCCCTACACTACACAGACACCACTGCACTACCCTAAACCCTATAACACTACCCTCAGCACGACACCCTACACTACATAAACACCACTGCACTAACCTAAACCCTAAAATACTACCCCCGGCACTACACAGACACCACTGCACTACCCTAAACCCTATAACACTACCCTGAGCACGACCCCTTACACTACATAAACACCACTGCACTACCCTCAACCCTAAAACACTACCCCAACACAAACCCCCAAACACTACCCAAATACCACTGCACTACACTAAACCCAAAATCTACCCCCAGCATGACCCCCCCACACTAGCCAAACACAACTGCACTACCCTAAACCCAAAATGTACCCCAGCAAGTCCCCTTAAAATAACCAAGCACCACTTTACTACCTTAAACCCTTCAACTCTACCCCCAGCACGACCCCCTACACTACACAAACACCACTGCACTGCCCTAAACCCTAAAACACTACCCCCTGCAAGACCCCCTACACTACACAAACACCAATGCACTGCCCTAAACCCTAAAACACTACCCCAGCATGACCCTCTACACTACCCAAACACCACTGCACTACCCTGAACCCTAAAACACTACCCCAGCACGACCCCCTACACTACCAAAACACAACTGCACTAATCTAAACACTAAAACACTACCCCCAGCACAACCTCCTACAATACCCAAACACCACTGCACTACCGTAAACCCTAAAACACTATGCCAGCATGACCCCCTTCACTACTCAAACACCACTGCACTTCTCTAAATCATAAAACACTACCCCCAGCATGACCCCCTACACTACCCAAACACCACTGCGCTACCCTAAACCCTAAAACAGTACCCCAGCATGACCCCTACACTACCCAAACACCACTGTCCTACCCTAAACCCTAAAACACTACCCTCAGCACGACTCTCTACACTACACAAACACCACGGTACTACCCTCAACCCTAAAACTCTACCCCCAGCACGACCCGCTACACTACAAAAACACCACTGCACAGACCTAAACCCTAAAACACTACACCCAGCACTACACAGACACCACTGCACTACCCTAAACCCTATAACACTACCCTCAGAACGACCCTCTACACTACATAAACACCACTGCACTACCCTCAACCCTAAAACACTACCCCAACACAACCCCCTACACTACACAGACACCACTGCACTACCCTAAACCCTATAACACTACCCTCAGCATGACCCCCTACACTACATAAACACCACTGCACTACCCTCAACCCTAAAACACTACCCCAACACGACCCCCTACACTACCCAAACACCACTGCGCTACCCTAAACCCTAAAACAGTACCCCCAGCACGACCCCTACACTACCCAAACACCACTGTCCTACCCTAAACCCTAAAACACTACCCTCAGCATGACCCTCTACACTACACAAACACCACTGTACTACCCTCAACCCTAAAACTCTACCCCCAGCACGACCTGCTACACTTCAAAAACACCACTGCACTAACCTAAACCCTAAAACACTGCACCCAGCACTACACAGACACCACTGCACTACCCTAAACCCTATAACACTACCCTCAGCACGACCCCCTACACTACATAAACACCACTGCACTACCCTCAACCCTAAAACACTACCCCAACACAACCCCCTACACTACACAGACACTACTGCACTACCCTAAATCCTATAACACTACCCTCAGCACGACCCCCTACACTACATAAACACCACTGCACTACCCACAACCCTAAAACACTACCCCAACACAAACCCCCAAACACTACCCAAATACCACTGCACTACCCTAAACCCTAAATTTACCACCAGCATGATCCCCTACACTAGCCAAACACCACTGCACTACCCTAAACCCAAAATGTACCCCAGCAAGTCCCCTTACACTAACCAAACACCACTTTACTACCCTAAAAGCTTCAACTCTACCCCCAGCACGACCCCCTACACTACACAAACACCACTGCACTGCCCTAAAACCTAAATCTACCCCCAGTATGACCCCTTACAGTACCCAAACACCACTGCACAACCCTAAAGCCTAAAACACTGTCCCAGCACTGCCCCCTACACTACACAAACACCACTGCACAACCCTAAACCCTAAAACTCTACCCCCAGCATGACCCCCTACACTACACAAACACCACTGCACTGCCCTAAACCCTAAAACACTACCCCTAGCGTGCCCCCCTTCACTACACAGACACCACGGCACTACCCTAAACCCTAAAACACTACCCCAGCATGACCCTCTACACTACCCAAACACCACTGCACTACCCTGAACCCTAAAACACTATCCCAGCACAACCCCCTACACTACCCAAACACAACTGCACTACCCTCAACCCTGAAACACTACCCCCAGCACAACCTCCTACAATACCCAAACACCAATGCACTACCCTAAACCCCAGAACACTACCCCCAGCACGACCGCTATACTACCCAAACACCACTGCACTACCCTAAACCCTAAAACAAGACGCCCTACACTACACAAACACCACTGCACTACCCTAAACCCTAGAACACTACCCCCAGCATGACCCCATCACTACCCAAACACCAGTGCACTACCGTAAACCCTAAAACACTATCCCAGCACGACCACCTTCACTACCCAAACACCACTGCACTTGTCTAAACCCTAAAACACTACCCACAGCATGACCCCTTACACTACCCAAACACCACTGCGCTACCCTAAACCCTAAAACTCTACCCCAGCATGACCCCCTACACTACAAAAACACCACTGCACTAACCTAAACCATAAAACACTACCCCCAGCACTACACAGACCCAACTGCACTACCCTAAACACTGTAACACTACCCTCAGCACGACCCTCTACACTACACAAACACCACTGTACTACCCTCAACCCTAAAACTCTACCCCAGCACGACCCCCTACACTACAAAAACACCACTGCACTAACCTAAACCATAAAACACTACCCCCAGCACTACACAGACCCAACTGCACTACCCTAAACACTGTAACACTACCCTCAGCACGACCCCCTACACTACATAAACACCACTGCACTACCCTCAACCCTAAAACACTACCTCAACACAACCCCCTACACTACACAGACACCACTGCACTACCCTAAACCCTATGACACTACCCTCAGCACGACCCCCCTACACTACATAAACACCACTGCACTACCCTCAACCCTAAAACACTACCCCAACACAAACCCCCAAACACTACCCAAATACCACTGCACTGCCCGAAACCCTAAATCTGCCACCAGCATGACCCCCTACACCAGCCAAACACCACTGCACACCCTAAACCCAAAATGTACCCCAGCAAATCCCCTTAAACTAACCAAGCACCACTTTATTACCCTACACCCTTCAAATCTACCCCCAGCACGACCCCCTACACTACACAAACACCACTGGCCTGCTCTAAACCCTAAAACACTACCCCCTGCAAGACCCCCTACACTACACAAACACCAATGCACTGCCTTAAACCCTAAAACACTACCCCAGCACGACCCCCTACACTACACAAACACCACTGCACTACCCTAAACCCTAAAACACTACCCTAGCAAGACCCCTTACACTACAAAAACACCACTGCACTATCCTAAAACCTAAATCTACCCCAGTATGACCCCTTACACTACCCAAACACCACTGCACTACCCTAAAGCCTAAAACACTGTCCCAGCACAGCCCCCTACACTACACAAACACCACTGCACTACCCTAAAACCTAAAACACTACCCCCAGCATGACCCCCTACACTACACAAACACCACAGCACTACACTAAACCATAAAACACTATTCCTAGCGTGCCCCCTACACTACACAAACACCACAGCACTACCCTAAACCCTAAGACACTACCCCCAGCACAACCCCCTACACTACCTAACCACCACTGCACTATCCTAAACCCTAAAACACTGCCCCCAGCACAACCCCCTACTCTACACAAACACCACTGCACTACCCTAAATCATAAAACTCTGCCCCAGCACGACCCCCTACACTACAAAAACACCACTGCACTAACCTAAACCCTAAAATACTACCCCCGGCACTACACAGACACCACTGCACTACCCTAAACCCTATAACACTACCCTCAGCACGACCCCTTACACTACATAAACACCACTGCTCTACCCTCAACCCTAAAACACTACCCCAACACAAACCCCCAAACACTACCCAAATACCACTGCACTACCCTAAACCCAAAATCTACCCCCAGCATGACTCCCCACACTAGCCAAACACAACTGCACTACCCTAAACCCAAAATGTACCACCAGAACGACCCCCTACACTACACAAACACCACTGCACTGCCCTATACCCTAAAACACTACCCCCTGCAAGACCCCTACACTACACAAACACCACTGCACTGCCCTAACCTCTAAAACACTACCCCAGCACGACCCCTTACACTACACAAACACCACTGTACTACCCTAAAACCTAAATCTACCCCAGTATGACCCCTTTAACTACCCAAACACCACTGCACTACCCTAAAGCCTAAAACACTGTCCCAACACAGCCCCCTACACTACACAAACACCACTGCACTACCCTAAACCCTAAAACACTACCCCCAGCATGACCCCCTACACTACACAAACACCACTGCACTACCCTAAACCCTAAAACACTACCCCTAGCACGCCCCACTACACAAACACCACGGCACTACTCTAAACCTTAAAACACTACCCCAGCATGACACTCTACACTACCCAAACACCACTGCACTACCCTGAACCCTAAAACATTACCCCAGCACGACCCCCTACACTACCCAAACACAACTGCACTACCCTAAACCCTAAAACACTACCCCCAGCACGACCTCCTACAATACCCAAACACCACTGCACTGCCGTAAACCCTAAAACACTATCCCAGCACGACCCCCTTCACTACCCAAACACCACTGTACTTCTATAAACCCTAAAACACTACCCCCAGCATGACCCCCTACACTACCCAAACACCACTGCGCTACCCTAAATCCTAAAACAGTACCCCCAGCACGACCCCTACACTACCCAAACACCACTGTCCTACCCTAAACCCTAAAACACTACCCTCAGCACGACCCTCTACACTACACAAACACCACTGTACTACCCTTAACCCTAAAACTCTACCCCCAGCACGACCCACTACACTACAAAAATACCACTGCACCAACCTAAACCCTAAAACACTACACCCAGCACTACACAGACACCACTGCACTACCCTAAACCCTATAACACTAATCTCAATACGACTCCCTACACTGCATAAACACCACTGCACTACCCTCAACCCTAAAACACTACACCCACACAACCCCTACACTACACAGACACCACTGCACTACCCTAAACCCTATAACACTACCTTCAGCACGACTCCCTACACTACATAAACACCACTGCACTACCCTCAACCCTAAAACACTACCCCAACACGACCCCCTACACTACCCAAACACCACTGCGCTACCCTAAACCCTAAAACAGTACCCCCAGCACAACCCCTACACTACCCAAACACCACTGTCCTACCCTAAACCCTAAAACACTACCCTCAGCATGACCCTCTACACTACACAAACACCACTGTACTACCCTCAACCCTAAAACTCTACCCCCAGCACGACCTGCTACACTTCAAAAACACCACTGCACTAACCTAAACCCTAAAACACTGCACCTAGCACTACACAGACACCACTGCACTACCCTAAACCCTATAACACTACCCTCAGCACGACCCCCTACACTACATAAACACCACTGCACTACCCTCAACCCTAAAACACTACCCCAACACAACCCCCTACACTACACAGACACTACTGCACTACCCTAAATCCTATAACACTACCCTCAGCACGACCCCCTACACTACATAAACACCACTGCACTACCCACAACCCTAAAACACTACCCCAACACAAACCCCCAAACACTACCCAAATACCACTGCACTACCCTAAACCCTAAATTTACCACCAGCATGATCCCCTACACTAGCCAAACACCACTGCACTACCCTAAACCCAAAATGTACCCCAGCAAGTCCCCTTACACTAACCAAACACCACTTTACTACCCTAAAAGCTTCAACTCTACCCCCAGCACGACCCCCTACACTACACAAACACCACTGCACTGCCCTAAAACCTAAATCTACCCCCAGTATGACCCCTTACCGTACCCAAACACCACTGCACAACCCTAAAGCCTAAAACACTGTCCCAGCACTGCCCCCTACACTACACAAACACCACTGCACAACCCTAAACCCTAAAACTCTACCCCCAGCATGACTCCCTACACTACACAAACACCACTGCACTGCCCTAAACCCTAAAACACTACCCCTAGCGTGCCCCCCTTCACTACACAGACACCACGGCACTACCCTAAACCCTAGAACACTACCCCAGCATGACCCTCTACACTACCCAAACACCACTGCACTACCCTGAACCCTAAAACACTATCCCAGCACAACCCCCTACACTACCCAAACACAACTGCACTACCCTCAACCCTGAAACACTACCCCCAGCACAACCTCCTACAATACCCAAACACCAATGCACTACCCTAAACCCCAAAACACTACCCCCAGCACGACCGCTATACTACCCAAACACCACTGCACTACCCTAAACCCTAAAACAAGACGCCCTACACTACACAAACACCACTGCACTACCCTAAACCCTAGAACAGTACCCCCAGCATGACCCCATCACTACCCAAACACCAGTGCACTACCGTAAACCCTAAAACACTATCCCAGCACGACCCCCTTCACTACCCAAACACCACTGCACTTGTCTAAACCCTAAAACACTACCCACAGCATGACCCCTTACACTACCCAAACACCACTGCGCTACCCTAAACCCTAAAACTCTACCCCAGCACGACCCCCTACACTACAAAAACACCACTGCACTAACCTAAACCATAAAACACTACCCCCAGCACTACACAGACCCAACTGCACTACCCTAAACACTGTAACACTACCCTCAGCACGACCCTCTACACTACACAAACACCACTGTACTACCCTCAACCCTAAAACTCTACCCCAGCACGACCCCCTACACTACAAAAACACCACTGCACTAACCTAAACCATAAAACACTACCCCCAGCACTACACAGACCCAACTGCACTACCCTAAACACTGTAACACTATCCTCAGCACGACCCCCTACACTACATAAACACCCCTGCACTACCCTCAACCCTAAAACATTACCCCAACACAACCCCCTACACTACACAGACACCACTGCACTGCCCTAAACCCTATGACACTACCCTCAGCACGACCCCCCTACACTACATAAACACCACTGCACTACCCTCAACCCTCAAACACTACCCCAACACAAACCCCCAAACACTACCCAAATACCACTGCACTGCCCGAAACCCTAAATCTGCCACCAGCATGACCCCCTACACCAGCCAAACACCACTGCACACCCTAAACCCAAAATGTACCCCAGCAAGTCCCCTTAAACTAACCAAGCACCACTTTATTACCCTACACCCTTCAAATCTACCCCCAGCACGACCCCCTACACTACACAAACACCACTGGCCTGCTCTAAACCCTAAAACACTACCCCCTGCAAGACCCCCTACACTACACAAACACCAATGCACTGCCTTAAACCCTAAAACACTACCCCAGCACGACCCCCTACACTACACAAACACCACTGCACTACCCTAAACCCTAAAACACTACCCTAGCAAGACCCCTTACACTACAAAAACACCACTGCACTATCCTAAAACCTAAATCTACCCCAGTATGACCCCTTACACTACCCAAACACCACTGCACTACCCTAAAGCCTAAAACACTGTCCCAGCACAGCCCCCTACACTACACAAACACCACTGCACTACCCTAAAACCTAAAACACTACCCCCAGCATGACCCCCTACACTACACAAACACCACAGCACTACACTAAACCATAAAACACTATTCCTAGCGTGCCCCCTACACTACACAAACACCACAGCACTACCCTAAACCCTAAGACACTACCCCCAGCACGACCCCCTACACTACCTAACCACCACTGCACTATCCTAAACCCTAAAACACTGCCCCCAGCACAACCCCCTACTCTACACAAACACCACTGCACTACCCTAAATCATAAAACTCTGCCCCAGCACGACCCCCTACACTACAAAAACACCACTGCACTAACCTAAACCCTAAAATACTACCCCCGGCACTACACAGACACCACTGCACTACCCTAAACCCTATAACACTACCCTCAGCACGACCCCTTACACTACATAAACACCACTGTTCTACCCTCAACCCTAAAACACTACCCCGTCACAAACCCCCAAACACTACCCAAATACCACTGCACTACCCTAAACCCAAAATCTACCCCCAGCATGACTCCCCACACTAGCCAAACACAACTGCACTACCCTAAACCCAAAATGTACCACCAGAACGACCCCCTACACTACACAAACACCACTGCACTGCCCTATACCCTAAAACACTACCCCCTGCAAGACCCCCTACACTACACAAACACCACTGCACTGCCCTAACCCCTAAAACACTACCCCAGCACGACCCCTTACACTACACAAACACCACTGTACTACCCTAAAACCTAAATCTACCCCAGTATGACCCCTTTAACTACCCAAACACCACTGCACTACCCTAAAGCCTAAAACACTGTCCCAGCACAGCCCCCTACACTACACAAACACCACTGCACTACCCTAAACCCTAAAACACTACCCCCAGCATGACCCCCTACACTACACAAACACAACAGCACTACACTAAACCATAAAACACTATTCCTAGTGCGCCCCCTACACTACACAGACACCACTGCACTACCCTAAACTCTATAACACTACCCTCAGCATGACCCCCTACACTACATAAACACCACTGCACTACCCTCAACCCTAAAACACTACCCCAACACGACCCCCTACACTACCCAAACACCACTGCGCTACCCTAAACCCTAAAACAGTACCCCCAGCACAACCCCTACACTACCCAAACACCACTGTCCTACCCTAAACCCTAAAACACTACCCTCAGCATGACCCTCTACACTACACAAACACCACTGTACTACCCTCAACCCTAAAACTCTACCCCCAGCACGACCTGCTACACTTCAAAAACACCACTGCACTAACCTAAACCCTAAAACACTGCACCTAGCACTACACAGACACCACTGCACTACCCTAAACCCTATAACACTACCCTCAGCACGACCCCCTACACTACATAAACACCACTGCACTACCCTCAACCCTAAAACACTACCCCAACACAACCCCCTACACTACACAGACACTACTGCACTACCCTAAATCCTATAACACTACCCTCAGCACGACCCCCTACACTACATAAACACCACTGCACTACCCACAACCCTAAAACACTACCCCAACACAAACCCCCAAACACTACCCAAATACCACTGCACTACCCTAAACCCTAAATTTACCACCAGCATGATCCCCTACACTAGCCAAACACCACTGCACTACCCTAAACCCAAAATGTACCCCAGCAAGTCCCCTTACACTAACCAAACACCACTTTACTACCCTAAAAGCTTCAACTCTACCCCCAGCACGACCCCCTACACTACACAAACACCACTGCACTGCCCTAAAACCTAAATCTACCCCCAGTATGACCCCTTACCGTACCCAAACACCACTGCACAACCCTAAAGCCTAAAACACTGTCCCAGCACTGCCCCCTACACTACACAAACACCACTGCACAACCCTAAACCCTAAAACTCTACCCCCAGCATGACTCCCTACACTACACAAACACCACTGCACTGCCCTAAACCCTAAAACACTACCCCTAGCGTGCCCCCCTTCACTACACAGACACCACGGCACTACCCTAAACCCTAAAACACTACCCCAGCATGACCCTCTACACTACCCAAACACCACTGCACTACCCTGAACCCTAAAACACTATCCCAGCACAACCCCCTACACTACCCAAACACAACTGCACTACCCTCAACCCTGAAACACTACCCCCAGCACAACCTCCTACAATACCCAAACACCAATGCACTACCATAAACCCCAAAACACTACCCCCAGCACGACCGCTATACTACCCAAACACCACTGCACTACCCTAAACCCTAAAACAAGACGCCCTACACTACACAAACACCACTGCACTACCCTAAACCCTAGAACAGTACCCCCAGCATGACCCCATCACTACCCAAACACCAGTGCACTACCGTAAACCCTAAAACACTATCCCAGCACGACCCCCTTCACTACCCAAACACCACTGCACTTGTCTAAACCCTAAAACACTACCCACAGCATGACCCCTTACACTACCCAAACACCACTGCGCTACCCTAAACCCTAAAACTCTACCCCAGCACAACCCCCTACACTACAAAAACACCACTGCACTAACCTAAACCATAAAACACTACCCCCAGCACTACACAGACCCAACTGCACTACCCTAAACACTGTAACACTACCCTCAGCACGACCCTCTACACTACACAAACACCACTGTACTACCCTCAACCCTAAAACTCTACCCCAGCACGACCCCCTACACTACAAAAACACCACTGCACTAACCTAAACCATAAAACACTACCCCCAGCACTACACAGACCCAACTGCACTACCCTAAACACTGTAACACTACCCTCAGCACGACCCCCTACACTACATAAACACCACTGCACTACCCTCAACCCTAAAACACTACCCCAACACAACCCCCTACACTACACAGACACCACTGCACTACCCTAAACCCTATGACACTACCCTCAGCACGACCCCCCTACACTACATAAACACCACTGCACTACCCTCAACCCTCAAACACTACCCCAACACAAACCCCCAAACACTACCCAAATACCACTGCACTGCCCGAAACCCTAAATCTGCCACCAGCATGACCCCCTACACCAGCCAAACACCACTGCACACCCTAAACCCAAAATGTACCCCAGCAAGTCCCCTTAAACTAACCAAGCACCACTTTATTACCCTACACCCTTCAAATCTACCCCCAGCACGACCCCCTACACTACACAAACACCACTGGCCTGCTCTAAACCCTAAAACACTACCCCCTGCAAGACCCCCTACACTACACAAACACCAATGCACTGCCTTAAACCCTAAAACACTACCCCAGCACGACCCCCTACACTACACAAACACCACTGCACTACCCTAAACCCTAAAACACTACCCTAGCAAGACCCCTTACACTACAAAAACACCACTGCACTATCCTAAAACCTAAATCTACCCCAGTATGACCCCTTACACTACCCAAACACCACTGCACTACCCTAAAGCCTAAAACACTGTCCCAGCACAGCCCCCTACACTACACAAACACCACTGCACTACCCTAAAACCTAAAACACTACCCCCAGCATGACCCCCTACACTACACAAACACCACAGCACTACACTAAACCATAAAACACTATTCCTAGCGTGCCCCCTACACTACACAAACACCACAGCACTACCCTAAACCCTAAGACACCACCCCAGCACGACCCCCTACACTACCTAACCACCACTGCACTATCCTAAACCCTAAAACACTGCCCCCAGCACAACCCCCTACTCTACACAAACACCACTGCACTACCCTAAATCATAAAACTCTGCCCCAGCACGACCCCCTACACTACAAAAACACCACTGCACTAACTTAAACACTAAAATACTACCCCCGGCACTACACAGACACCACTGCACTACCCTAAACCCTATAACACTACCCTCAGCACGACCCCTTACACTACATAAACACCACTGCTCTACCCTCAACCCTAAAACACTACCCCAACACAAACCCCCAAACACTACCCAAATACCACTGCACTACCCTAAACCCAAAATCTACCCCCAGCATGACTCCCCACACTAGCCAAACACAACTGCACTACCCTAAACCCAAAATGTACCACCAGAACGACCCCCAACACTACACAAACACCACTGCACTGCCCTATACCCTAAAACACTACCCCCTGCAAGACCCCCTACACTACACAAACACCACTGCACTGCCCTAACCCCTAAAACACTACCCCAGCATGACCCCTTACACTACACAAACACCACTGTACTACCCTAAAACCTAAATCTACCCCAGTATGACCCCTTTAACTACCCAAACACCACTGCACTACCCTAAAGCCTAAAACACTGTCCCAGCACAGCCCCCTACACTACACAAACACCACTGCACTACCCTAAACCCTAAAACACTACCCCCAGCATGACCCCCTACACTACACAAACACCACTGCACTACCCTAAACCCTAAAACACTACCCCTAGCACGCCCCACTACACAAACACCACGGCACTACTCTAAACCTTAAAACACTACCCCAGCATGACACTCTACACTACCCAAACACCACTGCACTACCCTGAACCCTAAAACATTACCCCAGCACGACCCCCTACACTACCCAAACACAACTGCACTACCCTAAACCCTAAAACACTACCCCCAGCACAACCTCCTACAATACCCAAACACCACTGCACTGCCGTAAACCCTAAAACACTATCCCAGCACGACCCCCTTCACTACCCAAACACCACTGTACTTCTATAAACCCTAAAACACTACCCCCAGCATGACCCCCTACACTACCCAAACACCACTGCGCTACCCTAAACCCTAAAACAGTACCCCCAGCACGACCCCTACACTACCCAAACACCACTGTCCTACCCTAAACCCTAAAACACTACCCTCAGCACGACCCTCTACACTACACAAACACCACTGTACTACCCTTAACCCTAAAACTCTACCCCCAGCACGACCCACTACACTACAAAAATACCACTGCACCAACCTAAACCCTAAAACACTACACCCAGCACTACACAGACACCACTGCACTACCCTAAACCCTATAACACTAATCTCAATACGACTCCCTACACTGCATAAACACCACTGCACTACCCTCAACCCTAAAACACTACACCCACACAACCCCTACACTACACAGACACCACTGCACTACCCTAAACCCTATAACACTACCCTCAGCACGACTCCCTACACTACATAAACACCACTGCACTACCCTCAACCCGAAAACACTACCCCAACACAAACCCCAAAACACTACCCAAATACCACTGCACTACCCTAAACCCTAAATCTACCGCCAGCATGACCCCCTCCACTAGCCAAACACCACTGCACTACCCTAAACCCAAAATGTACCCCAGCAAGTCCCCTTACACTAACCAAACACCACTTTACTACCCTAAAAGCTTCAACTCTACCCCCAGCACGACCCCCTACACTACACAAACACCACTGCACTGCCCTAAAACCTAAATCTACCCCCAGTATGACCCCTTACAGTACCCAAACACCACTGCACAACCCTAAAGCCTAAAACACTGTCCCAGCACTGCCTTCTACACTACACAAACACCACTGCACAACCCTAAACCCTAAAACTCTACCCCCAGCATGACCCCCTACACTACACAAACACCACTGCACTGCCCTAAACCCTAAAACACTACCCCTAGCGTGCCCCCCTTCACTACACAGACACCACGGCACTACCCTAAACCCTAAAACACTACCCCAGCATGACCCTCTACACTACCCAAACACCACTGCACTACCCTGAACCCTAAAACACTATCCCAGCACAACCCCCTACACTACCCAAACACAACTGCACTACCCTCAACCCTGAAACACTACCCCCAGCACGACCTCCTACAATACCCAAACACCAATGCACTACCCTAAACCCCAAAACACTACCCCCAGCACGACCGCTATACTACCCAAACACCACTGCACTACCCTAAACACTAAAACAAGACGCCCTACACTACACAAACACCACTGCACTACCCTAAACCCTAGAACACTACCCCCAGCATGACCCCATCACTACCCAAACACCAGTGCACTACCGTAAACCCTAAAACACTATCCCAGCACGACCCCCTTCACTACCCAAACACCACTGCACTTGTCTAAACCCTAAAACACTACCCACAGCATGACCCCTTACACTACCCAAACACCACTGAGCTACCCTAAACCCTAAAACTCTACCCCAGCACGACCCCCTACACTACAAATACACCACTGCACTAACCTAAACCATAAAACACTACCCCCAGCACTACACAGACCCAACTGCACTACCCTAAACACTGTAACACTACCCTCAGCACGACCCTCTACACTACACAAACACCACTGTACTACCCTCAACCCTAAACCTCTACCCCAGCACGACCCCCTACACTACAAAAACACCACTGCACTAACCTAAACCATAAAACACTACCCCCAGCACTACACAGACCCAACTGCACTACCCTAAACACTGTAACACTACCCTCAGCACGACCCCCTACACTACATAAACACCACTGCACTACCCTCAACCCTAAAACACTACCCCAACACAACCCCCTACACTACACAGACACCACTGCACTACCCTAAACCCTATGACACTACCCTCAGCACGACCCCCCTACACTACATAAACACCACTGCACTACCCTCAACCCTAAAACACTACCCCAACACAAACCCCCAAACACTACCCAAATACCACTGCACTGCCCGAAACCCTAAATCTGCCACCAGCATGACCCCCTACACCAGCCAAACACCACTGCACACCCTAAACCCAAAATGTACCCCAGCAAGTCCCCTTAAACTAACCAAGCACCACTTTATTACCCTACACCCTTCAAATCTACCCCCAGCACGACCCCCTACACAACACAAACACCACTGGCCTGCTCTAAACCCTAAAACACTACCCCCTGCAAGACCCCCTACACTACACAAACACCAATGCACTGCCTTAAACCCTAAAACACTACCCCAGCACGACCCCCTACACTACACAAACACCACTGCACTACCCTAAACCCTAAAACACTACCCTAGCAAGACCCCTTACACTACAAAAACACCACTGCACTATCCTAAAACCTAAATCTACCCCAGTATGACCCCTTACACTACCCAAACACCACTGCACTACCCTAAAGCCTAAAACACTGTCCCAGCACAGCCCCCTACACTACACAAACACCACTGCACTACCCTAAAACCTAAAACACTACCCCCAGCATGACCCCCTACACTACACAAACACCACAGCACTACACTAAACCATAAAACACTATTCCTAGCGTGCCCCCTACACTACACAAACACCACAGCACTACCCTAAACCCTAAAACACTATCCCCAGCACGACCCCCTACACTACCTAACCACCACTGCACTATCCTAAACCCTAAAACACTGCCCCCAGCACAACCCCCTACTCTACACAAACACCACTGCACTACCCTAAATCATAAAACTCTGCCCCAGCACGGCCCCCTACACTACAAAAACACCACTGCACTAACCTAAACCCTAAAATACTACCCCCGGCACTACACAGACACCACTGCACTACCCTAAACCCTATAACACTACCCTCAGCACGACCCCTTACACTACATAAACACCACTGCTCTACCCTCAACCCTAAAACACTACCCCAACACAAACCCCCAAACACTACCCAAATACCACTGCACTACCCTAAACCCAAAATCTACCCCCAGCATGACTCCCCACACTAGCCAAACACAACTGCACTACCCTAAACCCAAAATGTACCACCAGAACGACCCCCTACACTACACAAACACCACTGCACTGCCCTATACCCTAAAACACTACCCCCTGCAAGACCCCCTACACTACACAAACACCACTGCACTGCCCTAACCCCTAAAACACTACCCCAGCACGACCCCTTACACTACACAAACACCACTGTACTACCCTAAAACCTAAATCTACCCCAGTATGACCCCTTTAACTACCCAAACACCACTGCACTACCCTAAAGCCTAAAACACTGTCCCAGCACAGCCCCCTACACTACACAAACACTACTGCACTACCCTAAACCCTAAAACACTACCCCCAGCATGACCCCCTACACTACACAAACACCACTGCACTACCCTAAACCCTAAAACACTACCCCTAGCACGCCCCCCTACACTACACAAACACCACGGCACTACTCTAAACCTTAAAACACTTCCCCAGCATGACACTCTACACTACCCAAACACCACTGCACTACCCTGAACCCTAAAACATTACCCCAGCACGACCCCCTACACTACCCAAACACAACTGCACTACCCTAAACCCTAAAACACTACCCCCAGCACGACCTCCTACAATACCCAAACACCACTGCACTGCCGTAAACCCTAAAACACTATCCCAGCACGACCCCCTTCACTACCCAAACACCACTGTACTTCTATAAACCCTAAAACACTACCCCCAGCATGACCCCCTACACTACCCAAACACCACTGCGCTACCCTAAACCCTAAAACAGTACCCCCAGCACGACCCCTACACTACCCAAACACCACTGTCCTACCCTAAACCCTAAAACACTACCCTCAGCACGACCCTCTACACTACACAAACACCACTGTACTACCCTTAACCCTAAAACTCTACCCCCAGCACGACCCACTACACTACAAAAATACCACTGCACCAACCTAAACCCTAAAACACTACACCCAGCACTACCCAGACACCACTGCACTACCCTAAACCCTATAACACTAATCTCAATACGACTCCCTACACTGCATAAACACCACTGCACTACCCTCAACCCTAAAACACTACACCCACACAACCCCTACACTACACAGACACCACTGCACTACCCTAAACCCTATAACACTACCCTCAGCACGACTCCCTACACTACATAAACACCACTGCACTACCCTCAACCCGAAAACACTACCCCAACACAAACCCCAAAACACTACCCAAATACCACTGCACTACCCTAAACCCTAAATCTACCGCCAGCATGACCCCCTCCACTAGCCAAACACCACTGCACTACCCTAAACCCAAAATGTACCCCAGCAAGTCCCCTTACACTAACCAAACACCACTTTACTACCCTAAACGCTTCAACTCTACCCCCAGCACGACCC
The DNA here is from genome assembly GCF_964204655.1 of Triturus cristatus. Classification (NCBI taxonomy): domain Eukaryota; kingdom Metazoa; phylum Chordata; class Amphibia; order Caudata; family Salamandridae; genus Triturus; species Triturus cristatus. Next base: position 699,126,152 of record NC_140583.1, read on the forward strand.
CTCCACTACACAAACACCACTGCACTGCCCTAAACCCTAAAAAACTACCCCCTGCAAGACCCCCTACACTACACAAACACCAATGCACTGCCCTAAACCCTAAAACACTATCCCAGCATGACCCTCTACACTACCCAAACACCACTGCACTACCCTGAACCCTAAAACACTACCCCAGCACGACCCCCTACACTACCCAAACACAACTGCACTACCCTAAACACTAAAACACTACCCCCAGCACAACCTCCTACAATACCCAAACACCACTGCACTACCGTAAACCCTAAAACACTATCCCAGCACGACCCCCTTCACTACTCAAACACCACTGCACTTCTCTAAACCATAAAACACTACCCCCAGAATGACCCCTACACTACCCAAACACCACTGCGCTACCGTAAACCCTAAAACAGTACCCCCAGCACGACCCCTACACTACCCAAACACCACTGTCCTACCCTAAACCCTAAAACAGTACCCCCAGCACGACCCCTACACTACCCAAACACCACTGTCCTACCCTAAACCCTAAAACACTACCCTCAGCACGACCCTCTACACTACACAAACACCACTGTACTACCCTCAACCCTAAAACTCTACCCTCAGCACGACCCGCTACACTACAAAAACACCGCTGCACTAACCTAAACCCTATAACACTACCCTCAGCATGACCCTCTACACTACATAAACACCACTGCACTACTCTCAACCCTAAAACACTACCCCAACACAACCCCCTACACTACACAGACACCACTGCACTACCCTAAACCCTATAACACTACCCTCAGCACGACCCCCTACACTACATAAACACCACTGCACTACCCTCAACCCTAAAACACTACCCCAACACAAACCCCCAAACACTACCCAAATACCACTGCACTACCCTAAACCCTAAATCTACCCCCAGCATGACCCCCTCCACTAGCCAAACACACTGCACTACCCTAAACCCAAAATGTACCCCAGCAAGTCCCCTTACACTAACCAAACACCACTTTACTACCCTAAATGCTTCAACTCTACCCCCAGCACGACCCCCTACACTACCCAAACACCACTGCACTTCTCTAAACCCTAAAACACTACCCCCAGCATGACCCCCTACACTACCCAAACACCACTGCGCTACCCTAAACCCTAAAACAGTACCCCCAGCATGACCCCTACACTACCCAAACACCACTGTCCTACCCTAAACCCTAAAACACTACCCTCAGCATGACCCTCTACACTACACAAACACCACTGTACTACCCTCAACCCTAAAACTCTACCCCCAGCACGACCTGCTACACTTCAAAAACCCCACTGCACTAACCTAAACCCTAAAACACTGCACCCAGCACTACACAGACACCACTGCACTACCCTAAACCCTATAACACTACCCTCAGCACGACCCCCTACACTACATAAACACCACTGCACTACACTCAACCCTAAAACACTACCCCAACACAACCCCCTACACTACACAGACACTACTGCACTACCCTAACCCCTATAACACTACCCTCAGCACGACCCCCTACACTACATAAACACCACTGCACTACCCACAACCCTAAAACACTACCCCAACACAAACCCCCAAACACTACCCAAATACCACTGCACTACCCTAAACCCTAAATCTACCACCAGCATGACCCCCTACACTAGCCAAACACCACTGCACCACCCTAAACCCAAAATGTACCCCAGCAAGTCCCCTTACACTAACCAAACACCACTTTACTACCCTAAAAGCTTCAACTCTACCCCCAGCACGACCCCCTACACTACACAAACACCACTGCACTACCCTAAAACCTAAATCTACCCCCGTATGACCCCTTACAGTACCCAAACACCACTGCACAACCCTAAAGCCTAAAACACTGTCCCAGCACAGCCCCCTACACTACACAAACACCATTGCACAACCCTAAACCCTAAAACTCTACCCCCAGCATGACCCCCTACACTACACAAACACCACTGCACTGCCCTAAACCCTAAAACACTACCCCTAGCGTGCCCCCCTTCACTACACAGACACCATGGCACTACCCTAAACCCTAAATCACTACCCCAGCATGACCCTCTACACTACCCAAACACCACTGCATTACCCTGAACCCTAAAACACTATCCCAGCATGACCCCCTTCACTACCCAAACACCACTGCACTTGTCTAAACCCTAAAACACTACCCACAGCATGACCCCCTACACTACCCAAACACCACTGCGCTACCCTAAACCCTAAAACAGTACCCCCAGCACGACCCCTACACTTTACCCCAACACCACTGTCCTACCCTAAACCCTAAAACACTACCCTCAGCACGACCCTCTACACTACACTAACACCACTGTACTACCCTCAACCCTAAAACTCTACCCCAGCACGACCCCCTACACTACAAAAACACCACTGCACTAACCTAAACCATAAAACACTACCCCCAGCACTACACAGACCCAACTGCACTACCCTAAACACTGTAACACTACCCTCAGCACGACCCCCTACACTACATAAACATCACTGCACTACCCTCAACCCTAAAACACTACCCCAACACAACCCCCTACACTACACAGACACCACTGCACTACCCTAAACCCTATGACACTACCCTCAGCACGACCCCCCTACACTACATAAACACCACTGCACTACCCTCAACCCTAAAACACTACCCCAACACAAACCCCCAAACACTACCCAAATACCACTGCACTACCCGAAACCCTAAATCTACCGCCCTACACCAGCCAAACACCACAGCACTACCCTAAACCCAAAATGTACCCCAGCAAGTCCCCTTACACTAACCAAACACCACTTTACTACCCTAAACGCTTCAACTCTACCCTCAGCACGACCCCCTACACTACACAAACACCACTGCAATGCCCTAAACCCTAAAACACTACCCCCTGCAAGGCCCCCTACACTACACAAACACCAATGCACTGCCCTAAACCCTAAAACACTACCCCCAGCACGACCCCCTACACTACACAAACACCACTGCGCTACCCTAAACCCTAAAACACGAACCCAGCACGACCCCTTACACTACACAAACACCACTGCACTACCCTAAAACCTAAATCTACCCCCAGTATGACCCCTTACACTACCCAAACACCACTGCACTACCCTAAAGCCTAAAACACTGTCCCAGCACAGCCCCCTACACTACACAAACACCACTGCACTACCCTAAACCCTAAAACTCTACCCCCAGCATGACCCCCTACACTACACAAACACCACTGCACTGCCCTAAACACTAAAACAATACCCCTAGCATGCCCCCTATACTACACAGACACCACGGCACTACCCTAAACCCTAAAACACTACCCCAGCATGACCCTCTACACTACCCAAACACCACTGCACTACCCTGAACCCTAAAGCACTACCCCAGCACGACCCCCTACACTACCCAAACACAACTGCACTACCCTAAACCTTAAAACACTACTCCCAGCACGACCTCCTACAATACCCAAACACCACTGCACTACCCTAAACCCCAAAACACTACCCCCAGCAGGACCCCCTACACTACCCATACACCACTGCACTACCCTAAACCCTAAAACAAGACACCCTACACTACACAAACACCACTGCACTACCCTAAACCCTAAAACACTACCCCCAGCATGACCCCATCACTTCCCAAACACCACTGCACTAGCGTAAACCCTAAAACACTATCCCAGCACGACCCCCTTCACTACCCAAACACCACTGCACTTCTCTAAACCCTAAAACACTACCCACAGCATGACCCCTACACTTCCCAAACACCACTGCGCTACCCTAAACCCTAAAACAGTACCCCCAGCACGACCCCTACACTACCCAAACACCACTGTCCTACCCTAAACCCTAAAACACTACCCTCAGCACGACCGTCTACACTACACAACTACCACTGTACTACCCTCAACCCTAAAACTCTACCCCAGCACGACCCCCTACACTACAAAAACACCACTGCACTAACCTAAACCCTAAAACACTACCCCCAGCACTACACAGACCCCACTGCACTACCCTAAACACTGTAACACTCCCCTCAGGATGACCCCCTACACTACATAAACACCACTGCACTACCCTCAACCCTAAAACACTACCCCAACACAAACCCCCAAACACTACCCAAATACCACTGCACTACTCTAAAACCTAAATCTACCCCAGAATGACCCCCTACACACGCCAAACAACGCTGCACTACCCTAAGTTTACCCCAGCAAGTCCCCTTACACTAACCAAACACCACTTTACTACCCTAAACCCTTCAACTCCCCAGCACGACCCCCTACACTACACAAACACCACTGCACTGCCCTAAACCCTAAAACACTACCCCTGCAAGAACCCCTACACTACACAAACACCAATGCACTGCCCTAAACCCTAAAACACTACCCCCAGCACGACCCCCTACACTACACTATACTACACAAACACCACTGCACTGCCCTAAACCCTAAAACACTACCCCAGCACGACCCCTTACACTACACAAACACCACTGCACTACCCTAAACCCTAAATCTTCCCCCAGTATGACCCCTTACACTACCCAAACACCACTGCTCTGCCCTAAATCCTAAAACACTTACCCAGCACAGCCCCCTACACTACACAAACACCACAGCACTACCCTAAACCCTAAAACACTACCCCAGCATGGCCCTCTACACTATCCAAACACTACTGCACTACCCTGAACTCTAAAACACTACCCCAGCACGACCCCCTACACTACCCAAACACAACTGCACTACCCTAAACCCTAAAACACAACCCCCAGCACGACCCCCTACACTACCCAAACACCACTGCACTACCCTAAACCCTAAAACACTACCCCCAGCATGACCTCCTACAATACCCAAACACCACTGCACTATCCTAAACCCCAAACCACTACCCCCAGCACGACCCCCTACACTACCCATACACCACTGCACTTCCCTAAACCCTAAAACAAGACGCCCTACACTACACAAACACCACTGCACTACCCTAAACCCTAAAACACTACCCCCAGCATGACCCCTTCACTACCCAAACATCACTGCACTTCTCTAAACCCTAAAACACTACCCCCAGCATGGCCCCCTACACTACCCAAACACCACTGCACTACCCTAAACCCTAAAACAGTACCCCCAGCACGACCCCTACACTACCCAAACACCACTGTCCTACCCTAAACCCTAAAACACTACCCCAGCACGACCCTCTACACTACATAAACACCACTATACTACCCTCAACCCTAAAACGCTACCCCCGCTTGACCCCCTACACTACACAAACACCACTGCACTACCCTAAACCCTAAAACACTACCCCCAGCATGACCCCATCACTACCCAAACACCACTGCACTACTGTAAACCCTAAAACACTACCCCAGCATGACCCCCTTCACTACCCAAACATCACTGCACTTCTCTAAACCCTAAAACACTACCCCCAGCATGGCCCCCTACACTACCCAAACACCACTGCACTACCCTAAACCCTAAAACAGTACCCCCAGCACGACCCCTACACTACCCAAACACCACTGTCCTACCCTAAACCCTAAAACACTACCCCAGCACGACCCTCTACACTACATAAACACCACTATACTACCCTCAACCCTAAAACGCTACCCCCGCTTGACCCCCTACACTACAAAAACACCACTGCACTAACCTAAACCCTAAATAACTACCCCCAGTATGACCACCTACACTACCCAAACACCACCGCACTACCCTAAATCCTAAAACACTACTCCCAGCATGACGCCCTATGCTACCCAAACACCACTCTACTGCCCAAAACCCAAAACACTACCCCAGCACGACCCACTACACTACCCAAACACCACTACACTACCCTAAACCCTAAATCAACCCCCAGCATGACCCCCTACACTACCCAAACACCAATGCACTACCCGAAACCCTAAAACATGACCCACTACACTACACAGACACCACTGCACTACCCTGAACCCTAAAACACTACCCTCAGCACAACCCCTACAGTACACATACACCACTGCACTACATTCAACCCTAAAACACTACCCCAGCACAAACCCCAAACACTACCCAAATACAACTGCACTACCCTAAACCCTAAATCTACACTCAGCACGACCCCCTACACTGCCCAAGCACCACTGCACTACCCTAAACCATAGATTTACCCCAGCACGACCCCTTACACTAACCAAACACCACTGCACTACCCTTAACCATCAAACACTAACCACAGCATGACCCCCTACACTACAAAAACACAACTGCTCTAACCCGAACCCTAAAACACTACCCAGACACCACTGCACTACCCTGAACCCTAAAACACTACCCTCAGCATGACCCCCTACACTACACAAACACCACGGTACTGCCCTAAACCGTAAAACACTACCCCCAGCACGACCCCTATACTACACAAACACCACTGCAATACCCTAAATCCTAAATAACTACCCCAGCACGACCACCTACAATACCCAAACACCACTGCACTACCCTAAACTCTAAAACACTACCCCCAGCATGACCCCCTACACTACACAAACACCACTGCACAAACCTAACCCTAAAACACTGCCCCCAGCTCGACCCCCTACACTACCCAAACACCACCGCACTACCCTAACCCCTAAAACACTACCCCCAGCATGAGGCTCTATGTTACCCAAACACCACTGCACTACCCTAAACCTTAAAATACTACCCACAGCACGATTCCCTACACTATACAAACACCACTGCACTACCGTAAACCCTAAAACACTACCCCCAGCACGACCTCCTACACCACCCAAACACCACCGCACTACCCTAAACCCTAAAACACTACACCCAGCACGACCCCCTACACTACACAAACACCAATGCTATACCCTAAATTCTAAATCTACCCCAGCACGACCCCCTACACTACCTAAACGCTACCCTAAACCCTAAAACACTGCCCCCAGCACAACCCCCTACACTATACAAACACCACTGCACTACCCTAAACCCTAAACCTCTATCCCCAGCATGACCCCTACACTACAAAAACACCACTGCACTAACCTAAACCCTAAATAACTACCCCCAGCACGACCACCTACACTACCCAAACACCCCTGCACTACCCTAAACCCTAAACACTGCCACCAGCTCGACTCCCTACACTACCCAAACACCACCGCACTACCCTAAACCCTAAAACACTACCCCCAGCATGATGCTCTATGCTACCCAAACCCCACTGCACTACCCTAAACCCTAAAGGAGGACCACCTACACTACACAAACACCACTGCACTACCCTAAACCCTAAAACACTACCTCAGCACGACCCCCTTCACTATCCAAACACCACTGCACTACCCTAAACCATAAAACACTACCCCCAGCATTGCCCCCTACACTACCCAAACACCACTGCGCTACCCTAAACCCTAAAACAGTACCCCCAGTACGACTCCTACACTACCCAAACACCACTGCGCTACCCTAAACCCTAAAACACTACCCCCAGCACAACCCCCTACACTACACAAACACCACTTCACTACCATAAACCCTAAAACACTGCCCCCAGCATGACCCCCTACACTACACAAACACCACTGCACTACCCTACACCCTAAAACACTACCCCCAGCACGACCTCCTACACTACCCAAACACCACCACACTACCCTTAATCCTAAAACACTAACCCCAGCATGACCCCCTATACTACCCAAACACCACCGCACAACCCTAAACGCTAAAACACTACCCCCAGCACGATCCCTACACTACACAAACACCACTGCACTACCCTAAACCCTAAATCTACCTCCAGCACGAGCCCCTACACTACTAAAACACCACTGCACTACCCTAAACCCTAAATCTACCCCCAGCACGACTCACCACACTACCAAAACACCACTGCACTACCCTCAATCCTAAAACACTACCCCCAGCATGACCTCCTACACTACCCAAACACCACTGCACTACCCTAAACCCTAAAACACTACCCCCAGTATGACCCCCTACACCCTAAAACACTACCCCCAGCACGACCCCCGACACTACACAAACACCACTGCTCTACCCTAATCCCTAAAACACTACCCCCACTACAATCCCCTACACTACTCAAACACCACTGCACTACCCTAAACCCTAGAAAAGCAACCATCACCCCATGCCCAATCCCCCTTACCTGTCACTCCTCGTGGTACCTGCTTCACGTCATCTCTGAGGGGTGGAAACGGAACACCCTGTTTCCTTACAACGAAGTCAATCGTCTACATTTTTTTAGAACCCATGGTCATTTACCATACATATCTTTACAACAAAATTTGTTGTAAAGGCATGCGTGGTAAATGACCATGCGTTCTAAAAAAATGTGTAGTAATGACTTCGCGTTGTACAACGCATGCATGGTAATGCATGAGTTGTAATGGTATTGCGAAATAAATAAGTCGTTGTAACAGCTGTTTACCAATCGAAGCTGGCCCCTGTTCTTCAGTGAGTCTTTTATTTGATTAGGAGGAAGGAATGTGTTTTTTTACCGGAAAGTGCATTCCCAGCTGTTGTATTGTGAAAGTGTCCGCGTGGCCTGGTTTCACTTCCCGTGAGAGAGTGGAAGAGTCGGTTTCGATTTAAAGGAGTTCTGTTGTTGGACGGGCCGGCGTGACACATCATCAGAAAATACAGCTAATGGAAAGCGTCCTCCCCGAAGTGGGGTGCAGTGCCATGAGAGGTCAACGAGTGTGCTTCCCACCGCAGTTTGACCGTACTGTGCCGCTCTAGGTTACGGGAGGCAGAAGCAGCATCCATCACAGGTCCTCTTGTACACTAAAAAAGGACCAAATGATGCTTTCCTTTCTTTTCTTCTTCTGCTGCACCATCTGTTCTTCCTCCTCTACTGCAAGTGGATCGACTTCAGCAAAACTAGAAGCCATAGTTGTATTAAAAATAAACAAACACACAAAAAAGGTATATCAATATAAAGAGAAGCAAGAAACAGGTCTCTCTATCAAGGACAAAAAGTAAGGGAAATATCAGAAGGATGGATCCTCCCTCTTTCACAATGAAATTGATCTCAACCAATCAGATTCCTTTTTTCTTTTGCTGACATGAAGTCGCGTAGTGTGCACGCACTCGCCACGCACCCTTCGCGCACCCACGAAAATCATATATATCTTTATACACTATAAATAAAAATTTCTATAAACTGTTAATAAGTATATCAGCAAAACTGTTCAGTCTAATATCATATTCAAACTTTCTATAGTAGTTTTTTCAACTTTAAAAGTACGCTGAAGTCTCGACTTCGGCTCGATCTCAGCGCGATCACAGCATGACCCCAGAAATACACGTGGGGAGATGTTGCGCAGATTAAGCGGCTACACCGCGTATTTCGTAACTTTACTTTCATCGAAATTATATTGAAAATAATATTTTTAAAATACTTTTATTAATAAATTTAGACAAACACTTAAAGGAAAACTTTTATTTATAATTAATTTAAATATATTTCATACTTTACAAATTACGCCAAAGTCGAGACCCCAGCGCGACTTTTCAAAATGGCTACCGGAATGCGCGCAGCCATCGTGTAGGATGCACGAAGGGTGTGCGACTTCTGTATAATATTACTAAAAAAAAAGAATGAATCTAGTTTTCCTCACTAAAAATTGTTCGCAATTTTTTTAGTATATATATATATGTATAGAATTTTTTTTTTAAAACATAGTAGTGAGGTACATTAGACTTACAAATTTTCATTTAAGAAACCTTTGAAATTCACTGAAAAAAACATAGGTTTCAGGCACGTTATAGTTAGAAATTAGCATTTAAAAAACCATGGAAATTCACTGAAAAAACCATAGGTTTCAGGAATGTTATAGTTAGTTGGACATTTCACTCGTACAAAACCATAGAAATTCCGGTGTTATAGTTAGTTCAGCTAACTATAACTCATGCCCCCGCAATGCACTGCTAATTACGTCACATATTACATCATTCATGACATGGTCAGTGACAGCACTGATGACATCTCAAATGACATCACTGATGACATCACTGATGCCATCATCCACGTGAAAATCTGATGCACCTCCTCACACCTGAATATAACCTTTGATACACCCACTCTAAAATACAGACTACCATTTTCGAAAAAATAGACACATCAATACCAGTTACTAAATACGCGCTGACTGATTCCTAGGTCTACACACACATCCACTCATTCACCCATACAGTCACTTATACATGCAGTCACTCATCAATACAACACTATCATATGCACTCATACACCTATACAGACACTCACACACTGCCACATATCCAAAGTTACTCACACACCTGGTCAGTCATGCAAAGAATCAATCATACTTCAATTTGCTCACCTAAACAGTTATACAGACACCACCCCACTTATTCATACAGATACTAATACATACTTACTCTCTTATAGAATCACTGATACAAATACATACTCATCCATGCAGCCACTCTCACAATTACTGACTCTCACACATAGTTATTTATATACACCATCACTCACATATACTGCCTTTTACATATATACTTACTTGCACATGTACCATTGAGACATCCATTCCCTCACCAACACACCCATACACACACTCACCCACCCATATAGCTGTTTGCAAATGCACTTTTGAACTCATACACCCAGTGAATTAACCACCCACACATCTATGCACAGAGTCACACACCTCCCACCCACCCACACACACACTCAGGCAGCCATACAAATACTCAGGCAAGCTATCAAAAACCCATATAGTTACTCCTGTAGCTACTCACCATGCCCATGCAGCAGCTTACACAATAACAGACTTACTGATACAGATTTTCACACAGTTTAGTCACTAACCCATGCATTCAGAAAGACACATTTAATCACTCACTTATACAGTCAGTCATGTACCTTCTAAATCCTCCATACAGACACTTATACACCCACTCATTCTTCAATACAGATTGGCATATATATAAAACAAATTTAAACTTTACAGAAACACACAGTCACTGGATGATGTCATCAGTGATGTCATCAGTGATGTTATTTGAGATGTCATCAGTGATGTCACTAACCATATCATGAATGATGTAATATGTGATGTCATCAGCAGTGGATTGCGGGGGCCCAGTTATAGTTAGCTGAACTAACTATAACACTGGAATTTCTATGGTTTTGTACCAGTGAAATGTCCAACTAACTATAACGTTCCTGAAACCTATGCCTCTGATTAGCCATGAGGCGGAACGGGAGGTACTCTTTTGATTGTATGAGCGATTGCACAAGGACAATCCTAATTCCCTGCTTTTTTAATTATTTTTAGGGACTGCCAACAGCGTGTGGCCCACTTGGGTTGGATTGAACTACGAATCGCACCATGTATTTCTGCTCATTGGAGCGAGTACCTACGAGATGTTGAAATAAAAGAGGACAAGATTCGTTGCACACAGCTGTTGTCAGTTTGCATTGGTCCATGAGGAGGAGTTACACTCGAAACGCGTTGGACCTGAGACGCAGTGGGTGATTGTGCCTTTGCCCTTCGCTGATTTAGAGCTTGAAATTTTCCTGGGTGTGCCAGCCTTGAGTAAACGCTTTTTTTCAATACATTAGTGGCTCACCCGGCCACGGCGCGGCACCACCGCGGTAACAGCGGGTCTGCCTCTGCCTAGCCATGAGGCGGAACGGTAGGTGCTCTTTTGATTGTATGAGCGATTGCACAAGGACAATCCTAATTCCCTGCTTTTTTATTTTTTTTAAGGACTGCCAACAGCGTGTGGCCCACTGGGGTTGGATTGAACTACGAATCCCACCATGCATCTCTGCTCATTGGAGCGAGTACCTACGAGATGTTGAAATAAAAGAGGACAAGATTCGTTGCACACAGCTGTTGTCAGTTTGCATTGGTCCATGAGGAAGAGTTACACTCGAGACGCATCGGACCTGAGACGCAGTGGGGGATTGTGCCTTTGCCCTTCGCTGATTTAGAGCTTGAAATTCTCCTGGGTGTGCCAGCCTTGGGTAAAACCTTTTTTCAATATATATATATATCCAATATTCGACCTTTTCACTCTGAAGCAATCGGAGGGACACAGCGGGGGCATCAAGAAGATTCTTTATTGCAGGGAATATGGCATGACGCGTTTTGACAGTAATTGTCTTTATCAAATGCCTTTACACCAGTTTTGGCTCCAAACGCTGCTTTTAAATAATTCTGCTGGTAACCCATTGGTTGTAGTTCAGCTGGGCCGACTTCTAATTGGAGCATTGTTGAAGCCCACATTGGTGGACTTCAAATCCCAGAAAGCACCATAATGGCCTGCCAGGTAAATATCTCATTTCGGTCCCAATGTTCTCATAATGAGTGCTGAAAGTTTTGGAAATTAAAAGCATTGCCCGTGCGCATGTAGATGCAAACCCAATGTCCCTGCAAAATTCATCCTCCTTTGCCCCCAATCGTCCAGCCATATCATTCCAAGTCTCGCTAAGCCGGAGATAGTGATACAGTAATTCCATCTCTCCGTGAAGTCACAAACTGTGCATTTACAGCAGTCTTTAGCGATCCCTGGATGCGGCGGTCACGGAGAAATCCAACACCTTGGAGTCACCTTTCTTTGGTGCCCTTGAATCTCCGGACACTCTTTGGATGGGTCACCTCAGCGCGCCAGGGGCTAGCGCGCAAAAATATCCAATATTCGACCTTTTCACTCTGAAGCAATCGGAGGGACACAGCGGGGGCATCAAGAAGATTCTTTATTGCAGGGAATATGGCATGACGCGTGTAGGAAGGTGGATATCTGACTATGGTTACCCCCAACTTTTTGCCTAGTGTCTAGCTGGTTTTTCGACTTAGTTGGCCTGAGATCCTGCCATTCAGGGTCTCAGGCTGTCTGCTCTCTCTGTAAAATGGACTCCATGTACCCTAGGTACATACCCAATTGGTAAGGATCACCTTATTGGACCCTGTATAGTGTACCCTAGGTACCCAGGGCATAGGTGTACCCTAGGCCTCCCAGGGGCTGCAGCATGTATTATGCCACCCCTGGTCTGGCCTTCCAATCAGACACAACTGGCTGATCACTCAGCTGGGGCAAGGTCGTGTAATCACCCCTTGCTTAGATATAGTATGCCTATATCTGCCCTTATATATAGACACATGTGTACCTATCAGTCACTCCTATGGCAGGCCTTAACAATCCTGGAGGCAGAGTGCTTGGTAACATGTGAGATGGTGCTCTAGCATGAGCTGAGCCTGTCTGCAGCTTTCGGAACCATGTCCTTAAAGCTGTTCTATGATATAGCCTACCATATACTCTTAAAGTGCCTTATAATCTTAAACGGTTATGGTAACTATGGTTTGGCTTTATCAAAACATGTCGTGTAAGGTGTCTAACACTTTGGAATAATACCCCCATACCATTTCTGGTGATGAGGATATTATTCCTCCCTTCTAGAGGGAGAGACATGTTAAAATCCTACTTTGCTGTTTAACTCTAACCAAAGCCTCAGCATCACAAAATGGATGCTGCTGCCACAGACACAAGTCTGACCTCCTGCTGCTGGGAGTGATCCCAGCCAGGGAGGCCTGGACAATAGGTTTCCTGCTTGGGGAGGTGCTAGCACCTCCCCAGACAGCCTTTAGTGTATTGGGGCAGGGTGGGCTGAAAGGAATGAGACATGCCTGGGGCACACAAGGTGTTCCTTGCATAGTCCAGTTCAAACCGGCGCTGGGGCACTCCAGCCCCAGCTCTGGCGCGAAACTGGACAAAGGGAAGTGGGTGTAACCACCCCCTCCCAGGTCCCACCCATAGGGCGTGACCTAGCAGGTATCCCAGCCCCCCAGATTAGTATAAGAGTGGGAGTTGGGCCTCAAGACTCTAGATTATCCTGAACCTGCAAAACTGAACAGAAACTCTGGACCTTCGACATTCGACGAAAGAAGAAGACTGAAGAATCTCCCTTGTAGCCAAGGAGTGGCTACCCTGTGCAAACAGGCACCATCAAGAGACTACCCTTTGCTTTGTGAAACGTTCGACGAGGAACCGACTGCAGAGCCCGACCAGAGCCTTGATTTCCAGACTTCTCCGACCCTCATCCACATCTGCAGCAGAGCTGAGATCCGTGGAGGCGACGAGCGACGTGGGACCGGCTACCTGGGAAAAGTGGCTAGTAACTTACAGCGCAGCTTCTGAGGTACCCTCGAAGTTGTGCACCGGGGATTGAGAAGCCCCAACCCCAAGCACCATCTGCACCGAAGACCAGCCCCCCACACTCCACGAGTCCTGCGTGGGGCCCTTCAGCATTTTCCTGCTTGCCGCGTCTGTCCGGTTGCTTGCCCGCTGGCTAGTGGCCTTTGTGACGACGCTCCCTGAAATCTTCTGCGCTGGTTTGGCTCCTCCAGACTGGCTCCCGCTTCTCTGCAAAGAAGAAGCACCCCAGACCTTCCTGGTCTGCACCAGAAGCAAGTCCTTTGTTCTTCGTGGGTTCCGCTTGCCAAGGCTTGGTGAGTCCTAGTCCAACTTCGACGCCGCCGACAGCAAGAGCCTTCGTGGGACAGCTCGCCTCCTGGTCCTGGTTGTCCTCGACGCTTCCTGGTCCTCCTGGCTGCAGCGACAAGCTTCACCTTCACCTGCAACTCTTCACGACATCGCCTGGTTCCTTCCTGGTTCCACGTGGTCACTGGCTAGTGACCTTGACTCTGTCCCTTCTGCTTGCAGGTTTCTTCTCTTCTTGATCCCAGCCTTGGGATCCACCGGACACTCTCCCCTGACTGCCTGTCAGCATCTTTCTTCAGGCATCCATAGGAATCGACGACGAAAACGACGCATCTTCACCCCTATGCACCCGCAGCCTGTGGGCTAGGTAACTTGGGTACTCCGGTGCTCATCAGGATAGTGACTATCCTAGTGTCTAGTTTTCAAGTCTCAACTTCCTAGCTACTCCGGAAGTGTCCTAAATCTATCTATTTCTAAACTGTAACATTGCTATTGACTTTTACGCATTACGCGTGAGTGTTTCCACTCTGCACACGAATCCCGTGGGCCTCCCACTTCCTAACTAACGCTAGTGTAGTGTAGCCCCAGCGATTCCCTAGGCCTAGGCCTATTCTATTTCCGTGACAGTGGTTCTTATACCACTTATTTAGTATATGGTTTGCGTGGCCCCTAGGGCCTAACTGTATTACTTACCTGTGTGACTTACTGTATGCATTAATAAGACTGTGTTGTACTTACCTCTAAACTCATAAAGAGTGCTGAGGGTTTGCTTAGAATAAATACACTTTATTTTATATATATATCTGTTGTGGTGTCCTTTCATTTGGTATTCAAGGGATTATATATGGTATCACAGCTGGCTTCACATGCCATTCAGAGTTTAGCCTAAGACTGCTCTTGTCCATGCTACCACTAGGATAGCTGGTCTATAAGGTTGACTTTACAACCAATCACCATAAGGGTATTTGGACTGATATAAGGTGTACACTAGAACTAGTGACATCATACATCAGGCCAACTTCTCACATTGGTGAGCAGCGGTTGGGATCTGAGCTTGCTGTTGTAATACCATTGTAATCTTGAGATACTAAATTGAAAGATCACACAGATATTGTCTAGGTACATATAACATAGTTTATAATACTTAAGTCCTACTGGACTTAGTGGTTGTAGGTTGAAGGGAGTAACACACCCTGACTACAACTACTAGAGAGGTTTAGTAGAAACAACTAGTGTAGGTAGGTGCACACACCACACCCTCACTAGATCATGCCTCTGGGAGAAGATCAAGTAGATGCTCTCTCAGGAGGGGCAGGTCTGCAGAAGACCCCCTCTAGGTATGATACCTTAACATTCCAGGAGATGAGACAATTGTGTACCTCCAGAGGAATAAAACAGGGTGCAAACCCTACCCTCCTTCAGTTAAGACAACTCCTAGAGGAGTATGATGCTCAGAGGGCATCTCAGGAAGGTGCCCTAGGCACAGAGGAGGGTCTACCCACCACAGAGGAGTCAGATGGGGCTTCAGATGGGGAGGTAGACAGCCAGAGCCAAGTAAGGAGACTTAGCCAGGCTAACTTAAGTTTACATGGGAGTTTGCATGGGGTCCCCCCATACAGACCCACAAGTAGACATTCACAGAGAAGCAGGAGGGACAGATCCCCTTCAAGGGAATCCATCCACTCCCATGTCTCTAACATCTCTAATGCTTCCTCTCACAGGGGAATGACTTCACCTGAGAGAAAGGAGCATGCAGCCAGAATGAGGGAAGCTAATCTGAGGATTCAGAGGGAAGAAATTGCCCTTGCCAAAGAGAAGCTTGCTCTGGCTAGAGAGCAAAAATTGTGTGGGTCAGAACCCACTGGTGGCAGCAACATTCCTAGAGATAGGGATAGGTCTTATGACCATAGAAACCTAAGCAAGATAGTCCCCCCATATCAGAATGGGGATGACATCCACAAATGGATGACTGCTTTGGAGAGGGCCTGCAAAGTACAGCAGGTACCCCAAAGTCAGTGGGCAGCTATCTTGTGGCTCTCCTTTTCTGACAAAGGTAGAGACAAGCTCCTCACAGTCAGTGATGAGGATGCAAACAATTACAAAGTCCTGAAGAGTGCTCTGATAGATGGGTTTGGCTTAACCACTGAGCAATATAGGTTGTTGTTCAGAGACACCCAGAAGACACAGACACAGGACTGGTCTGATTTTGTGGATTGTGCCACTAAGGCTTTGGAAGGTTGGTTAAATGGCAGCAAGGTGCAGGACTATACAGGATTGTACAACTTGATTATGAGGGAGCAGATCCTTAGTAATTGTCAGAACCAGCTTCTCCATCAACACCTGGTAGACTCAGATTTGACCTCTCCCCAAGAATTGGGAAAGAGGGCAGATAAATGGGTCAGGACCAGGATTAGGCCTAAAAATCAGGGTGGTGACCAAAAGAAGGATACCACCAAGCCTCAAGAGAAGGGTGGGGATAAAGCAAAAGAGAAATCTTCCTCAGGGCCCCAAAACTCCACACAGGGTGGTGGGTCCCAAGCTCCCTCCTCTACCACAGTTAAAAAGCCTTACTGCCATGTGTGTAAAACACCTGGGCATTGGAAAACTGACAGCAGTTGTCCACAGGCTAAAAACAAAACTGTTCCTCCAACTACTCCTGTCACACCACCTATTACTGTCAGCAGTAATCCCCCAGGTGGTGGGAGTGCCCCCAAAAATTTGGTTGGGTTTTCTTGGGGAACACAGGGGGATCCTGGCTTAGCCAATTCCCCTGCAGCAGCTACTCTTGTCTGTGATGGTGGCATGGGGTTTGCCAACTTCACTGCCTGTCCCAACACTTTGGGTAGGTACAGACAGGAACCCTACATCAATGGTAGAAAAGCGGAGGCCTACAGTGACACTGGAGCTAGCATCACTATGGTGGCCCATAGGCTAGTTCCCTCTGAGCAGCTTTTGCCTGGTTTCTCATACCAGGTCACTAACATTGATGGCAAACAGAACAGTCATCCCATGGCAGAGGTATGTCTCAGCTGGGGAGGTGTCACTGGCCCTAAAAGGGTGGCAGTGTCTCCAACCTTGCCTGTGGACTGCTTACTGGGGAATGACTTAGAACTCTCAGCTTGGGCTGGAGTTGAACAAGACACCCATTCCAAAATGGTAGGCCTTTCCAAAAAGGGTAGTGGGGTTGTGCCAGTCACAACCCCTGTCCAAGTAGCTTTCCTCCCTGAAAGGGTTGGAAGGGCAGTGGTAGCCACAGCCCAGGCACAGACAGACTTCCCTGTAGGGACTGGCAGAGCTGTGACAGTCACAGCTCAAACACAAACTGAGTGCCTTCCTGAAAAGGTTGGCAAGGCTGTAATGGTCTCAGCCCACACTCAGACTGATATAGGTGTAGTGAAGCCTGAAACTATGGATCACTCCACACAGACAGAGAGTAGTGGAGAGGAAGAAAAGTCTCCCTCTCCCCAGACATTAGGAAAAGGTCAGCCTCCTCAGGGATCTGACCTCACCCCTTGTGAAGGAACTGCCCCAGAGGTAGCCAGGCCTGGCCTGGCAGAGCCTCTGATGTCAGTGGCCCCTTCCAAGGTGGGACCCAGTCTGGTGCAGGTAGCCTGCCTCTCTCTACCCTGCCTCAGTCAGCCCAGGGCTGCAGAGGTCAGGGAGGCCAGTGGACCCCAAGAGGGCCCCTGTCCACAAGAACCCCCCCTTCAAAAGAATGAGGATTGCCTGGTTAGTTGCCCTAGCCAGGTGATGGGTAAAAACATTCCTGAGGGATCCCCTTTACAGGTAGTTAGGGACCTCCCCCAGAGGGATTCTGTTGGGCACAGGCAAACATGGGACCTTAGGGCCCCAAACCTGACCTGTCCCTCCAGTAAGCCCACAAAAGGGACCCAGCCTCCAGCTTTAGGTAGCCAGAGGCTGACCCTGAGAGCACAGTGCAACTCAGTTAGAGAAAGAAAGGCATCCATGGTGGAGAATGATTGGAGGAAGCTGAGGCCTCACTTTGAGGACACTCACTTCAGTACTCCATCTCAACACCAGCCTTTTACTTTGCAAAGACACACCAAAGGTAGAGATTCCCTATGGTGGAGACCCTATGATATCTTTAGGATGAGGGATTGCTTAGTGGACCATGAGACAGGGGGTAACCATGCCAGTGCTGGTTCTTCCTTATATGGCCACTCAGGCAATAGAGGCTTACCTTGTCAAGGCCAGCCTTATCTCCTTTCGTTTGGGGGGGGGTTGTGTAGGAAGGTGGATATCTGACTATGGTTACCCCAACTTTTTGCCTAGTGTCTAGCTGGTTTTTCGACTTAGTTGGCCTGAGATCCTGCCATTCAGGGTCTCAGGCTGTCTGCTCTCTCTGTAAAATGGACTCCATGTACCCTAGGTACATACCCAATTGGTAAGGATCACCTTATTGGACCCTGTATAGTGTACCCTAGGTACCCAGGGCATAGGTGTACCCTAGGCCTCCCAGGGGCTGCAGCATGTATTATGCCACCCCTGGTCTGGCCTTCCAATCAGACACAACTGGCTGATCACTCAGCTGGGGCAAGGTCGTGTAATCACCCCTTGCTTAGATATAGTATGCCTATATCTGCCCTTATATATAGACACATGTGTACCTATCAGTCACTCCTATGGCAGGCCTTAACAATCCTGGAGGCAGAGTGCTTGGTAACATGTGAGATGGTGCTCTAGCATGAGCTGAGCCTGTCTGCAGCTTTCGGAACCATGTCCTTATAGCTGTTCTATGATATAGCCTACCATATACTCTTAAAGTGCCTTATAATCTTAAACGGTTATGGTAACTATGGTTTGGCTTTATCAAAACATGTCGTGTAAGGTGTCTAACACTTTGGAATAATACCCCCATACCATTTCTGGTGATGAGGATATTATTCCTCCCTTCTAGAGGGAGAGACATGTTAAAATCCTACTTTGCTGTTTAACTCTAACCAAAGCCTCAGCATCACAAAATGGATGCTGCTGCCACAGACACAAGTCTGACCTCCTGCTGCTGGGAGTGATCCCAGCCAGGGAGGCCTGGACAATAGGTTTCCTGCTTGGGGAGGTGCTAGCACCTCCCCAGACAGCCTTTAGTGTATTGGGGCAGGGTGGGCTGAAAGGAATGAGACATGCCTGGGGCACACAAGGTGTTCCTTGCATAGTCCAGTTCAAACCGGCGCTGGGGCACTCCAGCCCCAGCTCTGGCGCGAAACTGGACAAAGGGAAGTGGGTGTAACCACCCCCTCCCAGGTCCCACCCATAGGGCGTGACCTAGCAGGTATCCCAGCCCCCCAGATTAGTATAAGAGTGGGAGTTGGGCCTCAAGACTCTAGATTATCCTGAACCTGCAAAACTGAACAGAAACTCTGGACCTTCGACATTCGACGAAAGAAGAAGACTGAAGAATCTCCCTTGTAGCCAAGGAGTGGCTACCCTGTGCAAACAGGCACCATCAAGAGACTACCCTTTGCTTTGTGAAACGTTCGACGAGGAACCGACTGCAGAGCCCGACCAGAGCCTTGATTTCCAGACTTCTCCGACCCTCATCCACATCTGCAGCAGAGCTGAGATCCGTGGAGGCGACGAGCGACGTGGGACCGGCTACCTGGGAAAAATGGCTAGTAACTTACAGCGCAGCTTCTGAGGTACCCTCGAAGTTGTGCACCGGGGATTGAGAAGCCCCAACCCCAAGCACCATCTGCACCGAAGACCAGCCCCCCACACTCCACGAGTCCTGCGTGGGGCCCTTCAGCATTTTCCTGCTTGCCGCGTCTGTCCGGTTGCTTGCCCGCTGGCTAGTGGCCTTTGTGACGACGCTCCCTGAAATCTTCTGCGCTGGTTTGGCTCCTCCAGACTGGCTCCCGCTTCTCTGCAAAGAAGAAGCACCCCAGACCTTCCTGGTCTGCACCAGAAGCAAGTCCTTTGTTCTTCGTGGGTTCCGCTTGCCAAGGCTTGGTGAGTCCTAGTCCAACTTCGACGCCGCCGACAGCAAGAGCCTTCGTGGGACAGCTCGCCTCCTGGTCCTGGTTGTCCTCGACGCTTCCTGGTCCTCCTGGCTGCAGCGACAAGCTTCACCTTCACCTGCAACTCTTCACGACATCGCCTGGTTCCTTCCTGGTTCCACGTGGTCACTGGCTAGTGACCTTGACTCTGTCCCTTCTGCTTGCAGGTTTCTTCTCTTCTTGATCCCAGCCTTGGGATCCACCGGACACTCTCCCCTGACTGCCTGTCAGCATCTTTCTTCAGGCATCCATAGGAATCGACGACGAAAACGACGCATCTTCACCCCTATGCACCCGCAGCCTGTGGGCTAGGTAACTTGGGTACTCCGGTGCTCATCAGGATAGTGACTATCCTAGTGTCTAGTTTTCAAGTCTCAGCTTCCTAGCTACTCCGGAAGTGTCCTAAATCTATCTATTTCTAAACTGTAACATTGCTATTGACTTTTACGCATTACGCGTGAGTGTTTCCACTCTGCACACGAATCCCGTGGGCCTCCCACTTCCTAACTAACGCTAGTGTAGTGTAGCCCCAGCGATTCCCTAGGCCTAGGCCTATTCTATTTCCGTGACAGTGGTTCTTATACCACTTATTTAGTATATGGTTTGCGTGGCCCCTAGGGCCTAACTGTATTACTTACCTGTGTGACTTACTGTATGCATTAATAAGACTGTGTTGTACTTACCTCTAAACTCATAAAGAGTGCTGAGGGTTTGCTTAGAATAAATACACTTTATTTTATATATATATATCTGTTGTGGTGTCCTTTCATTTGGTATTCAAGGGATTATATATGGTATCACAGCTGGCTTCACATGCCATTCAGAGTTTAGCCTAAGACTGCTCTTGTCCATGCTACCACTAGGATAGCTGGTCTATAAGGTTGACTTTACAACCAATCACCATAAGGGTATTTGGACTGATATAAGGTGTACACTAGAACTAGTGACATCATACATCAGGCCAACTTCTCACAACGCGTTTCGACAGTAATTGTCTTTATCAAATGCCTTTACACCAGTTTTGGCTCCAAACGCTGCTTTTAAATAATTCTGCTGGTAACCCATTGGTTGTAGTTCAGCTGGGCCGACTTCTAATTGGAGCATTGTTGTTAGAAGACTTCCCAAAAGATTAGGGACAGATACATGGCCATTTTGGTTAGAAACTGATCGAGTTTCCAAATGTAGGCTGCTTGTCTCCAGTATTCTATTGTGTTTAAGCCATGTGTGATTTATTGCAATGTTTCCATCCATAGCAGTTCTTTTCTGAACAGAAGGTTAGATTTATCTCCTCCTTGTGGGCCAATTGGGATCTGTTCAATCACCTGACATCGTATGTCTTCGTTGGGGTGGTGGTATCTTAGAACATTTTCCACAAGTGGTGCTCCTGTCATGCCTCAATTGACTCTGCTTCTGTGCTGCAATATACTACATTTTTATCGAACTTCACAATCTCAAATTGCCCAACAAGGGCAGAGGAATAGTCATGCAGGACATTCCTGATTACTGTGCAGAGATACTCATTCAACTAAATGACATGACTTGCTACAAATAGAAGGTAAAATATAAATGTGGCCACGCTGATTAAGTTTCGTGATCACTATGATAAGTGGAATGATGGGGGACGCCCATCAAGACCGCAGCACCATTGTTGGGACCGGAGGGGGCTAGAACTAACTGCCCCAGGCTGCATCACGCTCCTGCCTCAGCGCACACTCAGCATCATTGACAGTGCCAGGAGGCGCTTGTTTAAATTCCAAAGCGGGCTCCCACAGCGCGGGACGCCCGTCAAGACCGCAGCACCATTGGAGGGACCGGAGGTGGCTAGGACTAACCGCCCCAGGGTTCATCGTGCTCCTGCCTCAGAGCACACCCAGCGTCATTGACAGCGCCAGGAGGCGCTTGCTTGAATTCCAAAGCGGGCTCCCGCAGCTCGGGACGTGCGCAGGCAGCACCCAGGAAAAGCCCAGGCCAAGGGCGGGCCCGTCCTTATTGTCATTGACAGGAAGAGGCAGGGCAGGGCCACTCGTCTTTTGTTTGTGGCCTGATAGGGGAACCGAAGCTGGGACCGTCCAGAGCCCATTGGAATAAACTAAAAGGGTCTGTTTACATCCACTGACCCATATTGAGATTGTTAAAACATTGAGGGACTGGCCGTTCTGGATTTGGTGATCCTAAGCGTTTCATTACTATCCTTTCACTGTTGTATCCTGTTTAGTGCTTGTGAGCTAAATTATATTTTGAGGCTAAGTGAGGTCTTGGCATAGTGTTGGAAGGACTAGTTGTCACAAGGGGTCTTGCTGTATAACCAGGAATATGGGGAAAAGAAAGATACCGGAAGGAAGAGGGGAAGGGGATGAGGTAGGAGGGAATGGAACAAGTCAGGCAATAGGGGATAAAAGCCCAGGAAGCTTTAAAAACACGCAGGTAGTAACTGTGTAATAGATCGTATTGATACCCTAATCAGTGAGTGTGAGAGTATACTAGAGTCTTCGCCTACTGCACAACCCATCTGTGTTCAAACACCCCCCAGGTTAATCCAACCCTCTAATCTCGCTATCCCTGCAATGTTTCGTAAAACACATAACAAAAGACCAGCCACTAACAACGATGACGGAGAACGTGAAACGACGGGAGCATCCCACCCAATTTTTAGTCAGACTAAGTCTAATATTGAACATATAGACACTACAATCATTTGTACGAACATATTTCTGCCCTTGTTCGATCGAGCTGATGACGATAAAGATGAGGGCGAAAGGCCCCAGAATGCTCAGACACCACAGACATCAATTACATAAAGCAAAGATGTAGTGCTAGGAATTAACATAGAATGCCAGGACATTATCCAACTAGTCACCAAGTTAAGACAGGAAGTAGGGTCTATGAGAAGTTTGATAGAGGATTTAACTTCAATGGTTAAGCTCCTATCATCTGATCTATCTCGAAGAGGGAGTGCAATTGTAATGAAAAGTAGCCACCTAGTGCACCCACAGGGTGCCAATCCTGTAACTTCATTGGCTGCATTGGTTACTTCTACCATAGGCAATAACGCCACTCCCAGTAGTTTACCACCTCCTCCTGAAAAGACTAGGACACACAAAATAAAGATACCACCACTGATGCCTAAGCACTTACCACACTCCATAGCAAGTAACTCTAACAACCCCTCCAGGGTACTAGTGAGGGACCAGACATCGTACAGTAGAAATACATTTTCTCATGCGTGGTTCTCAGCCCGGGCATCGAGAACAGCACCAATCTAACTTACCTAGTACCCATAGAATGTTTATGGTGAATGTACCCAAGCTTGATGCAAAGAAAGGTATAGAGAATAAAGTTATTCACTGGATACGGAATGTTAGGGGATGCCGATCAGTGATAAGGGAAGACATAGTAAAAGCTCGGATGCTTACCTCACTAGTTCACCAACAAGACTGTATGGAGCTTACCCAAACCAGGGCAAATTTAGCAGAAAACCTCTTTGCTCTGGAGTTTCGTACCACTCCACCAGGACAGTCATCTATCCAGTTCAGACAATACCCTCCGAGTAGCAGGATTGCCCATTTACCAAGGCACAGGCTAACCAGTATGCAGGGAAGTTCCACTTTGGAAATTAATGATTGACGGAGGAGAGTATCGCTCCCAAAGCAACAAGAATATCCAATAGTCAGTCCCATCACCAGGGGCAGCTCCCGGAGTCCCAAGCATTCTATTGTAGAGCTAGCTCAATCCCCAAAGATTATTTCTGTTTCACCCACTCAGATAGATGGTGTGTTGGAGGCAGGTAGTCCACCTCCTATTATACCTAGCGGGCTACTGTCACCATGTACAATCCCTATAAAGGATTCCTTGTTGTCTTGGAACATCGCAGGATTGAGCACGGAGATGGGTTCTCCCGAGTGGCATGCTTTCATAGAGGGACACGACATCTAGTCTCTTCCAAGAAACTTGGGCAGAGGTTCCTCTCTTCTGTGTAGGATACCTAAATTATTATATTCCAGCTATTAGAGGTGCAAAGGGAAGGCCATCAGGGGGCTTGCCAATTTGGGTGTGGCAGGACTTAGGTCTAAATATACAGGTGCTTCCAACCCAGAGTCACAATATTCAGGCAGTTAGATTGACCAGGGGTCACATTGGAACATAGACATTTATAATGTCTATGTGAGAGGTACTAGAGGGAAGAAGTCGGGGTTTTGGCGGCTCTCGATGACCTTCTTGCTTTAAAATGTGGAATGATTTATGAACTGGTGTCAGTAAAGGTTTGCAAGTATGACTGGCGCAGATAACTTCACAGCCGTCCTTAAACATGGAAAGACACTGATTGCTTTTCTTTTCCACAGTGCCACTGATCTGCAGACGGTTGTTTACATACAGGCGAGTCTAACAGGCCTTATTTTATCTTTGTTAGACACACATTCTAAGTAATTGAAACATTGTTTTTGCCTTATACATGACAGATGTATTCAAGCTTCATTTGACACACTTTAGGATGTAACACTACTCGAGTTTCCCAACATGTGAGTCCAAGAGGTCCTGTCTGATTTATATTAGACACACGTTTTAATCTACCTTTCACTAACTTACCGTTGTTTGCCCTATAGATGACAGACTTATTCAATCTTAACTATGCAAACCTCAGCCTGCGTCACCACTCGAATTCCGAGTTTTACTTATCAGATGAGCCTAACTACATAACTTTTGTGATACAATGTTTCATTAAGTTCCCAAAACAACTCAGAGAAATACTTGTGTGTACCCCATAGCCTCCCTACTATAGATGCATGACTAGTGGCCACCGTTGATTTGAAGCAATCTCAGGTTATGTAAGTGCTGATACAAAAGAGTGTTTGTACCTGTAAATTCACATATTCCATCTGGCTGACATTCACAGTTCGATTTGGAAATATAGTTCTTCACACCGTTGTCTCTTCCAACAAATTCCGGTGACACCATGCCTGCTCACCTTTTAGAGATCTAACCTAACCACATGGATCTTTCAACAGTGTTGGTTACTTACCCTAGCTGTTATGGTTACACCCCAAAGACATGATTAAATCAACTGAAACATATAGTAGAATGAACACAATATGTTTCTTTGCAGCTTGCTAAACCGCATGCAAGCCATGATGATGTTTCTCTAAAAGAGAGACACATACATCTCTGATTGTAGGTTCTTATTACACAGTCTACCAGTATGTTATAAGACCATACCTAATACTCTATCAGTAGAATTTATACACATATACTTTGCAATTTGATTGACACATGATTATTTCATTTCCAGGTGTCTCCTCTGTACATTTTCCATCCTGATGATGATCCTTTGCTAAATAATTGTGTATTGTGGGTCGAAACAATTACTACAGTGGACTGTTTTTAAATTGATTTACGATTTCAACACTCCCATTGGGAGGGTTCATTTTAACATTTAAATGTCCTTATCAGTCATATGTATACACATGCATTTTGTATAGCACCTTCTCACCATTCATTCATTCTATCACTTTGACTGTGCCATTACACGAATAGGTGTACTTTGTTCTAAGATTGTGTCTCTGGAATCAAAAAAATGTAGTTATATCATTGTGAATTACCAAATAAATGTGTAAATCGCATTATACACCTTATTTGTGAGTTTATTTTGTAACTATTACTGTGGAAGTCAAGGGCTCCACTTCCCCCATAGGAACCACTTGTGCCTTTATTTATTGTCCTCCCAGGATTACTGGGTTGCCCGTCACTCTTGTCAATTTCGCCTTTGAAGCTCACCAGCTTCCACAGTTTATGAATTTGTGCAGATGGGAACTGAATTACGGGCCGAATTTAGAGAATGGTGGGCAGCCTGCCTTAAGCCGGAGTGCACATTATAACCTTTTACAGGGCTCTGCCTGCCTTGAGATGTCTTTGTAATGGCGGTGGCTCATCTGAAGGCATTGAATGTTTGCTGAGCAGCTGCTATGTTTCAAGCAAACTCAGAAAACGTTTTTGTTTTACAAACCTAAATGCCCAAAGCAGGAATTTGTTTCTGTAACCCAATAACTAACAACCTTGATGGCCTGTGAGCTTTCACCCAGGATATGGGGTTATTTTTATTTACCTTTGGGACCATGAGCTCTCCGCTCTGCGCATGATGGGGAGGATGATCTGAAGTAATTACACTGAAGACCCCTACTCTGTAGGACCGTCTGTACAATGTTTCTACCAGTGGAGCCGGGAGGCTCTACTGACGGAAACATGACTGTCCACCCAACTCTAAATAGAGCCAGTGGACTGTCAGTTTAGCAGACAGAGAACTCCACCAGATTTATAGCGGAGTACCCTGTGTACCAAACTCAAATCATCCCCTAGGTTTCTTCTATATTATTTATCCATCAACATAACTCAGTGAGTTAAGGAATTGCTGCAGGGATCTCTGTATATGCTGTAGGTTAGAGGTGAACATGCATAAAAAAATAAAGCTATGTAAAACCACAATTGCACTGTTTGAAAATCATGTTTCAAAATATATAGCTTTGTCTCTTTATTTTTGTTGCAGGATAAAGGCACTGAAGCTCTGCTACAAGATTGTTTACACTAATGAATTTGAATTTGTGATTTATTTGTCTATTTTAATGAACATCTTTCCAGTTGTACTATATTTCATACCAGAGCTAAAAGAGATTTATGAAGATGAACTACAAACTGTGAATGTCTTCTTCATGATCTTTTACACTGTGGAAACATGCATGAAGGTATGAAATAAACATTCTATTTTGTTTGCTTATTGCCAGTGAAATCAAATGGAAACACAGAATTAGATTTCTTGATTTATATTTTTTTGTTAAAATGCATTTTAATGATATATATTGTTCTAATTAAGATCTTCATTACCAGTTATACACCCTGGGTAATTTTAGCCTTCTATTGCATCATGGAGGACTGCAGCGCTCTTCCATTGAGCGTGAATATGTGAGCTGCGGGTCCTCTGCTGCTTTGTTTCCGGTGCAGCCTTTGTCATGTGCGTTCTTTTTGTATTTATATTTATTTGTAGGGCGGCTCTGGTGTCACCCGGGACACCCTGATTCCTCTTTAAGGTAGGGGGCTGCTGTGGGACCCCAAATGCCACACAACTCAGGCTGGCTTCCCGGAGGCAGCGCCTGTGCTCTGCAGGAGCCGGTATCCCCATTTGCCCCTGCATGGCCAGAACCGCTCCTTTTCTGCTCCCGTGGTGGGAGCAACTCTCTCTTTGTTGTCCTGCTCAGGGCAACATTTTGCTGTGCCACGGGCCGCGGGGTCCTGGGGATGTGGTCCCAGGTCTTCTCGCAAGACTCTGAACTTGATGGTGATAGCAGCAACACAATGGACAGTTGGATTCAGAAGCCACCTGATGTCATGCATGATGGAGGAAGGACTTTGGAATCCAGCTGACCCCCCCAGAACTAGAAGGGTCATATTATGGGCAGTAGCACAAGGTTCACTTATGCCCCCAAGAGGGCCAGTTGGGTGAAGACTTGGACTTCTGTGCCCCAGCAGGAGGTGAGGAACAGCAGTCTTGCTCTCTGTCTGTCCCTTGTGCAGGGATCTTTAAGTGTGGGTAAAAATGTCTAGATGCCAGCCACCATGGGCCAATCGTAGGATGCCACACCCCTCCACCCCTGTCCTAACCCTCCAGCCTTTTTTATAAATCATGTTGTGCTCTTGTACCTCACTTGGTCTCAGTATCAGTCCCCTGTAGTCAAACGATGGATCGACACAGGGTGCAGTCTATTGATACAGGTATGATTTGGCTGCAAAAAATGAGCTTTTACCGTAAACTATGAGTCCAATTTTCAGCAAGTTCTTCTTGATATCGCTATTTCTTACAGTGGACACTTGAGCATAAACATGAGAATGGTATCTACCGTCAGGCCTGACTTTAGCACTGGTGGCGCCCAGTGCGACAATGTTTTTTGGCGCCCTTTCAATAACCACCTCCCCCACTGATTCCCTTCCTACCACCCTTTAACAGTCTCCATAACCACTCTCTCTAAGATGCATGTAATTCATTTTATAGCGTCACTCATAAAAGTGAAGGGTGTCAGAGCACTTTACATAACACACACATTACACAGAGACTATCAATCATAGGTGTGTATATCAGTGAGTATGAAATGTTACATAAGAAGACAGAGGACAACAAGGGGTGGATTCACATGTCATCCATATAGGTAGGCAGTATAGTTGAACAGTACTTGGCCTGGAGAAGCACAAACTCTGAATTGAAAATATAACACAATGGATTGGGGCTCTCTTTAATAACAAGAACTGATTTGAACCCTTTTTGCAACATTAGAATAATGAAAGTCTGGGGTAAAAATCCATACGCTCTATACTTTGAAGCCTGCATGCAGTTCATTGATGACAGTTAATAGTAATAGCTCACTGCAACTAACAAAAGGACGTTTCTGACGAAAGCGGCAATCCACTGACCTGTTTACATTATATTTACTTTGTGATCTGCATGGTACACGTTTTTTGCAGCAGGCACATTAAACCTCTGCGCTACCTTACCATGAATCAAAACTTCCACAAGTCAAAACTTCTACTAGACCAAACTCTGATCTCGCCAGGAAGAACATTAATCACTGGAGTTTTCTTGACATTTTAATTGTTGCCTGAAAATTGTTGGAGGGCAAAAACGCGGCAGCAGGTGCTTTTAAGCACAAAATAAACTAGCAAACAGGTGCCCCCATGCCAAGTCAGCACCCAGTATGGTGGCACCAGTTGTACTGCCCTAGAGCCGGCCTTGTCTACCATGGTTGTCTTTGTAATATGAGAAAACCATAAACTGGAAAATACTCACAAATCTATGTTTAATTAGATCCTCATAAAAAACTTTAGGTTTTTAAACTGGGAATTCTTAAATAATGGAGGTGCGTTCCTGATATTCTCACAATAATGTTAAAACACTTAGATCTAGATTGCATCAAAACATCTTTTTCGAGGGGGTATATTGGAACTTTAAGGTAACAATTAGTGGCAGTTGAGTTATATTTGATGTGTATAAATTGGTGAAATACTGGGTATGTGTAAGACTTATAAGAAGTCTGTATACAGACAAAAATAACAGACCTTAGGAAGAGACTTGTAGATATGTAGAAATTGATTAAATGATTTATTGCATAAGTGATAATGATATAAGATGATTTTAAGCTTATTATAGCGATTTACAATCACTAAATGTGTGCTTTTTAGATTTTTTAAAAAAATCACCAGCCCCTCATATATATATCCTAAGGAGGCCAAATTGACAAGCTAAAAGCATGTCGTCCGTCTTTGAAGAAGAAACCCAATCAGCATAAGATTATGCCTCTATGCCTTTGGGTTAATTGGTGCTGCTAATGTTTTAAAATGTGTGTGTGTTTTTACTGAGGAGGGTGTGGAGGGCTACTTATTTGTGTTACGCTACACTTTGGGGGCATATTTAGATTGTTGGCATTCAGGTCCCACCACAGACGCCATTTTGAGGTTTAGCGCTCCAGGGCCTGGTGATCATCAACACTTCCTTTTTCTTAGCATAAATGCTGGCCATACCGCAGATGCGCAGCGGCCTCTAGGTGCCGTATTGCTCCTTAAAATGGTGCTGTTAATGTTTGAAACTTTTTGTGTGTTTTTACTGAGGAAGGTGTGGAGGGCTACTAAATTTATGTTATGCTACATATTGGGGCCATGTTCATATATTTCTGGCATTCAGTTCCTACCACAGAGATGCCATTCGGAGGTTTGGCGCTCTACTGGATGGTAATCATCGTCACTTCCTCTTTCTTGGCATTTAATGTCAGTTGTGGCCTCTTCCTCGGTATCTGCATGATGAGTTTTGTTGTCCGCCTCCAGGCAACTCCAACTCGGAATGCTATTATATTGCTGAGGATTAGAGTGCTCAGGAAGGGCGAAGGGTTTGGGATGAGAACAACAGGGAAGGGGACCTGTACAGGAAAAGGTTAAGCAAACATACACACAGGCACACACACACACACACACACACACGCATACATACATACACATTGTTTATCCACTCTCTTTACTAATTACACACTGATTGAGGCTCAGTTAGTATATATATTTAGTTCTCAAATGATTGCAGCCATTATTTTTCAATTATTTTAATTAGAAACCACCTCCAATCTAAACTGGAAGGAGGAGTTGGTTTACCACCCGCCGGCGAAAAGAAAGATTTCAGTTCAAAGCTCATGCAGTGGTTAGACCCTCATATCTTAGCAGCAGATCATTTTCTGCTCCTTGGAGATTTTAACTAAAACATGGACAATCAATACGACTCAGACTCCATTCATCTCCTTGCAGATATGGAATCACTGGGCCTCTACCAAAAGGAGTAGATCTCACCCATATAACTGGGCATACCTTTGTTGTAGTTTTCACCAAAGCCCCGAACTTAGTGGTGGATCCCCGTTACCCTGGTGTCGACTGATCACTTCTCTCTAAATTTCTTACTAGATATCCAGAAACCCAATGCTAACTCCCCTGATACTGATCCGGCACCAATACTACCGATTGATCAGGGATCAATACACAACAAATTACTTCAATGGCTCATACACTTTCAACCCAGAAATCCCTGACTGTGCCTGGGGTCAATTTGTTTCGAACCTTTGTTCGTAACAGTTAAATCATTTCTCAACTATCTATATGTTATATCAGCTCTTCCTCTACTTGATCGATGGATCAATTTTTTGAATAGTTGATGGTAATGATAAAGACTAACCTTACAAAAAACACTTATTCAATAAACTTCAGACACTCGGTAGATTAGTATATAATTTTTATCTCAAATTCAAAGTAAAGATGCTCATAAAGCTTTAGGTTACAATTACATAAACACCAAATCTCATGAAAGGAATTCTAATTTATTGATTACAGACTTTGTATTCAATGACAATATGCAATAAAGGAGTGGATAAAGTAAGAGACATAAGAGTTCAGCAAAAATGATTATATCAAACAAAAATAATAACCAACGGAAGGATAGATGAAGAGGCATTAGATTCATCAAGAAAAATACATAACCATTCTTTGTTGATGGAGTGGATAGGTGGAGAGACATAGGTTCAAACCAAATACATTAATGCTAATAAAATATTAAAGGACACCTAAGCTACATATGAACCTATTGGTCAGTAGGGAAGTCTAGAAGACCACCACTGGTCCCAAGAGATGACCAAGGTTCCAACAGGATGATCAGGGAAATGTAGAGATTCAGGACAGGTACAAGACATGATGGGACAGCCAGGCCTCTCAGGGAACCCGATGAACAGTGGCTTATCTCCCTCTTCTCTCTCCTAGCAGCAGTCCCCTTCTACTCGCTCTAACTCCGCCCCTAAATTCCCCAAATATATAGTTTAATTTGTCATGTTCATCCCTCAAAATGATGCATTTACGCTCTAACTCGCACTGTGATTGGTGGGCAGGGGAGGTGATACTGTCATACCACCATGATTTCACACTTTATTTAAATACCTATTGTTTATACTGGTTCCCATGGTCTGGATCTCACTTTGTTCTTATGTCCACACATTAGTTACAAATGTACATTTCTTCGTAATGAGTTTGTTTGCTGAGGACATCTCCGGTCCCACGCTCATGTACAGTACTTGGCAGCCGATACACGCACTGGCCTTCACTCCTTTATGTCATCTTCATTGCACGGCAGGCCTTCTGTCCTCATGGCAGAACGAACTTGCTCCTAGCAGCCCCTCCTCCACCATGGCTAAGTCAGAATAAAATGGAGTCTTCACTCAGCACACTATAATGGATAAAAATGAACATTTTATTAATTATATGGTAATGAAACCTTCACTGTTACCTCCCACCATCCGCTATTCCCTGTTAATGTTACCTAGCTTTTTGACAAATGCAAGCAAGCAGCATTAATCATTACTTTAGAAGCCAAAGGCAACATGCAAACACTGAAGCACTTACGGCCGACTCATGCAATTTCTCGTTTCTTCAAGAACACATCAATTAATACAACATAATGTGATTACGGGTTAGTTTAACAGCATGTACAAAACAATTCTCCTGTGTTTATGTGGGCGCATGTTAAACTTACTACGTCTACTCACTGTTAGTACGTATTATGGAGATATATGATCCGAGCAGGTTTCATTTTCGCAAAACCCTGCTCCATCAATTCCCCCCTCTGATGGCTTTTGGAAGCCATCATAAAATACCTACAATCCGGAGTGGCAACTTTTCATTTTAAATTTATTTTTGTAAATATTCGGCATTTTTTCCTCTCTTTATGACACTCTTATTTAAATCTTTCATTAAATCATAATATTCTTCATACATTTCCTCTAACTCTTTCTTTTCTTAGTTTCCATTCCTTCTTTGATTCTGTCACTTCTCCTTTTCTACTTTTGCACTTACAACATTTGCATCTTGTTATTATCATCAAGACTATTATTGCTACAGAAACTTTGGGAATTAATATTCTACCTAATAATCTACTTCCAAAAGTAGTAATCCATTTACTCACGGAGGAGAAACCCTTACCAAGTTTCTCCCATAAACCATCAATCTCCATTTGGGTCAAATCTGTATGTACATTTGTAATATTCTTAATGTAAGTGCAACAATGTTGGACTTTTAACATTCCACAGACTCCACCCTCTTTTGCCAATAATATATCAAGCGCAAGTCAATTTTGCAAATCCATTGATCTAATTGCAACCATCTCAGTGTCAATCATCAAAAACATACTAGTAGTATCTGTAGACAATCAGTCAACCACCATGGATCATTTTTGAATTTTGTGTGAATTCAGAACGACTCCAACTGAGGGTATTAGTACACTAAAGATATCACCCACTATGTCTGAAAATCGTGCTCTTTTGTTACGTTTTAGTCCCTGCTCAACTTCATTCAGTTGGTGTTTACTTTGGTCCATATGGTAGACCTTAGGAAAGACAATAGCAAAATAGCAACTTACATACCGGCAAGGCAACCTATAATATGCTTTCTTGCCACACACATAGTAAATCCCAGGAAACACAGGATCTGTCCCACCTTTCAATCCCCAACCTTCAATTATTTGAAAGGTATGCTCACATTCACTATAGCCTATAAAGTAGTTTTTATAATTAGTTTTAGTTCTAAACAGACAAATATTTCCGTTCCGTGACCAGTCCATTGACATTGCAGCATAGCCCTTGCCTTTTTCATATTTTCCTTCTCTAAACTCCCATAGAGGTATTCTGGACCCTTGTTCAACGGCTTTCTGATGGAAACTTTCCCTTCTGATTTATACCATTTCTAGAAACACTTTTTCCTCAATCTTTAAACTACATGTCAAATTGTTCTTGTAAGCATGTTCTATGTCCAGAGTTTTAGTAATATGGAAGAATTCTCCCATATATCGTGCATTCTTAGCACTCACACTTTGTTCAATTCCTTATTAACAGGAATTTCAGAAAATACTAAGTCTATATTAGAATACTGATATTCCAGTTTCCCTGTTGCATAGAATAAACTGGTAAGTACACTACAAGACACACCGTAGGTTAATGGAAGGTGGTGATCCATCACTCCTCCTGAGACAGACAAAGGTAATTGCATGCACACATAACAGTCACTCACATTCATTGTTTCCACATACTCATACAATCATTTTCTGAAACATTTAAGGAGAAATCATTAACTAATTTGTTCTGATGAAGTATGCTTTCATCAATAGGTTTTATTTTAGTATTAGGGGTTAGATTTGTGACATAATTCATCCTTCCACTTGTTACGTCATTATTATTATTTCTCTGGTTTGTCACCATTAAAATAGGTACAAGAATGATTAATAACATCCACATGAGTATGATTACTAAGACACTACATAAGCAAGGTTAAATACATCGACGTTTTAGACTATGTTTTGGAAGTTCAGTCACTTCTGTTTCTGTAATTTTTATTTCTATATAATAAACAAATAAAAATGTAAAAATCTATCTATGGGGGTGTGGCTAAGACCCGGAGCGAAATGGCCGCTTGATTCCCTAGCTACGTGAGCCCTATCCCTCCTCCGCCTATCCTGAATAAACATCCGACCCCCCTGAATTGAGGGAACACGCCTGATTGCCTGCAATGACTCCTCGGCTAACTCCCGCCGCCAAAAATCACCCGGGTCAGAAGTTCTGGGTCCCGGAAATAACGGGCCTACCCGGGCCTTGAAGCTGAGAGGGAGCCGTACTGCAGCCTGCTATCCCAGCGGACCCCGTGTGAGGGCTTCCAGCAGACGGAGACTCACAATATGGCAGTCCGATAGCGTCCTCAGAGCCGCGCCTGCCTGGACTACCGAGCTGGAAGCACCGTTGACGACCTGAGGAGCCGGGGCGCCCGGGAGATGGCCGGCGGTGACTTTCGGATGGACCTGGGGCACACCGATGGTGAGGTGGGGCAAGAGGGGGCCCCGAACTGTGGTGACTGAGGCGATATCCTGAATTCCTCCTCCCGCTGCCCCCTGCTGATTGACTCCACAGCGGCGTTCCAGTGGCCCTTGCACAGGCCTGGCAGACGCTGGGAAGGCGAGCCTCTCCCACCTATCACACTGGGGCCGGGTGATGAGTGGCAGGTGATGGAGGCCTCGAGCGACCCAGATACCCCGCAATCCTTATGGTGAGGCTGGAATTAACCCCGATGGCCCTGCTCCACAGTAGGCTGCTCTAACATCGGGAGAGTGCTGCGAGACGCCCTAGGCAGTGATGAGGGTGCCAGGGTTCACCTACCTCTGCCAACATCCGTGCACCTATCAATCCATCCAGGGGCCGTGTGGTGGTGCCGCAGTTCCTTGGTGCGCCTCCACCCATGTCTGATTGGAGGCAGACAGACAGAGACCGGACCATACAGCGACACAGTGTTGGCCCATCACTAATACCAGACGCAGAAACACGCTGACCAGTGAAATATGGACGGTGACCCATAATGGCAGAGGAGAGGGGTAAAGCCACAGGGGCGAAGGGACCGAAAATGATACAAACAAATAGGCTTGACCGCTACACCCTCCCCAAAGACATCCTCCAAAGCCAACAATCTGGAGGTGGCGCCGTCGGCGACCATGGAGGAGATGGCCAGGAATTGTCGCTAAAAGACATCATGAAGGCAATCACCACTGGCCAATCCGCGCTACAGCACAAAATGGACACCATCGCTTACCTGATCCCAGCCGACCTCACCAAGCTTAATGAAAAAGTCAAACATGTGGAGCTCACCACTTCCAGCCTGGTAAACAACGTTGCACAGCTCCAAGGTGAACTGCAAAACATGCAAACATTCCGCAAATCCACTGAACTCAAACTGGACAACTACGAGGGACACCTGCGCGCAATAACCTGCGCATTTTAGTTGTGCCAGAAAAAGCTGGGGGACAGTTCCCAGACCTTTTCGGAGAAGACCTTATCCTGCAACATCTAAAACCCAAGGGCCTCAGTAAGTTTTTTGACATTGAAAGGGTGCACAGGGTCCCAGGTGGTCGTTCCAAGTCGGAAGCCCCCCCCACGCCCGATGCTGGCGAGAGGGCTGAATTTCAGAAACAGAGACGTGATCCTCCAAAATGCCAGAATGGGGACCCCACTTTGCTTCGAGAATGCCGATATCTCCTTTTTTCCAGACTTCATGCAACGTGTACAGCGGCAAAGACGATCCTTCACCACGGTGAAACAGAAACTAAGGGAAAAGGGACTGAAGTACTCTATGTTATTCCCAGCACGTCTCCGAGTGGAAGCCGAGGGGAAAACCTGGTTTTTCGAACAACCAGAGGAGGCGGCGGACTGGCTTGAATTTCAGCTGGAGCGGAGTTGGGGGTGAGGCGGCCTCTCAGACACACGGCCAACGAGACTAATATTGCTATGAAGACTCCACAAATGCGAGCTAATTATCAAGTTCGGCCGGGACAGGTAATGGGCTGAAGGGTGGCCGGACCCGGGGGAATGCCTCCTCTTAGTTTTTATGACTGATTTTCGAAACATTGGTGTGTCACCCACGAAGGGGACTCATTAATTTGTAGGACTAGGGGGGGATAGGAATACGGGCTTCCACATCCTTACATTTTCTACTACTAGTCTGTTCTAGGGCGACAGGCACTCTGCAAGTTTCTTATGGGCAGTTTTGAGCCCAGAGTGCAGGGCAGCAGGGTGGGGGGCAGTTGGACAGGGGGGCAGGAGGGTTGTTGGGTTGGAGGGTCATGTTTATGCATCGTCATGGTTTGCATATCGGTATTTCCTTTCACTACCATCACAGAGGCACTTGCCATTGGCAACCTAAACTATGAACAGCGGGGGGGACAAAAATGTTAAAATATTGAGCTGGAATGTCAATGGGCTGGGGGACAAAATAAAGCGTAGCGTGTTTCTCCAATATATCAAACGTCAGGCCCCAGATATTGTACTCCTACAAGAGACGCCCCTCATCAGAAATCTCTGCAAAGCAATGCATAGAGGGGGATACAAAAATGGCTGCACACGCTGGATTCACTTCTGGCTCCAGAGGTGTAGGTATCATGGTTAAGAACTCACTCCCCCTGAATGTGGACTCCAGATGGATGAGAGGGGCAGGTACGTCGGGATTTCAGGCACATGGGAGGGCCGCACAATTACGTTCATGTCAGTCTATGTTCCCCCGGGACTGCAGGGCACCACCTTTGCTGACCTGGGTTCAGTTCTACTCACTGTACCAGATGGCCTCCTGGTCTTTGGAGGGGATTTTAATGCAGTAGTCTCAGGTACAGTGGACCGCTATCCCCCTGGGAGATAGGACCCTCTGCATGCTGGCTGCCGGAGTTTCTCAACACTATGGGTCTAGTGGATGGCTGCAGGGTATATCACCCAGACCAGATACAACACACCTTTCATTCAGGCTCCCACCATACTCTTTCACGTCTAGATTACTGCCTGATCTCGGCAGCGCAAGTCACTCACATACATGAAATCAGGCATCTGGTCAGGGGTATCTCTGATCACTCCCTGATGTGGATACACAGAGTACTCAAACAAGTTGCAGTTGGTAGACTGGCTCCCATTAACCCCTGGTACCTTCGAGACCCGGCACGCCGTAAAAATCTCCTCAAAGCTATAGACGATTACTTCTCTGAAAACGCTGGGTCAGTATCCTCGTCACAGTCCCTGTAGGAAGCATTCAGGGCCGTAATCCGAGGTCAGGCTCTACCATTAATCATAGGGGCGAACAAAGACAAACAAAAAGAAATCCTCGCGATAGAGGCCAGCATTTACCGACTGGAGGGCGACCTAGAATCCGGCGTGACACCGGAAAAACTCCATCTCCTGAGCCTGAAACAACATGACTATAAAGCCCTGGTCACAGACAAGGCCAAACTCTTGGGCAGAGAGCGTCAGGGTAAAATTTATGACCTGGGTGACAAAGCAGGGAAGCTAATAGCATGGTTAGACAAAAAAGATTGGGCAAGCAGATTAGTCCCGGAACTCAAAGTCGAGGGAGACACCGCCATTATCGAATCACAAGAAATAGTGGACAGATTCGCCACTCATTAGGCTCCCCTGTCTCTCCTCAATGGACCATGACTTCATGGACAGTGACTTGACCGGGGACGAAATTGCTCAAGCAATTTGTGCATTAAAGCCGGGCAAGGCCCTTGGACCAAACGGTATCCCTATTACATTGTACAACCTGCGGCCCGATAAACTTGCACCATATTTAAAATCGATGTTTGAGGAATCCAGAGACCTCGGGCACTGCTGAGGGGGCAGAGAATAGCCATCATTGTCACCATACATAAGGAAGGGAAGCCCAAGACAGACTGTGCCTCGTACAGGCCGATCTCCCTCCTTAATGCTGAATCCAAAATCTTGGCCAAGCTCCTGGCTACTCCCCTGATTAAAATAATAACCAACTTGGTGCACCCAGACCAATCTGGTTGTATGCCCCACAGAAATACGGCCTTGAACATACGCAGGATACATGGGGTGCTAGGCAGAGCATCAAGCATTCAGGAGTCAGCTGTGATATTGTCCCGGGACGCGACCATGGCATTAGACACAGTCGAATGGCCCTACCTTTGAGCAGTTCATGCAACACTGGGATTTGGCCCAAAATACGTACAATGGGTACGTCTCCTATACCAAGAACCTCTGGCCCAGGAGGTGGTCAATAATAAACTGTCAGCCACGTTTCACACTTAGCCGTGGAACCTGTCAGGGGTGCCCACTCTCACCTCTTCTTTTTGCCCTCTCCCTGGAACCACTGGCTGCTTGGTTCTGACAAGACTACACAATATGAGGGCCGAGGTGGTCCCCGGATTGGGAAGACCGCATTTCACTGTATGCGGATGACATCTTGCTCTATCTGGCCTCACTGTCAAAATCCCTAATGTTAGTGTTGGATATTTTGGCAGTGTTCGGCAGATTCTTTGGATTCACAGTCAACTGGGGAAAATCCATATTATTCGCCCTTAGGGGAAATCCTCCCACCCACCCCCCGGAAACTTCCCACTTCAGATCAACACAGTTGGCTTTAAATATTTAGGCATGTTTATTTCTCTCGATCCTTTAGCCC
Organism: Triturus cristatus; assembly: GCF_964204655.1. Classification (NCBI taxonomy): domain Eukaryota; kingdom Metazoa; phylum Chordata; class Amphibia; order Caudata; family Salamandridae; genus Triturus; species Triturus cristatus. The sequence continues at coordinate 699,165,319 of NC_140583.1, forward strand.
GCTAGGCCCAAAACCTTCTTCCGCCCCTGCGTAAACTCAAAAGAGACATTGCAAGCTGGAAATCGCTTCTCCTCTCCTTCTTGGGCAGAGCGGCCCTGTTTAAAATGATGTCCTTGCCCACATTTCTTTACCCTCTGCAAAATGCCCTGGACCCGAGGCCTGCACAATACTTCAGGGAAGTAGAAGGCCTTCAGAGAGAGCTGCTTTGGGATGGTAGACCGCGTATCGCCCTAAACAAACTGATCTTAAACTGGTCTGATGGGGGCATCAGCCTCCCTGACATCAAAAAATACTATTGGGCGGCACACCTTGCTGCCGTCAAATACAGGCACCTACGGAGAAGGCGATGACCCTGGCTATGCCATGGATAAATGGCTCCTCCCCGGGGGTAACTAAAACAGAGCACTCTATTCGCATCCCAAAAAATACGCCCTGACATGCCCCACTATCCATTTGGTCCGAATTTGGCATGATGCCATTAACTCTCTTGGATAGGGACATAAATTGACATTAGCAACCCCACTCTGGGAGGCTGAAACCCTAGGTAGCCTGTGGAGATCGAAGGGGTTCGATAGATGGGACCTCATTGGCATCACACAAGTCAAAGACATTTGGGGAGGAGGGGGAGTGAAATCCTTCACCACACTACAGGTTGAATATGACCTAGCCAGCACTGAATATTTCCGGTATGCTCAAATTCTACACTCACTTCACTCACTTCTGCCCAAGGGGCATCACCTCCTGAAGCCTCACCCTTAGAGGACAGAGTCTTGGATGGCCACCTGCCAGAAAGGGAGATTTCTCTAATATACAAAAAATTGATAAACAACATGGCTGATACCCTCCAGGCATTAAGGGAGAGATGGAAGGGGGATGGGATCGAGCTAGATGACGAAGACTGGCAAGAGGCAGAGTCATCCCCTAAAGTAGTCGCCATACCGACGCGCCTTAGACTGGTTCAACTAAAAATCCTTCACCGTGTGTACATCACCGGGCCGCGCCTGATCCATATGGGGAAAACAGATAGCGGGGAGTGTAAGAGGAGATGTGGACACATGGGAACATTTTTACATATCATTTGGGAAGGTCAACACGTCAATTCCTTCTGGCGAAAGGTACATGAGACAATGTATGCAGTATTACATATCCGCCTGTCCCCGGAGGCGAGACGTTGCCTCCTTAACATATGGGAGCCTACAGACCTGAACACTCACCAGACACGATGAGCCACCCTGGGGTTCATGATAGCCAAGAGAAACACTGCACAGTTATGGGGCGACGCTAAACCGCCTTCGCTAGAGGCCTGGGAAAGAGACCTTGACTGGTATATGTTTAGGGAGAAGACGATCTATGTTGCCAGGGGGTGCCCTAAAAAAATGGCCTGTATCTGGAGCCATTGGAATAGCTATCGTGGAGGAATTTGTACACCACCAGACTGTTCCGAACCAATGACCCTCTTTCCCCATAATGTTCCCCTCTTATGTAAAATGTAATCCGCTTCCTCTATATGCCTTTGTAACATGTCATATGGTTGTGTCTTCTGTATTGTTTATAGGGACCGATGTATGTTTCAATAAAATGATTTATAAAACAAAAAAAATCTATCTATGTCTCTATAATTTTGTCTAAAATAAAAAAAAAATGGGCAATAGTAGTGTAATCCTACACTTCAAGGCTTTCTTCTTTACACACTTTCTTCTATTATTCTTCTTCTTTTTTTTGCTTTTGTAACTTCAATTCATTTGAATCATTGATGTTGTACTTTATTTAATGCAGTTCGTTTAAGGAGGTCTTAGTTCTCTTTCATCACCCTGCTCGGTATCACTTTCATCTTGTTCTTCGTTAAGATTTAAATCTTTGATTTCTTCCAAGATGACATAAGTCCATTCAGGTGACCTATATTTTCTACTTGGAATTCGTACTCTTCGTATTTTTCGCACTAATTCTTTCCCTGACCTTTCTTGATCTGATTGACTGGAGATCTCATACTTTGTTCAGGTCTTTTCCTTAATCTTCTTTTCACAAGAGTGTATTTCAGTCTTTTGATTCTCTTTGGCCAATTATCAGTTTTTCTTGGTCTCTTTGCTTGGACTACGTTTGCACCTTCTTCATCTGATTCATAAGCTCTTTAGCTTGCCTTTTGATCTGACTGAGTTTCTTCTTGTTCTTTTGTTTCTCCTTGTTCCTCTGTTGTCTCTATAAATTCACTTTCAACTGTAAATTGACTATCTTCAAGCTCAAGTATATTTTCACTTGTTTCAGATTCAGAGGAAGGTTCACTCTCTTCTGGCTCAAGTGTATTTTCCCCTGATTCAGGTTCAGCTGTAAGTTCACTCTCCTTTTGTTCTGTTACAGTTTCACCAGTTTCGGGTTCAACGGGAGATTTATTTTCTTCTGAATCATCCGTGAACTCACTTTCTTCTGATTCTACGACAGTCTTTTGGACCCCAGAACTTCCTGTCCACCCTGCTCTGCTTGTGCTTGGCTGTTCACCATCCATTGGTTCGTTAGAATCTGTCTCCCTAGATTCATCAGCTTCACACACTTCAGCCACTGACCTTTGATTTTGGTTTTCTTGTAGTGGCCCTCTCGGTCTCTCAGGGGGATCTAGGGTTCTTTTGGTATGGCTCTAGAGAATCCAGTTTGGCAAACCAGCGCACTTTACTGCCGTAGTCATCACCAGGATGATTTGATCAGGTCCATTCCGCCTAGGGTCTAGACATGTCTTTTTTACATGTTTCTTGACGTAGACCCACTCGCCAGGACTCAGATCATGAGCTTGATTCTGATGTATTGCTGTGGTGTCTTGTCCAACCTGGTGAGACACAGAACGTACCAGTTCAGCCAATCCTCTGCAATAGTCAAGCACCAGATCATCCGATATATTTATCAATTTGTTCTCTGGTACACATGCCTGTCTCATGGCTCTTCCCATTAGATTTCATAGGGACTCAATCCAGTCTTTTTGTCAGGGATTCTTCTTAGACTCATCAGCACAAGGGGTAGAGCGTCAGGCCATTTCAGTGATGTGGATGCACATACTTTCCCTAACCTCAATTTTATAGTGCTGTTAATTTGCTCGACCACTCCAGATGTTTCTGGTCGATAGGCACAATGCAGTTTCTGTTTTATTTTGAACGCTTCACAAATCAGTTTTATTACCTCATTATTAAAATGGATTCAACTATCTGTCTCCAAAGTGACTGGAATTCCAAATCTTAGTATTAATTCTCTCAAACGCAGTTTGGCCACAGTGAGACTATCATTCTTCCTCGTGTGGTAGGCTTCCACCCAATGTGAGAATAAACAGACAATGACCAAAACATATTTTAATCCATTGCAAGGGGGAAGCTCGATAAAATTAAGCTGAAGTTGGGTGAAAGGACCGCCTGCTCTCCCAATTGTTCCCCAACTCACAACTGTCTTTATCCCTGGATTCTGTTGCTGGCAGACAAGGCACCTTTGGCATAGGCTCTCTGCAATGACTCAGATTATACCATGTCTGCCTGAAGAGTCTGATCATAGCGTCTCTTCCAATATGCGCAAGTCCATGGTACATCCTGGCCATGTGGGAAAGCAAAGAGTCTGGTATAACTAGTCTTTCATCATGATATACCCACAGGTCATCCTCTGCCCATTTCCTAATTCTCCATTTTTCCTTTTCCTTATCACTTGTCCCATCCTGCAGTTGTCTGAGTTCATCCCAAGTCTCAAACATAGTGGCAGTTACAGACATAAGATGGCATTTGGTATTTTGTCTTTCTGTTGATCTATTCAAAAAAATGGTATTCTGGGCACAGAATCGTGCAATTTGGTCTGCATATCTATTTCCTTTTGTCACCAGATCACTCCCTGATTGATGAGCAGCAGATTTAACTACTGCAATTCTTTTAGGCAGTTGTAATGCTTCCAATGATTCCTTCACTATTTTTCCCTTTCTTATAGGGGAACCTGAAGAAGGCATGAATCCCCTTTGCATCCATAGGTGGCCAAATTCATGGAAAATATCATATCCATAATGACTATCTGTGTAAATTGTTACCTTCAGACCTTCAGCCCTTTTATAGGCTCTAATCAGAGCTGTCAGCTCAGCTATTTGGGTGGAGTTTACTCCTTTCAGACAGGATGCTTCAATGACTCCTTATAGGGTGCAAACAGCACAGGCAGTGCTTAATTCTCCTCTTCCATTCCTCAAGCACGACCCATCCACAAACAGCTTACAATCAGGATCTTCTAGCGGATCTTCCTCAATGTCAGGCCTAGGCTTAGTGAACAACTCAGTCACATCCAGACAATCATGGTCTGCTTCTTCCTGTACTTCCTCACAGTGGGAATTTGGTAACAGAGTTGCTGGATTTACTGTAGTACACCTGATCACAGTCACATTTTTTAGCACCCAGAATCACTCTCTCATATTTAGTCAGCCGACTAGAAGTGAGGTACTGAGTTCTGGTTCATGTCAAAAGAATCTCAACAGAGTGAGGCACATACACCTTAACGAGGTATCCCCTTACAATCGATTCACTCTGTTCCAAACTCATACATGTTGCTGCCACTGCTTTCAAACATCCAGGTAAAGCTGTTGCCACCGTATCCAGAGTAGCAGAAAAATATGCTACTGGACGTCGGGCCATTCCATGTTTTTGGGTTAGGACTGAGAGTGCACACCCATCTCTTTCACAGCAGTACAATGCAAATTCTTTAGAATAATCTGGAATTCCCAGGTGCTCTACAAAGACTGTTTCTCAATTGTATGAGAGCATTCATTCCTTCCTCATCCAAATCAATTGGATCCTTTACATTTTTTCTGGTAAACTTCTGCAAAGGTTTGGCAATCAGTGAAAAACCACATTTCCACTGACGACAATATCCAACCATTCCACAAAACATTTTTACTTCTTTCTGATTTGTGGGTCGTTTCATCTGTTTTATTACACAAATTCTTTCTGGGGTTATTTTTCTAACTCCCTTTTCAATTTTATGTCCAATGTACTGCACGTCTTGTTTGTAAAATTGCAATTTTGCTGGGAACACCTTGTGTCCTCCACTCGCTAAATGGTTGAATAGAGCAATGGTATCTGTTACACATGCCTCTTGTGTCTTTGATGCCAACAATAGATCATGAATGTATTGAACCAAAAACGAGTTTCCTGGCAAGATTAGAGTCTGAAGAAATTTTTTAAGATCTGATTAAATAATTTGGTGCTTTCAGTATACCCTTGAGGGACTAGGCACCATGCCATAACACGGTCTCCGAACCTGCAAGTGAACAAATACTGGCTATCAGGATGCAAGGGAATCAAGAAAAATGCTTGGCACAAATCAATCACTGTGTACCATTCTGCATCACAAGGAATTTGAGGAAGAATCATTGCTGGATTTGGCACTACTGAACAGCAAAGAACTACAATATTATTTATTTTGCGCAAATCCTGCACTATCCTTTACTTTCCATTGGGCTTTTTGATACTTATGATTGGTGAATTGCAAGGGCTGCTCATTATTTCCTTCAGAATTCCTTGTTCAATCATTTGGGTAATTACTGGTGTTATTTCTGCAATCACGTCTAAACTCATTTTATATTGTGGGGTATTTGGATACACAGCACCTTTTTTCACTGTTATCTGTATTGGATATACCTTTTCCATTAGACCAATTTCCTTTCCTGTGAAATCTCACACATCTGAATTTACTGTACCCTTTAATTCATCAGGCAGATTGTCTTCAGTGAAAAGTGAAAATAACTCTTCAACTTCTGTTCCCTGTTTTGATAGCATCATTTTAAACTCTACATCTTTGTCTGGGGTTTGGAAAGCAATTCCATCTGGGGTATAATAGATGGTGCAATTCATTTTACACAGCAAATCTCTTCCCAAGAGATTTACCGGGCTTGAGTCACACACTACAAACCGATGCATGTCTTTGAAGTTTCCAATATGAACTTCAATTGGATTTGTGACAAGTGTTCTATTATGCTTATTTGAAACATCTACAACTTGGATAGTTTCTTCCGAGAGGGGTAGGTTTGGAATTTCTGCTGCTCTCACAGTAGAACGGGTAGCACCAGTGTCCATTAAGAATGTAATATCATTCCCTTCCACTTTTCCATCAACAAATGGACCTGACTGATCTACCGCCAAAGATGCGCCAAGAACGCACTCTTCATCCCCCCTCAGGCACCGTCATTGAGAAGAGTCTAAATGAATCCCATTACATTGCATCCAATACTGCTGACTCATACTTTGATTCTTACCAAGCGGGTCTCCTCCTTGATATCCGGAGTTCACATTGTACCTTTGCATCTGAGCATTCACATTACTTTTGCTTGCAGCACCTGTAACAGTTGCATAACATCTGCTGCTGTTGCTGCTGATTTACACCCAACTCTTTCAGCATCTGTATAATTACATTTTGATTTCTCTCATTATTCTTTTTGTTTGATCTACACTCATTCCTCCAATGTCCAAACTTTCCGCACGCATGTCAAGGAAATTTCTTCATAGCTTCTTCTTTGTGCATTCTACCCCTTCCTTTCCCTCCACTATAATTCTGCCCATTCTGATCCTGTCCATTTGCTTGATTATTACTGTTGTTTCCTATTGCTCTTCTACCTTCACTTGTGCCCGCATAATTTTTTCCTTTACCTTTTTATGCTTACTGTCAATTTCATCACTACATTATTTGGCATAACGAAGTATTTCATCTACTATCTTACTCTGCCAGCATGCACAATGCTGCTGTACATACTAGGGCCTCAATCCAAATACGATACACAAAATGTCCCATGTCCTTGTCACCAATATTTTCAAAGCCACTATACTGCTTGAATACCTGAAGCAATCGTTTATAGTAAGCATGAACTGATTCCTTTTGTTCCTGTGTAGTCCTGTCAATTTTAACCCAATCTGTTTCTTTCAGTGAGATTTTTCCCCTTTAACAAAGTAATTACCTGATCATACTTTTTCATTACCTCTTCTGAGGGTGCACCTGTTTTTGGGATCTCTGGGGTGTTCCTCTTTAGGCCAATCAATAGTAATCTTACATTCTGTCCATAAATCAACTGGAACGACAATATCAAACAGACCATCTATATCTCTCAACAAAACTGTTGATACCTTCACAAACTCATCTACCTGTTTATACCATTCAACAGGTTTTTCTCTTAACCTGGGAATTTCGGGGCATATCTATAACGCGGCGATAGAAAATCATCGGCGCTTTTGCAGCCGTTTTCGGCTGAAAAGCGGCGATAATTTTATCGCCTAATTAGCAAGCTCACGCTAACGCGTGAAAACTCGCGCTAGCGCAGGAATTCCTAACGCCCAGCTTTGCATCTCTAATAAGATGCAAAGTGGGCGTTCCTGACCTGACATGACAGGAGAAATGTCGCTAAGCGACATTTCTCCTATCATCAAGCCCCACGCCATGAAGCACAGCGGCAAGAAAAGTAGCGATAACCCCTGTTATCGCTACTTTCCTTACGCCTGCTTCAGGACTGACTTAGCCATGATATCCTATGGAAGGTGGATATCATGGCTAAGTTTGTGAGTCCCTATCAACAAGCTAACGCCACATTTCGTGAGATTATCAATGGGTTTCCAGCGATAATCTCACGTTAGCCAATTAGCGCTAGAATTGTTATCGCTTTTGAGATAAGCGTTGCTAATAGCACGCTATCTCAGCGATAAAAATCCATGCCAGCCGGCGATAATTATCCTAGTGCTAAATGCGCTTAGCGATAATTATCGCTGGTTGTTGCTGATATGCCCCATAATTCGTAAAGGACAATATATCCTTTCTTAACCAAGGAACATCGGGTATGCCTTTTCAGCCTGTTCTTTTTCTTTCATGGGAAACATGGACGTTTCTTTACTAGCTACTTCTTCCTTCTTTTTCGACCACCTAACTTTCCATCAATCCACATCTCCCCATTTTTTCAAAATATTCATTATTTCTTTTATCTGTAACCTTTTACCTGACGCCATTAGGACTTTCTAAGTCTTTGTCAGTAAAAGGCAATCTGTATGATTTATGCAAAACCTTCGACTTCTCTATGTCTACTCCATACTCACTAGCAGCTTCTGATATTTTCTTGTGTAAATTCTTTGAACTCCAGGTGATACTTTTACACAAAATCAACAGTTCTTCTTCATTATAGGTCCCTAATCTGTCTGGGCTTATTGTACCAATAATCATTTCCTCCGTATGAACTTTCAATTGACTCACATTTATACTCTGGGACTGTGGTTTTGTAATTTCTTTTATCCAATTGTTTAGGTCTGCGGGTGAGGGCCCTGTTGAACTCCCCACTAACGGAGTATCATTTGGTCCTATTTTTCTCAGCTCAAATTGAACATTTCTCTGAGGGGTCTCAGTTATCAACTCAATATTCGGGCGATCTAACAAATTCATGTTAGCGTGTCTATCCCCGATCACACTATCCCTTATGCTACTTCCAGGTACTGTTAATGCATGCACTTCAGATACATTTTGTTTATTTCCAAACAATGGAAGCAATGGTCCAATAGTTACCGGAACTGTTAATGCTTCTACATTTAAACTCAACTGATTCAATCTCTGCACCTGTTCTGATCTGGCCTTATTCAACATCTTGGTTTCATTCTCTTTTATCAATTTCGCTATCATTTGTGGAGTTAATGGTGTTCCCATTGGAGGAGCACTTGGGGTTGGTGCCCCTGAATTTTCTTCATATGGGGAGGCTTTTTATTCATAATGACTTCTATCAATTCATCATCGTCTGAATCATTTACATCACCTCCTATAATTGAGGTCTCTAAATGCTTTCTTTTCTCTTTGCACTTGCTGCCTGTCTTCTCATCCACTGTTATTACTGGGTATAATCCTTCAGTCACTATTGCTCTTCTTCCTCTTTTCAATTTGGTATCTCTACTATCAAATGGATTTGCAAACGTCATACTCTTATAACCTCTATTACCAATCCTGTACTTTTCACTCTCAAATGCTCCTACCTCCCATTCTTCCAATTCTTTGTATTGAGTCAATCTAGGGTTTGGGACTAAAGAATTAATTTTTGTTTCTCAGATTCTGCAGAATTCTCAGCTAAAAAGTTCCATATTGTGGAAAAGCCAAAACACCATCATCTTTTGTATATTCGATCCAATTTACTAACCATACACGATCTAACATCATAAAAGAAGCAGGTGTCTTTGGAGGCAGAATTAGAATTCCCTCTCTAGTCGTAATGGCTTTATCTTTCTTGAAACTTGACTTCATTTTTCTAGCCTCTTCCACTAACAATTTTAGTAAACAAACAAACTTTCCGTAATTCCACTCACTCAATTGGTTGTCTTTTTGCCCTATACTAGCGCGGCTCACACCAGCCAACCAATCCAAGTATCGCTACGTAAGCAAAGTCTCAGCCAATACCAGCGCGACTCACACCAACCAACTAATCACAGTACACGCCTGCAGCCTGATCAATGCCAATGCGGCCTCTTCTTGACGTCAGTATTACTCCTACTACTCACCCTCCCTTTACAAAAAAGAGCTCACTACACGCCCGCTGCCTCGTCCAATGCCAGTCAGTGATGTCAGTATCACGGCTGCTACTGACCCTCCCTTTACAAAAATTTACAGCAATGTTTTTCTGAGTTTTCTTAATCAAAACTTCTGTTAGTAACAACACAAAACAATGGTACTTTCCGTTCCACTAAATAAAGAGATAGTTTTTCACTTTTCCAGAGATTTTCTCACTCAGAGTCCTAATAATGACCTGCGCTATTTTACTCTTCAAGCAAACTTCAGGTGAACCTATTACTTTTTTTGGGATAACACTAAGATTTCACAAGAGGAATTTTTGGTGTTAAAAGGAGTCTTGCTACTTTCCTGGAAATTTGACTAGAATTTCGGAAGTAAACCCTTCGCTACCCAGGACTCTCCACTTATACGAAATTCCCTAATTATAACACCTACAGCCCTCCGTAGCTTTTAGGCATTATTCTTCAACAGACAAAGTACTTCTTCAGTGTGATTTCTTTACCACACTCTTCTTCTGCCTACTTCTAGCAGATCCCTTCCTGGGATTTCCTCAGGTATCTCCATACCATGAGTGCTAGACAACATAGAACATAACACTAACCCTCTGTATTAAAACATATAAGCAATATTTAATAATCATCACTAAACTAATCAATAATTAAACCGTCCTCTGCTACCAAGAAACTGATCCGGTGCCAACACTACCCATTGATCAGGGATCAATGCACAACAAATCTTTTCAATGGCCCATACACTTTCAACCCAATAATCCCTGATTGCGCTGGGGGTCAATTTATTTAGAAAGTTTGTTCGTATCAGTTAAATCATTTCTCAACTATCTAAATGTTCTATCAACTCTTCCTCTACTCGATCGATGGATCAATTATTTGAATAGTTGATGGTAATTATAAAGACTAACCTTACTAAACATTTATTCAATAAACGTCAGAGACTTGGCAGATTAATATATAATTTGTATCTCCAATTCAAAGTAAAGATGCTCATAATACTTTAGGTTACAAACACATAAACACCAAATCTCATGAAAGGAATTCTTATCTATTGATTACAGACTTCATATTCAATGACAATATGCAATGAAGGAGTGGATAGAGTAAGAGACATAAGAGTTCAGCAAAATGATTAAGCCAAACAAATGTAATACCTAAACAGGATAGATGAAGAGACATTAGATTCATCTAGAAAAATACATAACCATTCTTTGTTGATGAAGTGGATAGGTGGAGAGGCATAGGTTCAAACCAGATACATTAATGCTAAGAAAATGTTAAAGGACATCTAAGCTACACACAAACCTATTGGTCAGTAGGGAAATCTAGAAGACTACCCCGGGTCCCAAGAGATGACCAAGGTTCCCACAGGATGATCAGGGGAACGTAGAGATTCAGGACAAGTACAGGACAAGATAGGACAGCTAGGTCTCTCTGGGAACCCGACAAACAGCGGTGTATCTCCCTCGTCTCTCTCCTAGCAGCAGTCCCCTTCTACTCTCCCTAATCCCACCCCTAAAGTCCCCAAATTTATAGTTTAATTTGTCATGTTCATCCCTCAAAATGTTGCATTTACGCTCTAACTCGCACTGTGATTGGAGGGCAGGGGAGGTGGTACGGTCATACCACCATGATTTTACACTTTATTCAAATACCTATTGTTTATACTGGTTCCCATGGTCTGGATCTCACTTTGCTCTGATGTCCACACATTAGTTACAAATGTACATTTCTTCATTAATGAAATACAGTTATTTTGCTGAGCACATCTCCGGTCCCACGCTCATGTACAGCAGTTGGCAGGTGATGCACACACTGGTCTTCACTCCTTTATGTCATCTTCATTGCAAGGCATTCCTTTTGTCCTCATGGAAGAACACACTTGCGCCTAGCAGCCCCTCCTCCCACTATGGCTAAGTCAGAATAAAATGGAGTCTTCACTCAGCACACTAAGGTGGATAAAAAAATGAACATTTTATTAATTATATGGTAATGAAACCTTCACTGTTTACCTCCCACCATCCACTATTCCCTGTTAATGTTACCTAGCTTTTTGCCAAATGCAAGCAAGCAGCATTTATCATTACTTTAGAAGCCAAATGTGACATGCATACACTGAAGCCCTTGTGGCCTACCAATGCAATTTCTCATTTCTTCAAGAACACATCAATGTGATCACGGGTTAGTTTAAAAGCATGCACAAAACAATTCCCCAGTGTTTATGTGGGTGCACATTAGACATGCTATGTCTACTAACTGTTAGTATGAATTATGGGGATTTATGATCCGAGCAGGTTTCATTTTTGCAAAACCCTGCTCCATCACTTCCCCCCTCTGATGGCTTTTGAAAGCCATCATAAAATACCTACCATACCGAGTGCTAACTTTTCATTTTTGTTTTACATTCTGTATTCTTTCCTCTCTTTATGACACTCTTATTTAAATCATTCATTAAATCATAATATTCTTCTTTCATTTCTTCTAACTCTATCTCTTCTCTCTTTCTTTTTCTAGTTGTCCGTTCGTTCTTTATTCTGTCACTTCACTTTTTGACTTTTGCACTCACAAAATTTGTATGTTGTTGTTATCATCAAGGCTATTATTGCTACAGAAACTACGGGAACTATTATTCTACCTAATAAACTATTTCCAGAGGTAGTAATCCATTTACTCACGGAGGAGAAACCCTTACCAAGTTTCTCCCATACACCATCAACCTCCAGTTGGGTCAAATCTAAGCCTGGGCAAAGCACTACGCTACGCTCGCGTAGTTTGCGAAGTTTGCGCTACTTCGCACTATGCGAATTGCACGTAGCACAGTGCAAACACGCGTAGCGTAGCGTTGCGTAGTGCAGCGGTCATTTTTTGCTTGCTCGCAGTCCTCAACATCAAGTTGGTGACCGCGAGCAAGCAAAATGACATCCCGGCGAGACTTTTTCCTTGTTCGCGATCAGCAACATCAAGTTGGCGATCGCGAGCGTGGAAAATAAACCTCCCGGCGAAATTCTCAACGCGGGGAGGTCAGGTTTCTCATTGCGAGTGGTCGCGTATGCAAGCGACCGCTCGCGATGAGAAACTACCAGTCCGCGTTGAGAAAGCTGCAGCTCGAGTTAAAATCTACTCGAGCGGCAGATGCCGTTTTCAATGATTGCACAGCGCCGGATGCTTGTCCGCACTGTGCAATCATTGAAAATGGCATTTTGCACAGTGCGAACAGGGTACTACGCAGTTCGCGAAGTGCTACGTGTAGCTCGCGTAGTGCGAAGTGCACTTTGCGTAGCTACGCGTAGCGCTACTTCACGAACTACGCCCAGGGTTAGTCAAATCGGTATGTAAATGTGTAATATTCTTTATGTACCCTTCTATTCCTTTACTGTTATCAGGAATGTAATTGCAACAATGTTGGACTTTAACATTCCACAGACTCCACCCTCTTTTGCCAATAATATATCAAGGGCAGGTCAATTTTGCAAAACCATTGATCTAATTGCAACCATCTCAGTGTCAATCATCAAGAACTCACCAGCAGTATCTGTAGACAATGGGTCAACCACCGTGGATAATTTTCAAATCTTGTGTGAATTCAGACCGACTTAAACTGAGGGTATTAGTGCACTAAACATATCACTCACTATTTCTGAAAAGCTTGCTCTTTTGTTACGTTTTAGTCCTCGCTCGACTTCATTCAGCTGGTGTTTACTTCGGTCCATATGGTAGACCTTAGGAAAGACAATAGCAAAATAGCAACTTCCATACCAGTGTGCAGGCAACCTATAATATGCTTTCTTGCCACACACATAGTAAATTCCAGGAAACACGGGATCTGTCCCACCTTTCAATCCCCAACCTCCAGTTATTTGAAAGTTATGCTTACATTCACTAGAACCTATAAAGTAGTTATTAAAATTAATTTTGGTTCTAAACAGACACATCTTTCTGTTCCGTGACCAGTCCATTGACATTGCAGCATAGCCCTCGCCTTTTTCATATTTTCCTTCTCTAAAATCCCATGGAGGTATTCTGGACCTCTGTTCAGCAGCTTTCTTTTGCAAACTTTCCCTTCTGATTTCTACCATTTGTGGAAACACTTTTTGCTCAATCTTTAAACTACATGTCAAATTGTTCTTGTAAGCATATTCTATGCCTAGAGTTTTAGAAATATGGACGAATTCTCCCATACATCGTGCACTCTTAGCACACAACACCTTGTTCAATTCCTTAATAACAGGAATTTCAGAAAATACTAAGTCTATATTGGAATACTGATATTCCAGTTTCCCTGTTGCATAGAATAAACTGGTAAGTACACTACAAGACACACCATAGGTTAATGGAAGGAGGTGATCCGTCACTCCTTCTGAGACAGACAAAGATAATTGCATGCAAACATAACAGTCACTCTCATTCATTGATTCCACATATTCATACAATAATTTTGTGAAAACATATAACAAGAAATCATTAACTGATTTGTCCTGATGAAGTATGCTTCCATCAATAGGTTCTATTTTAGTATTCGGGGTTTGATTTGTGATTTCATTAAATCCTTCCACTTCTTACCTCATTAGTATTATTTCTCTGGTTTGTCACCATTAGAATAGGTACAAGAATGATTAATAACATCCACATGAGTGTGTGTACTAAGACACTAGATAAGCAAGATTTAATACATCAACTTTTTAGACTATGTTTTGGAAGTTCAGTTACTTTTGTTTCTGTAATTTTTCTTTCTATATAATAAACAAATAAAAATGTAAAAATCTATCTATGTCTCTATAATTTTGTCTAAAAGAAAAAAAAAGGGAAATATTAATGTAATCCTACACTTCAAGGCTTTCTTCTTTAAACCTTTCTTCTATTATTTTTCTTCTTTGTTTTGCAAAACCCTGCTCCATCAATACCTTGATACCCAGAAGACCTCGGAGGAAGGCAGTTCTTTTCACCTTCCTCCCTGCCTTTACTTCTCCTATTATAAATGATTATGAAGACATTGATCTTGCAGTAAAAGCCATTGAGGATTTATTTTCACATGACTTAGATACCATTGCTCTTCTGAAATTAAGTAAAATTAAACAAAAAAATCCTCCCGCTCCCTGGTATACTGAATCGTTTAAAAAAGAAAAATCTTCATGCAGGAAACTTGAAGGGATATGGAGGGAATCTAAATCAGAAGAGGAAAAACTCATCTATAAAAAAGCACTAACAAAATACTCAAAAAACTGCAACATCGCAAGAAGGACCCACATAGTCTACAGAATAAACTCTGCAAATAATTCCTCAAAAGAGCTTTTTAAATTTATAAATGAACCCACTAATCTGAGCATTTGCAGCTCCTCAACCCTGCATCCCAGATGCTCTTTGATGATCTTGCAGTGCACTTTGAACAAAAGATTACCAATATTTATAACTCCTTCTCAAATAATGTGATACAGATAGCAATAGATCCTCCGGAAGATCAAGTGAACCCCAAGTCCCCTACTTTGGAATTTTTTAATTTTGCTATCCCATATCAAGTACTGATTCGGCTAAAAATGATTAAATCCGGATCCCCTCTGCACCTTGACCCCCTTATGTTATTACTACCTTGTCTCCTGTCTTGCTTGCCCCATCACAGACTTATGTAATCTCTCATTACAGCTAGCCTCCCTTCCACTAAAATGGAAGACAGCACAAATTAGACCCATTCTTAAAATAAACATTGCTGATCCTATGTATTTCCTAAATTATTAGGGACCTATCACTACATCCTCTCTTTTCAAAAATGTCAAAGTCATTGGTGAATCACAAATTGTTGTCTTATTTAGAATCCAATGGTTTGTTGTATCCCTCTCATTTAGGTTTCTGTGCCTCTAATAGCACAGAGTCAGCCTTAATGGAGGTCAATGATACTATCAAACTTGCCTTAGACAAGGGGTCCTCAGCCATGCTAATTCTTCTGGATTTATCAGGGGCTTTCGAAACCATCTCACATCAAATTCTAGTTCAAAGATTAAGTGAGATTGGTATTAGCGGTAAGCCCTGAAATGGGTGGAATTTGTTTTATCAGAACGCCCCCATTCAGTACTGATGGACAAAGGGGTGCCGCACAGATCAATCTAGAGCCTCACCCTTTTTAATATCTATGTGACCCCCTGGCTAAGCTTATCAGGTTGTGTGGCTTTGATACCATCTCCTACGCGAATGACACGCAATTTATCATCATCGTGGATTCTAATCCAACACTCACCCAAGTCAAATTTAAGGACTGTATGTTAAAGATTGTTTCATGGATGACCATGAACTTCCTTCAGCTTAACACCATTAAGAAGGATGTCTTTCTATTTGGGAAAGCTCATTCAGTCTGCATACTTAGACCAACCCCGACACCCAAAAAATATATCAACATTTTGGTGTTTTATTAGATAACAATCTTTCTATGCACGAACATGTTAAAACCATTTCTGGAACTTGTTTCGGCTTGATGCGCATGTTTAGGAAGGTTTTGCATTGGACCCCTTTACATGCTAGGAAGACCCTGGTCCAGGCTCTGATAGAGAGACGCCTTGACTGTGGTACCTCAACTCCCTAATGGTTAATATAAAGGCCTTTTTGCTAGGCTTCAGGTGGTGCGGAATACAGCTGCATGCCTTATCTGTAATTTCCCCCATGATCCCAATCTGAACCCCTACTGAGCACCCTTCATTGGCTGCCTATAAAAAAGCCATCACTTTTCAAACTTCTGTGTCTGGTTTTTAAAACAGCACGGAAGGGACCGTGCTATTTGAAAAATAAACTACAGACTTATATCCCAGAATGTCAGCTTAGATAAGGTAAACTACTACTGCTTTGCCCCCAAACGCATTTACACAACTAGATTTGGGGGTTGATCCTTCTGTTTCTTAGCTCCGAAACACTGGAATCGGCTACCCTTGTCCATCCATTCTTGCTCAGATCTAATTATTTTTTAAAACTTCAGAAAACCTGGCTATTTAATCTCTAACCTCCCTACTGCAGTGTACACTGTCTCCTGCCGATATGGCGCCGAGAGATCCCCTCGGGGAGGAGTCGTGCAAATAATATAATTAGCATCATCTCCAAAGCTTAGAGTAATTGGTATAAACAATTTGCACTTATTAATACATTCTTCTGACACTCTAGCATTAATATTCTTTCTGGACTAAAATTAGAGCATTGCGAACTTCTGTTCACACTCCTGGGCATTGCACAATCGAACTACAATCCTTTCTGAGCACAATCAAAAAATACGTAAAATCCCTCTCTGTTCTGATTGCAACGCGCTTCATGATATGTAAACAGACACTAATTACTACACAAGTACTGTTATTGCAGCAATGTGGATCTCCGAGTTTCCCTTTTAAAAGCGTGTGTTAGAGAGGGGTTAGCCCATAAGGTTCATGTGGGGAATTGTGCAGCGCATAAATGACAATGCCCGAAATGATCAGGTGGCTTGCAGCTGATAGAGCGGTGCTGATGCGAAAATTGTAGGGGTGCACCATATTCTTTGTTAGTCAGCACCCACATATATATGAACATGTTACCCAAATATAATGGAAATGTATTCAAGGAAATAGAAAAGTAGAAATGTAAACAGGCCTCGAGGGAAGAGAAGGGCCTTCAGTTATTTTGATATATTGATGTGTATATGTAATGCTTAGTATAAAATGTTGTGCATTAAGTGACATAAAGCCATGTTAGAGGGATGAAGAAGGTAAACCTCTTAAGTATAGAACGAATAATTAGGGTTACTAATGATAGAGTGTTTAGTTTGAGGCCTAACCAAGAGTGTAAAGTGAAGGCCTCGTTTATTTTAGCCATGTTTTATTAAGGCGGCAGGATTCTAGCAGAGCTTAAAATACAGTGCATTGTGAAACCTCATGATGTTAGGGGTTTTTTCTTATTCAGCATTTGGCTGCAGGTACAAGGCCATGTAGCTCATTAGTTAGAAAGAGTCTTTGTTCAAATGGAATGGAGACAGAAGGAGTAGACATGAAGGGAGTGGATTGGAATGTAAAGTTGCAACTCCTGGTACAGAGAAGGCCTGGGACCCAAGGTCGAATTCGTGGAGGGAAGAAGAAAGGACCCAAATGGAAATTTACTGAAGAAAGAGGCTGCCTGAAGGGGTGTGCTGAAGGGCGTGTACCGCTTTTTGGGGTTTTGTATTAGGGACAGAGCCCCGTGGGTGGAGCAGACGAGACTTAGGCGAGGGACGGAAAGGAGCAATATAGATCGAGCTCTCATATGGTGAAGACTTCTTAGGAAGATTCACTGCTGACACCTTTTATGCGATCCTCACCTGGAAGGGAATGTTAAGTAGGTATGTCACCTTAGAGTAGGGTAGGGACAGAAATGATTTGATTGATGACTTTAAATTTTGATATCACGATTGCCATAGGGTATTTGATGCTCTTGGAAGCTGTAATGCTGTTCATTTTCAGTCATATGCGAATACTTCGCAGACTAGCATTTGTATTAATCCCCATATATCTTTTGTGTTTGGTATTGAGGTGCCTATATATTCAGATGTTTTTGCTGATAATAAAAGGTCAACCTCCCAGATCATGAGTCTTCTTTCCTGAGATGTCCAATTGCGGTAAATACGACCTGATAATTGTGTTTCTTCCCTCTACGCTATTCTGCAAGTAAAAAGATCCTGGCGACCTGTGTAGGTTCTTGTAGTAAATTTGGCGAGGTCAAGAACCGGCGTTCCCAGTTGGTAGCAAACGAGGATGGTTTCTTTCTGATAGCGAGGGAAGATCAAGAATAGGATAAGTGCTCCTTGAGGCCCATCCATGATAAGTGAGGTTGAATCATCGGAGGGCGAGCGGCAGACGACCTGGCAGACGGAAGTAGATGGCGAGTAGCAGTGCGACAGCAAGCAGAAGCTCGAAGAGTGAGTATGAACAGGATACGATGTTGTAGATTGCGGTGTTGTATTGTATGAGATGTTTTGCGGAGTTGGTGTGAGTGTTGTGTGACTGTGAGATCAGGCTGTCAGCGCGCGCAGCCCGGGAAAGTCTTAGGCGATGAGAAGCCTGAGCAAGAGGGTGTAGAAGACACCCCTGGTAGATTTTGTTGACCACCGATCGTGAGGTACCATCGATCAATAGGACCGAGATAGGGGGAACGAGTGTATGAGTGTGTGGCAACCTGACGCCGGTCGTGGGTTGTAGTATGTGGAATTGAGTAATTGAAACCTATCAGAGGCGATCTGTCTGCCCGAAAGTGACGGACAGTAACCAACCGAGGTCGACAATTTCGAGAGACTGTGGACGGACAGTCAGAGGTTGTGGACGGACAGCCAGAGGAGTAATTTGTTTGGGATCAAACGGTTATTTCAGCGTGTGAATGGGACGAATGCAAGGGTGAGACGAGCGGTGTGCAGGAGGGGAACTGCTGCGAGCGGAGGAACTGTGACGTCATAAGGTATCGCGCTGCGATAGGCTGGTTGGTGTAGTTCGCGCTGTCATTGGCGGACGGAAACCAGGAAGTAAATAGAGGTTGTGTGCGTTTAGTATTTGGTCATGATGAAATGTTTTAAAGTTTTTAGGGAATTGTGCCGGGGGGATGAACCTGTGGTTACTCGGGAGGGTGCGGAGGCCCCTCCGGAGGATTCGCCAGCACACTACATGGCAAGAAGTGTAGGGTTGCATACTATAGTTTGGATTGAAAATTGGCACAAGGTGACTCAGGGAGAAGGAGAGTTAGCGTTCCCACGGTATGGTTCATTCAGACTAGCAGTGTTGTATCAGCTAAAGACTGTGATGGCAGCTTTACGACCTATGCCGAGGCCCACACAATTTGAAGCACTACATGCGTGGATAAGAGCAGCGCATGATAAAGAGAGAGGCAGAAATCAAGAAAGGGTGAAGAGGTCGGTTCAGGCGTTACAGGATGCTAGATGGGATGCCGCGGAGAAAAGATGGAGAAAGCAGGCCATAGAGGGACATAAATTGTATCCCTTGTTAGAGACGACAGGAAAACCAAAGGAAAAGACAGTAGATGGAGAGGAAGACAGTGACACGGATAATAGCCTGGTAGAAAGGTTGTTATCCGAGAGACCACCTCCGTACAATCCAGATGCCTCAGAAGGCAACGAGACGAAAGAAGAAGAGTGTAGGGGAACGGTACCTCGATCAGAAGTAAGAGTAGAAGGAAAGATCTCTATGGGAACCGAGAATAATAGGTATAAGTCTGTCAGCAGCTCGGAGGTGGAGAAAGGAGTGAGGTTACCAGATGCGTTGAAAATACCAGTTATCATCGGACCTATTGAGTCGATGTATGAGCTTGAGCCGGAAACAGCAGGGAGTTCAGAACGGTCAGAAGGCAGGACGAGAAATGAGATGGAGGGAAGTGGCTCGGTGAGGAGAATGGAGAGGGCTCCGCAGCCTATAGAATGGAGTACGCCGATGCCAGCTACAGCGGACTCTTCAGGAGGACAGGGAGAATTGAGACCTATTAGACCAAAGTCATTAGTGGAGTCAAAATCCGACTTGAGAATGTGGACTCCACCAGTGAGAACTCAAAGTCAGGGTGTTTTAGATGCAGAAAGGGATCGAGGGGCGGTTGTAAATCTCTCGATTCCTATGGGCAGATCAGGAGAGAGTAGGTCGCAAGAAAGAGAATGTGGATACAATGACAGGGATGGTACAGCTTGTCGAGAAGTCCTGAGGGGAGCATTGAGAGGGAAAATGTTGGATGTTGTTAGACTAAAGGCCGAATTGGATGAGATAATAGGTGGAAATCTACCCCTAGAAAGAATACAGACTTACGAACAAGATGAGTTACTCTTTTTAGCGAAAGATGTGACTCGCAAGGCACGCACAGCTCATGAGAAATTGGCGGAGATGGCAAAAAGATATGGGGTGGATCTGTCCAAAACTAAAACGTTGCAAGGTGACCACCGATTACAGTATAGTGATCAGGAACTGGAAGATAAGAGACTCATGGGATTAAGAACCCATGTCAAGGACCCGATTATAGCAATGCGAGCATGGATAATGCTCGATAAATGGGAAGAAAGATGGTCCAAGAAGAAAAGTTCTAGAGGAGTAATGGGAGAGACGCCACCTCCAGGAGGAGGCGCGATGGCGATAGGGAGTTTCCCTTTAAGGGAAGTACAGAATGGAGGATACGTGCATGTACCCTGGAGTAGAGGGGACTTGGCTGCGTTCACAAATGATTTTCCCAGGCTAAGGGAAAAACCTGTGGAGTGGTACAAGCAGGTTGACCGTTTTGTCAAGATCTCGAAAGTATTGTGGATTGATTTGAATACTTTGTTTGACATTGTGATCCCGGGGGATTTGTGGTCGGCATGTAAGGTTGCGATTGAATGGCCGGCCTCAGAGCCCGACAGAGATTTGCTTACACATGGCCCGTCGCCGATAGTGATGAAAAAGTTCGAGCAGGTAATCACTTGGTTGAAATCGAAGGTCTCGCCTCAAGATACCGATTGGGTGAAGATAGATAGGACAGTACAGGAGCCCAAGGAGACAGTGCATGAATTCTATGAGAGGCTTTTGCAAGCTTTTAAACAGTACAGTGGTTTGGAGGCATTGGATACCAAGGATATGGGGCAGTTTGTGTCTAAGTTTGTGTTGGGATTGAGGCCAGAGGTGAGCCTAATGATACAGCAACACTTGATTTGTTGGCAGAATAAGCCTGTGGATGAGATCCTCCGATATGCTAGGTCGAAATCGAATCTAAGCACAAGAAATTGAAAGACAATCTGTTATTGGTACAGATGCAGACCGCAGTACAGGGACAGTCTACTGGAGGAACGTTGGGAAGGAGACAGGGAAATTACCAAGGAGGAGCACAGAATGCTCAAGGACTGGGGAGGCCGAGAGGAGTAGATCCTAAGACTGGAATAGATGTGACAGTATTGAAAAAGACCACAGCTTGTCACCTTTGCCATCAGATTGGACACTGGAGACGCGAGTGTCCGTTTAATCCATTAAATCAGATACAGCAGGAAGAAGAGTTGACCCATGTTCCAGTAGCAGACACACTCCCTGTAGTGACGCCACCTAGAATGACAAAAGGGGGGACGAACGTTCCGCAGGTACAAGTTCCCCGACCGCCTAGAATACAGAATATGCAGCAGGGAGCTCGGACGTATGTACAGATGCCTCTATTCGAAGTGAATGGGGAAGGCGATTCCGATCCAGCCACAAGATCGTACTGGAGAGGAGATGATGACTGCGCGCTTAGAGCAGTCCTAGAAGTAGACCAAAGGGGACCATTTGTAGAAGCAGAGATTGATGGCCACCCGACGACCTTTTTGGTTGATACGGGGGCTACAAGGTCGACTGTAAGGTCTGCAGTGATCCCGTATCTACCCCTCTCTGGTCAAACAATCCAAGTTGTTGGAGTAGCGAACAGGCAATTGACTAGCCCACTGACGGAACCAATCCCGATCAGGATCGGGAACTTCAGTGATAGACACCAGTTTGTGGTGTGCGATTCTAGCCCAGTCTGTTTGTTAGGAAGAGACCTATTGTGTAAACTTAATTGTACCATCTATTGCACCCCGAATGGAGTGGAAGTCCAGACAAGAGATGATGATGCGACCTTTAAGGTTGCGAATCAGCTTTGGTGCGTGGAAATGTATCCTGCACTTACAGTGGAGGAACTCCCCTTAGAT
This sequence comes from Triturus cristatus, assembly GCF_964204655.1. Lineage (NCBI taxonomy): Eukaryota > Metazoa > Chordata > Amphibia > Caudata > Salamandridae > Triturus > Triturus cristatus. The sequence continues at coordinate 699,187,492 of NC_140583.1, forward strand.
CTAAGGGAGTCTGTGTCAGTTGAAGTATGGGACCTTAGTGGGGAAGAGATCGGATTAGTAAAGGGTGTAGATCCAGTGAAAATAAGAGTCAAAACGAATGTGGAATACCCGAGAACTCCCCAGTACAAATTGTCACCGGAAACTACTGAGGGGATCAGACCTGTAATTGAGTCCATGCTGAGGCAGGGGATTCTGAGAGAAATCAGAGGTAGTCCGTGTAATTCGCCCATAATGGGATTGCAGAAGCCGAGTGGGAAATTCAGGATTGTGCAAGATTTGCGAAGGATTAATGAAATCGTAATCCCATGTTGTCCTGTGGTACCGAATCCATCCGTGATCCTGTTCCAAATCCCATGTGATGCGGAATGGTTCACCGTGATTGACTTGTGTCAAGCTTTTTTCTCAATACCTCTGCATGAGGAGAGCCAATTTCTTTTTGCGTTCAGGCTGGAAAATCGTGTGTTAACATGGTGTCGTATCCCACAGGGGTACACTGAGAGCCCACATATTTTCAACCAGATTTTGAAAAAGAACCTTGAAGGTCTAGTGCTTCCCCAGGAGTCTGTTCTCGTCCAGTACATAGATGATTTGTTAGTGGCGTCAAAAACTGAGGACGCCTGCAGGATTGATACGGTGGCACTGTTGAATTTCCTGGGAGAGAATGGGCATAAAGTGTCTCCAAATAAATTGCAGTACTGTTTGAGTGAAGTACAGTATTTGGGTCACAGGATCGAGAAGGGCAAGAGGAAAATATCCCCGGATCGCATAGAGGCGATCTTGAGAATGCCCGTCCCTACGACTCAGAGGGCAGTTCGAATGTTTTTTGGAATGGTTGGCTACTGTCGCCAATGGATCCCAAACTTCTCCTTTGAGGCAAAGCCCTTACAGAGGCTGACGCACAAAGATGTGAGTGATCCGGTACCATGGGATGAAGACTGCTTAAGGGCATTTCTGAAGTTAAGAGAAGCATTGTGCTGTGCACCAGCATTGGGAATGCCTGATTATAAGAAGGCATTTGCATTGTTTTGCTGTAAAAAGAAGGTTGCGCATTGGCAGTGTTAACTCAGGTCCATGGGAATGTCCGTAGACCAGTTGCTTATTTTTCGGCTACACTAGATCCAGTAGCCTCTGCGTTGCCCGGATGTCTCAGATCCGTTGCTGCAACAGGTGTCAGTATCGAGAGATGTGAGAGCATTGTAATGGGTCATCCGCTTACTGTGCATGTGCCACATTCGGTTGAACTGTTGATGACCAGGACTAAGACACAACACCTCACGAATAATAGATTGACACGTTATGAACAAGTCATACTAGCTGCTGAAAATGTAACATTGAAGAGGTGTTCTGTTTTAAATCCTGCTACACTGTTGCCAATCCCAAATATTGATGATGAAGATTGTGAGGATCATGACTGCCTCGATGTGACTGAATTGTGCACCAAACCCAGACCTGATATTGTAGATGAACCACTTTCCGAACCTGATGAAATATTCTTTGTAGACGGTTCATGTTTAAGAGACAATATGGGTCAGTTGAAAGCAGCCTTTGCTGTGTGTACCATCACTGGGGTGGTCGAAGCCGCTTGTTTAGAAGGAGTATACTCCGCACAGGTGGCCGAGCTCATTGCTTTAACTCGCGCCTGTGTGGCCGCAACCCAGATCCGTGTAACGATTTATACGGACAGCCAGTACGGGTTTGGTGTCGTTCACGACTTCGGACAGTTATGGTCCCAGAGGGGGTTCATGACATCATCTGGGTCACCCATTAGAAATGGAGAATATGTGAGACAACTGTTGGAGGCGTTGCAAGGCCCCGATGAGATTGCAGTAGTGAAGTGTGCTGCTCATACGAGAGGAAATGATTTTGTATCTCTTGGAAATAGCTATGCCGACGAAGTGGCCCGATTTTGTGCAGAGCAGGGGTGCAATTTTACAGAGCGACACATGAGGGGAAATGAGGAGACCACTGATCTCAGTATGATGTTGGCGATGGCCGATACATGGGAGGAGTTGAAACAGTTGCAAGATGAGGTGTCTGAAGAAGAACGAGATAGTTGGGTACGAGCTGGGTGTGAAAAGGGAGATGTGGATGTTTGGGTTTCAAATGATGGAAGAGCGGTGTTACCAGAATGTTTGTTAAATCCAATGGCGCGATTGATACATGGTGCTGTGCATCTTGGCAGGGACGCGATGGTGCGAGTGTTTCGTCAGACATGGTACAATACGAAGTTTCGGGCAGCAGCAGAAGCTGTATGCCAGAGATGTGTCACCTGTCAACAAATGAATGTAGGGAAAAGGACAGCTGTGACGATGAGTCATATAGGGAGGTCAGGTGGCCCTTTCAACAGGATGCAGTTAGATTTCATTGAGATGCCAAAGTGTAATGGGTTGAGGTACATATTAGTCGTGGTGTGTGTCTTTTCCAGGTGGGTGGAGGCTTACCCGACACGCAGGTGTGACACTCTAACTGTAGCTAAGTTGCTGTTGAGAGAGCTCATCCCGAGGTTCGGGGTCCCGACCTCTTTGGAATCGGACAGAGGAACGCATTTCCACAGTGAATTGATGAAGTTGCTATGTGCTGCCTTGAACATAGATCAAAGGTTGCATTGCAGTTATAGACCAGAGGCTTCTGGGATAGTCGAACAAGTTAATGGGACGTTGAAAGCCCAAATGGCAAAGGTGTGCTCCTCTACTCCCCTGAAGTGGCCAGACGCTCTACCCCTGGTACTAATGAGTCTCCGAAGTGTGCCAGATAGGACGACTGGATTATCGCCCCATGAGATATTGATGGGGAGAGCGATGTGTGTGCCAGCAATACCAGCCTCTGCATTAATAAATATCACTGATGATGTTATTCTGGACTACTGTAAAGGCCTGGCTGATGTGGTTCATTCTGTGTCCCAGCAGGTGCAGGCGGTAGCTGTTCCAGCTGCAAGTGATCTGTGCCACGATCTGTGCCCAGGGGACTGGGTATTAGTATGGAAGCACGTGAGGAAGAGTTGCTTGGATGTTCGCTGGAGAGGTCCCTACCAAATCATCTTAGTCACGAACACTGCAGTGAAGTGTGGGGGACTACCGAACTGGGTGCATGCCTCCCATACCCGTAGAGTTCCAGCACCCTTGGAAGATACAGCCCCTCTTGTAAGTGAAAACCCAGCTGAGGTGGCAGGGCCATCTGAGAGGGCAAGTCAAGCTGTAAGGGTGGCTGACGCAGCTGGTTGTGCACTGGAACAAGCTGTAAGCGAAGGAGAGAGAAATTCTGAATCAGAATCAGAAGAAGGTGCATTCGGCGGGGAAGAGCCAAATCTTCCTGGAGCAAGAGATAGTGCACAGGGTATCGGAAGAGAGAGCAGAGGTGTCTCAGAAGCAGAAAGAGTTTGGCCCGTAAGTCAGAGACGGGAAAATTCCAGAGGGACACCGAGAAGAGATCTTGCCCCAGTGTCGGAGGTGCAGGAGTTGGAGCAGAGAGAGGAAGAACAAGATCCTGAAGCCCCGAGGAGGTCGAGGAGAGCCAGAGTACCGTGTCACAGGTACGCTTCACCTGAGTGGACGTACGTAGCAACGAATGCTAGGACCGATGAGTACAGGGAGGCTGAGATCGATCACGCTTGTCAGTGGTCCACCGAATTTGAGGGCAGAAGTGTTGCTGAAGGTTCCAGGATTGGAAATCGAGGGGGTATTGACTCTCTTCATTCCAGACCCTCCACTCCTGAGTAACATTCGTGGTCTGATTTTGGATACATTGGCCTTCCCGAACTTTGCAGTTGTACCTTCTCCCCAAGAACTGAAAGCACTTAAGCTTGAAATATTGCAAGGGGTCCTGGAGGTGTTGGGACCCGCAGTCATTTTAGATTGAAGTTGACTTTTGTTAGGAGGGAGATAAAGGAAGGGAGCCTTTGCGAATCCGAAAAAGAAGGTAGAGAACTGAACACTTAGATATTAGACTGAATGAGAAGGAGACTCTCGCCCATTGTTATAGAACTAGATTCGGAGTGTGGGGGAAAGATGGCAGAACCTAGAAGTTCACACCGTAGGGCGAAGAAAGTGATAGGTACACTCTTAGGAGTAGTCATAGCTGTTATTTTTGCAGTGGTCATAACTTCATATGTAGTGGCTCACAGAGAGGAGGGAAAGATGTTAGGGACACCTACACCTGTTACCATCAGTACAGAGAAGGATATCTCAGGGGATAAAAGAGCGATGATGATAGAAGAAAGTCGTAGGCTACACATGGATTTGTCGAGAGGTGATTTCAAGCTCAATGCATATGCGAAACTGTTGTATGAGTACGTGGATGCGATGGATGCGAAGGATTGCTATGTATGCATGCAGTTACCTGCTTCTGTAGATGAGGGTATTAGATACCATCACCTTCCGTTGACTTATGGGATCTCTTGCAGTCTATTGCTTAGCCTGTTTTATGAAAGGAAGCAGTTTGAGTACTACTTCTCAAATTATGATACAGTACTTTCCGATGTACCAGCGTTCAAGCATTTGAATATGTATGATTATTATAAGTCGCACGAAAGACTTCGGTCTTATTTTATCCCGACTCAAAGTTTGGATACTGCCTATGCACATAGAAATAATTTGACATGTTCGGTGTCAGACACTGAAAAGAAATTTATTGATCAAGTCGAGGACAGATATAGAAAATTAACCCAAGATAAAGATGGGGGAAAGAAGTCAACTGATTGGACAGAAGAAGAGAGGCTGCATAAGTCAAGGGGAAGTTATGGACCCATAGCTTTAGACCAAGTACAGAGAGGAAATCTGTGTGTTGCTCGTCCACAGTCGGACAAGGATAAGATCTTGGTGGGACATAGCACATGTTCCCACACCTTTACTATAGAAGATTCAGCTAGGAACTTTTTGCAGGGTCAGATACAGGTAATCCCAACGGTGTATTATGTGTGTGGGAGGAATGCATACGTGAGATTGCCTGAGCAGTGGTACGGGGCTTGTTACTTGGCTGTTATTTTCCCGAAGATATACCATGCCGAGGATTTGACCCTGCTAGAGACAGGACAACACTCCAGAGCACGCAGGGATGCTAGTGCAGGAGCTGTGATTGGTGATATCTTTGGAGCAATCATTCCTGGTTTGGGTGTGATTTTAAATGACGTGAAAATACGAAAATTAGCAACTGTGGTGGATGAGTTGTCAATGAACACAGCGAAGTCATTGTTGCTGGTGGATGGAGAGATGTTATCGATCAGGACAATGGTTTTACAAAACCGTCTTGCTTTGGACGTACTGTTAGCCAAAGAGGGCGGAGTCTGTAAGACATTGAAGGTTCAGGAATGTTGCACATATTCCAGACAACAGCAAAGAGCTGAGGAAATATATAGTCAACATTACCACACTTCATGAAGAAACTGCAATATTAGCAGAAGAGAATGTGTGGGAAAAGATTGGAAAAGGATTTGGGCACGTAGGAAGCTGGTTTGCAGATTTGGGAAAGGGAATTCTTGGATATGTGCTGAAGCCAATTTTGATTGTGGTGGTTTGTGTGGTTTGTCTGTGGGGACTTGTGAGAGCATACAAGTGGCACCGAGGAAACCGAGCTGAGAGGATTCTCAGGGGACATGAAAGACGAATGGCACATATGCAAGATAATCAGTACCAAGTGCTGATGCGAAAATTGTAGGGGTGCACCATATTCTTTGTTAGTCAGCACCCACATATATATGAACATGTTACCCAAGTATAATGGAAATGTATTCAAGGAAATAGAAAAGTAGAAATGTAAACAGGCCTCGAGGGAAGAGAAGGGCCTTCAGTTATTTTGATATATTGATGTGTATATGTAATGCTTAGTATAAAATGTTGTGCATTAAGTGACATAAAGCCATGTTAGAGGGATGAAGAAGGTAAACCTCTTAAGTATAGAACGAATAATTAGAGTTACTAATGATAGAGTGTTTAGTTTGAGGCCTAACCAAGAGTGTAAAGTGAAGGCCTCGTTTATTTTAGCCATGTTTTATTAAGGCGGCAGGATTCTAGCAGAGCTTAAAATACAGTGCATTGTGAAACCTCATGATGTTAGGGTTTTTTTCTTATTCAGCATTTGGCTGCAGGTACAAGGCCATGTAGCTCGTTAGTTAGAAAGAGCCTTTCTTCAAATGGAATGGAGACAGAAGGAGTAGACATGAAGGGAGTGGATTGGAATGTAAAGTTGCAACTCCTGGTACAGAGAAGGCCTGGGACCCAAGGTCGAATTCGTGGAGGGAAGAAGAAAGGACCCAAATGGAAATTTACTGAAGAAAGGGGCTGCCTGAAGGGGTGTGCTGAAGGGCGTGTACCGCTTTTTGGGGTTTTGTATTAGGGACAGAGCCCCGTGGGTGTAGCAGACGAGACTTAGGCGAGGGACGCAAAGGAGCAATATAGTTCTGAGCTCTCATATGGGGAAGACTTCTTAGGAAGCTTCACTGCTGACACCTTTTATGCGATCTTCACCTGGAAGGGAATGTTAAGTAGGTATGTCACCTTAGAGTAGGGTAGGGACAGAAATGATTTGATTGATGAATTTAAATTTTGATATCACGATTGCCATAGGGTATTTGATGCTCTTGGAAGCTGTAATCCTGTTCACTTCGCAGACTAGCATTTGTATTAATCCCCATATATCTTTTGTGTTTGGTATTGAGGTGCCTATATATTCAGATGTTTTTGCTGATAATAAAAGGTCAACCTCCCAGATCATGAGTCTTCTTTCCTGAGATGTCCAATTGCGGTAAATACGACCTGATAATTGTGTTTCTTCCCTCTACGCTATTCTGCAAGTAAAAAGATCCTGGCGACCTGTGTAGGTTTTTGTAGTAAATTTGGCGAGGTCAAGAACCGGCGTTCCCACAGCGAATTGCTTCGCCTTGCCGTGAAGGCCAGTTCGGCCTTTTTTTGCATGGATGACAAGGTACTGCAGTATCGGAAGCTCCATCTGTACTGGCGGCTGAAAAATAGTGAGCACGTCTTCCAGGGCGGAGCTTGCGAAATCTATTGTTTTTAATATAAACTCAAAATGGACTTACCTCTTCTCTTTCCTGGCTTCTTATGGTTCCTGTGCATGCCACTTACCTTTCCTCCATTTCTATTGGCTGTAGCATATTTTATCTGCATATACTAATGCTTGGTCCTTGTCTGCATCTCTCATCAGGTTTCCACCACCGAAACACTATTAGCATCTGCTTTGGTGGAACTATATTTTCATAATGTTTTGCCTTTTACTATTGCAGCATATTTATATAACAATTTATCACCCGAAGGGATTAAGTGATTTACATAGAATCAAAGGATGCTGTACGCCGCTCTCGAGACTCAAACCGAGATCCCTGGCTTCTGAGTCAGCAGCTCTGGCCACTGCACCACATCCTCTCCACTCCTGTGTTATCTGTCTGGGAGCTCTTTCCTTCTCCTGGACGGACAGTGATTGACAAAAACAGCTCTATATTTATTGCATAGGCAAAACAGATGCATTACAAATGTTTGGTATGTATTTCTGCCGCACCCCAGGTGGCCGTCCGCCAAGGTTGCTGGGAGATGAAGTCCAAAGCGACTACCCCAGCCTGCAGAAGGATAAGAAGCATCAAGGGGCATCAAAAGGCTGGGCCAGCACTATGTACATTCCACATATAACACAAGGCCCTCAGAGGGGGCTATATGAACAGCGCGACTACCAGAGCGCTGAAGCAGCAGCCTCATGGCTTCCCCACAAGGTGAACCTGCACTTACACAAGGCTTGGCACATGGAGGCAGGAATTTACGGAGTGACATTCTTCCTGTCCCTGCAAAGTGGTTGGCTGGGGCTGGTCCTAGACTGTGCACCACCACAAGCCTGACATCCAGACATGCCACAGACACACCCGTCTACGTCCGGAGCAAGGCCAACATTAGCCATGCTGCCGGTGACCCCTCCCAACATTCCCCATTGTATGTTTACTCAAGGTCAGAAGTCCCTAATTTTCGTAAGTCTCCATGCAACCACACTTTTGACCTCCCAAATGTTTCAGGGTGTCTGTTCAGGTGCCCCTTATGCTCCTCTTCCTGATGTCTACTGACTCCAGGAGAAAACACTTGTCCATTCGCACTCCAAATTTGAGTTCTATTTTATTGCAGTCGGTGGCAGAGGCAACAGACTGGATCTAAGGGTGCTGTCCTATCTGTCTGCCTGATTAATTGCAGATCTCTTCCTATGCATGTTCTAGATATGTAATCTTCTCTTGGAGGATAACTAGGACCTAATGGTTTTAATGGAAACTTGGTTGAAGGATGCTTCTGGCCCAGATTTGGCCTTAGCCATCCCCCCCACCCCACCCCGGGCTTTTTAATTCAAAATATTAATCATGCTTATAGAACGGGAGGAGGCATTGCAGTCATTTACCAATCTACTTTTACTTTTGCAGTTTACAAAATTCTCAATAACTCACTTACGGCATTTTATTGTACAGACGTCCTGATAGCACGGCTGAGTTAATCTCTCAACTTTCTATTTGGTCAATTATCACATTTGCATTCTAACGTTATGGTCCTTGGTGACTTGTTAGTGCAATAGATGGCATGGCCCCCAACTAGTTTGGGAAAATGTCACCTGCATGCAGTAAGTCGTGCGCTCTGTGCATTAATCACCGAGAGGAGACTCTGTGAAGGGGCGCAAAAGGAAGCATCGGCCATATTTTAATTCAGTTTATGTGGGGGGGCGGCCAGATCACTCTCTTTTATCGCAGCCGCGAGGAGAGAGTGCGCTCTGTTTAAAGTCTACCAGCTTGGTCAGATCACTTCTTGATTCCTTTTGTTAATCTTTACCCCTGTGGAATGTAAGCAGACAAATATATACATATAAAATGTCTAGAGCATGGCATAAAATCTCTGAATCATCTTTAAAGTTTACACTTCTACTATTCCTGTGGAATTATCAGGCGCCATGGAATTAGATATAGAAAGTTACAGTGGCTGGCTTTCAGAGGCGTTTGATCTTCTTGCTCCTAAAAAATCTTCTGTCAGGAAAAGATCTACGTTGTCCGCTCCATTATTTTTATCGGACCTAAAAAAGCAAAAATCTTTGTGTAAACATCTGGAACTTTTATGGAGGAAATTTTATGATGCTGAGGCCAAACATGCATACAAGACAGCGCTGTAAAACAACCGTAAATCTATTATCAAAGTCCACAAGGAGTATATCCCTTCCTACACCGCCGACGCTGCTAATGAACCACAGGAGCTTTTTAAAATGGTTAAATCCATGTGAAGTTCTCTTGGAGTTATTCCATAAGAAGATTTGAGCTATCTACAACCTATTCCCCATTCCCCATGAACACAGGAGTTTTGCCTGCTGTGGAGTCCAACTTTTCATGTGGACTCGTCTTTGCAAACTTTAGTCCTATATTCCTGGAGGATTCTTTACTGGAACTGGATAAATGCAAGTGTGGCTCCACTCTTGACAAACGTCCACCTGATATTCTTAAATTGGTGTACTCCATGGTGAACCTTATTTTGAATACATTTATAAACTCCTCCATTGACTCTGAGAAGGTTCCTAAGAGCTGGAAGCAAGCTCTTCTGCTTAAAAAGCCTAATGCAGACCCCAAGATCTTAAGTAACTATAGACCTATTTCTTTTTTTGTCCGCGGGGGCCAACATTCTGGGGAAATTAGTGACTAGACAATTATCTCGCTTTCTGGAGTCGATTAATATCCTAACAACTCTCAATGTGGTTTTAGGGCTGGATACAACACCGAATCAGACTTGCTAAAAGTATCTGAGTTTATAAAAGAGAATCTTGATCAAAGATCTGCGGGCATGATGGTGTTCTTAGATTTATCTTCAGCTTTTGATACTGTCTTTCATGAGAATCTTTTGGGCAGGTTCGGAACCTGGGGATACAATGGCAGGCCCTTTCTTGTTTTAAGTCTTTCTTGGAGGACAGGACACAATAGGTCTTGTTATCACTCTTTTTCTCCTCTGCAAAACCTCTGGAGTGTGGAGTGCCAAAGGGATCAGCTCTGAGCCCCAAACCTTTTACTATTTATATGGAACTGCTAGCGAGTCTAGTTGAAACTTGGATTCTCAGGATGATTTCCTATGCTGACAATACAATACCCAATTGCTTTTATCCATCCATGAGAAGGATACTTGGGCCATCATCTCCTTTAAATTGTGCTTAAGGTCTGTAGGAGATTGGATGAGTAATAATTGTTTCAGGCTTAACACTGATAAAACAGAGCTCCTCTTTTTTAGTGCTATGTGCCATACAGATTAATGCAATTGTTGGCCTTCAGAGCTTGGGGCTCCTCCTTCCCCTGCATCAACTGCCAGAAACTTAGGGATCATTTTTGATTCCAATATTTCCTTTGTTCCTCAAGTGAAAGATTTATCGGCCAGCTGTTTTGCCACTGTTAAATCTCGAAGGATAATGTTACATCTTGTGCCCATGGATATGCCTGAGACCATTGTGAGCTTTCTAGTGACGTCTAAACTGGACTATGCTAACAGTCTTTATTTGGGCTTTTCTGTCTATTTACTGAGTTGTTTACAGACTGTGAAAAATGCTGCTGCTTGACTGATTGGGAAAATTCCAGGTTCTCAATCAGTAATGCCCCACCTACGACATCATCACTGGCTGCTGATTATCAAGTGAGTTCAATTCAATGTGCTCACTTTGGCCATTAGAGCCCTGGACCACAGAAGTTCTGCATACCTAAGAAACAGAATCAAGACCTACTCTCAATCTAGATCATTGAGATCTAGTAGTCAAAGACTACTTTGAATTATTTGGGTGCGCAAAGCAAGAAGAGGTAGAAGCTCCTTTGTAATCCTTACTGCGAAGCTTTGGAATGCCCTTCCAACCAGCCTTCAGCTAGTTTCTTCTTAAGCTATTACTAGAAAATATGTGAGAACTTTTCTTTTTTAACTCTGCTGTTTAATTTTCGATCTATACTGACTTATGCCGCTAGCACTGAGATGCTTCATCGGAAGCAGATGAGTGTGTTACTATTTTTTGAATTGTATTATGGGATGTATGAAATCAGACGAATTAGAGTAGTGGCTGCTAGAATGACAAAGGTCCATATATAATGGATTTGTTGGAACACTCCGTCGGGTGTATCATGGACTGGAAAACATTTGGAATACCCTTACTAAAAAAAGTATGCAAGGGCTGAATAATTATGCACGGATAATACCATTTTTCTTTTAATGAATCAGTGAGAGATTCGAATGTATCCATTCTGCATCCACCATACCATTGAAATCTCAGTCTATTAAGAGAGGAAGGTTTGTCCACTTAGCTAACAGTTTGGATGGGGTGACATAGTGGTTCCTCATTGTTAAGGGAATATATACTTCCCAATGCTATACACACTCCATTGAGTTTCCTCTAGTTTTGGGCTGAACTCCCAGAATTTGACTCCGTGGAACTCCGCGGAGTAACATTAAAACTCTGTGAGGTTCTGCAGAGTTCCACCAACAGGTGGCAAATATGCATGTTGCACTACTCCTGCTGCAATTTAGCTTTGGTAGCGCGAGCAGCGCTGAAAAACCAGCACAAATGTCACCATGCACTGTGCAAGACCGAGCAGCCATTTGAGTTGATTTTGCTGCTGTGCTTCAAAGTCTACTTGAGAGTTGAAGTCATGCTCTGACTGCCGGGCCATGGCTCTGACAGCTTTGAGGGGCGATCTCTAAAGCTGCTTGCAGCCAGGCGCATAGCACCACATTTGTTCTCCTCAAAGGTCTCATTCACAGTCCCAGTGGAGAGGAAGTTCCAAGTACTGCTCCGGAAGACCTAACTCTTCATCCTTCCACTTGAAGTTGTTGAGTCGGTCAGGTAAGAAGCACAAAAAACATAAGCCGAAGCATGCTCTGACTTCTCACCGTCCATCAGCCGTCGCAACGAAGGAGTCTCAGTGTGTTAGGTATCGCTCCTCTGAACATGCGCCTGGGTCGACTTTGCATTTTCCCGCCTTCCAAGGAGCTAGAGCGACCCCGGTCCAGCTAAAATAATTTTATGGTTTAAATCTATTTTTATTGTTACAGCTTGAACTCAAGATAGTAAGTATTTCTTGGTGCTAGAGGTAACCCCTCCGAGGCACCAGTACAGAGTGTAACTTTATAATCAAAAGAGAAAAAGGCAAAGAAATCCCCCCACTCTTCCATGGTACCAATCGCTAAGTAATGTACAAGTTCGAGGGTTCTGTGTTTGAGTCACTCATTGAGTGCCATCCTTTTCTTCGTCTGGGCTAGGGTCAGTGAGTCTTAGTTGTCTCAGATAGCAAGGGCAGGTCAGCTCTCTAAATTTCTGGGATATAATGGGGTATAAAGGGCCGCCAAGTAAATCTGAAAGTGTTGCCCTGGGCTGTAAGTGTAAGGGTGAGTTTTTCCATTCCTAGGATGTCCCAGAGGCGATGTAGCCATCCCAGGTGTTTTGGTGTGATGGTGGACACCCAAAGCAAAATGAATGTCCGGTGGGGAGCCCCCAGGGTAAACAACGTTTACCACAAAAAGTTTTCCCCTCAGGGAATTACAACCCTGTTGTTACAACGACCGAGTTGTAACCACGCATACCTTTCCTCTGCAAGTCAGAACAACTACATGCGGAGGCGGCAGAAGTTGTTGGCTTTACAATCCAACACCTTCCCTACTGTCTGCATAGACTAGAGTTGGAAAAGTAAATTATACTATTCCAACATCCAGCGCCCCCACCCATCTCAAGTTGTTGTTACGAATTGCGGGGTAATGGTATGCGTGGTTACAACACGGTTGTTGTAATGACTGCATTGTAATTCCCTGCAGGGAAAAATATTGCGTAAAAAAGAGGTATTTTCTCCCCCAGCGCTATACCTATCTGGCACGTCCTGTGTGATGCCGAAGCATAAGTGAGAGGGTTAGGGATACCCAGCAGAGTGTACAATGGAAATCTAGGAAGCTGGGTTGAGAAGTAAGTATCAATGTCATCGAGGACTGCGTTTCAGAATGAGGATATCTTAGGGCAGTCTCAGCATATGTGGGTGAGTGTGCCCTTCACCCCTCACTCGTGCCAGTAGTTGTCACTAGAGGCCGGGTCGCCCCGGTGAAGCCTCACTGCGATTAGGTATCAGTATGAGGTGATTTTTTAATGGCTGTTTCAGTGCTTGATGTATTAGAGGCGGTGTGTTTTGCTCTATGGAAGATATTGTGTCACTCATTCTTGGAGACTAGGCATCCTAGTTCTGCTTCCCATTGCCTCTGGGTTGGAGATCTGTCTTCAGTCTGAGTGGGTTGGAGAAGGCCATATCATTCTGAGATGCCGCACTTATCTGAATGTTGTTGTCACTTTTTGTAGGGTGTCAATTGTCGCTCCGCTCCTCCTCACACTGATGGATATAGTAACCAGTATCTAATTTGAAGGTATCGGAATCATTCATCCTCGAGTATGGAGTAGTCCTTCATGAAAATGTTAAAGGGGATGGGGACCTCTAGGTCAACAAAATGCCCTGCTACTCAACAAGCTGCTCCTCTCCGAACCCGGAAGAATGACCCGGTTCCGGATGTGAAGGTGGGATTGTCCACGACCGGTGTCAGAGGGGAGGGAAAAGTGGTGAAATTTCCCCTAGGGCTCACCAGTCCCAGACCTTCAAAAGGGAGCTCGTGACTGGGAGGATATAGAGGCTAGGAGCCCGGTATGCTCACTGGAAAAATTGAACTTTCATTAATGAGGTCTCGGCTAGAGCCCTGTTCATGAACAGCAGTGTTTCTCTGACTCTGCTCTGGACCACTCAGCTAGGTATCGGAGCTGGGTTGCCTGAAAATACGGGAGCAGGTAATGCACTCTGAGTCCACCCTCTGCTTGGGGGAGCCAGATTAGCTCCTTGTTCATCCTGGGGCATTTGCTCACCCAGACACAGTGATGGAACGTGGCCTGTAGGGCCGGGGTTGTAAGTGCCAGTGGATCAAGGGCAGAGCCTGGAACAGGAAGAGTATTCTAGGTAGGGTGGCCATCTTTAAGGCTGTAACGAGGCCCAGTACGGACATTGGATAGTGCCGCCCTTGATCCAGCTTGGTGCGTACCCGTTTCATCAGTTATTGATAATTAAAGGTATTTGTCCTAGTGGACTGCCTCTGGGCCGGAAGCTTAGTAGCAAGGAGCCTGCCACACTTGCTATCATTCACATAAAAGGAATGTTTTAAACATGGCAGTAAGTATTCTGTTCTGTCTAGGTTGAGGCTCACCAATTGCTTCCATGTGGACTCCAGCTGGCTCCAAATCCTGGGAGCCCTAGTGCAGTAATGAATATGTTCTAGTGTTGTGTAGTTCCTCTAAACCTACATAGGATCTGTGCGTTTAAACAACATACACTGTAGGACTGGTGTCCAGACTGATTCCAGACACCCCCACGGGGTATGTTAGCCTATATACCAGCTAGCTCATGCAGGAGCCTCAGTGCCTTGCGTCAGTGTGTCAGCATGGAAGTCATTTTCTCCTCTGGCTACCTCAGCAAGATATGGTGTTTATATACCCAAAGTGGTACCCTCAGGGGTTCTACCTTGCTGTGTCATATCGGACTTAGGATGACGGAAGGAATGACACTTGTAAATAGTTATTATGCAGGAGATGGTAGTCTTGCTGAGTTTCTAGGAATCCTCATACATAATGGATGAGGCTAGCTTTCAGGGAAAACCCAACATCCTGTATGCAGTACCGTAACTAGGTAAAAGGTCAGTCCCAAGAACCTTTCTGTGGTGTAATGGTAGGGAGAATAAAGGTGAAAGGTTAGGTGACTACCTGAACCTATATAGGGGTACCTATATGAAACATAACACCCGCTCCTCATCCGACTGGACGACACACTAAAAATTCTAACGTACGGCTAAATGTTGTACCAAACTATTAATAAGTCCATTCAAAATAATACTTTTAAAAACATAAAATTTCCAAAAAATGCAAAAAAAAATATTGCATTCGATAGAAGTCTGTACTAAATTTGTTTGTATATATAGTCTGAACAATGAGTGACTGAAAGCCATTCAGTTTAGAAAAAGAGTCTTGTTTAAAATTCCAAATTTGGTTGTTTTTGAAAAAGTTGAATTTTCCCAGCACACGATGAGACAAATGTTTATGTGTCCTGGCTGGGAGACGCAAAATCACTGTTGCCTGCAATCGCAGATGACGGTCCCTCAACACCTCGCAGATCAGTTCAATCGAGCACAGATGTTCTTCCCCATTATCCACAGTTGATGCTGGGGGAGCCTCTGTGCTATTCAAGGCCTAACTATTTGTTGAGGAGCGGTATCCGTTCCCACAGGAGCTGAGGCATCCTGTGGTGGCTCCAAGAATGCAGACATCAACATTGAAATACGCTGAGGACACTGCAGAACATGGGCCGTTATCGGGTCCAATAAAGCATCAAAGTCCGGTGGCGCAACTGATGGAAGTGTTAGACCGAGGTCCAACACGCATTCTTGTCCACAGAACAAGCATTGTAGGACAGGCAGAATACAGTCGATCCAGACAGGTCTAAATGATAAAAACCAAGATTCACTTCGTTTGCGAAGGCGAGGTGATCCCAGATGGAGTACCATGCGATCACGGTATCAGCGCTCCAAGAGCATTTTTTCTATCTCCTTGGTGACTGGGACATCCATTGTGTAGCAGAAAAATCACAATCAGGATGCCTGCTATTAGGAATAAGATCAGAGGAAGCCCTCCGAAAATGCTTTTAATACAGAGTGTATGAAGTTGGGAATAACTCTGAGGATTATATCGGAAAGGTGCTTAACAGTCCAGAATCTATGGTCTTAAATAGGTGGACTATACCCATCAAAGCAGATATGTTAAAGATATGTGGTACCATTTCTATGAAATGGAAAGGGCAGTTTGACCGTACTAGTGCCTGTATCTCAACCTGGAGATTATAAGTTTCTCTTGCAGAGGTTAAGGGCACAGTTTTCTGTAAAAGCATGGCTTTCATTCGACTCACAGTATCAAACCATATAAAGGAAACATTCAATGAAGGCAATAACGGCGCCTCCCTGACTGTATGGGTTGGTGGAAACAATACTTGCATACAGCAAGTAACCCTGGAGCTTACAGTGAGAGGATATGTGATGCCCCGGAGCATCCCACAACAACCTTGATCATTCAGCATCAAGTAACTCCCATTTGAAAGCAACCTGAACATTGGATTAATCACGGCAGCTGGGGACCCTTTCAGGTGACAGGATAAGTTAGCAACTACACCATTACAGGCCCCGTGCAGCATGATATCCTGGCATATTAGAGATCCACTTAAAGTTTTCTCGCAGTCTGTACCACTGAGAAACACTTCCATGTCCCCATTCCTACATCGAAATCTGTATGGTAATTCCCAAGATTCCTTGATGAATTTCCTACCCATCACTTCATATCTACCTGCCGGTTGTTGTTCAAGGCAATACTGAAACTGGAAAGTTGTGACTGGTAGTAGTATATGGCCATGGATTAACCATTATGTGGCTGGTGACTCTGCCACCGTAAAAGGTAATTTGTCAAATTTTTCAATATGCAGCATTGTAAATTTTGCTCCCCTTTGTGCCATCGTTATCTGCTTCTCAGTTAGATTGTATGCAGAAAATAGGGAAGTGCTGTTGATAAATCACCAAGGTACATAACTGGCACGCAATGATTGCAGCATCCAGCTTAATAGCATAATAGAACGTAACTGGGATTGTCTGTAGTATGGACAAATCGTGTTCTAGTATATCTATGCCAGAAGATACAATGTTGCCCAGTGAATAAATCCTGGATGTTAATGAAGTCATACCGTCGTCAACTACCGCTAGTGCCTTTTCTCGGTTAATTTGATCTATTTCACGAAATCCCTCCGCAGCTACTTGTTGAGAGATTTTCCAGATTTCCCTGTAGACAGCGTAATAGAAATGTTTCTGATGTGGCTTTCAGGGACCTAATAAAAAATCCCTTAGATCCACCTCATCTGAGAGTAAGGATAATTGCTGTTTCACCTGGGACAGTGTCAAGGGTTTTAGCCTATCAAGGCACAACTTTCCAACACCTTATGATGTCACTACCCCCAGGTGTTCTCTTTGAACATAGCGTTGGTCTGGCCTATGGATGCTAAACCCTTTGGTCGTACCCTTGAATCTTGACTGACATCTGTTGGTGTCTGTGGGCCAAACTAACCATCCCTACCAATTGGGGTCTGAAGTTTTGTACTGCATGATTTCATCTATTGTATCCCCTCCATGTGATGTAAAATTGAGGTGTGAAAGTGTGGGAATCCAAGGTGTGTTTAATTCCTTGTTCTTGGCTAGTCCAAGACAGGACGTCTGTTGTACAGTTTCATTCAGAAATATTATCTGTTGCAGAATGAGGCACGCTCAAATAGGGCTTCTAATCCCTGAACTTGCCATTCCTTAGAACCCCAGACTGATTTTGTGTCTATAGTGTCCTTCCACAAGTCAAAACCCTGTTCAGACAGTTGGGAAATAAAGGATGCGGAATAAATGTTTCTAGTGTTAGTCGGCATATTTTTCTCGGCAGGTGTAGGTGCAACCTTATAGTAATAGGAGGTCGGGTCAGAAGTTTTATACTCTGAAAAATAAGAACATTTCTGTGCAAATATTTTCAAACTACCTTTTGGTGGTGTCGGGCAATGTTCCCATTAGTGGTAAGGTAAAATATTTCGTGGGATACTGGATTTGTGTAAAAAGTGATGACCATAATGTGTATTCTAACATTTTAGTGCATGAAAATACAGTGGATTGGTCCAAATCAGACAACATATTACTTACAGCTTCAAAATCCCAATCATCAGAAAATGTATTGGAGGTTATATCATTTAGAGAAATTTTAAATAAATGTGGTATTTTCAAAAGTTCATGCGGGCCAAATACATCATAATCAACCTTGTCCTGAACTATACCATCAGGAATTGGAACAGCTGTAATGTTCACGGAAAACAAGTCTCTTTGTTCACAGTGAGATGATGTACGATGTTTCAGGACCAAGTTCACATTTGATACTGCAGAGCATTCTGGGGGATATTTTCCATTCATGAGTAAGCAAAAAACAGTCACTAGGCCAATCCAGAACAGAAAAAACAATTTTCCAGTTATGATCCAGAGCTGGAGTTTAAAAGGCACAAATGTCTTGCTTGCAGGAAACTGTAGCTGGCGTTATTTCAGGTTCATTGGGATCCAAAGCAAATGTATCAAAATCGATGAAATAGCCAGATGCATTCCAATCTATCTTTGGTAGCTTAGCAGGTTTTGTTGAACTGGTAGGTGCCTCTTGTTGAGGCATATTGATATAGACTTCGGTGGTAGGCCGAATAGACATTTGTCTTTCATTTGTGTTTTGAAGTTCTGTTTCAAGAGGAACAAGTTCGATTTCATTGTTGGTATTGGTGACTCTTCAAATGTTATGTGCCTTTCTGTCTGAACTTCCTGTATGGAAGCGAGAGGAGAGCGTTGGCAACCCAGGAACCCACAAGGCCTACAATTCAGTATCGGCCACATTGTGTGGTTTGATCAGATAAATGGAGACGAATCTCTTTTCTTTTTTGCCGGCAAGAGGCGGAAGAAGTACTGTTCTTGTTCCATTCACTGCTAGGACAGGTACAGGCTTTCTGTATGATGGCCCAAATTCTTTCTTGTCCTTGATCTTTCCTCTGATCAGATCCCAGACTTTTGTGATCCAGACAGTTCTTGCTGTGACTGATTTGACTTCCCCAGTGGCGGTGCTTTTTACGTGCATGTTGCTTAATAGTGCCGGGGATACATTCAGATCCTGTAAAACAGCCAAACGTTTATTGATATCAAATGGTTTTTCATCTGCCACTGTGCTTTCATAATCAAGACCAGGTACCCACATTCTCGTTCCTAAAAGCACCTCGTAAGGAGTGACACCCCCAGAGAAGTTCTTAGCATGTTATTAAGGGCACGTTAGACCCAGTATAAGTGATTTACCCAACTACCACCTGAACCTAATACTCTTGCTGTTAAAGACTACTTTAACTCCTGGTTTTTCCTCTCCATGACCAAATTTCCCTTGGGATGGTATGGAGAGGAGTACAGCAATGCTACACCCAATACTTCCATGGCTTTATTTAAGCTCTAGAGCTAAATGCGCGGCCACAGTCAAATTGTAATGTGCCAACTGTGTTAGTCCCTATAAAGACTTGTAAATCTTTCATAACAGTTCAAGCGTCAGCTGAGTGCTGAGGCAATACCCATAGGAATCTGGAACATGAATCCACTGCCACTAAGATATACTTGTAAGCCCCATCTGATTGTAGGGGGCCTCAGAAGTCCAAATAGACACACGCAAGGGGTCTGTCTGGTATAAGTAAAGGGGTCTGCACTGGGTGCGCCACGGTGGTACCCTTAATCTGCTGGCAGATGTCGCAATTTAGGACAAAATTCTTTGTCTGTTTAGTTAGACCCGGCCACCGAATCCTGCTGTTTCAATAATGAAACCATTGCTGTAATCCCTGCATGTGCAGAACCTAGACCCTTGTGTGCAGCTAGTTTTAAGCCTAATCTGCAATCCTTGTTTGGTATTACTCTATCCCCCACTCCTGGAATCTGAGCATACGGAATGTTGTTTGCATCAAACTCGTAGGAGTACTTGAGTGGAAAACCTTTCGGTAAGGCTGAGTTGTTTTTGCGTGAAGCAATAACAGCTACCATGAGATCGAAACACTATCCTTCCAAATACTCCACAAGGGTTTCGCCATGTTCGCTGGTGCAGTGATATACAACCCTCCTGGTTGCCAAGCCAATCTAAGCACCAAGCTACATACCCAACTCTTACCTGTCTGCATGAGACATAAGAACTACCTAGTAATAGGCGACTTCAATGTCCATTATGAAAAACTCGATCAGCCGGTGGTCTCACATTTGGAGAGCGACCTGCAGATCCTCCAATTAAAGCAATGGATCAAGGAGCCCACTCATATTGCAGGGCATACCCTTGACCTGCTTTTCTCCAACATCAACTCCACTGTCATCCAGGAAATCAAACCACTAGTATGGACAGATCGTTCACTAATATCATTTTCATTGGAACTGCCCACTAAACTTGAGCATCCAAGCAAGCCCGAAAGGACAAATAACAGAGCATGGAGGCTAGTTACCGAAGCAACATTCCTACAACACTTTCCCCCCTCTAACACTCTGCCCCTGAATGTGCTCTCAACAAATCTAGCCGCAGCACACCTGGAGTCCGAAATCACAACTACTTTGAACCAAATTGCCCCCATACTTAAGTCCAGTCGATCAAAAAGACCTCTCACTGAGAAATGGTATACACCCCAACTCAAAATACTTAAAAGAAAGTGCCAACACACTGAACATTAATGGCGACTGTCCAAACTTGAATTAGATAGATCTCGGTACAAATCTGAGCTTAAAATGTACAATCACGCGATAAATAATGCTAAAAAAAGCTACTTTGTGCAACGAATAAATGAAAACTGTAACTCAACCAAAGAGCTTTATAAAATAGTGAAAGAACTCTGCAAACCAACCAGCATGTCCCAAACCATTCCCCCTTCCGCAGAATCCTGCGAAAAAATCAGCAATTTCTTTTTGGACAAAATTAGTCATATATATTTCACTTTCAACCCCACTCCAGAATTTGACATCAAGAACCAGAATGTTCAGACCCCACATCCAGAAGCAATGTCTAAAATGAGTACATTTGCTCCCCTCACAGAAACTGAGGTGCTGAATGCAATGGGTGAAGTTAAGTCAGGGTCCCCTCTGGATCCCTGCCCACACTTCATTTTTGCTCGGACAGCCTCTATCCTTTGCCCATATGTTACCCAGCTTCTCAATAAATCTCTCAACACTGCCACCTTTCCAGACATTTGGAAACAGGCAGTAATTACTCCCCAGTTAAAAAAGACTGGGACAGATGTTCTCAATCCGGAAAACTACCGTCCAATCTCCCAACTTCCATACCTATCCAAAGTGTTGGAGAAACTGGTAAACAAGCAATTAACCAACTTCCTTGAATCTAATGACCTACTGGACCCCTCGCAGATGGGTTTCAGGGCTACCAACAGCACTGAGGCCACACTACTAGCAGTATCAGACAACATTAGGTCCTGTACCGACCAAGGAGGAGCCATCGCTCTGATACTTCTGGACCTGTCGGCGGCATTTGACTCGGTCTCCCACAACAGACTGCTGGAAACCCTCTACAAAAAAGGAATCTACTCCACAGCGTTAAAATGGTTTGGCTTATTTCTCAAAAACTGAACACAAACAGTTCGACTAGGTCAGCTCCAATCTGAACCTAAGATCAACGGCTGTGGTGTTCCCCAGGGAGCATCGCTAAGCCCCACGTTATTTAACACCTACGTCTCATCCCAGGCAGAAATTAGCAGAAAATGGGGTATTGGCATTTGCTCCTATGCTGATGACACACAGCTAATGGTAGCCCTCGAAGAAAGGCCTGAAGCCACCAAAATAAAACTACATAACTGTCTCTCAGAAATGGCCCAGTGGATGCAGAAGCACTGCCTTAAATTAAATGCAGGGAAAACTGAAATCCTGCTTTGTGGAGGGGCCAAGGGGATCTGGGACGCCACATGATGGCCACAAACACTCGGGACTGCCCCAACCCCTAAGCACTGCGCAAAAAACCTAGGTATCTTCATTGATGATACTCTATCCAAGAAGGACCATGTATGGGCCCTTTGTGGCAAGGGTTTTGCCACTTTGAAACTGCTACACAGGCTTTTCCCTGGATCCCACTATACTGCAGAAGAACAGTCACGCAGGGCTTGCTTATGAGTCAGCTGGACTACGGCAATGCTCTATTTGTGGGCATGAACGAGTCTCTTTTCACTCGGTTACAGGTGCTCCAAAATGCCGCTGCCAAGTTGGTATGCAACAAAAACAGATTAGGTTCAGCATCAAAGTGCATGAAAGACCTGCATTGGCTTTCCATGCGCCAAAGAGCGGTTTTTAAGCTACTCAGCCATGCCCATAAAGCACTATTTAAAAATGGCCCCAAAATACTACAGGGTAGACTCGAGTTCTGTGCCCCGACAAGACACCTGCGGTCCTCATACCTGGCACTGGCCAGAACTAAACATATAAAGAAAGTAAGATCCGGAGGGCGCTCCTTCTCGTACCTGGCAGCTAGAAAATGGAACGATCTTCCCATAGACCTCCAACTCACACCCAACTATCCGGAGTTCCGGAAAAAAATGAAAACTCATTTGTTTCCAATAAACTAACATCATCCTGCTTGCTCCAGTAGTCTAATA
Source organism: Triturus cristatus (assembly GCF_964204655.1). Classification (NCBI taxonomy): domain Eukaryota; kingdom Metazoa; phylum Chordata; class Amphibia; order Caudata; family Salamandridae; genus Triturus; species Triturus cristatus. The sequence goes on from NC_140583.1 coordinate 699,209,741, forward strand.
CCCTAGTTCATGCTGTTAGCGCCGTGATATCCCTTGGGATGAATGTCGCGCTCCACAAATAAATAAATAAAATAAATAAATAAATTATCTGTCTGTCTATTCTCATTTTTGAATGAGTGATTGCAGTTGCGGCAGCAGTACGTACTGCCCCCTTTGCGGCTACATCAGCCAATGAATTCCCTTCAACGTGAACACCATAACGTTCATGACTCAGCGTCTGTGTCACATGAGCTCTTGGTAGTTCGTTTTTCAACTATGCTCCCTGTTCCCATACCATTTTATGCTTAATTGTGCCACCTTTTGAGTCTTTAACCCCATTTGACCCCAGTAGTGAAGATATTCATTGTAAGACTAGACACAGTAAAAAGAATCGCACACAATCAGTGTGGGCAGTTCTCGATCTGTATTTATTAGTGCCAGTAATAGAGCTTTTAGTTCTGACAGCTGAACCGTGCAGTCTCATAAAGACTGTATCTTCATATCGCTGGGATGGAACTTGCCATCCTACATACAACCTTTTACAATCGTACAAGCAGCACTGTTTTGTTGTTTACTCACTATGGCCCACTGGGCAGATCCGTTAGCCCCCGGACAACCTAAAAAATAATACAGCTACTATGGAACACTTTCCCGCTATATGCCCTCAGACTCTATCGGACTTACTGATCCGCGTCAAATCCTTCTCCCTTAACGATTGCTGCCCCCCTCACTTCCTGAGGAACACCTTTTCCGTCCTACCACATAGCGTGCTACCCTTCTTAAATGAGTCTCTTTCTCAGGGTAAGGTCCCCAGTGCCTTTAAGAACGCAATAGTGGTCCCCTTGTTAAAGAAACTGGGGGCCGACCCCCTGAATCCTTCTAATTTATGGCCTATTTCTCTCCTCCCCTTCCTGGCCAAGATCCTAGAAGCTCATGTGGCTAGGTGTCTATCCAATTTCATCGAACATTCAGAACACCTAGAGCCGCACTAAGCTGGTTTCTGACCCTCTCACTTGACTGAGTCAGTAATCCTCGCGGTACTAGACACTTTGAGAGGAAATGCAGATAAGGGGGCCTCTCAGGCCTTGGTGCTCTTGGACCTGTCGGCTGCGTTTGACACGGTCAACCATAAAATTCTGATGGACCGTGTCGAGCAGGCCGGCATACGGGCTCCGCCTACAATTGGATCAAGTCCTGTCTTGAAGGCCGTACCCAAGCAGCAGTACGACTTGCCCCTTTTACTGCCCCTAAGATCGCCACCATGTGCGGGGCTCAACAGGGCTCATCCCTATCTCCGCACTTGTTTAATCTCTACCTCCTGCCCCTGATCCACTCCTTAAAAGACAGGAAGGTAACTACCTTCAACTATGCTGACGATCTTCAGCTTGTCTTCACCTTGGACAATTCTCCTGACTCTGTCCATGAATTTCAAGCCACTATGGTCCACATCCAGCGCTGGATGGACATCAACCAACTTAAACTTAAACCGGGCAAGACTGCACTAGTCTTGCCAGGGAAGAGCGAGATCTCCTGGGGCCCACACTATTTGCCAAGGGAATTAGGATCTCCCCCCACTCCCTCCCCCTCCGTGAAAAGCCTTGGGGTCACGATAAATTCAGATCTTTCGCTTAGAGGACAAGTAGGGGCAGTGGTCTCAACCTGCTTTATCCAACTTCGCAAAATCAGGAAGATTGCACACCTGCTGACCCACTCAGCCCTCATACAGGTAGTGATAGCCCTGGTACTCTCTCGTTTCGACTTCTCCAATTCTACCTACCTCGGCCTACCACTGTTCTTACTCAATCGCCTCCAAATGGTACAGAACCAGGCTGCAAGACTAATCCACAAACAACCTAGATGGCAATCAGCCAGACCCTTGCTATCCAAACTTCACTGGCTACCTATTGCCCAACGAGCAGCTTTTAAGACAGGGTGCATAATTTTTAAAGCCTTGCACGGCAGGAGCCCAAAATTCATCAGCAGCATGATTGTAAGGCATGTCCCAATCCACAACTTACGGTCAGCCCACCTTCAGCTACTGACTACCCCTGCCTTTAAGCTCAAACGCCAGGGAGGGTGCAGGTTCTCCTATCTTGCCCCTAAATTCTGGAATTCCCTACCACTAGCAATCCGGATGTGTGACAACTTGCTGGGGTTCAGAAAGGCACTTAAGATCTGGCTGTTTGAGCAAGCCCACGCGTAATCCGCCTCCGTCTTGCCCAAGATCAGCGCCATGAAACCTCCTGGTGACCGTGCACTTTAGAAATTTCTGCTAACATAACAATAATGTATTCATACTGATCTAGGGGCATATTTTCATTTGGTAGAGGATATTCTTGTTCATATTGCAGGAATGCTTGTGTCTTTAGTCTAGGGTCATATCTGTATTCTACATCCGTTACAGTGAGAGAATTAGCCCATTGTATCCACCTTGGATCTAAGGCTTTATTATTAGGAACACTTGCCTTTGTAGCAGCCGCTAAGGCCAGTACTGGAGTTACGACAATTATTAATTTCCCCTGAGCCAGTGCTTTTTCTCTTACTACAGCGGTCTGTACTGCTGTCAGGATTTTTCTGTAGAAGCAAAACGCATTTCCGCATTTGTGGACAAGTGTGATTTGTATGCTATAGGTATTGTTTTTCCTTTATTGAAGGTTAGGTAAGTGTACCCAGATTGACCCGCTATAACACAGTTTACTAAATTGCAGACATTCACAAGTGTTTGCAAGTGTTTTGATGCTATTATGTCAGCTTGTAGGAAACTAAGGATATCTGTGTGTTCCTGTGTCCAATGCCTAACTGAGAAATAAGGTCTTATTAAGTCATAAAAAGGTTTTACTTTTTCTGCGTAATCTAAAATGTATGTTCTGCCATAATTTAAAAATCCCAAAATGGATTGGAAGTTTTTCTACGATTTTGGAGGTTGGAACAGCGCACACTTTTCTAAAAAGTTAGCTGCAAGGTTTTTTCCTTCACTTGATAGCTTATATCCCAAAAATAAGACATTGAGGTGGGCTAGTTTTGATTTTCTAAAATAAAATTTGTAGCCCTCAGAGACGAACCCCAAAATTATGTTGCTCACCCTGACCAAGAGATCCCTTAAATCATCATATGGCAGATAAATATAATCTACATAGGACAATGCCTCTTCATCCAAATTCTGAAGTAACTCTTTTACCCTAGCGGAGAGCCACCCAGGGCTATTCTTATACCCTTGGGCAAGTCGCCAAATTTGACTCTAGGAACCTAGCGCGGGAAATTCAGTTAGATACCTGCTTTTAGGCACTATATTTTGGCAGAAGAATCCCTTTGAGATATCCAGTGTTGTTTTGTATTTTTTTCCACACAATGTTACTCATTAATGCGGCACTATATGTATTCTGTACTGCAAATGTTTTTGTGCTTGTGTTCAGATGTCTGTAGTCTAAAACTAGACGGTATGAATTATCGGGCTTCATTACGGGAAACAAAGGATTGTTCAGTGGTGAGGTGCAAGTTTCAATTACACCTTGGTGTTCAGGTTAATCTAAGATCTCCCTGACCTGTTTTTTCGCTTCTTGTTTAATTGGGTACTGTCTCTGTGGAGTTGGAGTAGGTTTTACTGTGATTACATGGCGTGGTGACTCAGAATCCCACCCAACATTGTTGCAAAATAGTGCTGGAGTGAGAATTATTGCCCACTCCTATGCGTAAGTGTGTTTTAAGTAAATTGGAATGAGTTTGGAAAAGGACGGCAAGATTACCATTTCTCTCTTTGGGCAATCCATAAGAATCTCCGGCGGCCAATCTTTTTCAGCTAAAAGGATGTTATTGCCAAAAGTAAGGTTCTCCCAAAAGAGAACTTTAATTGTTCTGGGTTTATCCCCTTCCATTTGAAGTGTTATCTCATGTAACCGATGTGGAATACTTACCCTTCTATCAGGTGTTTCCACAGTGATATGCTCATTCAACTCCTCTGTCACGAGAAATGCCATCAGGTTCTGGTGAGCTATTGTTACTTCTGCTGTACTGTCTAGCATCGTCACAGCCCATTCCCTGTTCAGAAGTTGAGTGCTTAGAATTCTGGGCATGTGTAACTTTAAGACCTGCTATTTTCTTCTTTTTAAATTGAGGTTTTGATTTTGGCTTCTCTTCTCTCTATTGGAAGAATAATCTAAAGTGTGTGGTGTGTCTTTGGACTTTATACGCTCTTCTTGTCCTGTGCTCTGCTCGTCCTTCCCTCTGGGAGTTTCTTGGTGAACCCTGATGGTTTCAGTTTCAGTTTATAATACTGATGGGAACGAGAGGAACATGTATCAGTATCCTGATACCTGTCAGGTTTTTTAATGTTATCTCTATTCCTAAGGTTGTACCTCCTTTCAGAGGGCTCCTGTTGAGGAGACCCACCCCTGGACTGAGATCTATTCTTTCTAAACTTTTGTTTTTTATTGTTATTATTCCATTTCTTCTTGGGAGAATTAGGTGCTTGCTTTGTGTTATCCTTTTCAGGACCTCCCGGGAGTTGCGGTTTTGTTGCTCTAGCTCCCAAACTATCTCTACCTAAGTCAGCATAGGCGTCTTCAATAATTTTAGGTAATTTTTGTTCCTGTTGTAAATGAGTGAAATCCCTCAGGTGCTGGCGTATTGCCACTGCTGCTGCATCCCCTTTAACGTTAGCTAGTGTGATAGCTGATACCTGGACAAAATTACCTAATAATTTCATCTCTAAGTTCAGAGTCGGTTCTGCTCCATATCCATTCTGTATTTGTCTTAATACAGCTGGTATTACTGCTAATTTCGGGATACCTTGAGTTCTGGTATATATGGCAGCGAAAACTATACCTCAAGTGGTACAATCCTCCATTTAGGGAACTATCCCCATTGGCAAGCAGATTGTTAGCATTCTGTGCTTTTTCTTGAGGGCTAAGATGTGGAAATACTGCCTCTAGCTGTGTTATTTTCTGAGCTATCCAGAATGGCATTCGCTCACGTTTAGTGGGCATTTCACCCATAACTGCGTGAAGCGTTTGTGGTGTAATGTTTGTCGTAGATCCCTGAATTTGTCCTGTTTGTGTAGCCTTTGTTGGCTGAAGTGTGAGTGTTCTCATCACAAACTGTGTGAGGTTTCTGTAAAGTTTTATTATTTCTTTATGAAGTGGACGCAAGTCTCCTACTGGCATTGAATCAATGTATGGATGGGGTGTGTAAGTCGCAAGGACTGGCCAAGTCGCTCCATCTCTTCCGAGCAGATCTAGTCTTACTTTGTTTTTTGTGTGGGGGAGGGCACCTTTAAACCAGTTTATGTGCTCCTTGTAGGTGAGCAGAACTTCAATGTCTTCATCTGGACAGTATTCATTTGATGGTTCATCTTCAGTGTAAGAATCAAATGTATTTGATTTTGCATCTGCTTGTGGGAATTTTACCCATGAATAGAATACCTTTGTTCTATATGACTCGTGAGCCTCAATCACAAATGTTACTGTCCCACCCCTAGCTGTTATTTCGAAGTCTGCTAGTTTTAGAGTAAGGGCATTTCTGAGATTTTCTGAAATGTTAATTTCACCTCCCTCTTCTTTCTCCCTAACTATAGCATGTTGTGCTCACACAGCTGTGTCTTCATCAGCCATTGATTTTGAAGAAGGAAAAAGTTTCAAGGAAACTGAGATAAGGTTTTATGCACAATAGGAACTGTTTGTCCTTCAAGCTTGATAAAGCTATAGCCAATAAGTAGGATATGCCTACTCAGCTGTGGTGGATAGTTCCCTTCCCACTCCAGACGTCTCTGGTGAAATGTGAGTAGAGGTCTCTGAGAATAGCACAACTGAACTATTTGGATTTGAACCCAATGTTTGCGGCGCCATGCCGTGAAGTTCCTATAAACCTATATAGGATCTGCGTGTTTAGACAACATACACTGTAGAGGGGAGAACATGGCGGCCGTTACTTTTGTCGGTCGCTAAGTCCTGGTAAAGTGCTCAGCAGCCGTCATTAGAGGAATATTATAAACCCCTCCTCCCCCGTTACTCCCTCCGTACCTAAGTTAGATTTGCCTTTTAGAGCCATCATTATATAAAAGATGTGTCCCTACAGGAAGCGCAGCGGACGAGCGCAGCGGGCGCGACGAAGGCGCGCCGAAGGCTCGCCAAAGGCGAGCCCGTCTGCGCCCATCCGCGACAGGCCGGGACCAGGGGCCACAACCCCTGTTTCCCCAACTACAGGTGGTCCAGGCAAACCTTCAATGGTATACTCGCGTGATGAGCTGCTTACGTTTAACACCCCTTTAACATCCCCCCTTTGTGCCAAAGTTGGTCCCTCCCACACCATGGGCCCCTTTAGCTGCCGCTATTGTAGATGGAATTGCAACCTCTCGGAGCTACCCTCATTGGAAGTCACACCTACACAGGTCTACACATGCATCTATGTTAATGCTAGGTCCCTCCCTAAACACTCTACTGAGATATGGGACATGTTACACGATAGTCGACCTGATTTTGCCTTCATCTCGGAGACTTGGCTCGGTGAGCATAATACCCCGGATATTACCGCAGCCCTTCCTACTGGGTACAAAATCATTAATCTAAATCGACAAATTAAGAGAGGAGGCGGAGTGGCCATGATATTTAAAGACAGCTTTTCATGTCACCAAGAAAGAGTCACTCAACTAGGTAAACACGATGTGTTAACCATCACCATCTCTATCAATACCCAGGTCATCCTTGGATGTGCAATCATCTATAATCCCCCAAACAGCACAACTGACTTTAGCACTCAACTCCTCGAACAAATCCTTCCATTCTGCCTCAACCACAAAAACATCGTAGTCATTGGTGACTTCAATGTTCATTTCGATTTAGCTGATAATTTTCTAACTAAACAACTTACCACCGACATGGAAATCCTACAATTATCACAGAAAATAGCTCGCCCCACACACAGAGCGGGGCACATGTTAGATCTCATATTTACTAACATATCGAGGACCAACATTACAGATATAACCCCTCTGACATGGACAGACCACTACAGGATAGATTTTACCTTAAACCTACCTTTAAAAACCTACAGATCACTAGCCCAGTCGGCCAACTCTACTAAATGTTGGAGCAAATTCTCTTTGGAAAAATTCAAGGAAGATTTTTCCTTTTTTTCTAGCTCTGAAATGACATGCGAAGGAGAAGTTTGTCTCTTACGAGAAAACATAGAGAAAGCACTTGACCACTGTTCACGAACGCGCGCAACCAATCGATTAAAATCAAAAACCTCCGAGAAATGGTATGGCCCAGACCTAAAAATTGAAAAAAGAAAATGCACCTCACTGGAGCATAAATGGCGAATTAGTAGAAACGCCGATGACAGAGCCATATATAAAACCCAGTTGAAAATTTACCACACGGCCATACGCAAAGCAAAGAAAGACTATCTTTCCCAAAAAATTCTACAGAATAAAAATTCGTCTAAGGAGCTCTTCAAAATTGTAAAAGATCTGTGCAATCCTCCTTGTCTTACATCCAACCTGACACCATCACAAGAGAACTGCACAAAAATCAGTGATTTTTTTTGTGATAAAATTGATAAAATATATACCTCTTTCATAAACAACGGACAGGCCCCTGTGGAATATAGGATTGACCCTACACTGCAAACCAACTGCTCTACCTTTGGCCCATTTTCTGAAGACGAGGTCACTAAAGCCATGTCAGAAATTAAATCTGGCTCTCCATGGGATGTTTGCCCACACTTTATTTTTTCCCAACTGACTCCCATAATTGGCCCCGCAGTCACAAAAGTGCTTAACCAGTCTCTGGAGCAAGCTGTCTTTCCAGAAATTTGGAAAAAATCGGCAGTAATTCCTTTACTAAAAAAGGCGGGGGCGGATATAAACGACCCAGCAAACTACCGCCCCATCTCACAGCTTCCCTTTTTATCGAAGGTTTTAGAAAGACTGGTAACAAGACAACTGTCAAGTTATCTAGAGATCAACAAACTTCTCGATGTTTCCCAAACAGGTTTTAGATCTAATAACAGCACAGAAACAACGCTACTAGCTGTAATGGACGACATTCGCATGCAGGTCGATAAAGGTAAAACAGTCGCCCTGATACTTCTCGATTTATCAGCGGCATTTGATACCGTATCCCATAAACTGCTAATCCACATACTTGCCGCTAAAGGAATACAAGGTAAAGCCCTAAACTGGCTGGAGTCCTTTCTATCTAATAGATCCCAGTCTATTTGTTTAGGTAACTTTACCTCCTCCCCCCGTAAGATTAAATATGGAGTTCCCCAAGGAGCTACATTGAGCCCAACATTGTTCAATGTATATGTCTCCTCTTTGGCATCGATTGGCAAGAAATGGGGCATTAATATCTGCTCCTACGCTGACGATACCCAGCTGATGGTCACCCTAAATGGAGATAACAACGCCAGAAGTCGACTACATAACTGCCTGTCAGAGCTATCCAATTGGATGCATGGCCACTATTTAAAACTGAACGCTGACAAATCAGAAATTCTACTCTTTGGCGGGGCCAAACAGCTCTGGGACAACACTTGGTGGCCAACTTCTTTAGGTTCTCCACCAATCCCCACATCGTCAGCTGGAAATTTAGGAATTCAGATGGACACCACTCTATCAATGAAAAGCCATGTCTCTTCAATATGTGGAAAAGGTTTTGCCATATTGAAAAGATTGAAAAGGGTGTTCCCCTGGATCCCACTTGAATGTAGGCAGATCCTAGTCCAGTCGCTACTAGTTAGCAGGCTGGACTATGGCAACTCATTGTTTGTAGGAATGTCGGACTACTTATTTAGGAAATTGCAACTGGTCCAGAATGCCGCAGCAAAAGCTGTCTGCAATAAAAAAAAGTATGATTCCGCCACAAGTTGTCTGAGAGCTTTACACTGGCTGCCCATGAGACAAAGAGCCACGTTCAAGATGCTATGTATTGCCTATAAAACGCTTCACAATACAGGCCCTTACATTCTTCGAAATAGAATTAAGTTCTATGCCCCAGCGCGGAACTTACGTTCACAAGCCTCTGCCAAAGCAGCCACTACTCGGATTAAGCTTTCCAGAATGGGCGGCAATGCCTTCTCACATATTGCTGCGAAATGCTGGAATGAACTACCGATTAACCTTAGACTCACGGACTCCTACCCCACCTTCAAGAAGAAACTAAAAACTGCACTATTCCCCACTTCAGAATAATCAATTTGCTCCCAGGTTACTGCCTTAGTTTTTTTACTGTTATTTTTTGCAGCGCCGTGATATCCTTGTAGGATGAATGTTGCGCTATACAAATACAACTAACAATAACAATAACAATCAGCCTTGGCCTTGATTAGGGGGGCACGATCCGTGGGTTTTTCGCCGTCTGGTTCGAGTGGAGGGAGAGGTGGGAGTCTCTGGTTTCACACCATCCTGGAGCTCTGGAAGAGCAGCAAAGCTGCAGTGCGGGGGCTCCATAGGAACAGCTTGGGCAGCATCAGAACAATCGTTGCCTCCACTGCGGTAGCTCGGGAGTCAGTTACGGTGGAGGAGGCTGTGATTCCAGGAGCAGTTACAGCAAGGGGTAGGAAAGGTACCCAAGGAAGAAAGGCGACTGGAGTGAAAGTCGGTAAGGCTGCCAATAAGGAGGCCAGTTTAGAGGTAAACTCGGATTTGGTGGAGTTCGGGGGGGGCAAGCGGAAAAACAAGAGCAAAGTAGGAAGACAGAGGAAAGGTCTGTTAGTATTGTCACCAAGAGATTGGAATTAACCCCCCCCTCCCCGTCAATAAGAGGATCACTTTCCGGCTCCTAACCCACGCACACAAAGCACTCTACGAAATCGGACCCGAATGCCTCAACACACGACTATCCTTCTACACCCCCTCCCGCCAGCTACGATCCTCCAACCAAGCCCTTGCCACTGTACCTCGCATCAACAAAACCACCATGGGAGGTAGATCCTTCTCCTACCTAGCAGCTAAAACTTGGAACTCACTTCCCACTCACCTTCGCCTTACTCAGAACCACCTAGCATTCAGAAAGCAACTCAAAACGTGGATATTCGACAAGTAACTCCCCACCCTTCTACAAGCGCCTTGAGACCCTCTGGGTATGTAGCGCGCTATATAAATCTTTTGACTTGACTTGACTTGACAGATAAGGACCATATTCCCTCCATTTTCCTTAAAGCTACTATATGAGATCCCAGAATCAAGGGAGAAAGGGAATATGACCTCCCGAAAGCACATGGGGACGGTAAGCAGAACTGGGAAGATATCTTACAAAACAAATTTAAAGTAACTCCTTCCCTACGGACCTTCTTCAAGGTTCTCCCATCAGTTGTTATTCTAAATAAAAATCGTGAGATGTTGGAACAGGGGGCAACCGCGTACGTAATAGGGCCGGCAACAGAAGATATGTCAGGAAGAGTGGCAGAGGACGAAAGAGAGATAGATGTCAGAGAGGAAACAGTAACCCGTGATGATCACAAGCTGCCCGATAGTAACAAGGGGGCTTCTCCCCTAATAGGCTTATCCAAGAATGCAAATAAGGGCATTGATCAGGGCTCGGATACTGATACTTCTACTGCTAGGGCCAGTGGCGGCTCAATGGAAGACATGTTCTCCTCATTGTCTGGAGAAATAAGAAAAGGCTTCAAGGTATCAGATGCAAATCAGAGCGAGAAACGTAGTGCCTGTGAAGTTCTAGAAAACAAAGTCGACTCTTTGACAGTAACAACACAACTACTTGAAAATAATGTTGGGGAGTTAAGGGCAGACTTTAACAACCGTAAGAAGGAGATTGTAGCCCTGCAGAAAGGGGAGCAGGCATTGCAGGAAAAAGTAGAACAACTGGAAAAAAACTCAAGGAAAAACAATTTCCGTATATTAAATGTTCCTGAAGGACAGCAGGGGGAACATTTGAAATCATTTGTGGCATCTTTAATAAAGGACTCTCTCCAGATGGAAGAAAGCAAAGCAGAACACGAAACCCATTTCATAAAAACCCGAATAGAATAAAACAAAAGAAAATTCTGTTAAACTTTCAAATGTATACTTAGAAAGAAAAAATCCTATTGAGTGCTTTGAAATTGAAAACGCAAAAGGGAAAGGATTTCTCCTTTGTAATCAGGTCCGACCTTGCTCGGATCACTCTGGATAGACAGTGGAAGCTTGGAAAACGTCTCAAGGATTTTCTAAAATTGAGGTGCCTCGGCACAGCTAAAGTTCCCTGCCGCCCTCAGAGTTATGTATAATAATAATATGAACTTTTTGAAAACTGTCAATGAAGCTGATGAGCTCCTTGAAGTAATCAAGAAGGAGGGGGGAGTACAGAAAGGATGATATATGGGGGTTGTGTTTAAAGCTATGTTAATAGGTGGCAGAGCACTGTTACGGGGGTTAGGAAGAAAAGGGGGGCCTATGCTAGGTCCAGTAGGAAGGGAGGGGTTCTCTGGGGGGGTGGAATGCACAGGGTGGGTAGCATGTGGGAAAAAATTATAAAAATATCCATGGAAACCTCAAATATACAGACCTCAGTTAAGTTGCAGTATGATAGTTTATACATGGGAAACATAGGGCCCGATTTACAGAACTAACTTAAGACAAAATCCTAAACTTACTACCATTTTGGTATTCACAGAAGGCACTTACTCATTTTGGTATTCACAGAAGGCACTTACTCATTTCGGTATTCACAGAAGTTAGGAGTCCTAACTTTAGGACTCCTAAATGCCTTCTGTGAATACCGAAAGTCTTAAAATTAGGATTTTTCTCAATTTAGTAGTCCTAAATCTAAATTTAGGACTACTAAATTGAGAAAAATCCTAATTTTAAGACTTTTGGTATTCACAGAAGGCATTTAGGAGTCCTAAAGTTAGGACTCCTAACTTCTGTGAATACCGAAATGAGAAAGTGCCTTCTGTGAATACCAAAATTAGTAAGTGCCTTCTGTGAATACCAAAATGGTAGTAAGTTTAGGATTTTGTCTTAAGTTGGTTCTGTGAATCGGGCCCTACGTGTAGAAGATGCCACAGATTTTATCATGGAATGTCAACGGGCTCCGTACAAGGGGTAGAAGGGATTGGATTTTGTATACCTTAAAGATTCCCCAGCACAAATTTTTATCTTAAAGGAAATACACCTGGTTAGAGAAGAATGCATGCAGCTATATAAAAAAACTAGGCTGGGTTCAGCAGGTAGAATGCACAAAACAGACAGCTAATATAAGAGGAGTAGCAATCAATATTAAGAAACAGGGTACTGGTATGAGGCTAGTGAATACCCGTATGGATAAGTCTGGTAGATGGATCATAGTGGATTTAAAACTAGAAGATCGTTCACTCACTTTAGTAGGATACTATGGCCAGAACCAAGATGATTGCAAAACCCTAAAGTCTGTTTGTACAAATGTATTCGATTTCTCAGGCCCAGTGATAATGTCGGGAGATTTTAATAATATTCTGGATCCTAAGGTAGATAAATCCTGTAGTACTAGGGCTATACCTACCCCGGCTTTTTGAAGTCTATGATGCGGCAGCATGCTCTTAGTGGTATATGGAGAGAGAGGGTAGAAACTTGGTTGGGTGTATCATTTCATAATAACAGATATGGGCATAGGTAGAGAATTGATTATTTTCTAGTAGAATTAAGTTTGAAACAGGAGGTGGTTGACATTGAATATCTTCCCGTACACTTATCCGATCATTCTGTAATCCTGTTAACACTTAGAAAGAAGAGTCAGTATAAAGATAGAAGGTGGACTATGGACCGCTCTATCCTTGCAGAAGCCGATATAATGGAGGGCCTGAAGGTAGAGGTAGGGCAATTTCTTAAAATTAATAGTGGATCTGCCTCAAATGGGATAGTGTGGGATGCTATGAAAGCCTTTATCAGAGGGAAAATTATAAATGTACTCACTTATCGAAACAGGCATTATAGACAAGAGCTTAGCAATTTGGAAGCAGAAATAAGGGAAATAGAGCTAGATAGGGGTACGGCAATGGGTAGTAGTATCTATGGGGAGGGGAGATTGACATCTCGTAAAAACCTAGTGGAAGAAACCCTGCAGAATAGGATCTAGAAAAGATGGGAAGCAAGTAAACTAGCCCACTTTGAGTATGGGGAGGGAGCTGGGAAACTCCTAGCTTGGAAAATTAAGTCTGACCTAAACAGAAACCATATAAATGGTATTAAGTCGGGTCAGAATGGTACAATGTTAACTAGGGGTTCTGAGGTGGAAAGGTTTTTTTTAGTACTTCCGGGACCTTTACTCGGAAGAGGAAGATGTTTCAGAGGAGTCTGTAAATCCATTAGACCAGGTTCAAAGAATGAGCCTTAATCAGGAGGTGACGGAGGAAGAAGTGAGGAAGGCCATACAAACATCTAAGGGGGGTAAAGCTGCAGGCCCCAATGGGATTCCAGTGGAATTTTATAAGATTCTGGGGGAAATTTTAATTCCTCACTTGCTAGTGGTAATTAACGAGATCTTGTACAATGGGATACAACTTCCAAGATCTTTGAATGAAGCGCCGATTTCTCTTATTTTAAAACCAGGCATGGACCCCACAAACTAATTTATTAGAGGAAGGCACATCCATGAATTAACTTATGGGCTTATTGTTTGAGCAATCAATGTGGCAACAGCTTACTCTGTCCCCCTTGCGGTTATTATGATAGATGCCGCTAAGACATTTGATAGGGTCTGGTGGTCCTATTTATTTGTGGTTTTGAAGAGCTTAGAACTAGGGGACAATATCTGGTGGGCAGTGCAATTAATATATCAAAACCCCATGGCCAGAGTTCCGGTAAATGGCAATTTAACCAATCCTTTTAATATCACAAGAGGCAGGAGACAGGGATGCCCGCTATCTCCCCTATTATTTAATCTGGATATATAGCCTTTTGCTAAGAAACTGAGAACGGCAACCAATATTCTCCCCTTTCATTGGGGTTCTTGGGAGAAGAAAGTTGCTCTATATGCGGATGACTTGGTCATCTTCACTTCTGACCTTGAGGCTACATTGACACCTAGCCTTCAGCTAGCTAAAAGGTTTGGCAGTATTACAGGATACCAGATAAATGAGCCAAAACTGAGATCATGGTCTGGAATCAGAGGATGGAAAACCCCTCGATTAAAAAGGATATGAAATACTTGGGGATCAAAATAGTTGAAGACATTAAAAAAATCTCGGAAATCAACCTACAAAAAATGTATAAGGATATAGTTCAACTATTGAAGAGTTGGGTATATCTCCCCCTCACGATATTTGGACGAGTTAATCTGGTAAAAATGGTGATCCTGCTAAAAATCACATATCTATTCAGCACTATACCACTTCACTTTGAGAAACTAACGATTGATAAAATCCAACAGGCTATAAACTCTTTCATTTGGGCATATAAAGGGGTGCGGATATCTTGGAAAAAGTTGTGGAGACGGAAGGAAAAAGTGGTGTTGTCACTACCAGATATCCAACTATATGCTTGGGCTTTTCAAATCGCTTACTCTAGAATGATTTTTAGATCCTCAGATGATTCAGATATTGAACATATATTTTCTACAATGGCAAAGGAGAGTAGGGGGGGTATGGTGGTTTCCTCTTTAAGTTTGGGGACCCATTTGTTTTTTTTAAAGCTAAGCTGAAGGTGTTACAAGCTTTTTCGAGAATGTGGTACTTGATACGTAGGCGGCTTAAAGTATACTATTATCCATTCTACGCACCAATATGGGACTCTCCGGGTACTCCTGAATGCCTTAAGGATAAATTGGTGTGGTCAATGAGGGAGTCAGGTGTCCTGGTGTGGGGTGAGATCACGCAAGACGGACAATTAATTCCATGGAGTAAGATGAAGGGCCTTATGAAGGGCAAAATGTCTTTATTTAAATACATACAACTCAAGAGCTGTACGCAGGCACGAAAAACACCATTGGGTGTTGTCACAGGACTAGAGGAGATGTTGGATAATAAAGCTCTAGGTGGAAAAGAAGTATCCCTGTGGTATTGGGCTCTGCAGGATAACTTCAATGGAGAATTCACCTTGGCAGAAGACACCTGGGGTAGATGCTTGCCGAGCTGCAATCTACAAAATAATTGGCAAGTATCGATGCGCACTCTTTATTCTATTGTCAAGCCTGCATATTTTAAAAGGAACCATTTCTTCTCACTCCATAGGGCATATTTCATTCCAGAGAAGCTGTCCAAAATGGGGAATGGAAAGCCGGTGGCTTTTGCAAAGTGTGGCTTAAAAAAAGCGACAGATGTACATATGTTTTTCCAATGCATACATATACAAAGCGTCTGGCAGGATGTTGAATCAATCGTATTGGTCAGTTTTATATTCCCAGGTGAAGTCCAAGCAAAAGGGGTGGCCCCACGAGTATGCAGTATTGCATTCTTGGAGAAAGGCAGTCACCGGGCAAAATTCTCTCAGTTTCTACAGCATGTTCACTGAGAGGTCCTGAAAAAAAATTGATGTGGGTGGCTGCAAAAATGTATGGGGTTGGTGTCTCTGGCTCTGCGAAGGATATTCTCCTTCAAGGGGAAGATAGGTACACATGCCAAGATGTCCAGGGTGACAGGTTCGCTACTTGAGGAGGGCTTGCTTAGTGAATTCTATCTAGTCGGATGACTGATGCTTGTGTATCCCTGGGACCTGAGGAAAGAGAGCAGTGATGTATTCCTCCACATTCCCTGCCTCCACAACCATCGAGGCACCCCTGATTTAAATGATATTGCGCCTTGACCTGTTTTCGAGGTCCTCGGCCTGGGCTTGGAGGTCGATCTGCTGGTCCGAGAGGCGGATGAATTCTTGCCTGAGCTGTTCAATTTCCTCATCCCTGATGATCTCATGCTTTTCCACAGTGTCGACTCTGTCCCCAATGTCTGAGATTTGTTTCCGTATCCCGGCAAATCCTGTGCCAGATCTCTCTTGAACAACTGCAGATCTTCCCTAAGGGATGAAAACAGGGTCTCTGATATGTCTGGGTGACCGGCGACTCCCCTCTGCCCTCGTCCTCTGGGGGAATGGGACCACACGGGGAAATGGGGCAATCCACTGCTGGTGGGCAGAGGACCTGGTTAGCATGTCCTTCAGTGAGCAATCCTCCATGGCCGGGGAACTAGCATGACTTTTCCTGCGGTGAGGTCTCCTCCAGCTCCATGTCCCCACAGCCCAGGGGGACCTCGATCGTGACAAGAGTAGCTTACCACAGGTGGGAGGTCTTATGCCCAGGGGGAGGATGCAGGCAATTGTAGCTCAATGTGGGGGCCCAGAGGAGAGCGTTCCAGCACCAAGGGGCCCTTCGCTTTAACAACGAGGTTCCGTATGGAGTCCTAAGCAGGTGGAATGAGATATGGTAGGCTTTAGGGTCTTAACTCCGCTGAGGAATGCCCCTTCCAGGGGGTATCAGGGGGCCCAGCCCTTTGATCTTCACAGGGGGAGGTATGCCTGTGTGCTCCCTAGGTGTGGCCTTGGCTGTGTGCGAGTTTCGGCCTACTTCCCTGTCACTCACTGTTACTCACTCACCAGGTGAGTTTGAGCCGCTTTTGGGTTGGCCTCGACAGGCTGTCACCATGCGCTGGGTCGATTCACAGCCTCCCCTAGGAGGCCACCCCCACCCACTGTCCCCCTTGACCTTGTGGCTTACCATAGCTAAGCAGTCACTGCCTCCAGCGCTGCTGGAGCTTGTGGCTTGTTGACCTGTAGGGGCCTGGACAGCCAACAAGAGTTCACAGGCTCCACGGAGGATGCCTCTTGCACTTGTCAATCCCTTCAGCCAGCTGCTCACTGGGCAAGATGATAGCCGCCTCCAGCTCCGCCGGGACTTGCTGCTTGTTTGCACCACCCATGTGCTTTGCTATCTCTGCTTGGGTGTCCCAGAGGAGTTCACGGGCTACCCGGAAGGTGTGGGGCACCGAGTCCCCAGCCACCGTGTGCATGTGCAGTGGCAGCGCTATTTTGGGGGCCGGCGCAGAGGGGACCCGGTTATGTTATGTGCAGCAGTCTGGCACCAATGCCGTTCCCTTCTCTATGTCTCTCTTGGGCCCAGCCAGCAGGGCCGCTGGTGTTCCTGGAGTCTCCAGTCACCGTCCAGACACCGGGGACCACCATGTCCACCCCTCTCCACATCCTCTTCTCATTGAGCAGACCCGTGGGTGTGTGCTGCCTCGCACTGTTCCCACCGGGATCAGTCACGCCCCTCTGTCCACGGCCTGCTGTAGCTGGGTCTTCTCCACTCTCTCGTGATTGCTGGGGTCCGCAGTTTGTACTTTCGGCAGACGGCACCCTGCGCGCTTAATTGTCTGAGCCCGGGGGGACAAAAAGGACTCCTGGGCTCCCGATGGGCATAGGGCAACAGATTTACCACCCCACCTAGAGTGCATAGGTGCTAAGGATGCACGTGGGTGCAGTGGGGCCGGAGCAGAGGGACCTAAATATGCATCTGCTCACTCTACCATCTTTGCCACACCCTCTCAAAGAATTTTATGAAGCCATATTTGGGCAGTCTGACCCTAGTGGCATGCCTTTGGACTCTGGAGGCTCAGCGGGGGCTCCATCTGTTTTCGCCCTAGCAGCTCTGGCTCAGGCACCAATGAGGCCAGAGATGGATGCCAGTCATGCCTTTGGGACCTTCCCTGGTGATGGCCTGACAATGAGACTCCCGATGCCGCTGGTGCCCCTGGCGACGCCAGGCTCATTCTCAACCCCGACCACCCAAAGCCAGATCAGCACCTACCAGCGCAGATACCGGCTCCGGCAGAACCATTAAGTCCTAGGTTGGTTCCTCAGGCTTATTCTGAAGGACTAAGCATGAAGGAAGATTGGGAGGGGATGCTGGACCCCTTACAAGACCATCCTTACGGGGACATGGACTGGTACAAGGAATTGAATGAGGCCAGCAGACTGGATACCTTTCCAGATTCTGGCCTGCTCTCTCCCCCTACCCTGCCTATGGAGGAGAGAGCATCATACGCTATGGTGGTGCGAAGGGCAGCTGAAGTCGTGGACCTTGAGCTTTCTTTTGTGGCAGTCAAGACAAATATCTTGACAGAGGTCCTGCAGCCAGGTGTCTCCTCCTCGTAACCCTTGCTGCCCTTCAACAAGGCCTTAACTGATGTCCTTCTGGGAACCTGGTACAAGCCCAGCACAGGGACACATGTGAATAGGAAAATCACCTGCTGTTATGGCACTGCACTGGGAAACCCAAATTTCCTCACCAAACCCCCAACTCCTGAGAGCTTGGTGGTCCAAGCCTCAACCTCCCATGGCACATTGCCTTCCCCACCAGGGAATCCAAGAGGCTGGACAGTTGGTAAAAAACAAATTTCTTTCCCCAGCCTTGATTGCGGTGGGTGAACACCACATGCCATGACTCCCACTCCCTGTGAGAAATGGTTGCACAAGTGCTGCCCCAGGTCCTGGAGGAGGCCAGGGCCATCCTCTCCCAAGCAGTATCAGATGGGAGAGATGCAGCACAGTTTGCCATTCATTGTGGTCTTGACATGTCCAACTCACTGGGCAGGCCGATTTCATTGACGGTGGCTGTTCGACACCATGCCTGGTTGAGGACGTCTGGCTTTTCCGGGGATTTTCAGGCCTCTGTCATTGACATGTCCTTTGATGGCACCCGTCTCTTCGGAGAGAAGGCAGACATGGCGCTGAAGAGCTTTAAGGACTCATAGGCTACGGCCAAGTCCTTGGCCTCTCAGTGTCCACATGTGCCATCTGCCTCTCACCCCTTTTGTGACTACGGATGTGGCTTTTAACCATGCCAGCCATATCCCAGCCACAAGACCATTCAAGTTCAGCAACCTCTGCACGGCAGTGGGAGCTGCTCGTTCTGACCCCGCGGATCGGGCGAGCTGACGTTGACTCAGTCCACCAGGCCCCCTGCAGCCTCAGCCTACTAACCCTCCTAGTCTGGCCCTTTCAGATCATGGGCGGCCAGCTGGTGACAGAATCAACCATCAGCTCCACCACTGGCAAAACATCACTTTGGACAGGTGGGTTCTCCAGATAGTCTGAAGGGGCTACCTCCACCCCTTTAAGACTACCCTCCACACCATGCCTTCAACTTATGACTGGCTGATGTAGGGTCACATGACTTTGCTTCAGGAGCATAGCATGACTCTCTTGGCCAAGGGAGCCATAGACAGGGTCCCGGCACTAGAACTAGGCTGTGGTTGCCATTCCATCTACTTTCTCTTTCCAAAAAAGGACAAGGGTCTTCATCCTAGCCTAGATCTGCGAACCCTCAACTACTTCCTCGAAAAGGAAAATCTCAAGATGCTCACTCTAGCTAAGGTCTTGTCTGCCCTAGATTCAGGAGACTGAATAGTAGCGTTGGACGTGCAGTATGCCTAGTTTCACATTCCAGTCCTGCTCATCGGCGGTACCTGCGGTTTACAGGATGCCACATGCACTTTCAGTTCACTTTTCTCCCCTTTGGCCTTACCAGCGCCCCTTGGATGTTCAGCAAGGTGATGGTGGTGGTCGCAGCTCATCTGTGCAGATCGGGGTGCCAGTCTTCCCCTATATCCACGACTGGCTGTTGAAAGTGAACTTACCCCAGGCTGTTGTCTCCCACCTCCGGACAATGGCGGACCTCCAGCATTTGCTGGTGTTCACTATCAATGTGCCAAAGTCACACCTAACTCCCTCTCAGATACCCCCTTTCATCAAAGCTGTTCTGGACACAGTGCAGTTTTGGGCCTATCCTCCCGAACGGCGAGTCCAGGATATGCAGGCTATGATACCAAAGTTTAAACCTCTATCCTGGATATTGGTGATAATGACTCTGAGGCTGCCGGGCCTCATGGCCTCCTGAATCATGCTAGTGACCCATGTCAGATGGCATATGCCTGCTCTGCAGTTTGGACTTGAAGTTCCAGTGGGCGCAGCATCTGGGGAATCTCTCAGACAAGGCGCAGATCTCGGCGGGAACTGCAAAGGACCTGCAGTGGTAGCTAACCAACCACTATCGAGTCAGAGACAGACCCCTCTCCCTTACCCAACCAGACCACACAGTAGTGACAGATGCGTCACTCATGATATATGGGGGCATCTGGAGGAGGTGAAGATCAGAGGACTCGGGTCTTCGGACGAATATGGACTTCACATCAACTTGCTGGCACTCCGATCAATTTGCTTGACATTGAAAGCCTTTCTTCCATGAATCTAGGGGAAGCGGGTTCAAGTGTTCACAGACAACACCACCACTATGTGTTACTGCAACAAAGAGGGCAGGGTGGGATCATGGACTGTTTGTCAAGAGGCCCTGTCTCTCTGGACATGGCTGGAACAGCAGGGAATAACTCTGTTGGCTCAACACCTGGCAGGCTCTTTGAATGCCACAGTGGAAAAACGTAGGTGTCGGTGTCTAGCGGATCACAAATGGTATCTCCATCCGGAGGTGGTACAAGGTCTCTTGCAACAGCGGGGAGAGCCTTGGTTAGATATGTTCGCCTCTGCAGAGAATGCACACTATTAGCAGTTTAGCAAGCTGGAGTTTCCAAGACAGCTCTTGCTTGGAGATGCTTTTCGTCTCAAGTGGAGCTCAAGCCTCCTATATGCCTTTCTGCCTATACCACTCTGTCCAGAGGGGCCCAAGTCATTGTTGTGGCTCTGGACTGGGAGAGTCTGGTATCCCGAGCTTTTCCAATTGAGCATCAATTCTCCAATCAGGCTGCCCCTTCGGTAGTATCCTCTGTCGCAGCCGCAGATGAGGGTCCTCCACCCAAACCTGTCAACTCAATGCCTTCTTGCATGGAGATTAAGTGGTGACGTTGATAGCATTTAACCTTCCTCTCGAAGTTTATAATGTTATTTTGGTGGCCAGGCTTTTCTTCACCAAGACTGTGTAAGCCCGCCGGTGGAATACATTTGTAAAATATTGTACAGAAAGGTCCATTGACTCTCTTTCTGACTCCCTTTTTCAAGTTTTGCTTTTTATTTGGACCCTTACCCAGCAGGGATTTGCACTTAGCACTCTCATTGTGTACCAAGTCAGTTACTAAGACTGATGCTGATCCCATTCCCACAGCTCATCAGCTGTGGGGATGGGATCACCATTAGTCTTAGTAACTGGGTCATCGACAGATATCAGGCTGCCAAGTTCCTGAGAACTTTGATTTAACTTCAGGGTACTGGCAGATTGCCCTAACTGAAGGGGTTAACAAGAGGTCAGCCTTTGCCACATCAGAAGGCTATTTCCAGTATAAAGTGATGCTCTTTGGGCGGCAACATGCCACTGCCATCGAGGACATTTTAGTGTGTACATATTGCTTTCTAAGCCCACCTTCCTTAAACCAGTTGAAGTGGGTGGATAAGAAGAAAGCTTGAAGTCCATTTGCCACATAAGGTTTTGCCTATCATGCTTTAGTGAAACCACCTAGTCCCCGTTTCCTATGTTGCTATTGGTCTCTGTATGCCTAGGCATGGGTCCCGTGCTCTCCATGCCACTGGAGTCAAGCAATTCTGGCTGATGAGGGGTGAAACCGTGAAACCGGTTCTAAGATGCTTGTTCCCAGTCCAGGGAGGACCTGGCCTAGCAGTTCGGGCTGGACTGCCCCCATTGAGTGCAGGGTCAAGACAGATTGGCTTATGGCCGGGATCAAACTGGAATGGCATGGTGAGCAAAAAAACGATGTATTTAGGCCCAGATCTCTGTACTGGGGTGAATGTATGACATTGTTCTGCATTCTGTCCATCAATTGTTCTGTTTGCATTTGTCACCCGAGTAGAACTGATATTCCCTGACGTGGGTCCCGTGCTCTCCATGCCACTGGAGTCAAGCTGTCCTGGCTGATAAGGGGTGAAATCCCAAAACCGGTCCTAGGATGCTTGTTTCCAGTTCAGGGATGACCTGGTCTGTCAGTTCGTGCTGGACTGATCCCATTGGGCGCAAGACTGATTTGCATATGGCTGGCTTCAAACTGAAATGGCACGGTGAGCAAAAAAACTATGGATTGAGGCCCAGATCACTGCACTGCGGTGAATGTATGACATTGTTCTGCATTCTGTCCTTCAATTGTTCTTTTTGCGTTGGTCTCTTAGGTAAAAAGAAAAAATATAGAGGACTGTCTAGCCTAGAATCAACAAAGCACCTTTGACTAGTCCACAATGGTGTTACCAGTGATGCCTGGCTTTATAATCCAGAAAAAAATAAGACAATGAAAGGAAGAAGCACTTCTCCAGGATTGTACTACTTTGTATTTTAATATTTGTATAACGCTTCTTACTTCTGATAAGGCGCCAAAGCCCTTCTAGGTCGTCGGTTATATTGCAACTATGGGGCAGATTGACTAAACTGTCACCCCACGCAGCAAAGCAGTCAAAAAGACTGCATCGCGTGATAGGGAGGGAGTAGGATAGCACCATGTCTAGAGAAATAGGGCACTCTCATCTCCTCTTCCTTGTGCCGTGCACCACTCACACCTTTGCACAATAGTGCAAGAGTGTGTGCGAGATCTAGCATAGGTTTTGTACTCGAAGGGTTTCCTTTCAGTACAAAATACTATGCCTAGACAACTTCAAAATATTTTCTTACTTTGTATGAGTGCTGTACAGTGCAGCACACATACAAAGTCAGAAAAGAAAAGAGAAATGAAAACGTTTCTCTTTTTAATGCCTTGTTTCAAAAGGCGTTATTTTTTTAGGCAAAAACTCTGTCTCACTTTTTTGATTTGCATCAAAAATAGTAAGTGATTGCATTAGAACACCCATATAACTCCTCCTTGGCTCGATGTGATGTAAAGCAGTGCTTTGCACTACTTTGCGCTACTTATAATCAATCTCCAACAAGTTTTGCAAGGGCAAGTAAACAATTAAAAAAAAGCATTGTGCTGGTTTGTGTCACTTCTATGATGTAAACCCAGCGCAAAATGTTAGGAAGTCACCCCCTATTTTGTTGTGCATGCCTGATGTTGAGAGGCATATGTGGGAAACAGTGGGTATAAGGCATAAGGAAATGTGCTCAAATCATTTCTTAGCAAACCTATGGTTGTGCTTAAGCATGAATTCAAGCAGAGAGTTTAAGAGAGCATATTTTCGCAGGTTGAACTTGGTGGTAGGTTGTGGGTTTATAGTTGAGCCTATATCAAAAGTATTAGCCATCAAGGGGGAGGTTCAGAGGAATGCTCCAATCCTGTGACAATCTTGACAGTGCACTTATGCATGAAGTGTGGCAGAAAAGTGCAAGATGGGTGGAATCTGTCTGGTGGATACGTACCATGATCCTCTAACTTGACCTATTATGATCATCTGTGTGGGAGCAGCAGGGGTAATCCTTCCAATAACTGGAGCTACATCTTGCAATAGTCCATATTCCTTTCATGTATTCATAACATAGAGAGCCTTTAACTTAATACTGTAATACTATCTGATCAACGATACCCTCTCTATGACTTGAGCACAATGTAGACATACAAAGAATTTAATTGGTGGCAAAAAAGCCTGCTTCTAAACCAAATACATTGCTTGCGTATCTCAAAGTGACTGATTGCCAGTTCCTAGTTACTTTTCCTTATGATATCAGTCAATATTTGTTACTAAAACACTGAAACTACTTTCTAAAAAAGGTTGATATTATAATGACTGCTCTCCAAATATAACCCTATTGATGCAGCATATTCAAATGGAGTTCATGGGGGAAAACTGTAGAAATATACAAATAAAGGATCTACACAGGTAGAAACTGAAATGCCCTAGAACACACAATGTGGTCAGGAGTTGGAGCACCTGTTAATAATTTTGGGGCATATTATCAAGAAAGGCGATAAAATTATCGCCGCTTTAGCGGCAGAAATCTGTTGCTAAAACGGCGATAATGGGCTTGATAATATGCTCTACGGAATTCCAATTGTAGCCCATGTTAGATGTCCTTCACGTCTAACATGGGCTTCAATTGGAATTCGATAGAGCATATTATCAAGCCCATTATCGCTGTTTTAGCGGCAGTTTTCTGCCGCTAAAGCGGCGATAATTTTATCGCCTGTCTTGATAATATGGATCTCAGCCTCCTGAAACCCTAACATACATAGTAGAAAACAACATACATAGTAGAAAACGTGCCACATCTCTTCCTTCATCATTTAGGAAACAAACATTTGTTAAAACAGTTTCCATTGTGCATTCACTTGTAAAACATATAACTCAAATCACAACTGATGACGTAAAACCTAGATAGTAGCATAGGGATAGCAAAAAGGAAAACATAAAATGAAATGGATATACTATTATTTTTCAACACACTTTTGAGCATGTATCTTGATTTAATTACATTTGTAGTGCTGTGCTTGCATACAGGACAGGCTGAATTTATTTGATTATGCCATGCCCCATATTTCTCCTCGCGATTTTTCCTTTGGCTAGTGCCAGGGTTTCCCTCTTTCAAATTCATACCTGAAGTGCAGGGCTCACTGTCTTTAGTATCAGACATTATTCTGCCAAAACAATAGAGGAAAAGAAACAACATACACTCTGTATGACCAATAGGAGAAAAGCATGCTTTAGCCAGTCCGTGATGGGCATATTAAAATTTCAGTCCAGCAGGTGTTGCCTCCTGTAGTCAGTCTCATCTGCCCCTGAGCTCCCTCTGAACACTGTCGTTGTACTTGGCCCTCTCAGCAGGGTCATCCCTACATTTTTTCTCTTCACTCACTTGCTGAATTTATTTTTGTTGGCCTTTGGTCTCTCCCCACTTTACCACTGCTAACCAGCGCTAAAATGCTTCTGCTCTTTCCTTTCAACATGGTAAAATTAGCTTACACCCAGTGGGCACATTCACTTGTAAGTCCCTGGTAAGTAGGACTATATATACCAAAGGCCTATAAATTAAATGCTGCTATTTGGCCAGCATCAGTTATTGTGCCACCAATTAAGAAGCCTTTTAAAACATGTCTCAGGTTTGCCACTGCAGCCTATGTGTGCAGTTTTAAACTGCCATTCCTACCTGGCAAAGTAAACTTTTTGCCTGGCCTAAACCTTCATTTTTAATACATATACGTCATCCATAGGGTATGCCCTAAACAGTCCACAGGGCAGGATGCGATGTATTTAAAAAAATGAATATGTACTTTTAACTTTTACACGTTCTGGCAGTGAAAAACTTTTACATTCATTTTCCACTACTCCAAGGCTTGCCTCTCTCATAGGATAACATTGGGTTATCTTATTACATTTAATAAGTGATAACTTTCAGTTGGAAACAGGTGGGAATGTTGAGTTGTAAGTAGGATTTTATGTCAAACTTTTGAAAATGCAACTTTTAGGAAGTTACGTGCCAAGGGGTTGGGGCCCCAAGCAGCTAGATTGGGCCGCTAGTAATTCTAAACACAAACAGGATCTAGCTGTAATTTTTAACCCACTTCTTCTTCTAATCAAGGACAAGAAAATTAATTCATCTTGGCCCATGAATTTAATCACAAATCTTTCACTATCATTTCAACAAATGTGATCGATTTTCAGCATCAAGAAAAGGAACCAGTTAAACGCTTTATAAATACATGATTTGCCCCACAGCCCTAGACAAGGCTGCTCCGAACTGAGCCAAGTCTCTTGGGGGTTCCAAAGCTGATTGGTTATAGTGGGATCAGTAAACATTCATTGAGATTACCCACTGGCCAGATGGTGCAATTTAAGAGCACTCCCCAAGAGTATCACTTGATGCGTTTTGAACCTCTTGTGGTTTTTGGGGTTCTCCTCAGGTCCCTGACTGGCTGGGATCTGGTGTCTCCTGAACGCGCTGTTGTGAAATTAATTCAATTGTCCTTTAGGCGTACAGCTTCAAGATTCATTTGACTGCAACTCAACTTTTTTTGCAGTTCGTTTTGAAGACAAATGGCAGAACTCCTGGCTCTAACCTGAATACTCAGGTGCGAGCCAGTATTGCTGCCACACAAGTCCAGTTCAGGTGACACCAGATGCCAGGTAGTCAGGGTCCTGAGGAGAAACCCCAATAAACGGGTTAAAGATTACAGCTAGATGGGGTGCTCGAAGGCGCTCACACAAGATGGCCTCACTGCTGTGAGGCTCTGGCGGCCTGGGAAACACAATCAATTAAAAATCCTTCCTTGGCTCTACATTATGTTTTATCGGAATGCACCCTGCTCTCTTTAGACTGCAAGGAATATAATGAGCTAATGTAATGCTCCCTGTGTTGCCAAGACTGAAAGAGACAGCACAGATGGTACACACCATGGGAGCAACACACAGAGGACGATAGCGACGCTGCTGACATACGTGATAATTGAGCCCGAGGATCCCGCGATCACCAAGATCAGCCTAAGCACATTATACGGCGTGCTTGGGCCAGGTATCACCTGAAGTAAGCTGGTATGTTCCGTATGCTCCGACGGTGATGAACTGAGGGTCTGACCTTGCACTGGGCCGCAGCTCGTTCAGAGAACGAGCCCTCTTTTTGGCGATGCATAGCAGAGCGAAGACGCCATAAGGCGGGTGAGTCGTGCCTCACCCAGTATATAAATACATGCATCAGAGTCTTAATCACGGAGGCTCGTAGACTCTGACAGGGAAGACTGCGATTGGAAACTTCTGCAAAACTATACCGGTGAGCCTGCTTTCAAATTTGACACCGAGACCGTTGGGGAGGTTGGATAAGACTATGCGGCCTACGCGTGTAGCAAAGCGCACTGAGTAGAGAATGGCACGCTTGGGCGTAATCTACACCATAAAACAGATTCAACCCACGTTGCAGATAAGGGCTCGATCTCATTGTCCCCCCCTGATGGAGGTGCTATTTGGAATTTTGGACGATCACTTGCGGGTGTGCCCACAATACCAGCTACACGTTCTTTATGAGGCGGCCGCTGAAGGTGCTGCAAAAGGGAGATAGTGCAGCTGGAGCAATAAGCAAGGTCCAATTACTATTATGTATATTCAATAAATAACTGCTTGCAGAAGCAGAGTCTCTCAGATGCCAGTACCGAGAATCAATTAGTGAGACATTACAATCTACAATGACTACGCCTAGATACTAAAGCCCTGATACAGCTCCCAATAGTGAATATTGACAAAAGAGTTGCGCTGTAGAAACATTCAAGCAAACCTCCTAGTGCTGCTGGCACTGTATGAAAATATAATACAGGACGAGGGCTCAGACACATATATCGGCATTGTCATATTACGATACTCTGTTTGAAAATGTTACCTGTGCTCTGCAATGTGAAAGCTCGCCACAAATAATGCGCAGTTTAAAAATACGGTGATCCTCTACAAGTACCTACTATATACCAATCAAGGCCAGAACCGACGGTAAGCTAGCCAAACTACCATTTGAGGCTTGCAAGATATCACACGCGTTGCACCAAGAATCTGACGCTACCGAGTCAAGTCACTCCTCGGATACGATGCAGTATTTAAATACAGACATGAAAGAATTGCTATTCACCTTCCAACATATTCTTACCTCAATTGAGACGAAAATGGATTACATGTCAACTCGCCTAGAATCTGTCGCTCTGAAACTTGAAAAACACGACATGCGCATTGCAGAAGCAGAACATAGGATATCAGAGCTGGAGGAAACATCAGCTGACAGGACAGAACAACTGCAACAAATGGACATTTTGTTGAGGGTAATTGTGGCCAAAAATGAAGATCTTGAAGCGTGCTCCAGGCGTAATAACATTTGCATTCTTGGGATCCCTGAGAGTACAAACACCAGTCATATGGAAAACTACGTTGAACAGCTGCTCCAAAACATTTTCTCCCTGATGCTTTTTCCTCACACATGGTCATTTAGAGGGCACATCGATTACATGGACAGCACCCTCCTCCAGGTGCCAACCCCAGACCCATAATCAAAAGAGAATCTTTAATTATCATGATGTAGCCCTTTGGTTGGCTTGTGAAAAGCTACAACTCCAGTTTGAAGGAAACAGGCTGTCGATATATCCAGACTTGGTATGATACGCTAGTAAACGGTGGCTCAAGTCAGTACACAATTTTTCCTTTCAATGAGAATCAACAACAAATGAAAATACTCTATTGCTCACCAGGTGTTGATTTGAGGAGTCAATGTCTAGTTTCTTCCAATTTCCGCGCCTTACTTTAGGTGCGGAGATGGCCGAACTATTAGACCGTGAATAAAACACCAGCTCAACTCTCATTTCCTTTTTTTCCCCCTTTCTGCTATCTCTTCTTACCCATCTACCTAAATCTTTATGGGGCAGAACTGGGTTGGGGGAATGTTCCTATCATCACCCACTACAAGGGTCCTCTCATAGAAATAGTTCAAATAAGAATGGCGAACAGTATGATGACCCCATACATGTTATGCTTGTTATGGTGGTGTTTAATGTTAATATTTGTGGGGGGAGGTAGTAATGGCTCCAACAAGTTTGGGTTGTTGTTGTGGGAGGATGGGGGTATAGGGTTGGGGTTTCAGAAGTACACAATACCAGTTAATGCAAATGATGTATTGCAACCAATGATATCTGTTTGCTTATTTATGCTAAAGTACTGCTCATCATCACTAATATACCATTTAATGAAAACATGACTCGACCAACGAACCGCTCTGACATCCAGTTCATATCTTGGAATATCCGAGGATTGAACAACCCACATAAATGTAGACACATCCTTGCCTACTTAGACAGACACAATATACAAATAGCTTTCTTACAGGAGACACATTTTAACCCCCAGGCTACTCCTAGCTTTGCAACTCGTTGGGCGGAACATCGCTGCTTTTCCTCGTATTCCACTTATGCCAGAGGTACAGCGATACTTACTAAGAAAAACATGCATATGTAGCTATGGGTTCCAGGCAGGATCTGCAAGGTCGATATACCATCATGTGGGGCAGACTGGGGCCGCATTCTATTACAATGGTTAGCTGTTGTGGGCCTAACTCAGACAATCGTACATACTTCACTACTTTGTGGGGGAAACTACTCAGCATCGGCACTACATATGTTATATGGTGAGGGGACTTTAATGTAACACAAGAACCCCGTGAGGATAGGTCACACCCCCTGCCAGAGCACTACACAACCCACCAGGGACATATGCAATGCCTTATCAAAGAAAATTGTCTTATTGACGCATGGAGATACCTTCATCCCAACGGGAAAGAGAGCACTCGCTTTTCGGTGGTACATTCAATGTGGTCTAGACTTGATTATTGGATAGTCTCTTAGGGACTGGTACCCTGAATTGCTAAGGTTGAACACTTGGCGCGCACCTATTCAGACCATTCTCAGGTGAATATAATTCTTGCCCTCCAAGACTGTTTGGTGCCATTTACGAATTGGCGGCTCATCCCAACTATGTTACTAGATGCTGTGTTCAAAGCAGAAATCGGGCAAAATATCCAGGAGTTTTTCCAGAGCAATATAGATTCAGTCATTCATATATCCAATGTATGGGAATCATTCAAAGTCACTATGAGGGGTTACTGCATTGCTAAAGGTGGTGGAGTGTTGAGAGATATACGCACAGCACTCAAATGACTAAAATCTGATCTCAAAAGATTGGAACAGGACATCAATTCCACCCCTAGTGGTAACAAAAAAGCAGACCTTAGAGATAAAATAACTGAATACACTGACACGCGGAACAGGCATGTCTGTTCCGGGATAAATACTTTAAAGCCTATAAATATGGAGAAGGGGAAAGGTCAGGAATATTGGATAGTCTCTTGGGGACTGAGACCCTGGATTGAGTAAGGTTGAACAATTGGCACGCACCTATTCAGACATTTCTCAGGTGAAGATGACTCTTGCCCCCCAAGACTGTTTGATACCCTTTACGAATTGGCAGCTCGTACCGACTATGTTACTAGACAAGCCCTAGTGCCAACAAACAAGCAGACCTTAGAGATAAAATAACTGAATACACTGACACTGCGGAACAGGAATGTCTGTTCCGAGGTAAATATATATATATATTTTTTTTATAATCTTTATTGAATTTTTTGTTTTTACCAACACAAAATAATAAACAGCTGTACATACTAAATGTTGTGAAATATATTTCAGAACGACTCCTTTGCATTCTCGTGCTTGATATGTGGGGGGTAGATATTCATATGCTACATTACGGACGTTTGACAATGATATTAATACACTTTCCAGTTTAACTTTAACTGCCACCGTATAAAGCTGCGTCAAAACATAATTCTAGAGAAATAAAAAGAAAACCACAAAAACATATAATTAGTGTGCCTGTCCTATAAACATGTCAGAGCATCCACACATGAAGCTTTAGCACAGACCAGACTTTCTCATGAAATTCAGAGGTCAGATGGTTCTTTTCAATCTCTCCTCTTTGAGTTTGGCAGCATGGCTCCTCTACTAATTCAATATGGAAATTCTAACCGTCCACAAGAATGCATGAACATTCTCAAGGAGGCTAAGCAACCATCAATGCGTTCAGCTTATTCTTTCAAATTGAAGAGATTTTGTATCGGATGTTCTAACAAGAATTGTGATCTAGCGAAGTGCCAAGAAGCTTTTCTTCCATATCTGCTATATCTGTCCAAATCAGGCTTACTATTCTCTTCTTTTTAAGTTTATTTGGTGGCAATTACTGCCTACAGAAAATGTCTTTCAGAAACCTCTTTTTTCAACGTTCCTGCTATTAAAGACTTCTTAGAGGGTTTGAAAGAAGGTTTACCTCCGATACTTTGTCCCTCCCCGCTCTGGTAATAGAACATAGTGATTTAATTCCTCATGCAGGCTCCAGTTGAACCTATCCATAAAGCCTCATTGCAACACCTTTCATGAAAAGCTGCTTTACTCATAGCTAACACATCAGCTCAAAGGGTTAGTGAGATTTAAGATTTATGTTGTCACACACTGTGTACGGTGTTCTACAGTAGTACAGTGGTTATGAGGACTCACCTGAAATTCTTGCCAAATGTTGTTTCAGATTTCCAAATTAATCAGACCATTTCTTTGCCTACTTTCTTTCAGCCCCCTTCCTTCCTTGCTGAAAGATCTCTTCATCCCCCCCCAATGTCAAGCATGTCTTAAAAGGTTATCTAGACAAAACAAAGGATATCTGCATGTCTGATCAGTTATGTGTAAAATATAAGGGTGAGCGGAGCTAGCCGAGTTGCACTACGTGGAATTCCGCAGAGTTGCATAAAAACTCGGTTGAATTCCGCTGAGTTCCTGAGCGGGCAGAGTTGTTCCAGTCACCCATCCCTGCTATATATGTGTTGTTCCGTTGCCTCTCTCCTCTGTTTACCCCATTCCCAATTTAATTTCTACCTTTTCTGTCCTCATCACTCACCTCTCTCTTTGTGCCTCATGCTCCCCCCACCCCCCTCCTCCATCTCTTCACAGCTTGACCCGTTTGTTCCCCTGTCTTTTTCTCCTTCTCCTGCCTGATCCTCTGTGTTTCACTGTGCCACTCTCTCCCGTTTGCACGCTTCCCCTGGCACCACCTACAAACCCAGCCAGCTTGCTTAAAACATTCAGAGATAATGGAGAGCCCTATAAAATATTTATTTTCATGTCAGCAGAGAAGACGTGGCTTATCAAACAACACCGCACATGAACCATCTAGAAATGGCTAGGCACACAACTGTCATTTCTGTATTATTTTAGGTACTCAATATGTTTACTCTGATGGTGGGCAGAGGATTGATTGTGTACAAGCAACCCCAACACGAGAAACCTCCCAGCAATGAAAGCCAAGGGATAAAACTAAAGTAACCACAGGCGCCCAACTTCCTACCTGTAGTCGCCTTAAGTGAGGTCCGGGACTAGCAGCCGCAACTAGCTATGGTGTTTGGGTGCATGATTTAAAAATGCACTCCTGGAACAGTCCATGAGGTGCAAAAATAAAACCATGACATCACAGGGGAGTTAAAAATCCGACTTTATGCAAAACATTTTTAAAAACTCTATAAATTGTAAGCAGGAGAAACTCACGGGCTCCCCCGGGGTGTAAAAGCTGTGCCTCTGTAAGCTGGAGCAGGTGACTGGTGAGCTCAGCTGCAGAGCAGACAAGATGCTGCCGGTGTTGTATAATATCAGGTATCCCCTTGAAATCATGTATCCCCTGCACTTCGGCCGTCTTCGGAGAATTATCTCAGCCCAGGCAGGATCAGACAGAAGCAGTCGATCTCTGCTCGGGCTCAGTGCGGGGATACACGATTTCATGGGATACCAGACAGTCTCACGCTACAAATTACCTCACGTTTCTTTAATACTGGAGCCGCTGCTCCACAGAAGACAGGAAGCAAGTCGCAAGCAGTTCAAAGAAGGAATGGTTCAATAAATGAACATTAAATGGAAACACGGAGTCGAAGTGAAGGAATGGAATTCTTATTTTCCAAGCAAATCGCAACAAGTACAAAGGAAGAAAGGTGAAATAATGGAATTTTATTTTTAATGCAAGTGGCAAGTAGTACAAATAAGGAAGCCGTGAAATAAACGAAAATTAAATAAATGCACGCACGGAGTCACAGTGAAAGAATGGATTTTTTTTTTTTTAAGCAAGTGGCAAATAGTACAAAGAAGGAATCGTGAAATAAATGAAAATTAAACATATGCACGGAGTTAGACTGGAAGAATGGCATTTTTATTTTTTAAACAAATCGCAAGTAGTACAAAGAAGGAAACGTGGAATAAGTGAAAATTAAACATATGCACAGGGTCAGAGTGAAAGAATGGAATTTTTATTTTTTAAGAGCTGGAAAAACTTTGTAAATTAAAATATGAGGGGAGAGAATGACAGAGCAGGGAACATAGCTGCCAAGGTTTTAGATTGGTATGTGTGACATTCTCATAAATTCAGTGCAATTATGAGTGACATTTCAACAGCTATGAGTGACTCTTTATTGCAAGAAAAGTCAAGTAATAAAGATGAGGGAAGCATAGAAATATCAGAAATTACACCCATTTCACCAAAGAGAAACTCTACTGCAAAGCACCAACTCTGGAAGGGCACTAAACTAGTACTCGCGAGCTGCCCCAGACAGCAGCACGGGCATTGAGAAGGCTCAGGAGAGTGATGCGCACACCTTACAGCCAGCCAGGATGCTGTTTGTTTCAAAGACAGTATGGTTTAATCAATCCGAATAAAAATGATAACTGAGGAGGGCAGCTGAGCGATGTCAGCCCGGTTGGCACGCCACTACCTGCCCCACCCCGCAGCACCAGATCACACCAGCAGGCTGCAGCTGTACCTGAGCTACTGAAAACACCAGGCTCGTAACAACTGCTGGCCATTCTGAAAGTTGGACCGGCACCATTACCGCTGCCCCTCATTACCATAACCAGGTATCAAGTTGTCGATGCTAGGGGCCAAACTCACTCCGCTAGGCAGGCGCCAACAGACTGAGGCTCTAGGGAGGCCGCATTCATCCTAGTGATTCCTCCCTAGGGCTCAGATTCCAGCTTGTTTATGTGTAGGCCTACTCACCTGCGGCAGTCTTGTGTGCAGGGGATGTGCCTGCGCAGTCCTATGTGGAATGGAAGTATGGAAGCGGGGATGCAGGGTAGAGAGTGGGCGAGTGTATGGGTTTCTCTGGTGTTTTTGGAGGGTGTGGGGGAAAGATTCTATGTGTAGGAAGGTGTCTCATGCAGGGTCCCTTACTTCTTGTGGCGCTGCAGTTAACCGCTGTTTATCTGCTGTGAAGCGCAGCATGCCATTTTCAGGGTCAGGTGATAAGTGCAGACCCTTTCATCCCTGCGGCGCCCATTACCTGATGAGTGTGTGAGAATAATCCCTAATTTGTTTTTCTGGCCTGCTCTGAGGGAATTCAAGACCAAACTGACTGGGGAAGCTAGTACTGGCCCACGTGGAGCGAGATTAAGTTTCAAGGTGGGGGCGCTGGTTCCCTTCCCTTCTGCCGGTGTAGACACACTCTCTCCCTCCTGGGTGCTGCTGTCTTCAGAGTCGGCTGCAGCCGCACTCCTCCAGGAGTCGAGTTGACGACTCCTTGCCGGCTGCGTCACAGCATGCATTCTGAGATAAACTCAGTGCTGCCTGTCAGACACCACCAATCCTGCGGCAGTCTGGATTGGGCTGGGACTGGGCGCGTGTCAAAAAACTGTCACATTACTCCATGACTGTCGCGTTTTCCGCTCGCACCGTGCCGGCTCACCAATATATAAAGAGAGCGAGTCTCTTGATAGATGCTGTGGGCCATAATTTTAACACTGACTGTGAGGTGCCATCACGTGACTATTCTCACAGTGAGTCTAGTGGCGTCACTAGGGTTGGTGTCACCCGGTGCGGGTAACTCATGGTGTCACCCCCTCATGACTTACCGCATGGACCGAGTCCGCCAGTGGACACAGTTGGCAAATAACGGGACCATACAGAATCCTTAGTAACGTTTGTAAATGTAGGTCCTATATATATAAAAGGTGCCTGTTAACAACAGTGTGATAATGACTCATTAATCAGGTTGTACAGTGGGCTACCTGCTAGTCAACAGTTTATTGGAATTTATAATATCATAGGTATGGTACTTTATAGCACCTTCTCCAGGTCCTTCCTTATTGTTTACAGTGCTTATGCATATCTCTTAATTCACCGTAAAGGGGCAGATGAAAGTCTTCTGGTACAGTTAGCTGACTTCTGCACTTTAACTGGGGCTAAGGTGTTTGCCACGTCTAATAGCCAAGAGTTAACAGCCATGGCGTCAGCCTCAGTCTTCCCGTTAGTACTCAGCAAACAGCTTCCAAGGAAAGACTCAATATAGGTAACTGTAATTTTGGACCAATTTCTATATGAGAGGGGAAGCTTGGGCCTTCTCCCAGAAGAACAATGCTCAACACCCCAGGTAAAATAAATAATGAAGTGATTAGAACAATCAATGATTTTGAGATCTGTCAGATCCACCTTACAATAGGAAAAAATAGGATCCAGAATATGACAGGCAGAGTGGGAAGTTTGTTAATTGAATTGCTTCAAATTCCAGGAGGACTTCTTTTCCATTAATACCCTGCCTTGAGGGGTCAGTCGCCCTGTCGAGATGTGTACTCAAGTCACACAGGGCCGCCAAATTGGAAGATTTGAGGAAATATTTAGGTAAGATCTCATCCAGAGAGTTGAGGAACTCTCCTGCATATCCTGGGGGTCGTTAAATCAATGCTAAAGCCAGGGATTTATTGGCTGATACTGAGAGACAGAAGCCAAGGGCTTCTGCCCACTGCAGTTCATTCAACTCAAAGGACACACATTTGAAATCCTTTTTAAAAACAATAGCCTCACCCTAACTCCTCTTCCCTACTTTATCAAGATGTAGCATAGTATAGCCCCCTAGTATCACAAGCACTATGTCAGGTCCAGGTCTCTGTAAGCAATAAAAACATTCAGCTCTTCCTCTTTAAGTAAATCAAATATATTTAGTGTATTTGTATGCAGTAGCCGAACGTTTACAAGTGCCGCCTGTATATCTACAAACCACTTTATCTGTTTCCTAAGCGAGGACTGAAGGTGGAGACTCATGCCAGCCCGATCTATTTCAGGGACGGTGGCTGCCCATTGGTCATAAACAATTGGCATTGTATCACAGGACTCTAAACACATACCTCTGCAGTAAGTCCTAGGGCAGAAAGAGCAGAGTGCTTGTGAAGATTAGGTAATTGGCTGGCACTGAGCGAGGACCGAGCACAGACTGGCGCAGATGAGCTTACCTTAGGTGCACCTTTGGCACGCCAGTTGCACCTGCACATTGGCTCCTCTTATAAGGGGTCAGGACAACCCCTTTCCAACAACTAGACTACTGCCTGCAAAGATGGAGGCTTCCAGGACAGAAAGAAAAATGTCTCTGGAGCAGCCAGCCCGGAGAAAAAAGGCATACAAACAGGTACAGAGCATCCAGCAACACAACCCTCCTCAGGACCAGCTAATAATTATTTGGTTAGAATTTCATTAGCAATCCATAGAAAACATCAACTCAGATCAACGACGGTTAACTAATATAAAAAGTCTGGCAAAAAAGTCAATATAAAACACTAAGCAAATTCATACAGTCAGCAGCAGCATCAAGGTAAAAAAAGATTGTGATAAAATTATCTAAAAATAGTGTTTAGCAGGTGTCCGCGCATCGGCTCCTCTTATAAGGGGTCGGAAAATCCCCTTTCCAACAACTAGACTGCTGCCTGCAAAGATGGAGGCTTCCAGGACAGAAAACAATGTCTCTGGAGCAGACCGCCGGGAAGAAAACGTCATACAAACAGGTACAGCACATCTTGCAATACCCACCCCTTCATACCCAGCAAAAAATTAAGTGAATAGAATTCCATTAGTAATCCATATAACACCTAAAATCAGATTCAACAACAGTTTAACTAATGTGAAAAGTCTGGCAAATACAGTACAATATAAATCACCATGCAATTTCATACAATTAGCAGCAGCATCAAGGCAAAAACAGATTGTGATCAAAATTGTCTAAAGAAATAGTCCTAATAGTCAAAGTAAGAGACGCTAATCACAATTCCGACGAAAATACTATAATCATTCCACCTGCCATTGTTGGAATTAGTGGTGGGTCAATTTTTATTATTATCCTTTTGTGCATCCTCCAAAAAAAATCATGTAATTTCTTCATCCCAGGTGCAAGAAATAAATGCACGTGGGCAGTCATGGGACAAATAATTGATCTTCTGCTTCAGTATTGAATCTATTCTGCAATAGCAAGGCATGCCAGTCATTATAATGTCCACAGCAGGTCTTTAAACAAAACGTCAGAGCATGAAATATAACGTGCCAATATAGTTGAAGCCTAAATATGGGGAAAAGGAAACCAATGTCCAAAAATCTATCTAGACACACAGAGCCTGATTTAGATGTTGGCGGTAAGCATACTATCCTTATCGCCAACACAATGGTCCGGCTGCCAAATTTAGATGCGGACGAACCATAGTTTGGCGACGGTGGAGAATACTCCGTCTTCCCTTGGTCAAACTTCTCTGATGGTCCAACGGGTTAGCGGCCGTCAGAGAAATTGCTATATGTCCAACCGGCCAATTTAGATGGGCGGACATATAGCGGTTTTAACTGCCCATCTCTGTCAGCAAAACCCTGGCAGTAAGGTCAGTAAAAAAGTAAAAATGCTCCCTTTACCATGGGAGATGACTGCCATGGAGAGATGGCATTGTTTTTTATTTTCAAAAACAAGAACCCACTTTGGGGTTTTGTATTTTAAAATAAACAAACTTTTGAAACGTTGCCGTGCTGCAAAGTTCCAATACATTGACAGGATGACGGTTCCTGTCAATGGTTTAAATCTCCATCGGGCTGGTGGACATTTAAAAAATTTGGCAGACAGGTTCTCCATCAGGGATATTGAGTAATTTACTCTGTCCCCTTGACAAAGGACACTCCGTCCGCCAACATCAAAATCAGCCCCACAGAAACACAATCAATAAAAAGCACAACTGTGTGAAACACATCCCACATAAGCACAACACATTATTAGATATACAATAACAAAACACATTTTAAAGAAATGGCAAACAACAAAATAGGGGGAAGAGTGACAAGGAGTATTTAACTTGTGGTTAAGCAGCAAGAAAAGAGGCTGTTAGTTCCTGATGACAACTATATATAGACTAAAGCCATGACTGGTTGGTGGTTTCACTACCTCTCAAAGGTAGTTTGTGACCCAGGGCAAGTGTAGTTTTTGTGATTTGTAGCTGTAATAAGAAAAGTAGCAAGTTAAGAAAGAATAATTTGAGAATCCGTTCTTGTAATAAAATCACTCAAAATAAAAACAATTTTCATTTTTTTTCATAATTTAGAAAAACAGATGGAGGAATTGATGGTTTTCTATTTGTATTTATCTGTAGAAAATCGAGCCTTTATTATAATCCATGCGATTGCCAGAAGATGGACTATGCTCTTCTTGGTTTTGAGAATGAGGGACTGGTTTTAGTGACTGACACATACTAAGGGAGCTGGGGGTCCTTGGCTGGAGCTGGCTGGATGAGGGTGCATATAGGAGGCTGAGGAAGTCAGTTGGCGTACATTTATGGTTGCTTAGAGTCAGATTCCCAAAATATTTTTACTAATTTGAACTAAAAGTGTAATATGAATGGTACAGTAGATCCATTCTATAATTCAATCAACAATCGGAAAATATTGACACTCACAGAATAAACTTCTTACCATGCAAATTGTGGCACGTAGAGTTGTAAATTGAGGGTTAGAAGTCGGAACAAAGATCTTCAAAGGGCGGGGGTATGAACTGGGAATGTGGTGAACACCTACTAATGAACACCTACTAAGTCATAGATTTGTGGGCACTCCCAATGGTGTTTCACACCAGTGAATGCATCTTTCACAAGATGCATTAATCTTAAATGATTAAAAAAATGGTGGATAAAACATGCAAACTGGAGATGAATAAGACCAAAGATTTAAGAGGGCAGGGGGTAGGAGAAGAGATTTCTCCTCATAAAAAATGTATTACCACGTAGATGGAAAAGAGTTAACGGTGTAAATGCGCATTTACACGTACATACTCCATGTGATGAGCTGCTGGAGTATGCCAGGAAATAAACAACTTTAGGACTTACCTCAGAGGATTTTTGAGCCTTCTACACATGCAGAAATATACATAAATCGTAGTAGAAACCTGTGGGTGTAGGTTTTGACATATTTGTGTGAGTCTGACCCTGAGGTCTTTGTTGAAGAGATGTTCTTTGTGAATTGACCTAAAAATAGGAGTAAAGGGGATTGCCAGGAAGGGCGGGGAGCAGCACACCTGTAGGTTCTATAGACAACTTGATAATACAATTGTGTAATCAAAGACAGCACACGTGCACATTTTGGCAGAGGAGGAACTTATTCAAGGCTCACGAGTCACAGGACAGCCGCAACCATCATCTCCAAAGGATTCCCCAAACTCTTCTCAAATGACTCAACGTAGAACCACGACATCAGACAATAGCACATTCTAGACCCAACAGAGGTCACTTCCAATGAGTGGCGGATACAGCATATGTCGGATTTTCCACAACATGTCAATAAGGTCAGAGGTGGAATTGTGAGAGCATTGTGAAGGTTGAGAGAATAGGAGAGGAAAACAACTTGCACATAGGTGTAAACGTGTGTCTGAGGGCATGTCTGAGTGCAGGACACAAGTGCAGACATTTCAGTGCATAAGGCCTAAGGCGTCTATAGGCATTCACGTCCATAAGAGTAGGAGAACAACAAAGCAGGTCGTGTAGGAGTTCCATAGAACTTGTTAGGGAGCTACAAAGCACAAACAGACTAGCTTGCCTTCAGAGTTGAGTTCATTGGTCACACTGTGGGGGGTTGTGGGTACCTCAGTTATAAAGTGCGCCACGTTGAAAACAGGAGCAAATGTGTTTTGCTCTAGTTTCTACATATAAGCCCATTACAAATACACATGAAGCACCATCTTGATCGGATTTTGCAATTTTGATTTCCCTCTAGCGATTCGCTAATGGAAAAATGGAGCACAAAAAGAGATGCGTCCATGTTGGGTAGTTTTCTAAAATAAGGGCTCTGAGAGAAACCAGCGCTGTTTGGTATTCGCCTAGGAGGCCCGTGTATACGTAAAAGGCGGGAGCAGGGGTGTATGAAAAGTGGAAGCGAAAGAAGGTGTACCAAACCATTAGGATTGCCAATAATGCATCATGCAGTCAAAATTACCTGCCTTGAGCGCCTTCGTCTCCAGTGTGTTGCTCTATCTAGCCAAGACGGTGCGTGTTCCGTTGGAGTCGGCGGCCCTCGCTGCCTCGTCCCCAAGCTGCTGCCTTGAACGTCACTGCCGAGGCGCCGGCGCGCAGACGCGGCGGAGGAGGAGACAGTGCGCGCTGCGCACAGGCACCTCCTGTGAATAGAACAAGCCAGGTTAGGTTGCGCGCGTCGTCGTTGCGTGCCGTTTCGGTTTCTAATCTGGACTGCTGGTTTCAACATTGTTCAAAATGTGCACGGACAGTGACACACCGACCGGACCGGCCCTTTGGTGTCACCCCCCGTGAGGGTGTCACCCGGTGCGGTCCGCACCCCCCGCACCCCCCTAGTGACGCCACTGAGTGAGTCACACGGTTAACCAGAATGGATTGCCGGTGTCAAGGGGAAGTAACTAAACCTTGTTACATTGTAGCCTTCCTAAGCCAGCCCAGTCACGAGCTGAGCCAGCCGCCCCAAGCCTGCGCGAGCAGAGCAAACCGAGGGCTGCAACCTGGATTTCAGTTTCTAACAGAGCCCTAATAGCACTCTGGATTGATACTGAGGCCCTACAAATACATGATTTTCCATTTCAGTGTGGTGATGCGGACCACCACACTGAAATGCGATAGACGAACGCCTGATGCATGGTACTTGGCAGAGCTGAGGGAAACCATGGCAGAGATTAAAAATCCTAAAAGGGTAAAACCCATCAATATGGGAGAAATATTAAAGTGTGAGGGATAGAAAAAAGGCAATGGGAAAAAGCAGGATAGGAAAATGGAGAAATAAAACATTTCAGATTATATACAATGAACAATTTACAAAACTGTTTCATTATATACATACAGTTATAAGGCTGCCAGCTTACTGGCATACCACTAGCCTGCATTTTATTTCTATGCCAATTAAAACCAGCATTGGCAAAGTTAATATGTTTTGCCTATAGAGAGTTATTTGTCTATGTTTTTAAGTAACGTTGTGTAGCAGCATGGCTGAAGTGCTGCATGAATGAAAGTAAAACAAGCATTTACAATGCAAATTGGTCTCAAATTTGTGAGAGTTAGAGGTATTGGTGCTGGAAATGGCAAAGTCTTTTAAACATGTGTTTTGAATTGGTGTGGAGTGGATATATGAGCTGTGGAGTGGAATTATGTGGGTTGGATTGGAATTATTAGTTGTGGAATTGTGTGGTGTGGAGTGAATTTATTAAGTAGAATTATGTGGAATGGTGTGCAGTTAAAATATGTGGGTAGTAATTATGTGATATTGAGTTGAGTGTATTGGAATTATGTGGGGTGTACTTGTGTTTCATAGAGATTTTAATTATGTGATATGCTGTTGGATTTTGTGGCGTGATATGGAATTATATGGTGTTGTTTAGTTGTATTTGGTGTCCTCTGTACTTGTGTTGTTGAGTTGAAATATGTGGTTTGTTGCCGAATTGTGTGGTGTGGAAGTAAAATGGTTGAGTTGAATTGTGTGGCTTGGAAGTGTGCAGCATTGAGTGAAATTATGCTGAATGGAACTATGTTGCATGGCGGGGAGTGTATTTGTGTGGATTGTGTTCCCAAGTTTTAAAATGATTAAACATAATTATGAAGAAAGGCAGCCATTCATTGCGCACAAATGTACAAAACCTTATTATATGCAAAGACACGTCCAAATGTCTTAATGACAACATTCAGAGTGAATCCCCAGTGACATTTATGTTGAATAATTTTAGGGGGGTCTTGAACAATGTGGGGCGCTGTTTTGGTTGCAAATGGTGCTAGGGCTATGCGCATCTGTGGGGGGGCATGCACCATATTCATCTAAACTTAGCTTGGCACATTTGTCAGGGGGGTTCTGATTCTGGTGCTCCAAACCATGCACCCATAGATGTGTATGTGGTTCACAGGATTTTGAATTCATTGCTCAGTAGGCAACAAGCGGGTTGCTTGTAAAACTGTAAACGTATCAAATGCCAAAAGCTATTGAGTGAGATAAAAAAACAAGCATAAACATTTATGCCAGATAAAAGAGGGAAGACACCCGCATCATTGCTTCTGACAGTGCCGAGTTGGGCTACTGGTATTCCTGATCTTTTGCTTGCTGCAATTTTGAGCTGTTGTTGCCTTGCTTACCGTATGAGTCATGGGATGGTAGTTGGATCTTACTTGGGGCAGTCTTGTTTCTTTTATAATGATGCTGACCCATGCCTGGCCTGCCTCTACACCAATGTGATTGCTTCATGTGTTTTTAGCTGGTGTGTTTGGGATGGTTGTTTGCCACTGGTCACGTAGATAAACTTCCAAAAACAATGAATCCCACTTTCTTCCCAAAGGCTCAGAAGAATAGCAATTGTATAATTACTGTACTTCCTAAGAAGTATTCTTATTTAAGCAGGATTCTAGTTTTTCTGCACAATGATCCCTAGTCAGCTGGTCTGCTCAGTAGGTTATCTGTTCCCTGCTGTTATTAC
Organism: Triturus cristatus; assembly: GCF_964204655.1. Taxonomy (NCBI): domain Eukaryota; kingdom Metazoa; phylum Chordata; class Amphibia; order Caudata; family Salamandridae; genus Triturus; species Triturus cristatus. Next base: position 699,251,791 of record NC_140583.1, read on the forward strand.
TGTGCGGCCAGCCAGGTTGAATTCCAGCAGGGCCAGCTCAGCCTTGCATCCATCCAACATAGATAAAATGAGTAGCATTAAATTGGGTAACATGTGTTATTACAGCGCCTACAACTGCAAACCTCTGGCATTACATACTATAAAAAACTATTTATCATTATTGTTATAAACCTCCTAGTCACAGGTTTGATAGTGGCCGGGCCAACTGTCTGCTTCATAGTTGTAAAATCAGCTAAGTGAGTTGGGCAATGATGACCACTTATTATTTACAGCGCTATAAACGGTAAACACTTGCAAACACTTTAAAAATAACCAGTTTCTTATTTGATGGTAAGGCCAACGAATACACCTAGCAGGTAATCTGCTTTAGATACCACCTGTCCTATTCTATTCGCAAAATCAAACAGAGAAGAAATGTGTGGATTTTTTTTGCTCACATGGCTATCAGGCAACGGTGCAGAAAACAGATTGTGAGTCACAATGGTAACAGAAAGCACATTTGGGAAGAGGTGGAAAGGGAGGACGCCTGCCTGACAACAGACTGAGTCAAGAGCCACATCAGCACTACTGCGGACAGATTGCAGCCGTAGTGGAGGGCATGCTATGGAATCGGGCTCAGTGTGAAAAAGGTCTCATCTTCCAGAGTCAGTTTTTTTAAAAACAAGGCAAGAGCAGGCCGCTGCCTTAAGTCTAGAGGAGCAGAAGACCATCAGCATTATCATATAATTAGCAAAGACTACAGGGAGTGAAGAGGCTCAAAATGTCACTTTGCCAAGGGTAGAAAAAATCCATGCAACAGCCCTGGTTAGATTTCTCTGCTACCCACTGTTTCCCTTGGAGAATTTGTGAAGGGGAGAGAGGCCTGCAAAGCAGTTAAATTGAACTACACAATGCATCATATATGGTGGGGTTTCACAAATGTTCCCAAAACTCCGCAATACAGCTTGTAGAAACAAGGGATCATGTGCGTTAATTGTTACAGCTCTGAAACAATGTACAGGATCACTTCTCTAGAAGCAGTATATACTCACAAGCAAGCGAGGCACCGAGCGCGCTCAGTCTAAATCTCTCGAGTAACATTTCTATTTGTCTTTTGTGCTTCTGGTGACCGGTCTTTCAGGTGTAAACATAAGACCACATTGGCAGATCTCCCCCACTGCAATAACGCTCGCTTGAGCAGAAACATACCAAATACACAGAGAAACACGCAGAGGTCAAGATATCCGTCTGTTTGAAGCATGCAGTTTAAAGTGCAAATGAGTCCATGCTTAAAGTTGATGCTCGTAGTGCCACACAGATGAATGGATAAAGCACTGCATGCTGTGCCGATCAAGTTGAAAAGAGCAGCGGAAGAACGCATAGCGATGGCAGACCAGGAGGAACCATGAATGTATGATAGCCAATCCGAAGGAACAATTAGTGAAATTCCCTGGGCGTGAACCAAGCACCTAAAGGAGGGACAATTACAAGCAATGCACCAATAAAACGGCAGCATTTCTGAAAGGCACAAAAATTAACGAATGGCAATCGATGGGCTTGGTTAAAGCCCATCTTGTAGATACATCCTGCCTCGCAGAGGAGCGCATGCACTCTGACTCTAGGTTTAACCTAAAAAGTAGATATGATACAGTTGTGACCTTTTTTTTAAATTGCCGGCGGGGTAGGCGGGAAGGCAAGGGATACAAGGAGGGAGGGAAGGAATGGGTGTTGGGGGCAACATGGACAATGAATGGTGTGAGAATTAAAGCACTTTTTTGTTTTTTTCAGGCTGGAGGTACAGCTCTGCCAAGTATCATGCATCAGTGTTGAGACGAATGCAGTGCAGCATGGAAGTCCTCATCACCACACTAAAATGCTTAGTCATGCATTCATAGCACCTCCTATCACAGCGGCACTACTAGGCATATGGATCTGCAAATAGGATCAGATCAATGCAAAAGCGGGAGCAGCGGGCTGCCTGCTGGCAGTGCTGTGCAAACTGTGCTGCCAGTGAGCCTGCATTATAGAGTGCCACCTTCAAGGTTGAGTTTCTTCACTACCAATAATGAACACAAATTGTCATCACACAGCATAGGGCAGCCTCAGGCTCTGGCTGCAGTGCAAAATAAAGCTGACCCTCAGGAACCCAGCCATGTGACATGCCATGGCTAAGTCTGTCAAACAATCTCTTACAATTACATCCTCTCTGGAGAGTAGTAAGCACCCTGAGACTATCCTGCAGTGCACTGCCCCTTGCTCAGACTGAGAGTGAAGATGAATCCAGGGGGCGGCGACTTGCCCAGTTGTATTTCAAAAACTGGCGCCACCTGCATGGCACCGTTAGTGACAGTCTACTCAATTCCACAAAGTCAGTGATTGGATGATGATTGGCCAGTGACCCATCAACTGATGGGCAAAATTATGTTTTTGTGTTACTGCACATTGTGTGCTCCCCTGCAGGCATAGAGTGAGTGGGGCTGTCGGCACATGTGAGAAGTTGGCCTGGTATATGCTGTCCACTAATTAAAGTGGGAACCCTGTACCAGTCCAAACAACCCCTTATGGTGATAGGTTAAAGAAAACCTTTATTGAAAGCTATCCTAGTGGTAGCTATGGAGAGCAGCCTTCAGGCTAAGTCTTGAAGGAATGTAAAGCAGCTAGTTTTACCAGTCTATAATCTCCTGAATGATCAAATGAAAGGACAACCACACCAGGTATATATTCAAAATATATGTATTTAAGATAAAACACACCCCTCCAGTCTCTTTATGAGGCTGGAGTTTGAAGTACTTAAGTTAAAAGTCAGTATTCAACAGTAAAAGCACAAATACACGTTTTGGCCCTAGGGGCGTACCAAACCATATACCAATAAAGTGGTATAAGAACCACAACTGAATTAGACACAAGGACGACTTCAAGCAAACCCTTCTGGACTTTGAGGTTCCTAGTGCCAACACCCACGGGAGCACTGGAGTACTTGTGTTACCTCACCCAGGGAAGCCGGGTGGATAGGTGTCTTTTTGTGTCGGGTCGCGACGTCGTTTTCAATGGAAGCTGGCAAAGAAGTGCTGCTGCCGTGAAGAGGAGAAGTGCCTGAAGAGATCCAAGCCTGGATCGAGGTTGGAAGGAACCTGAAAGCAGAGTGGACAGAGTCTGGGTCACTTACCAGTGACCAGGGTCACGATAGTCCAATGCCCACAGATGTCGGGTGCTTCAGGTGAGTTGACAGGTGTCTTGACTCTTCAGCCACAAGCTCCAGGAGGCATCGACAACAACCAGGAGCTGGATTCGAGCTGTCCCACAAAGTCTGTCGAGTGCTGCGGTGTCGGCGACCAGAATAGACCCAACAAGCTTTGGCAACGGCAAGTCAAGTGGAAATAGAAGAAAGACGTCGGTGCAGACCAGCACTGGGGGACTCACCCAGTGAGGGTAAGTCAGGGCACATCTGGAGCAACCAGGAAAGCCCAAGCAGAAAAGGAGTTGCCTTCATGGGGACCCACTAGCTAATGGGCTAGCGATCACGAAGGAGCCTCAAGCAATCGCACTGGAAACTGGCCCACAGGTCACTCGTGCAGTGGAGGCCAGAGATCTTCAGTGCAGTCAGTGCACAAGGCTGGGGCTACTCGGAGCCCAAAGCACAACTTCAAGGAAGAACAGGAAGATGATGTACCGGCAAAAGATCACGGTGTCCAGGGGTCATGGTTTCACATCACCCACGACAGCCACGGGCCTCAGCTTTGCTGTGGACTCAGGGTAGCCTCGGGGAAGTCTGGAAATTCACCTCTGGTGATGCAAAGACTATGGCGTCCGGCGGGAGCTTCAGAGTTTCTGACTGGACAGTTGCTTCTTTGGTGCCTGCCAAGCAGCAGAGTCACTCCTTGACCCCAAGGGAGATTTCTTCCATCTTCTAGTTGAAATAGAAAGTCGAAGGTCCAGGACATATGTTGCAGAGTTTCGTCCAGGGTAATCTGAAGTCTCAAGGACTGGGTTCCTATACTTATACTAAGATAGGGGGTTGGACATGCTCTGGGGACCCACCTATGGGAGGGTTTGGAAAGAGGGGTGGTTACACCCATTTCCATTGTCCAGGTTCGCGCCAGAGCAGGGGCAGGCAGTCCCTGCAGCTGGTTTGAACTGGACTATGCACAGGTACACCAAGTGTGCCCCCTGTGCAGGACTTCAAAGCACCAGAGTGTGCTCCCGCCCAGCTCCAATACCCATCTGCCTGTCTGGGGAGGTGGTTACACCTCCCTGGGACAGGAAACCTATTGTCCAGGCCTCTCCTGCTGCAGTTTCGGCAGCAGCAGGAGGCCAGACCGGTGTCTGTGGCAGTGGCATCCATTTTGTGATGCCAGGGCTTTAGAAAGTCTTTACCGTGTAGACCAGTGTGAACATGTCTCTCCCTCTAGAAGGGTGGAATGCTACCCCCGCCACCAGAACTGGGGGGAAGGGGGTAGTATTCCAAAGTGTTTAACAGCAAACACGACATGTTTCCGTGCAGCCAGTCCAAAGTTACCATTTACCGCGAGGATATAATGCACTTAAGAGTATATGGTCAGGCTGCACCACAAACAGCATCAGAGGAGGTACTCCGAACGCTGCAGAGGGGCTCTGCTCATGCAGGGGCATCCTCTCACATAAAATCCAGGCACTCTGCCTTCAGGATTGTTAAGGCCTGCCATAGGAGTGAATTATTGGTTTTAAATGTGTGTGCAATGGTAGTGATATAGGTTGCCTATACCACAGTAAGGGGTGCATGCACCACCTTACCCAGGCTGCAGTAGCAGACCTGTGGTGTCATTTTGGAGTGCTTCCCAGGGGTGGCATAACACATGCTGCAGCCCCTGGTAGACCTCTGAGGTACCTATGCCCCGGTTACATAGTATACTATATACTAGGGACTCCAGAATCCAATTAGAGATGTATCTAATGTACATGGAAACCATTTTAGAGAGGAAGCAACTAGGCTGGGGACAGTGAAACACCAGCAAAAAGTGGGGGTACCCATGTGAAGCAGATCCTACTCTCCGACACAAACCCCCCCCCCCCCCCCCCCCAGAACATGGACATTAAACTAACCTTGACCAGTTGCGTCTTCATGTTCTAAGTGGAAATACCTAGAGAGTCCATCTGCATTGGCATGGTTACTCCCAGGTCTATGTTCCACTGTAAAGTCCATCCCCTGTAGGGAAATGGACCGCCTAAGCAGTTTGGGGTTTTCACCCTTCATTTGTTTTAGCCATAAGAGGGGCTTATGGACTGTCTGAACAAAGAAGTGAGTACCAAACAAGTATGGCCTCAACTTCTTCAGAGCCCAAACCACAGCAAAGGCCTCCCTCTCAATGGCTGACCAACGTTTCTCTCTAGGGGTCAGCCTTCTGCTTATGAACGCTACTGGCTGATCCTGACCTTCATCATTCAATTGTGACAGTACAGCCCCTACCCCCAATTCAGATGCATCTGTTTGGACAATGAACTTCTTGGAGTAATCAGGACTCTGTAGAATGGGAGCAGTGCACATGGCCTGCTTCAGGTCATCAAATGCCTTTTGACAGCTAGCTGTCCACTGAACCTTTTTGGGCATTTTCTTAGAAGTTAAGTTATTCAAGGGTGTCACTATTGATCCATACCCCTTGAAAAATCTCCTATAGTACCCAGAGAGGCCTAAGAAGGCTCTCACCTGAGTCTGGGTGGTTGGAGCAACCCAGTCCATGATGGTCTGGATTTTGCTCTGCAGTGGATGAATCTGGCCTCCACCTACAAGGTGGCCCAGGTACACAACCTGACTCTGCCCTATCTGGCACTTGATGGCCTTGATAGTGAGGCCTGCCTTTTGCAGGGCCTCCAAAACATTCCTTAGGTGGACCAGGTGATCCTCCCAGGTGGAGCTAAAGACAGCAATATCATCTAGATAAGCTGCACTGTGGGCTTCCAGACCTGTGAGAACTGTATTCATCAACCTTTGGAAAGTGGCAGGTGCATTCTTCGAACCAAAGGGCATCACCACAAATTGGTAATGCCCACTTGGGGTTGAAAATGCTACTTTTGGCTTTGCATCATCAGCTAGTCTGATCTGCCAGTAGCCAGCTGTCAAGTCAAATGTGCTAAGGTACTTGACTGAGGCCAAAGTATCTATAAGCTCATGTGCCCTTGGAATTGGATGGGCATCAGTCCTAGTGACTGCATTGAGACCCCTGCAGTCCACACAAAACCTCATCTCTCTTTGCCCACCACTGGTGTGTGGTTTTGGCACAAGGACCACTGGACTAGCCCAAGGGCTATCTGAGGGTTCAATAACTCCCAAATCCACCTTTTCTGGACTTCTGTCCTGAAATAGTGCCTGATATGGTCAGGTTGCCTATAAATCCTATTTTTAATGGGCAGACTGTCCCCAGTGTCCACTTCATGAGTGCACCAGGCAGTCTGACTTGAAGTCAGAGAAAACATGTTTCTGAACTGATTGAGCACCTGTCTGCAATCCGTTTGTTGCTGGGCAGTGAGGCTGCCTGCCAAGGCCACACCATCAACTGACCCATCATCAGGGTTCTGTGAGAGGAGGTCAGGGAGTGGGTCACTCTCTTCTTCCTGTCCCTCATCAGTAGCCATGAGCAAGCCCATGTCAGCCCTGCCTATCTATGGCTTTAGCCTGTTGACATGGAGAACCCTGTGGGGACTCCTGGGAGTTCCTAGGTCTACTAAGTAAGTAACCTCTCCCTTCTGTTCAACAATAGTGTGGGGTCCACTCCACTTGTCTTGGAGAGCTGCTGGGGCCACAGACTCCAACACCCACACTTTCTGTCCTGACTGGTAAACAGTCAGTACAGCCTTTGGGTCATGCCAGGCTTTTTACAGTTCGTGGCTAGCCTCAAGCTTTTTAGCTGCCTTTTTCATGTACTCAGCCATCCTGGAGCGGAGACCAAGTACGTAGTCCACTATGTCTTGTTTTGGGGGCTTGAGAGGTAACTCCCATCCTTCCTTCACCAAACACAATGGACCCCTGACAGGGTGACCAGCAAAGGGGCTGTAGCCAACCCCCTTTTGTGGCACGTCCCTGTATGCAAACAAAAGGCAGGGCAAGAGAATGTCCCATCTTCGCCTGAGCTTTTCTGGGAGCCCTTTAATCATGCCCTTTAAGGTTTTGTTGAACCTTTCAACCAAACCATTGCATTGTGGGTGATAGGGTGTGGTGAACTTGTAAGTCACTCCACACTCCTTCCACATTGCTCTTAAGTAACCAGACATAAAGTTTGCTTCTCTGTCTGATACTTCCTCCTTAGTAAAACCTTCTCTTGAGAAAATTCCCAACAGGGCTCTTGCCACCACAGGTGCTGTAGTGGTCCTAAGGGAATAGCTTCTGGGTACCTGGTAGCATGATCCACTACCACCAGGATAAATCTGTGCCCAGAGGCTGTTTGGGGATCCATGGGACCAACAATGTCATTCCCCACCCTTTCAAAGGGCACCCCCACCACAGGTAGTGGTATCAGGGGGGCATTTGTAGTGCCACCTGCTTTGCCACTGGCTTGGCAGGTTACACAGGAGCGACAAAACTCCTTTGTGTCTTCAGACATGTGGGGCCAGTGAAAGTGAGGGACAAGTCTGTCCCAAGTCTTGTTCTGGCCCAGGTGTCCTGCTAAAGGAATATCATGGGCTATGGTCAATAGGCAGTCCCTGAACTTCAAAGGTATAACCAACCTCCTGGTGGCACCAGACTTGGAGTCTCTACACTCTGAATACAGGAGTCCATCATCCCAATACACCTTATGGAGACCACTAGCATTCCCAGCAGCCTCAGCAGCAGCTTGCTGCCTGAGGGGTTCAAGAGAGGGGCAGCTCTGCTGCTTCTGGCTCACATCTGCCCTGGAAGGGCCCCCTGTCCCCAAGAACTCAACCTGTTCAGGCTCAAGCTCCTCTGGGACAGTTCCTTCTTCAGGACTGTGATCATCTCCCTCAAGAGACTGATCCTCCTTCAGAGTCAGGGGGCAAGACTCTGCCTTAACCCTTCTGCTCCTCCTCTTGGATGGCACTTGGTCCATTGTTCCAGAATCCAAGGCCTGTTCAGTTTCAGACATTTTGGCCTGTGACCTGGTCACAGCAAACACACCTGCAGGGATGCCCAGCATTTCTACATGAGTCCTGAGCTCTACTTCTGCCCAAGCTGAAGTCTCTAGATCAATGCCAAGCAAGCATTCGACTGGTAGATCTGCACTCACCACAACCTTCTTAAGGCCAATTACCCCTCCCCAGGAGAAGTTAACAACTGACAGAGAATTGGCTGTTCTGACGTTGCTAGCATTGGTCACTTGGTACATTTCACCAAGTATAATCTGCCCAGGATCCGCAAGATCTTTTGTCACCATAGTGACACTTGCTCCTGTGTCCCTGAATGCCAAAGCCTGTACTCCATTGATTAAAGGCTGTTGCCTGAACTTGCCCAAGTTACTGGGACTCACAGAGGGGGTCAAACCCATGCCCCCATCACAGACAAGAACAGCCTGAGTGGTTTCTTTGACTAGGCCAGAGCCCAACTCAGTACCCAGGGTCAACCCTACTAAACCCTTGGCTTGTGTACTCCCACCAGCAATTGTAACTGCACTAGGGGGAGCAGGTGCCTTAGGGGCATTAGTGGGGGCTGGAGTACTCTCTTTGGACTTGGTGCAATCACAGGTCCAGTGTGTCTTTTGCTTACAGACTTTGCACCATGGTTTCTTTTGGCCTTTCCCTTTGTTAGACTGTGAATCCCCACCTGAAAAAGATTTTTGGGGCCTTTGTGAAGACTTCTGGTCTTTACCCTTCTCCCCACCCTTGTCAGAGTTCTTAGAATCTTGCTTCTTAGGGTCACCACCTTGGTTCTGTACCTTCTGCCTCACCCCGGTTCTGACCCATTTGTCTGCCTTCTTTCCCAATTCTTGGGGAGAGGTCAGATCATTGTCTACCGGGTACTGGTGCAACAGCTGATTTTGACAGTTATTAAGAACCTGCCCCTCATTATCAAATTGAACAATCCCGTGAAATCACACACCTTACTGCCCAATAACCAACCTCCCAGAGCCTTAGCAGAACAGTCTACAAAGTCCACCCAGTCTTTATGTTGTGCCTTTTGGGTATCCCTGAACTTTAACCTGTATTGTTCAGTGGTTACGCCAAACCCATCTATCAGTGCACTTTTCAAGACCTGGTAATCATCAGCAGCCTCTTCTCTTACAGTGAGGAGCTTATCTCTACCTTTGTCTGCAAATGAGAGCCATACAATTGCTGCCCACTGCCCTTGGGGGACCCTCTGTACTTTACAGGCCCTCTCCAAGGCAGTTATCCATTTGTGGATGTCATCCCCAATCTGGTAGGGAGGGACAATCTTATTTCGGTTTCTATGGTCATAAGACCTCTCCCTATCTCTTGGGAAGTTGCTGCCACCAAGTGACTCTAGTCCCTCCTTTTTCCTAGGTCTGTAGGGCTCTAGGGCTTCCTTATCTAGGGCCATCTGCTGTTTTCTGAGGTGAAGCTGAGCTTGCTCATACTTCAGCAGTCTCTCTCTCTCCTCTCCTGGGAGGTTTCCCTCCCTCTGTGAGAAGAAATATAGGTCCCTACAGATGAGGTAGACTGGAAAGACTCCCTTGAGAGAGATCTATCCCTTCTAACCCTACTCTTAACTCTTCCTGGAGGGAGAAAGAGGGGAGCATTGTGTTCTTCCTCATCATCCTCATCCAGTGGAGCTGGGTTGTCCAGATCCTGATCATTGTCATCAGTCTGGTCAGCAGCAGAGGTTGGACCAGGGGGAGTTCCACCCCTAGGTCCACCCTCAACTGCTGCCTCCTCATTCTGGCCCACTAGGCCCTGAGAGATCATCCAGCCTGAGTATCTCCAAGAGGTGCTGGGTGGTTGGGCTTTTGCCTGTCTTCATCTTCCTGATAGAACATAAGGCCCTAAACTGAGCAAAGGTGAGATCCTCGTACTGATATGGGAGAAGTCCACTGGCTTCTGGCAGGGACCCACTGGTTCCTGGCTGATTAGACATTACTAGTGTGGTGGTGTATTGCACTACCTACACTAGTGTGGCCTACTAAACTCTCTTGAGTTGTAGAAAGGGTGTGCTAAGCCCTTGACACACAACTCTAAGTTCAGTAGAACTTACTGTATACTAAGCTTGGTATTATATGTACCTAAGGTACCTTTAGTGGTTTTCAGTTGATCAATTCAATTGAGATTATCTGGTAAAACAGTAGCAAGCTGGAATCCCACACGCTGCACACCAATGTGAGAAGTTGGCCTGGTATATGCTGTCCACTAATTAAAGTGGGTACCCTGTACCAGTCCAAACAACCCCTTATGGTGATAGGTTAAAGACAACCTTTATTGAAAGCTATTCTAGTGGTAGCTATGGAGAGCAGCCTTCAGGCTAAGTCTTGAAGGAACGTAAAGCAGCTTGTTTTACTATAATCTCCTGAATGATCAAATGAAAGGACAATCACACCAGGTATATATTCAAAATATATGTATTTTAGATAAAACACACCCCTCCAGTCTCTTTATGAGGCTGGAGTTCAAAGTACTCAAGTTACAAGTCAGTATTCAACAGTAAAAGCACAGATACACGTTTGGGCCCTAGGGGCGTACCAAACCATATACCAATAAAGTGGTATAAGAACCACGACTGAACTAGACAAAAGGCCTAGAGCCTTTAGAAGTGCTTGGGCCCCAAGGAACCACCCAAGGTAGTGACGTAGGGGACCCACGGGGGACGCGTGCAGTGTTAGAACACAGGCGCGAATCGCCATTAACTTCTATGGGGAATGTCGCGGTTGGAAAATTACAAGTGAAGGATACTTAGAGGACGACTACAAGCAAACCCTTTTGGACTTAGAGGTGTCTAGGGCCAACACCCACGGGAGCACTGGAGTACTTGTGTTACCTCACCCAGGGAAACCGGGTGCATAGGTGTCTTTTGGTGTTGGGTCGCGGCGTCGTTTTCAATGGAAGCTGGCAAAGAAGTGCTGCTGCCGTGAAGAGGAGAAGTGTCCGAAGAGATCCAAGCCTGGATCGAGGATGGAAAGAACCTGAAAGCAGAGGGGACAGAGTCTGGGTCACTTACCAGTGACCAGGGGCACGATAGTCCAATGCCCACAGATGTTGGGTGCTTCAGGTGAGTTGACGGGTGTCTTGACTCTTCAACCACGAGCTCCGGGAGGCGTCGACGACAACCAGGAGCTGGATTCAAGCTGTCCCATAAAGTCTGTCGAGTGCTGCAGTGTCGGCGACCAGAATGGACCCAACAAGCCTTGGCAACAGCAAGTCAAGTGGGAATAGAAGAAAGACCTCGGTGCAGACCAGCAAGGTCTGGGGGACTCACCCAGTGAGGGTAAGTCAGGTCACGTCTGGAGCAACGAGGAAAGCCCAAGCAGAAAAGGAGTTGCCTTCATGGGGACCCACTAGCCAACGGGCTAGCGATCGCGAAGGAGCCTCGAGCAATCGCACTGGAAACTGGCCCACGGGTCACTCCTGGACTGGAGGCCAAAGATCTTCAGTGCAGTCGGTGCTGAAGGCTGGGGCTACTCGGAGCCTAAAGCACAACTTCGGGGAAGACCAGGAAGATGATGTACGGCAAAAGATCACGGTGTCCAGGGGTCACGGTTTCACGTCACCCACGATAGCCACGAGCCTCAGCTTTGCTGTGGAATCAGGGTAGCCTCGGGAAAGTCTGAAAATCCACCTCTGGTGATGCAAAGACTTCGGCGTCCGGCGGGAGCTTCAGAGTTGCAGACCGGACAGTTGCTTCTTTGGTGCCTGCCAAGCAGGGGAGTCACTCCTTAACCCCAAGGGACATTTCTTCCATCTTCTAGTTGAAATAGAAAGTCAAAGGTCCAGGATATATGTTGCAGAGTTTCGTCCAGGGTAATCTGAAGTCTCAAGGACTGGGTTCCTATACTTATACTAAGATAGAGGGTTGGACATACTCTGGGGACCCACCTATGGGAGGGTTTGGAAAGAGGGGTGGTACTGGTTACACCCATTTCCTTTGTCCAGTTTTGCACCAGAGCAGGGGCAGGTAGCCCCTGCAGCCGGTTTGAACTGGACTATGCACAGGGACACCAAGTGTGCCCCCAGTGCAGGACTTCAAAGCACCAGAGAGTGCTCCCGCCCAGCCCCAATACACATCTGCCTGTCTGGGGAGGTGGTTTCACATCCCTGGGACAGGAAAGCTATTGTCCAGGCCTCTCCTGCCGGAGTTTCGGCCAGCAGCAGGAGCCCAGAGGCAGTGGCATCCATTTTGTGATGCCAGGGCTTTAGAAAGTCTTTACCGGGGAGACTAGTGTGAACATGTCTCTCCCTCTAGAAGGGTGGAATGCTACCCCCGCCACCAGAACTGGGGGGGAAGGGGGTAGTATTCCAAAGTGTTTAACAGCAAACACGACATGTTTCCGTGCAGCCAGTCCAAAGTTAGCATTTACCGCGAGGTTATAATGCACTTAAGAGTATATGGTATGGCTATATCACAGAACAGCCATAAGGAAGTATTTCCGAAAGCTACAGAGGGGCTCAGCTCATGCTTGGGCACCCTCTCACATAAAACCAAGCCCTCAGCCTTCAGGATTGTTAAGGCCTGTCATAGGAGTGACTTATAGGTTTTACATGTGTGTGCAATGGTAGTGATATAGGTAGCCTATACCACAGTAAGGGGTGCATGCACCACCTTACCCAGGCTGCAGTAGCAGACCTGTGGTGTTATTTTAGAGTGCTTCCCAGGGGTGGCATAACACATGCTGCAGCCCCTGGTAGGCCTCTGAGGTACCTATGCCCTGGGTACATAGTATACCATATCCTAGGGACTTATAAGGCACTACAGAATCCCATTAGAGATGTACCTAATGTACATGGAAACCATTTTAGAGAGGAAGCAGCTAGGCGGGGGTCCTGCTTAGCAGGGCCACAGCCAGACTAAGGTAAAAAAACAGTGAAACACCAGCAAAAAGTGGGGGTACTCATGTGAAGCAGATCCTACTCTCCTACAGAACCTCTCAGACCACACAGCGCTATAGACTCCCGGCATTATTGGCAGTGCTTTGTTTGTACTAACTTTTATTTTATAGCAGATTACAGTATTTTCACATTTTTTATATCAATCCCACAAGATTTTACATCGGGTTCCCTAAGGGGATTCCATATATAATAGCCCGTACCGGCTATACTATCTGGTATTCCCTGTGTTTCTGCTGTTAGAACTTACCAGTATTCAAATTTACATGGTCTTATGTTGGATGGGTGAACACAGTATTCCTATGCCAAATAGCAACCTTCCTTTTGCTTTCCAACATCGTTTACTATAGGGATACCAAATATTATGGCTCAAGCAATGCTGTGATATCTCATATCTCCTATGTTTTATGGGTTACACTTTAGCCATTGACCACTTGAAGTTGTCTTTCATTCGATAGCAGATCTTCTATCTTCTATCTTTTCACATTTTTTACATCATTCCACAAGATTGTACGTCCTGTTCCCTTAGGGGATACCATATATAATGGCCTTTACCGGCTATAATATTTGGTATCTCCTGTGTTTCTTGGGTTAGAACTCAGCAGGATTCAATTTGACATGGTATTATGTTGGATGGGTGAGCACAGTATTTCTATGCTGATTTTAACCCTTCCTTTTGCTTTCAAACATTTGGGGATACCAAATATTATGGCTCACACATTGCTGTAAAATCTCCTATCCCCTATGTTTCATAGGTTACCCTTAAGCCATTCACTATTTGCAGTTACCTTTTATTATATAGTAGCAGGTTACAGTATCTTTGCAGATTTTGAACATCAATCCCACAAGATTTTACAGCTGGTACCCTTAAGGGATACCCCATATAATGGCCTATACAGGCTATAATATCTGGTATCCCCTGTGTTTCTGGGGTTATAATTTACCAGTATTCAATTTCACATAGGCTTATCTTCAATGGATTCGCACGGTATTCCCACGGCAAATAGCACCCTTCCTTTTGCTTTCCAACATCACTTACAATGGAGTTACCAAATATTATGGCTCACGCATTGCTGTAATATTTAATGGGTTACCCTTTAGCCATTGACCACTTGAGGTTGTGTTTTACTTAATAGCAGACTACAGTAACTTTTCACATTTTTTACACCATTCCTGAAGATTTTATTTCTGGTTCCCTTAGGGGATACCATATATAATGGCCTGTACCAGATATATTATCAGATATCCCCTGTGTTTCCGTGGTTAGAAATTACCAGTATTCAATTTGACATGGCCTTATGTTGGATGGATGAACACAGTATTTCTATGGCAAATATCACCCTTCCTTTTGCTTTCCATCATCGTTTACAATGGGGATACCAAATATTATGGCTCACGCATTGCTGTAATATCTCGTATCCCCTATGTTTCATGGGTTACCCTTTAGCCAGTGACCACTTAAAGTTGCCTTTTGTTTGATAGCAGACTACAGTAACTTTTCACATTTTTACATCATTCCTCAAGATTTTCAACCGGTTCATTTAAGGGTTATCAAATATAATGGCCTATAACGGCTATAATATCTGGTATCCCCGGTGTTTCTTGGTTTAGAACTTACTAGGATTCAATTTGATATGGTCTTACGTTGGATGAATGAGCGCAGTATTTATATGCCAAATGACACCCTTCCTTTTGTTTTCTAACATCGTTTAGCATGGGAATACCATATTGTATGACTCATGCATTGCAGTAATATCCCGTATCCCCTATGTTGCATGAGTTACACTTTAGCCATTGACCACTGGGAGTGGTCTTTTATTTGATAGCAGACAACAGTATCTTTTCATATTTTGTACATCATTCAACAAGATTGTGCGTACGGTTCCCTTAGATGATATCATCTCTTGTGGCCTATACCGGCTATTATATTTGGTATCCCCTGTGTTTCTTGGGTTAGAACATACCAGTATTTAATTTGACATGGTCTTATGTTGGATGGGTGAGCACAGTGTTTCTATGCCAAAAATGACCCTTCCTTCTGCTTTCCAACATCGTTTAGTATGGGGATACCAAATATTATGGCTCACACATTGCTGTAATATCTCGTATCCTCATACATTTCATGGGTTACGCTTTAGCCATTGACCACCTGAAGTTGTCTTTTATTTGATAGCAGGCTACAGTATCTTTTCAGATGTTTTACATCATTCCACAAGAATTTATATCTGGTTACCTTAGGGCAGTGCTTTCCAAACGGTGTGTTGCAACACGTTAGTGTGTCGGCTGTTGGTAGCGAGCCACAATTGGAGTCGGAGCATCGCTGCTGCTCGCTGCCACCCTCCAGCAGACCCGTTGAAGCATCCAGCAGTGGCAGTGAGAAGACTCCCGGTGGCTCCTGCAGTACAGTGCTCTTCGCCACCCCCATAGTCCCGTTCAATCTAGGCCAGGGGGAGGCCAGCAGCACCATCGCCAGCAGCCATCTGGCACTCACTGCTGCTGCCCTCGCGCAGACCTGTGTAACCTCTGGCGGTGAGTAAAGACGCGGTGGCTCTCGCTGCTGCCACCCCTGTAGACTCCTGTCCCCGCAGACCCTTCCAAGCATGCGCAGGGAGGGACTAAGCAGCATCACCAGTGACGAAGCTTCACATGCTTGGGGATCCTGCAGCGCTCGCTGTTGCCGCCTCCCGCAGACCTATTCAAGCTTACACAGGGGGGAGGTGACAGCAGCATTGCCAGTGACGTGGCTCCTGCAGCTCCACATTCTCACTATCAACCTCATACTTCTCATTAAAATAGTGAGTGCTGCTGGTTATATTAAAATTGTTTTAATTCTTGCACATATTTACATATTGTTACTCCTAAATGCCAGCAGTCTTGGAAATATATATATGTTATTATTTTACAAATCATATATTTTGCTAGTGAAACTCAATTACCGTGTCGCGAAATGATGCATGTCTAAAAAGTATGTCACCAACATGAAAAGTTTGGAAAGCACTGCCTTAGGGGATACTAAATATTAGGGCTCACACATTGCTGTAATATCTTGTATCCCCTATGTTTCATGGGTTACCCTTTAGCCATTGTCCACTTGAAGTCGCCTTTTGCATGATAGCAGACTACAGTAACTTTTCACATCTTTCACATTGTTCCACAAGATTGTATGTCCGGTTCCCTTAGAGGATACTATATATAATGGCCTATACCGGCTATAATATTTGGTATCCCCTGTGTTTCTTGGGTTAGAACTTACCAGTATTCAAATTGACATGGTCTTTTGTTTGATGGGTGAGCACAGTACTTCTATGCCAAATAGCGCACTTCCTTTTGCTTTCCAACATCGTTTACTAAGGGGATACCAAATATTATGGCTTACGCATTGCTGTAATAACTCGTATCCCCTACGTTTCATGGGTTACCCTTTAGCCATCGGCCACTTGAAGTTGTCTCTTATTTGATAGCAGACAACAGTATCTTTTCAATTTTTTTACATCATTCCACAAGATTGTACGTCCGGTTCCCTTAGGGGATACCATATATAATGGCCCATACCGCCTATAATATTTGGTATCCCCTGTGTTTCTTGGGTTAGAACTTACCAGTATTCAAATTGACATGGTCTTATGTTGGATGGGTGAGCACAGTACTTCTGTGCCGAACAGCAGCCTTCCTTTTGCTTTCCAACATCGTTTACTATGTGGATACCAAATATTATGGCTCACCCATTGCTGTAATAACTCGTATCCCCTACGGTTCATGGGTTACCCTTTAGCCATTGACCACTTCAAGTCACCTTTCATTTGCTAGCAGACTACAGTAACTTTTCACATCTTTTTCATTCTTCCACAAGATTGTATGTCCGGTTCCCTTAGAGGATACCATATATAATGGCCTATACCGGCTATAATATCTGGTATCCCCTGTGTTTCTGGGGTTAGAACTTACCAGTATTCAAACTGATATGGTCTTATGTTGGGTGGGTGAGCACAGTACTTCTATGCCAAATAGCGGCCTTCCTTTTGCTTTCCAACATCGTTTACTAAGGGGATACCAAATATTATGGCTCATGCATTGCTGTAATAACTTGTATCCCCTACATTTCATGGGAAATCCTTTAGCCATTGGCCACTTGAAGTTGTTTTTTATTTGATAGCAGACTACAGCATCTTTTCACATTGTTTACATCATTTCACAAGATTTTACATCCTGTTCCCTTAGGGGATACTAAATATTATGGCTCACGCATTGCTGTAATATCTTGTATCCCCTACATTTCATTGGTTACCCTTTAGCCATTGACCACTTGAAGTCGCCTTTCACTAGATAGCAGATTACAGTAACTTTTCACATCTTTCACATTTTTCCACACAATTGTATGATAGGTTCCCTTAGAGGATACCATATATAATTGCCTATACCGGCTATAATATCTGGTATCCCTTGTGTTTCTGGGGTTACATCTTACCAGTACTCAAATTCATATGGTCTTATGTTGGGTGGGTGAGCACAGTACTTCTATGCCAAATAGCGGCCTTCATTTTGTTTTCCAACATCGTTTACTATGGGGATACCAAATATTATGGCTCAAGCATTGTTCTAATACCTCGTACCCCCCACGTTTCATGGTGTGCCCTTTAGCCATTGGCAACTTGAAGTTGTCTTTTATTTGATGGCAGACTACAGTATCTTTTCACATTTTTTACATCATTCCACAAGATTGTATGTCCAGTTCCCTTAGGGCATACCATATATAATGGCTTATACCGCCTATTTTATTTGGTATACCCTGTGTCTCTTGGGTTAGAACTTAACAGGACTCAATTTGACATGCCCTTATGTTGGATGGGTGAGCACAGTATTTCTGTGCTGATTATAACTCTTCCTTTTGTTTTCCAACATCGTTTACTATGGGGATACCAAATATTATGGCTCACCCATTGCTGTAATAGCTCGTATCCCCTACGTTTCATGGGATACCCTTTAGCCATTGGCCACTTGAAGTTGTTTTTTATTTGATAGCAGACTGTTGCAGGGATTCTGCTTATACACAGAACTATGCGTAGAACCCCAGGACCTCAGTGAATTGTGGTGTACCAGAAACTCACCTCAGAACCCAGAACCCAGTATCCGGCTAGCATAAGTGTCCCATTCGTTATCCGAGATTTAGCTCGGCGGTCCCAATGAAAAGACAACCCAGAACAAGCGACTCAGTATACTCTCAGTAATGGTGGGAATCGGAAATACCTGTTCGTATATTATTCTCACATCAGTCCACAACAATAATCAACAGAGACACGGTGTAAATAAAAAGAGTTTATTTTTATAGACCACGTGTCCTAAGATGCAGTACTTTGGCTAATACAAGCAGACAAATGATTAAAATCAAAACCATCAACATCGTTACAATACCATAGAATATAAAAGGGGTGATCATGTTATAATGACAGTGGATGCTACCACCTTCCCTTTACTAAGAAGCTAATATTATTATTAGGCTAGTAGAAGGTCTCTTAGGCTTGAATAGGGGACCCCATACCTCAAAGATCAGCTTAGTGAAATCACATCACAGGAGCATCAGGAGTCTTCTCGCAGGAAGGCTCGTCTTCGGTCTGAATAATAAACATGATGTCTGTGATATTAAAAGCACCAACTTTCAGGTATTTGCAGCTGCTCGTGTGTTATGACTAAATAGTGGGTCGATCAACCTAGAGTGGAAAACATGCATTGTCTAACAACCCAGACTGTTTGTCACATCATGTGCAGACCAAGGTCGCTGCGCAGAGCTCGGGATGGTAACAACAGATTGCTCTCGTGTGAGGCAAAACTCGAGTCAGCAGTTTGTTTAAGCAATAACATGTGAACGCAGTGTCGTGCGCAAAAGCAGCAAGATGGCTTTCTAACCTCTAACGTGGTTATGCTAACTTAACAATGTATGTACGTATTAAGGGAGTCCTTACTACAAGACTACAGCATCTTTTCACATTTTTTACATCATTTCACAAGATTTTACATCCGGTTCCCTTAGGGGATATTAAATATTATGGCTCACGCATTGCTGTAATATATTGTACCCCCTACATTTCATGGGTTACCCTTTAGCCATTGACCACTTGAAGTCGCCTTTCACTAGATAGCAGACTACAGTAACTTTTCACATCTTTCACATTTTTCCACATGATTGTATGTCAGGTTCCCTTAGAGGATACCATATATAATGGCCTATACCGGCTGTAATATCTGGTATCCCTTGTGTTTCTGGGGTTATTAATTACCAGTATTCAAATTGATATGGTCTTATGTTGGGTGGGTGAGCACAGTACTTCTATGCCAAATAGCGGCCTTCCTTTTGTTTTCCAACATCGTTTACTATGGGGATACCAAATATTATGGCTCTCCCATTGCTGTAATAACTCGTATCCCCTACGGTTCATGGGTTACCCTTTAGCCATTGACCACTTCAAGTCACCTTTCATTTGCTAGCAGACTACAGTAACTTTTCACATCTTTTTCATTCTTCCACAAGATTGTATGTCCGGTTCCCTTAGAGGATACCATATATAATGGCCTATACCGGCTATAATATCTGGTATCCCCTGTGTTTCTGGGGTTAGAACTTACCAGTATTCAAACTGATATGGTCTTATGTTGGGTGGGTGAGCACAGTACTTCTATGCCAAATAGCGGCCTTCCTTTTCCTTTCCAACATCGTTTACTAAGGGGATACCAAATATTATGGCTCATGCATTGCTGTAATAACTTGTATCCCCTACATTTCATGGGAAATCCTTTAGCCATTGGCCACTTGAAGTTGTTTTTTATTTGATAGCAGACTACAGCATCTTTTCACATTTTTTACATCATTTCACAAGATTTTACATCCTGTTCCCTTAGGGGATACTAAATATTATGGCTCACGCATTGCTGTAATATCTTGTATCCCCTACATTTCATGGGTTACCCTTTAGCCATTGACCACTTGAAGTCGCCTTTCACTAGATAGCAGATTACAGTAACTTTTCACATCTTTCACATTTTTCCACACAATTGTATGTTAGGTTCCCTTAGAGGATACCATATATAATTGCCTATACCGGCTATAATATCTGGTATCCCTTGTGTTTCTGGGGTTACATCTTACCAGTACTCAAATTCATATGGTCTTATGTTGGGTGGGTGAGCACAGTACTTCTATGCCAAATAGCGGCCTTCATTTTGTTTTCCAACATCGTTTACTAAGGGGATACCAAATATTATGGCTCAAGCATTGTTCTAATACCTCGTACCCCCCACGTTTCATGGTGTGCCCTTTAGCCATTGGCAACTTGAAGTTGTCTTTTATTTGATGGCAGACCACGGTATCTTTTCAAATTTTTTACTTCATTCCACAAGATTGTATGTCTAGTTCCCTTAGGGGATACCATATATAATGGCTTATACCGCCTATTTTATTTGGTATACCCTGTGTCTCTTGGGTTAGAACTTAACAGGACTCAATTTGACATGACCTTATGTTGGATGGGTGAGCACAGTATTTCTGTGCTGATTATAACTCTTCCTTTTGTTTTCCAACATCGTTTACTATGGGGATACCAAATATTATGGCTCACCCATTGCTGTAATAGCTCGTATCCCCTACGTTTCATGGGATACCCTTTAGCCATTGGCCACTTGAAGTTGTTTTTTATTTGATAGCAGACTGTTGCAGGGATTCTGCTTATACACAGAACTATGCGTAGAACCCCAGGACCTCAGTGAATTGTGGTGTACCAGAAACTCACCTCAGAACCTAGAACCCAGTATCCGGCTAGCATAAGTGTCCCATTCGTTATCCGAGATTTAGCTCGGCGGTCCCAATGAAAAGACAACCCAGTACAAGCGACTCAGTATACTCTCAGTAATGGTGGGAATCGGAAATACCTGTTCGTATATTATTCTCACATCAGTCCACAACAATAATCAACAGAGACACGGTGTAAATAAAAAGAGTTTATTTTTATAGACCACGTGTCCTAAGATGCAGTACTTTGGCTAATACAAGCAGACAAATGATTAAAATCAAAACCATCAACATCGTTACAATACCATAGAATATAAAAGGGGTGATCATGTTATAATGACAGTGGATGCTACCACCTTCCCTTTACTAAAAAGCTAATATTATTATTAGGCTAGTAGAAGGTCTCTTAGGCTTGAATAGGGGACCCCATACCTCAAAGATCAGCTTAGTGAAATCACATCACAGGAGCATCAGGAGTCTTCTCGCAGGAAGGCTCGTCTTCGGTCTGAATAATAAACATGATGTCTGTGATATTAAAAGCACCAACTTTCAGGTATTTGCAGCTGCTCGTGTGTTATGACTAAATAGTGGGTCGATCAACCTAGAGTGGAAAACATGCATTGTCTAACAACCCAGACTGTTTGTCACATCATGTGCAGACCAAGGTCGCTGCGCAGAGCTCGGGATGGTAACAACAGATTGCTCTCGTGTGAGGCAAAACTCGAGTCAGCAGTTTGTTTAAGCAATAACATGTGAACGCAGTGTCGTGCGCAAAAGCAGCAAGATGGCTTTCTAACCTCTAACGTGGTTATGCTAACTTAACAATGTATGTACGTATTAGGGAGTCCTTACTACAAGACTACAGCATCTTTTCACATTTTTTACATCATTTCACAAGATTTTACATCCGGTTCCCTTAGGGGATATTAAATATTATGGCTCACGCATTGCTGTAATATATTGTACCCCCTACATTTCATGGGTTACCCTTTAGCCATTGACCACTTGAAGTCGCCTTTCACTAGATAGCAGACTACAGTAACTTTTCACATCTTTCACATTTTTCCACATGATTGTATGTCAGGTTCCCTTAGAGGATACCATATATAATGGCCTATACCGGCTGTAATATCTGGTATCCCTTGTGTTTCTGGGGTTATTAATTACCAGTATTCAAATTGATATGGTCTAATGTTGGGTGGGTGAGCACAGTACTTCTATGCCAAATAGCGGCCTTCCTTTTGTTTTCCAACATCGTTTACTATGGGGATACCAAATATTATGGCTCTCCCATTGCTGTAATAACTCGTATCCCCTACGGTTCATGGGTTACCCTTTAGCCATTGACCACTTCAAGTCACCTTTCATTTGCTAGCAGACTACAGTAACTTTTCACATCTTTTTCATTCTTCCACAAGATTGTATGTCCGGTTCCCTTAGAGGATACCATATATAATGGCCTATACCGGCTATAATATCTGGTATCCCCTGTGTTTCTGGGGTTAGAACTTACCAGTATTCAAACTGATATGGTCTTATGTTGGGTGGGTGAGCACAGTACTTCTATGCCAAATAGCGGCCTTCCTTTTCCTTTCCAACATCGTTTACTAAGGGGATACCAAATATTATGGCTCATGCATTGCTGTAATAACTTGTATCCCCTACATTTCATGGGAAATCCTTTAGCCATTGGCCACTTGAAGTTGTTTTTTATTTGATAGCAGACTACAGCATCTTTTCACATTTTTTACATCATTTCACCAGATTTTACATCCTGTTCCCTTAGGGGATACTAAATATTATGGCTCACGCATTGCTGTAATATCTTGTATCCCCTACATTTCATGGGTTACCCTTTAGCCATTGACCACTTGAAGTCGCCTTTCACTAGATAGCAGATTACAGTAACTTTTCACATCTTTCACATTTTTCCACACAATTGTATGTTAGGTTCCCTTAGAGGATACCATATATAATTGCCTATACCGGCTATAATATCTGGTATCCCTTGTGTTTCTGGGGTTACATCTTACCAGTACTCAAATTCATATGGTCTTATGTTGGGTGGGTGAGCACAGTACTTCTATGCCAAATAGCGGCCTTCATTTTGTTTTCCAACATCGTTTACTAAGGGGATACCAAATATTATGGCTCAAGCATTGTTCTAATACCTCGTACCCCCCACGTTTCATGGTGTGCCCTTTAGCCATTGGCAACTTGAAGTTGTCTTTTATTTGATGGCAGACCACGGTATCTTTTCAAATTTTTTACTTCATTCCACAAGATTGTATGTCTAGTTCCCTTAGGGGATACCATATATAATGGCTTATACCGCCTATTTTATTTGGTATACCCTGTGTCTCTTGGGTTAGAACTTAACAGGACTCAATTTGACATGACCTTATGTTGGATGGGTGAGCACAGTATTTCTGTGCTGATTATAACTCTTCCTTTTGTTTTCCAACATCGTTTACTATGGGGATACCAAATATTATGGCTCACCCATTGCTGTAATAGCTCGTATCCCCTACGTTTCATGGGATACCCTTTAGCCATTGGCCACTTGAAGTTGTTTTTTATTTGATAGCAGACTGTTGCAGGGATTCTGCTTATACACAGAACTATGCGTAGAACCCCAGGACCTCAGTGAATTGTGGTGTACCAGAAACTCACCTCAGAACCTAGAACCCAGTATCCGGCTAGCATAAGTGTCCCATTCGTTATCCGAGATTTAGCTCGGCGGTCCCAATGAAAAGACAACCCAGTACAAGCGACTCAGTATACTCTCAGTAATGGTGTGAATCGGAAATACCTGTTCGTATATTATTCTCACATCAGTCCACAACAATAATCAACAGAGACACGGTGTGAATAAAAAGAGTTTATTTTTATAGACCACGTGTCCTAAGATGCAGTACTTTGGCTAATACAAGCAGACAAATGATTAAAATCAAAACCATCAACATCGTTACAATACCATAGAATATAAAAGGGGTGATCATGTTATAATGACAGTGGATGCTACCACCTTCCCTTTACTAAAAAGCTAATATTATTATTAGGCTAGTAGAAGGTCTCTTAGGCTTGAATAGGGGACCCCATACCTCAAAGATCAGCTTAGTGAAATCACATCACAGGAGCATCAGGAGTCTTCTCGCAGGAAGGCTCGTCTTCGGTCTGAATAATAAACATGATGTCTGTGATATTAAAAGCACCAACTTTCAGGTATTTGCAGCTGCTCGTGTGTTATGACTAAATAGTGGGTCGATCAACCTAGAGTGGAAAACATGCATTGTCTAACAACCCAGACTGTTTGTCACATCATGTGCAGACCAAGGTCGCTGCGCAGAGCTCGGGATGGTAACAACAGATTGCTCTCGTGTGAGGCAAAACTTGAGTCAGCAGTTTGTTTAAGCAATAACATGTGAACGCAGTGTCGTGCGCAAAAGCAGCAAGATGGCTTTCTAACCTCTAACGTGGTTATGCTAACTTAACAATGTATGTACGTATTAGGGAGTCCTTACTACAAGACTACAGCATCTTTTCACATTTTTTACATCATTTCACAAGATTTTACATCCGGTTCCCTTAGGGGATATTAAATATTATGGCTCACGCATTGCTGTAATATATTGTACCCCCTACATTTCATGGGTTACCCTTTAGCCATTGACCACTTGAAGTCGCCTTTCACTAGATAGCAGACTACAGTAACTTTTCACATCTTTCACATTTTTCCACATGATTGTATGTCAGGTTCCCTTAGAGGATACCATATATAATGGCCTATACCGGCTGTAATATCTGGTATCCCTTGTGTTTCTGGGGTTATTAATTACCAGTATTCAAATTGATATGGTCTAATGTTCGGTGGGTGAGCACAGTACTTCTATGCCAAATAGCGGCCTTCCTTTTGTTTTCCAACATCGTTTACTATGGGGATACCAAATATTATGGCTCTCCCATTGCTGTAATAACTCGTATCCCCTACGGTTCATGGGTTACCCTTTAGCCATTGACCACTTCAAGTCACCTTTCATTTGCTAGCAGACTACAGTAACTTTTCACATCTTTTTCATTCTTCCACAAGATTGTATGTCCGGTTCCCTTAGAGGATACCATATATAATGGCCTATACCGGCTATAATATCTGGTATCCCCTGTGTTTCTGGGGTTAGAACTTACCAGTATTCAAACTGATATGGTCTTATGTTGGGTGGGTGAGCACAGTACTTCTATGCCAAATAGCGGCCTTCCTTTTCCTTTCCAACATCGTTTACTAAGGGGATACCAAATATTATGGCTCATGCATTGCTGTAATAACTTGTATCCCCTACATTTCATGGGAAATCCTTTAGCCATTGGCCACTTGAAGTTGTTTTTTATTTGATAGCAGACTACAGCATCTTTTCACATTTTTTACATCATTTCACAAGATTTTACATCCTGTTCCCTTAGGGGATACTAAATATTATGGCTCACGCATTGCTGTAATATCTTGTATCCCCTACATTTCATGGGTTACCCTTTAGCCATTGACCACTTGAAGTCGCCTTTCACTAGATAGCAGATTACAGTAACTTTTCACATCTTTCACATTTTTCCACACAATTGTATGTTAGGTTCCCTTAGAGGATACCATATATAATTGCCTATACCGGCTATAATATCTGGTATCCCTTGTGTTTCTGGGGTTACATCTTACCAGTACTCAAATTCATATGGTCTTATGTTGGGTGGGTGAGCACAGTACTTCTATGCCAAATAGCGGCCTTCATTTTGTTTTCCAACATCGTTTACTAAGGGGATACCAAATATTATGGCTCAAGCATTGTTCTAATACCTCGTACCCCCCACGTTTCATGGTGTGCCCTTTAGCCATTGGCAACTTGAAGTTGTCTTTTATTTGATGGCAGACCACGGTATCTTTTCAAATTTTTTACTTCATTCCACAAGATTGTATGTCTAGTTCCCTTAGGGGATACCATATATAATGGCTTATACCGCCTATTTTATTTGGTATACCCTGTGTCTCTTGGGTTAGAACTTAACAGGACTCAATTTGACATGACCTTATGTTGGATGGGTGAGCACAGTATTTCTGTGCTGATTATAACTCTTCCTTTTGTTTTCCAACATCGTTTACTATGGGGATACCAAATATTATGGCTCACCCATTGCTGTAATAGCTCGTATCCCCTACGTTTCATGGGATACCCTTTAGCCATTGGCCACTTGAAGTTGTTTTTTATTTGATAGCAGACTGTTGCAGGGATTCTGCTTATACACAGAACTATGCGTAGAACCCCAGGACCTCAGTGAATTGTGGTGTACCAGAAACTCACCTCAGAACCTAGAACCCAGTATCCGGCTAGCATAAGTGTCCCATTCGTTATCCGAGATTTAGCTCGGCGGTCCCAATGAAAAGACAACCCAGTACAAGCGACTCAGTATACTCTCAGTAATGGTGGGAATCGGAAATACCTGTTCGTATATTATTCTCACATCAGTCCACAACAATAATCAACAGAGACACGGTGTGAATAAAAAGAGTTTATTTTTATAGACCACGTGTCCTAAGATGCAGTACTTTGGCTAATACAAGCAGACAAATGATTAAAATCAAAACCATCAACATCGTTACAATACCATAGAATATAAAAGGGGTGATCATGTTATAATGACAGTGGATGCTACCACCTTCCCTTTACTAAAAAGCTAATATTATTATTAGGCTAGTAGAAGGTCTCTTAGGCTTGAATAGGGGACCCCATACCTCAAAGATCAGCTTAGTGAAATCACATCACAGGAGCATCAGGAGTCTTCTCGCAGGAAGGCTCGTCTTCGGTCTGAATAATAAACATGATGTCTGTGATATTAAAAGCACCAACTTTCAGGTATTTGCAGCTGCTCGTGTGTTATGACTAAATAGTGGGTCGATCAACCTAGAGTGGAAAACATGCATTGTCTAACAACCCAGACTGTTTGTCACATCATGTGCAGACCAAGGTCGCTGCGCAGAGCTCGGGATGGTAACAACAGATTGCTCTCGTGTGAGGCAAAACTTGAGTCAGCAGTTTGTTTAAGCAATAACATGTGAACGCAGTGTCGTGCGCAAAAGCAGCAAGATGGCTTTCTAACCTCTAACGTGGTTATGCTAACTTAACAATGTATGTACGTATTAGGGAGTCCTTACTACAAGACTACAGCATCTTTTCACATTTTTTACATCATTTCACAAGATTTTACATCCGGTTCCCTTAGGGGATATTAAATATTATGGCTCACGCATTGCTGTAATATATTGTACCCCCTACATTTCATGGGTTACCCTTTAGCCATTGACCACTTGAAGTCGCCTTTCACTAGATAGCAGACTACAGTAACTTTTCACATCTTTCACATTTTTCCACATGATTGTATGTCAGGTTCCCTTAGAGGATACCATATATAATGGCCTATACCGGCTGTAATATCTGGTATCCCTTGTGTTTCTGGGGTTATTAATTACCAGTATTCAAATTGATATGGTCTAATGTTCGGTGGGTGAGCACAGTACTTCTATGCCAAATAGCGGCCTTCCTTTTGTTTTCCAACATCGTTTACTATGGGGATACCAAATATTATGGCTCTCCCATTGCTGTAATAACTCGTATCCCCTACGGTTCATGGGTTACCCTTTAGCCATTGACCACTTCAAGTCACCTTTCATTTGCTAGCAGACTACAGTAACTTTTCACATCTTTTTCATTCTTCCACAAGATTGTATGTCCGGTTCCCTTAGAGGATACCATATATAATGGCCTATACCGGCTATAATATCTGGTATCCCCTGTGTTTCTGGGGTTAGAACTTACCAGTATTCAAACTGATATGGTCTTATGTTGGGTGGGTGAGCACAGTACTTCTATGCCAAATAGCGGCCTTCCTTTTCCTTTCCAACATCGTTTACTAAGGGGATACCAAATATTATGGCTCATGCATTGCTGTAATAACTTGTATCCCCTACATTTCATGGGAAATCCTTTAGCCATTGGCCACTTGAAGTTGTTTTTTATTTGATAGCAGACTACAGCATCTTTTCACATTTTTTACATCATTTCACAAGATTTTACATCCTGTTCCCTTAGGGGATACTAAATATTATGGCTCACGCATTGCTGTAATATCTTGTATCCCCTACATTTCATGGGTTACCCTTTAGCCATTGACCACTTGAAGTCGCCTTTCACTAGATAGCAGATTACAGTAACTTTTCACATCTTTCACATTTTTCCACACAATTGTATGTTAGGTTCCCTTAGAGGATACCATATATAATTGCCTATACCGGCTATAATATCTGGTATCCCTTGTGTTTCTGGGGTTACATCTTACCAGTACTCAAATTCATATGGTCTTATGTTGGGTGGGTGAGCACAGTACTTCTATGCCAAATAGCGGCCTTCATTTTGTTTTCCAACATCGTTTACTAAGGGGATACCAAATATTATGGCTCAAGCATTGTTCTAATACCTCGTACCCCCCACGTTTCATGGTGTGCCCTTTAGCCATTGGCAACTTGAAGTTGTCTTTTATTTGATGGCAGACCACGGTATCTTTTCAAATTTTTTACTTCATTCCACAAGATTGTATGTCTAGTTCCCTTAGGGGATACCATATATAATGGCTTATACCGCCTATTTTATTTGGTATACCCTGTGTCTCTTGGGTTAGAACTTAACAGGACTCAATTTGACATGCCCTTATGTTGGATGGGTGAGCACAGTATTTCTGTGCTGATTATAACTCTTCCTTTTGTTTTCCAACATCGTTTACTATGGGGATACCAAATATTATGGCTCACCCATTGCTGTAATAGCTCGTATCCCCTACGTTTCATGGGATACCCTTTAGCCATTGGCCACTTGAAGTTGTTTTTTATTTGATAGCAGACTGTTGCAGGGATTCTGCTTATACACAGAACTATGCGTAGAACCCCAGGACCTCAGTGAATTGTGGTGTACCAGAAACTCACCTCAGAACCTAGAACCCAGTATCCGGCTAGCATAAGTGTCCCATTCGTTATCCGAGATTTAGCTCGGCGGTCCCAATGAAAAGACAACCCAGAACAAGCGACTCAGTATACTCTCAGTAATGGTGGGAATCGGAAATACCTGTTCGTATATTATTCTCACATCAGTCCACAACAATAATCAACAGAGACACGGTGTAAATAAAAAGAGTTTATTTTTATAGACCACGTGTCCTAAGATGCAGTACTTTGGCTAATACAAGCAGACAAATGATTAAAATCAAAACCATCAACATCGTTACAATACCATAGAATATAAAAGGGGTGATCATGTTATAATGACAGTGGATGCTACCACCTTCCCTTTACTAAGAAGCTAATATTATTATTAGGCTAGTAGAAGGTCTCTTAGGCTTGAATAGGGGACCCCATACCTCAAAGATCAGCTTAGTGAAATCACATCACAGGAGCATCAGGAGTCTTCTCGCAGGAAGGCTCGTCTTCGGTCTGAATAATAAACATGATGTCTGTGATATTAAAAGCACCAACTTTCAGGTATTTGCAGCTGCTCGTGTGTTATGACTAAATAGTGGGTCGATCAACCTAGAGTGGAAAACATGCATTGTCTAACAACCCAGACTGTTTGTCACATCATGTGCAGACCAAGGTCGCTGCGCAGAGCTCGGGATGGTAACAACAGATTGCTCTCGTGTGAGGCAAAACTCGAGTCAGCAGTTTGTTTAAGCAATAACATGTGAACGCAGTGTCGTGCGCAAAAGCAGCAAGATGGCTTTCTAACCTCTAACGTGGTTATGCTAACTTAACAATGTATGTACGTATTAAGGGAGCCCTTACTACAAGACTACAGCATCTTTTCACATTTTTTACATCATTTCACAAGATTTTACATCCGGTTCCCTTAGGGGATATTAAATATTATGGCTCACGCATTGCTGTAATATATTGTACCCCCTACATTTCATGGGTTACCCTTTAGCCATTGACCACTTGAAGTCGCCTTTCACTAGATAGCAGACTACAGTAACTTTTCACATCTTTCACATTTTTCCACATGATTGTATGTCAGGTTCCCTTAGAGGATACCATATATAATGGCCTATACCGGCTGTAATATCTGGTATCCCTTGTGTTTCTGGGGTTATTAATTACCAGTATTCAAATTGATATGGTCTTATGTTGGGTGGGTGAGCACAGTACTTCTATGCCAAATAGTGGCCTTCCTTTTGTTTTCCAACATCGTTTACTATGGGGATACCAAATATTATGGCTCTCCCATTGCTGTAATAACTCGTATCCCCTACGGTTCATGGGTTACCCTTTAGCCATTGACCACTTCAAGTCACTTTTCATTTGCTAGCAGACTACAGTAACTTTTCACATCTTTTTCATTCTTCCACAAGATTGTATGTCCGGTTCCCTTAGAGGATACCATATATAATGGCCTATACCGGCTATAATATCTGGTATCCCCTGTGTTTCTGGGGTTAGAACTTACCAGTATTCAAACTGATATGGTCTTATGTTGGGTGGGTGAGCACAGTACTTCTATGCCAAATAGCGGCCTTCCTTTTCCTTTCCAACATCGTTTACTAAGGGGATACTGTGAGAAGTTGGCCTGGTATATGCTGTTCACTAGTTCTAGTGACCACCTTGTACCATGCCAAGCAACCCTTATGGTGTGGTTGTAAGTCAACCTTTTCGGACTAGCTGCCCTAGTGGTAGCGTAGGCTAAGCAGTCTTTGAGGCTAAACTCGTGATGCGTGTTAAGCAAGCTGTTTTACCAATAGTAACCCCCTTTTATACCAATGAAAGGACACCACACAGATATATATTCAAAATATACATGTATTTATTTCTCAAAGTAACCCCTAGTCTCTTTATGAGCACAGGAGCACAAATCGTCAAACAAGATTATCACAGAATACACAGAAGTTGCACTTTATATGGATAGGCCCTGGTGGCCACTCAAACCATATACTAAAATAGTGGTATAAGTACCACGAACAGAAAAGGGAAAAGGCCTAGGGCCTCTAGAATCGCTGGGCCTACAAGGAGCTAACGTCAGTTAGTGACCAGGAGGTCCACGGGTGGCGTGTGCAGAGCAAATAGTCACACGCGGGCTCCCATAGGTTTCAATGGGTGCGTAAAAAGTACAAAGTTACTGCAAAAGGAATCTTCCGGATGACCTAGGAACTTAAGATTTGGAACACAGGCACTAGAGATGTAATACTACACTTGGGCACAGGTGTGCCAGCTTTACCTCACCCACAGGAAGCGGGTGCATAGGCCTCGAAGTGCGTCGGGTTTCTTCTATCTGTTCCGTGGGGCCTGTAGACAAAAGTGCTGCAGGCGGTCGGTCGGGAAGAGATGCAGTGGATCCAAGAGTGGATCGGAGATGTTGAAGACCTGTAAGCAGAGGGGACAGTGTTCACAGTCACTAGCCAGTGACCAGCGTGGCACCAGGTGGGTACCAGGCGATGTCGGGTGCAAACAGGTGATGAGGGGTAGCTTGTCTCCGCAGCCACGTGGTCCCTGAAGGTCGACGACGTCCAGGAGTCGAGTCACGAGCTGTCCCACGCAGGCTCTCGCTGTCGGCGGTGTCGGCGACTTGATCGAAGCAAACAAGCCTTGGCAAAAGCAATTGTTGTGGGCAAGGAGATAAGCTGATGGTTCTGACCAGCAAGGTCAGAGGAACGGCTCCTTTGGAGGGGAGCAAGGGCCAGTCTGGAGCAACCAGACCAGCGGTGTTTGTCGTAGATTTCGTCGCCAAGATGGCCACTAGCCAGCGGGCCAGCAACCGGTTAGGCGCGTCGAGTGGCAAAATGCAGAAGGGCCCCACGCAGATCGTGGAGATGCTGGAGGGCTCACCTTTGGTGCAGATGCTGCTCGAGGGTTGGGCTTCTCAGGACCCAAAGCACAAC
Organism: Triturus cristatus; assembly: GCF_964204655.1. Taxonomy (NCBI): domain Eukaryota; kingdom Metazoa; phylum Chordata; class Amphibia; order Caudata; family Salamandridae; genus Triturus; species Triturus cristatus. The sequence continues at coordinate 699,283,475 of NC_140583.1, forward strand.
TTGGAGGGAGCCTCGGTTGTTGCACTTGTCAGCTTGTCGTGGTCGTTCCAAGATGGCTGGCTCCACGTGTCTCGGTGCCTCCACGGGTCTCCTCTTTGCAGGGACTGTGGATCGGGCGGTGAGAGGTCTGGAGGTCCAGGTCTTGTCAGTCTCTGGGCTCGGGCTCCGGCGGGAGGCGGCGGCAAAGCAGACGGTGATTCGCTGGATGGTGCTTGCGTTAGCAAGGTGGTCACTCCCTGACCACAGGGGAGATTTTCTTCAGTCTTCTGTGCAGCAGAATGTCGAAGTTCCCGTCTTCTTCTTAGTTTCAAGTTGATTCCAGGATGTCTGAAGTCTTAGGACACAGCTCCTACCTTTATTCGGATTCTAGGGGCCGGACTACCTGCTAGGTCCCTCCCTATGGGTGGGACCAGGAAGGGGGGTGGTTACACCCCCAATCCTTTGTCCAGCTCGCCCCAGGCCCGGGACTGGTGTGCCCCAGGACCGGTTTGAACTGGCATATGCACCGAGGCTCCTTGTGAGCCACAGGCATGTCTGGTTTCTTTCAAGCCCTACCTGACCAATACACAAAATCCTGTCTGGGGTGGTGCACGCACCTCCCCTGGCAGGAAACCCTTTGTCCACACCTCCCAAGCTGGAAGGACTCCCAGCAGCAGGAGGGCAGACTTGTGTCTGTGGTGGCAGCATCCATTTTGTGGAGCTGAGGCTATGTCTGATTTTACCCGGGTTTCAGGTACTGTACATGTCGTGTCCCTCTAGAAGGGTGGAATGCTAACCCCGTCGCCAGAATTGGCGAGGGGTTAGTATTCCAATTCGTATGACACCTTACTCGACATGTTTTGATAAAGCCAAACCAAAGATAGCATTTAACCGCGAGGTTCATAATGCACTTAAGAGTATATGGTATGACGATATCTGGAAACAGTAGAAGGAAGTTGTTCCGACCACTGCAGACAGGCTCAGCTCATGCCAGAGCACCATCTCACATGGAACCAAGCACTCTGCCTTCAGGATTGTTAAGGCCTGCCATAGGAGTGACTTATAGGTTACCAGGTGTCCCATTTAAGGTTAGGTATAGGTATACTACACCTAAGTAAGAGGTGATTACACCAACTTACCCCAGCTGAGTGATCAGCCAGTTGTGTCAAATTGTTAGGCCAAGCCTGGGGTGGCATAATACATGCTGCAGCCCTTGGCAGGCCTTGGGTACACCAATGCCCTGGGTACCTAGTGTACACTGGTACAGGGGCGGACAGGGTGATCCAACCAATTGGGTATGTACCTAGGGTACATGGAGTCCATTTTACAGAGAGAGCAGATAGCCTGAGAGCCTGAATGGCAGGATCTCAGGCCAACTAAGTCGAAAAACCAGCTAGACACTAGGCAAAAATTTGGGGGTAACCATAGTCAGATATCCACCTTCCTACACAACCCCCCCCCAAACGAAGGGAGATAAGGCTGACCTTGACCAGGTAAGCCTATATTGCCCAAGTGGCCATATAAGGAGGAACCAGCACTGGCATGGTTACCCCCTGTCTCATGGTCCACTAAGCAATCCCTCACCCTAAGGGTATCAGAGGGTCTCCACCATAGGGAATCTCTACCTGTGGTGTGTCTTGGCAAAGTAAAAGGCTGGTGTTGAGATGGAGTACTGAAGTGAGTGTCCTCAAAGTGAGGCCTCAGCTTCCTCCAATCATCCTCCACCATGGATGCCTTTCTTTCTTTAACTGAGTTGCACTGTGCTCTCAGGGTCAGCCTCTGGCTACCTAAAGCTGGAGGCTGGGTCCCTTTTGTGGGCTTACTGGAGGGACAGGTCAGGTTTGGGGCCCTAAGGTCCCATGTTTGCCTGTGCCCAACAGAATCCCCCTGGGGGAGGTCCCTAACTACCTGTAAAGGAGATCCCTCAGGAATGTTTTTACCCATCACCTGACTAGGGCTACTAGCCAGGCAATCCTCATTCTTTTGATGGGGGGGTTCTTGTGGACAGGGGCCCTCTGGGGGTCCACTGGCCTCCCTGACCTCTGCAGCCCTGGGCTGACTGAGGCAGGGTAGAGAGAGGCAGGCTACCTGCACCAGACTGGATCCCACCTTGGAAGGGGCCACTGACATCAGAGGCTCTGCCAGGCCAGGCCTGGCTACCTCTGGGGCAGTTCCTTCACAAGGGGTGAGGTCAGATCCCTGAGGAGGCTGACCTTTTCCTAATGTCTGGGGAGAGGGAGACTTTTCTTCCTCCCCACTACTCTCAGTTTGTGTGGAGTGATCCATTGTTTCAGGCTTCACTACACCTATGTCAGTCTGAGTATAGGCTGAGACCATTACAGCCTTGCCAACCTTTTCAGGGGGGCACTCAGTTTGTGTTTGAGCTGTGACTGTCACAGCTCTGCCAGTCCCTACAGGGAAGTCTGTCTGTGCCTGGGCTGTGGCTACCACTGCCCTTCCAACCTTTTCAGGGAGGAAATCTATTTGGACAGGGGTTGTGAATGGCACAACCCCCCTACCCTTTTGTGAAAGGCCTACCATTTTAGAATGGGTGTCTTGTTCAACTCCAGCCCAAGCTGAGAGTTCTAAGTCATTCCCCAGTAAGCAGTCTACAGGCAAGGTTGGGGACACTGCTACCCTTTTAGGGCCAGTGACCCCTCCCCAGCTGAGACATACCTCTGCCATGGGATGACTGTTCTGTTTGCCATCAATGTTAGTCACCTGGTAGGAGAAACCGGGCAAAAGCTGCTCAGAGGGAACTAGCCAATGGGCCACCATTGTGATGCTAGCCCCAGTGTCTCTGTAGGCCTCAGCTTTTGTACCATTGATGTAGGGCTCCTGTCTGTACCTACCCAAAGTGTTGGGACAGGCAGTGAAGTTGGCAAACCCCATGCCACCATCACAGACAAGAGTGGTTGCTGTAGGGGAATTGGCTAAGCCAGGGTCCCCCTGTGTTCCCCAAGTAAACCCACCCAGATTTCTGGGGGCACTCCCACCACCTGGGGGATTACTGCTGACAGTAATAGGTGGTGTGACAGGAGTAATTGGAGGAACAGTTTTGTTTTTAGCCCTTGGGCAACCGCTGTCAGTTTTCCAATGCCCAGGAGTTTTACACTCATGGCAGTAGGGCTTTTTAGCTGTGGTAGAGGAGGGAGCTTGGGACCCACCACCCTGTGTGGAGTTTTGGGGCCCTGAGGAAGGTTTCTCTTTTTCTTTATCCCCACCCTTCTCTTGAGGCTTGGTGGTATCTTTCTTTTGGTCACCACCCTGGTTTTTAGGCCTGATCCTGGTCCTGACCCATTTATCTGCCCTCTTTCCCAATTCTTGGGGAGAGGTCAAATCTGAGTCTACCAGGTGTTGATGGAGAAGCTGGTTTTGACAATTACTTAAAATCTGCTCTCTCATCATCAAATTGTACAATCCTGTATAATCAGACACCTTACTTCCCAGCAACCAACCCTCCAAAGCCTTAGTGGCACATTCCACATATTCAGACCAGTCCTGAGTCTGTGTCTTCTGGGTGTCTCTGAACATTAACCTGTACTGTTCAGTGGTTAAGCCTAACCCATCAACTAGGACACTCTTCAGGACTCTGTAATTTCTGACATCCTCTTCTCTAACAGTGAGGAGTCTATCTCTGCCTCTCCCCTCAAAGGAGAGCCATAAGATTGCTGCCCACTGGTCTTCAGGAACCTGCTGCACTTTGCAGGCTCTCTCAAGAGCAGTCATCCATTTGTGGATGTCATCCCCACATTTGTAGGGGGGCACAATCTTGGACAGGTTCCTATTGTCAAAGACCCTATCTTTGTCCCTAGGGACATTGCTGCCACCAGTGGGTATAGACCCACTCTCTCTATGCTGCCTAGCCTTGCTCAGTTTTTCTTCCATCAGGGCTACTTCTAGCTCCTGCTTCCTGATCCTCAGCTGGGCTTCCTGCATTCTGGCCTCATGTTCCCTCCTCTGAGGGGTGGTCAGTCTCCTTCTGGAGTGACCTTGAGAGCCTCTAGAGCCATGGGAAGCATTGGAGTCACCTGAGCGATTCCTTTGCCTTCCAAGCCCTGTGTTAAGTCCACTGGGGAGATCCAATGGGGTGAACCCACTGTCAGTCCCCAATAGCCTTAGTTTAGCTGGGCCAAGTATAACACTTGGCACTGGGCTAGTTCTCCCTTCATCCCCACTCACATCTGTATCCCCATCACTTTCTTCCTCTGTGGTAGGCATCCCATCTAAGGGGTGACTATTGGGAAGGGGTACTTCAGTGGCATCTTCAGAAGGGGGGCCTCCTGTTCCTGTCCCTAAGGGGGCTAACTGGGAAGCTTTCTTGAGTGCTCTCTGATTCTCATCATTCTGTAAGAGCTCTCTGAGCTCAGCAGAGTTTGGGTTCTTGGGCTGTTTAAGGCCTCTAAGAGTTGCCAAATGCCTGAGCTCATTCTGATTAAGGGTAGCAAAGCTGGTTGGTGCCCTCTGGGGGTCACTCTCGACAGAGATGGGTACAGTGGACCCCTCTGCCCCGGCCATTGCTCTTAAGTGTGGGTGGATGTGTTGCAATCTACCTACACTTGGGTTTACCTACTAAACCTATCTAGTAGTTGTAGTCAGGGTGTGCTACTCCCTTTGCTCTACAACAACTAAGTTCAGTAGAACTTATGTATATCTAATCTTGTTTTATATGTACCTACAGGTACCTATGTGATCTTTCAATTGGTAACCAAGAGATTACAATGGTAAAACACAGCAAGCTCAAATCCAACCGCTGCTCACCAATGTGAGAAGTTGGCCTGGTATATGCTGTTCACTAGTTCTAGTGACCACCTTGTACCATGCCAAGCAACCCTTATGGTGTGGTTGTAAGTCAACCTTTTCGGACTAGCTGCCCTAGTGGTAGCGTAGGCTAAGCAGTCTTTGAGGCTAAACTCGTGATGCGTGTTAAGCAAGCTGTTTTACCAATAGTAACCCCCTTTTATACCAATGAAAGGACACCACACAGATATATATTCAAAATATACATGTATTTATTTCTCAAAGTAACCCCTAGTCTCTTTATGAGCACAGGAGCACAAATCGTCAAACAAGATTATCACAGAATACACAGAAGTTGCACTTTATATGGATAGGCCCTGGTGGCCACTCAAACCATATACTAAAATAGTGGTATAAGTACCACGAACAGAAAAGGGAAAAGGCCTAGGGCCTCTAGAATCGCTGGGCCTACAAGGAGCTAACGTCAGTTAGTGACCAGGAGGTCCACGGGTGGCGTGTGCAGAGCAAATAGTCACACGCGGGCTCCCATAGGTTTCAATGGGTGCGTAAAAAGTACAAAGTTACTGCAAAAGGAATCTTCCGGATGACCTAGGAACTTAAGATTTGGAACACAGGCACTAGAGATGTAATACTACACTTGGGCACAGGTGTGCCAGCTTTACCTCACCCACAGGAAGCGGGTGCATAGGCCTCGAAGTGCGTCGGGTTTCTTCTATCTGTTCCGTGGGGCCTGTAGACAAAAGTGCTGCAGGCGGTCGGTCGGGAAGAGATGCAGTGGATCCAAGAGTGGATCGGAGATGTTGAAGACCTGTAAGCAGAGGGGACAGTGTTCACAGTCACTAGCCAGTGACCAGCGTGGCACCAGGTGGGTACCAGGCGATGTCGGGTGCAAACAGGTGATGAGGGGTAGCTTGTCTCCGCAGCCACGTGGTCCCTGAAGGTCGACGACGTCCAGGAGTCGAGTCACGAGCTGTCCCACGCAGGCTCTCGCTGTCGGCGGTGTCGGCGACTTGATCGAAGCAAACAAGCCTTGGCAAAAGCAATTGTTGTGGGCAAGGAGATAAGCTGATGGTTCTGACCAGCAAGGTCAGAGGAACGGCTCCTTTGGAGGGGAGCAAGGGCCAGTCTGGAGCAACCAGACCAGCGGTGTTTGTCGTAGATTTCGTCGCCAAGATGGCCACTAGCCAGCGGGCCAGCAACCGGTTAGGCGCGTCGAGTGGCAAAATGCAGAAGGGCCCCACGCAGATCGTGGAGATGCTGGAGGGCTCACCTTTGGTGCAGATGCTGCTCGAGGGTTGGGCTTCTCAGGACCCAAAGCACAACTTGGAGGGAGCCTCGGTTGTTGCACTTGTCAGCTTGTCGTGGTCGTTCCAAGATGGCTGGCTCCACGTGTCTCGGTGCCTCCACGGGTCTCCTCTTTGCAGGGACTGTGGATCGGGCGGTGAGAGGTCTGGAGGTCCAGGTCTTGTCAGTCTCTGGGCTCGGGCTCCGGCGGGAGGCGGCGGCAAAGCAGACGGTGATTCGCTGGATGGTGCTTGCGTTAGCAAGGTGGTCACTCCCTGACCACAGGGGAGATTTTCTTCAGTCTTCTGTGCAGCAGAATGTCGAAGTTCCCGTCTTCTTCTTAGTTTCAAGTTGATTCCAGGATGTCTGAAGTCTTAGGACACAGCTCCTACCTTTATTCGGATTCTAGGGGCCGGACTACCTGCTAGGTCCCTCCCTATGGGTGGGACCAGGAAGGGGGGTGGTTACACCCCCAATCCTTTGTCCAGCTCGCCCCAGGCCCGGGACTGGTGTGCCCCAGGACCGGTTTGAACTGGCATATGCACCGAGGCTCCTTGTGAGCCACAGGCATGTCTGGTTTCTTTCAAGCCCTACCTGACCAATACACAAAATCCTGTCTGGGGTGGTGCACGCACCTCCCCTGGCAGGAAACCCTTTGTCCACACCTCCCAAGCTGGAAGGACTCCCAGCAGCAGGAGGGCAGACTTGTGTCTGTGGTGGCAGCATCCATTTTGTGGAGCTGAGGCTATGTCTGATTTTACCCGGGTTTCAGGTACTGTACATGTCGTGTCCCTCTAGAAGGGTGGAATGCTAACCCCGTCGCCAGAATTGGCGAGGGGTTAGTATTCCAATTCGTATGACACCTTACTCGACATGTTTTGATAAAGCCAAACCAAAGATAGCATTTAACCGCGAGGTTCATAATGCACTTAAGAGTATATGGTATGACGATATCTGGAAACAGTAGAAGGAAGTTGTTCCGACCACTGCAGACAGGCTCAGCTCATGCCAGAGCACCATCTCACATGGAACCAAGCACTCTGCCTTCAGGATTGTTAAGGCCTGCCATAGGAGTGACTTATAGGTTACCAGGTGTCCCATTTAAGGTTAGGTATAGGTATACTACACCTAAGTAAGAGGTGATTACACCAACTTACCCCAGCTGAGTGATCAGCCAGTTGTGTCAAATTGTTAGGCCAAGCCTGGGGTGGCATAATACATGCTGCAGCCCTTGGCAGGCCTTGGGTACACCAATGCCCTGGGTACCTAGTGTACACTGGTACAGGGGCGGACAGGGTGATCCAACCAATTGGGTATGTACCTAGGGTACATGGAGTCCATTTTACAGAGAGAGCAGATAGCCTGAGAGCCTGAATGGCAGGATCTCAGGCCAACTAAGTCGAAAAACCAGCTAGACACTAGGCAAAAATTTGGGGGTAACCATAGTCAGATATCCACCTTCCTACAGATACCAAATATTATGGCTCATGCATTGCTGTAATAACTTGTATCCCCTACATTTCATGGGAAATCCTTTAGCCATTGGCCACTTGAAGTTGTTTTTTATTTGATAGCAGACTACAGCATCTTTTCACATTTTTTACATCATTTCACAAGATTTTACATCCTGTTCCCTTAGGGGATACTAAATATTATGGCTCACGCATTGCTGTAATATCTTGTATCCCCTACATTTCATGGGTTACCCTTTAGCCATTGACCACTTGAAGTCGCCTTTCACTAGATAGCAGATGACAGTAACTTTTCACATCTTTCACATTTTTCCACACAATTGTATGTTAGGTTCCCTTAGAGGATACAATATATAATTGCCTATACCGGCTATAATATCTGGTATCCCTTGTGTTTCTGGGGTTACATCTTACCAGTACTCAAATTCATATGGTCTTATGTTGGGTGGGTGAGCACAGTACTTCTATGCCAAATAGCGGCCTTCATTTTGTTTTCCAACATCGTTTACTAAGGGGATACCAAATATTATGGCTCAAGCATTGTTCTAATACCTCGTAACCCCCACGTTTCATGGTGTGCCCTTTAGCCATTGGCAACTTGAAGTTGTCTTTTATTTGATGGCAGACCACGGTATCTTTTCAAATTTTTTACTTCATTCCACAAGATTGTATGTCCAGTTCCCTTAGGACATACCATATATAATGGCTTATACCGCCTATTTTATTTGGTATACCCTGTGTCTCTTGGGTTAGAACTTAACAGGACTCAATTTGACATGCCCTTATGTTGGATGGGTGAGCACAGTATTTCTGTGCTGATTATAACTCTTCCTTTTGTTTTCCAACATCGTTTACTATGGGGATACCAAATATTATGGCTCACCCATTGCTGTAATAGCTCGTATCCCCTACGTTTCATGGGATACCCTTTAGCCATCGGCCACTTGAAGTTGTTTTTTATTTGATAGCAGACTACAGCATCTTTTCACATTTTTTACATCATTTCACAAGATTTTACATCCGGTTCCCTTAGGGGATATTAAATATTATGGCTCACGTATTGCTGTAATATATTGTACCCCCTACATTTCATGGGTTACCCTTTAGCCATTGACCACTTGAAGTCGCCTTTCACTAGATAGCAGACTGCAGTAACTTTTCACATCTTTCACATTTTTCCACATGATTGTATGTCAGGTTCCCTTAGAGGATACCATATATAATGGCCTATACCGGCTCTAATATCTGGTATCCCTTGTGTTTCTGGGGTTAGAAATTACCAGTATTCAAATTGATATGGTCTTATGTTGGGTGGGTGAGCACAGTACTTCTATGCCAAATAGCGGCCTTCCTTTTGTTTTCCAACATCGTTTACTATGGGGATACCAAATATTATGGCTCAAGCATTGCTCTAATACCTCGTACCCCCCACGTGTCATGGTGGGCCCTTTAGCCATCGGCCACTTGAAGTTGTCTCTTATTTGATAGCAGACAACAGTATCTTTTCAATTTTTTTACATCATTCCACAAGATTGTACGTCCGGTTCCCTTAGGGGATACCATATATAATGGCCCATACCGCCTATAATATTTGGTATCCCCTGTGTTTCTTGGGTTAGAACTTGCCAGTATTCAAATTGACATGGTCTTATGTTGGATGGGTGAGCACAGTACTTCTGTGCCGAACAGCAGCCTTCCTTTTGTTTTCCAACATCGTTTACTATGGGGATACCAAATATTATGGCTCACCCATTGCTGTAATAACTCGTATCCCCTACGGTTCATGGGTTACCCTTTAGCCATTGACCACTTCAAGTCACCTTTCATTTGCTAGCAGAGTACAGTAACTTTTCACATCTTTTTCATTCTTCCACAAGATTGTATGTCCGGTTCCCTTAGAGGATACCATATATAATGGCCTATACCGGCTATAATATCTGGTATCCCCTGTGTTTCTGGGGTTAGAACTTACCAGTATTCAAACTGATATGGTCTTATGTTGGGTGGGTGAGCACAGTACTTCTATGCCAAATAGAGGCCTTCCTTTTGCTTTCCAACATCGTTTACTAAGGGGATACCAAATATTATGGCTCATGCATTGCTGTAATAACTTGTATCCCCTACATTTCATGGGAAATCCTTTAGCCATTGGCCACTTGAAGTTGTTTTTTATTTGATAGCAGACTACAGCATCTTTTCACATTTTTTACATCATTTCACAAGATTTTACATCCTGTTCCCTTAGGGGATACTAAATATTATGGCTCACGCATTGCTGTAATATCTTGTATCCCCTACATTTCATGGGTTAACCTTTAGCCATTGACCACTTGAAGTCGCCTTTCACTAGATAGCAGATTACAGTAACTTTTCTCATCTTTCACATTTTTCCACACAATTGTATGTTAGGTTCCCTTAGAGGATACCATATATAATTGCCTATACCGGCTATAATATCTGGTATCCCTTGTGTTTCTGGGGTTACATCTTACCAGTACTCAAATTCATATGGTCTTATGTTGGGTGGGTGAGCACAGTACTTCCATGCCAAATAGCGGCCTTCATTTTGTTTTCCAACATCGTTTACTATGGGGATACCAAATATTATGGCTCAAGCATTGTTCTAATACCTCGTACCCCCCACGTTTCATGGTGTGCCCTTTAGCCATTGGCAACTTGAAGTTGTCTTTTATTTGATGGCAGACTACAGTATCTTTTCACATTTTTTACATCATTCCACAAGATTGTATGTCCAGTTCCCTTAGGGCATGCCATATATAATGGCTTATACCGCCTATTTTATTTGGTATACCCTGTGTCTCTTGGGTTAGAACTTAACAGGACTCAATTTGACATGCCCTTATGTTGGATGGGTGAGCACAGTATTTCTGTGCTGATTATAACTCTTCCTTTTGTTTTCCAACATCGTTTACTATGGGGATACCAAATATTATGGCTCACCCATTGCTGTAATAGCTCGTATCCCCTACGTTTCATGGGATACCCTTTAGCCATTGGCCACTTGAAGTTGTTTTTTATTTGATAGCAGACTACAGCATCTTTTCACATTTTTTACATCATTTCACAAGATTTTACATCCGGTTCCCTTAGGGGATATTAAATATTATGGCTCACGCATTGCTGTAATATATTGTACCCCCTACATTTCATGGGTTACCCTTTAGCCATTGACCACTTGAAGTCGCCTTTCACTAGATAGCAGACTACAGTAACTTTTCACATCTTTCACATTTTTCCACATGATTGTATGTCAGGTTCCCTTAGAGGATACCATATATAATGGCCTATACCGGCTGTAATATCTGGTATCCCTTGTGTTTCTGGGGTTAGAAATTACCAGTATTCAAATTGATATGGTCTCATGTTGGGTGGGTGAGCACAGTACTTCTATGCCAAATAGCGGTCTTCCTTTTGTTTTCCAACATCGTTTACTAAGGGGATACCAAATATTATGGCTCAAGCATTGCTCTAATACCTCGTACCCCCCACGTGTCATGGTGGGCCCTTTAGCCATCGGCCACTTGAAGTTGTCTCTTATTTGATAGCAGACAACAATATCTTTTCAATTTTTTTACATCATTCCACAAGATTGTACGTCCGGTTCCCTTAGGGGATACCATATATAATGGCCCATACCGCCTATAATATTTGGTTTCCCCTGTGTTTCTTGGGTTAGAACTTACCAGTATTCAAATTGACATGGTCTTATGTTGGATGGGTGAGCACAGTACTTCTGTGCCGAACAGCAGCCTTCCTTTTGTTTTCCAACATCGTTTACTAAGGGGATACCAAATATTATGGCTCAAGCATTGCTCTAATACCTCGTACCCCCCACGTTTCATGGTGTGCCCTTTAGCCATTGGCAACTTGAAGTTGTATTTTATTTGATGGCAGACCACGGTATCTTTTTAAATTTTTTACTTCATTCCACAAGATTGTAGGTCTAGTTCCCTTAGGGGATACCATATATAATGGCTTATAGCGCCTATTTTATTTGGTATCCCCTGTGTATCTTGGGTTAGAACTTAACAGGACTCACTTTGACATGCTCTTATGTTGGATGGGTGAGCACAGTATTTCTGTGTTGATTATAACCCTTCCTGTTGTTTTCCAACATCGCTTACTATGGGGGTACCAAATATTATGGCTCAAGCATTGCTGTACTATCTAGTATCCCCTACGTTTCATGGGTTACCCTTTAGCCATTGGCCACTTGAAGTTGTTTTTTATTTGATAGCAGACTACAGTAACTTTTCACATCTTTCACATTGTTCCACAAGATTGTATGTCCGGTTCCCTTAGAGGATACCATATATAATAGCCTATACCGGCTATAATATCTGGTATCCCCTGTGTTTCTGGGGTTAGAACTTACCAGTATTCAAATTGATATGGTATTATGTTGGGTGGGGGAGCACAGTGCTTTTGTGCCAACTAGCGGCCTTCTTTTTGCTTTCCAACATCGTTTACTAAGGGGATACCAAATATTATGGCTCACGCATTGCTGTAATAACTGGTATCCCCTACGTTTCATGGTGTGCCCTTTAGCCATTGGGAACTTGAATTTGCCTTTTATTTGATGGCAGACTACAGTATCTTTTCACATTTTTTACATCATTCCACAAGATTGTATGTCCAGTTCCCTTAGGGGATACCATATATAATGGCTTATACCGGCTATATTATCTGGTATCCCCTGTTTCTGGGGTTAGAACTTACCAGCATTCAAATTGATATAGTCTTATGTTGGATGGGTGAGCACAGTACTTCTGTGCTAAATAGTGGCCTTTCTTTTGCTTTACAACATCGTTAACCATGGGGATACTAAATCTTATGACTCACGAATTGTTGTAATATCTCGTATCCCCTAAGTTTCATTGGTTACCCTTTAGCCGTTCACCAGTTAAAGTTGCCTTTTATTGTAAAGCAGATTACAGTATCTTTTCCGATTTCTTACATGAATCCCACAAGATTTTACATCCGGTTCCCTTAGGGAATACCTTATATAATGGTCTTTACCAGCTATAATATCTGGTATCATCTGTGTTTCTGTTGTTAGAACTTACCAGTATTCGAATTGATATGGACTTATGTTGGATGGGTGAGCACAGTATTTCCTTGTCAAATAGCGACCTTCCTTGGGCTGTCCAACACCGTTAACTATCGGGATGCCAAATATTATGGCTCACGCATTGCTGTAATATCTCTTATCCCCTATGTTTAATGGGCTACTCTTTAGCCATTGACCACTTGAAGTTGTCTTTTCTTTGATAACAGACTACAGTATCTTTTCACATTTTTTACATTAATCCACAAGATTGTACGTCCGGTTCTCTTAGGGGATACCATATGTATTGACCCATACCAGCTATAATATTCATTATACCCTGTGTATCTTGGGTTAGAACTTACCAGTATATAATTTGACATGGTCTTATTTTGGATGGATGAACCCAGTATTTCTATGGCAAAGAGTACCCTTCTTTTTGCTTCAAACATCGTTTACAATGGGGATTCAAAATATTATGCCTCACGCATTGCTGTAATATCTTGTATCCCCTATGTTTCATGGGTTACCTTTTAGCCATTGACCACTTAAAGTTGTCTTTTCTTTGATAAGAGACTACAGTATCTTTTCACATTTTTTACGTTATTCAACAAGATTGTACGTCAGGTTCTCTATGGGGATACCATATATAATGGCCTATACCGGCTATATTATTTGGTATCCCCTCTGTTTCTGGGGTTACAACTTACCAGTATTCAATTTGACATGGTATTTTGTGCTATGGGTGGGCACAGTATTTCTATGCCAAATAGCACCCTTCCTTTTGCTTTCCAATGTCAATTTCAATAGGGAGACCAAATATTATGACTCGCGCATTGCTGTAATATCTCGTATCCCCTGTGTTCCAAGTGTTACCCTTTAGCCATTGACCAGTTGAAGTTGCCTTTTATTTGATAGCAGACTTCAGTATCTTTTTATATTTTTTACATCATTCCACAAGATTTTAGATCCGATTTACTTAGGGGATACCATATATAATGGCCTATACCGGCTATAATATCTGGTATCCCCTGTGTTTCTTTGATTAGAACTTACCAGGAATCCGTTTGACATGGTCTTATGTTGGATGGGTGAGCACAGTATTTCTATGCTAATTATAACCCTTCCTTTTGCTTTCCAACACTGTTTACAATGGGGATACAAAATATTATGGCTCACGCATTGCTGTAATATCTCGTATCCCCTAACTTTCAGAGGTTACCCATTAGCCATTCAACAGATGACGTTGCCTTTTATTTGATAGCAGACGAAAGTAGCTTTTCCAATGTTTTTACATCATTCCACAAGAGTTCAGATCTAGTTCCCTTAGGGGATGCCAAATATAATGGCTTTTACCATCTTTAATATTTGGTATCCCCTGTGTTTCTGGGGTTAGAATTTACCAGTATTCATTTTGGCATGGTCTTATGTTGGATGGATGAGCCCAGTATTTCTATAGGAAAGAGCACCCTTCCTTTTGCTTTCCAACATCGTTTATAATGGGGATACCAAATACTATGGCTCATGCATTGCTGTAATATCTCAGATCCCCTGCGTTTCATGGGTTACCTTTTAGCCATTGACCACTTGAAGTTGTCTTTTCTTTGATAACAGACTACAGTATCTTTTCACATTTTTGACATCATTTCACAAGATTGTACATCTGGTTCCCTTAGGGGATACCATATATAATGGCCTATAATATTTGGTATCGCCTATGTTTCTTGGGGTTAGAACTTACCAGGATTAAATTTGACATGGTCTTATGTTGGATGTTGAGCACAGTATTTCGATGCCAAATAGCACCCTTACTTTTGCTTTCCAACATCATTTACTATGGGGATACCAAATATTGTGGCTAACGCATTGCTGTAATATCTCATGTCCCTTACGTTTCATGGGGACCATTTAGCCATTTGCCACTTGAAGTTGCCTTTATTTGATAGCAGACTAGAGTACATTTTCACATTTGTGATTTCATTCTGCAAGCTTTTACATCTGGTGTCTTTAGGGGATACAAAATATATTGCATCATAAGCGCTACACCATTTGGTATCCCCTATGTACCTCGCGTTAGAGCGTACCCGGTTTCAGTTTGACATGGCCTTCTGTTGGCTGGGTGAACACAGTACTTTCCTCCAAATAGCACCCTGCCCTGTGTTTTCCAACATCTTTTACTATGGTGATACCACATATTACGGATCCGGCATTGCTGTAATGTCTGGTATCCTCTACTTTTCAACGGTTACCTATTAGCAGCTGACCAATTCAAGTTGCATTTTTATAGAAGATTACAACATTTTTCACACTTTTTATTTCACAAGCTTTCGTATCTGGTTCCTTTAGTGGATACCAAATTTAATTCCTCATAGTAGTATAATATTTTACATCGCCTATTTTTCTAAGGGTTAAAACTAGCCTGGATACAATTTGTCATGGCCTAATGTTGGTAGGTTGAAGACACTGTTTTCTGTTACAATGCACCCTTCCTTTTGTTTTTCATTCTCTCCTTCTATGGGGATACCAATTATTATGGCTCAAGCATTGCTGTTATATTTTGTATACCCTCTTTTTCAAGGGTTACCATTTCAACACTGACAAGTTCAAATTGACTTTTATTTGACAGCAGATTACAGTATAGTTTAGCACTTTTAATATCATTCCACAAGCTGTCACATATGGTTCCTTTAGGTGATACCAAATATAATGTCCCCGATGAGCTGAAATATTTGTTATCTCCTATGTATCTTGGATTAAAATTTACCAGGACATAATTTTCTATGGTTTTTATGCTGGCGGGATGACACATTATATTGTTCTCAGACTACTGTGGAGAGGCAGCCTTTGTGAAGGATGACCTTTCGCATTATAGGAAACATTGGAGGTGACTCTGAGCTTCAGCACCCACACCGTGGACAAAATGTGGTTTGGGATCTTCCTGATGCAGCGATTTGGGACAGGCTGTCAACAGGTCTGTCCTAGAAGTTATAACTCTTTAGTAAAGCTGAGGTTGGTGTCTCAACCCTTGTCACAGCCATCCACCAGGCGACTTTGCTGGGAGGAGTATTCTGCAATTCTTTGATAAACAAAAAGCCTCTCGGAATTTCTAAATGTAGCCTGATCTCTTCTTTCTCACCTCAGTGTCTGAGTATCCTCTCTCCATCTATCCGGATGCAGGTAATACACTTCCACTCTCCAGGAAGCTATCCTCATCTTGTACAATTACAAGCCAGGGGCATTCAAATTGACCTCAGAATACATCAGTTATAGCATTCAGGGCATCGTCTTTTCAATGTTTGGATTACTTATCTTGCATATTCTCGCGTGTTGCTTTTATCATGAAGTAACTGATTCATTCATGTGAAGCCGAAAGTGCTTGATATTTTCTTTTAAATGCATCCAGCCATTACTTTGCGGTTCCAACTTCTGAGCTGATCAGCGGTCTTTGCTCAAGCGGTGGTCTAGCAGTAGCCTGGTAGTGAACAGACTGTTCACCTGTTTATAGGGCCCATCAAAAAGGACTTAATAGAGACCAGTCCCAAATGCAAATGCTTTGAGTACCTAATGGATTGAGCATCGTAGCTTCTGTTTGGAGGTTTCACTAGCACCAACCCAGCGCACCACATATTGATACCAACAATTGGCCCAGCTAGGGGCGTGGCCAAGCCGAGCAGCAAGATGGCCGCATAATAAGGTGGCTCTGCCGGCAGAGCTCATAATCCACATATTATCCGAGGACTGGCATACGATCTGTGCTTAAAAACTGGAAGAAGTACAAGACTTACCCCCATGTAGCAGTTTGTGGGGCTCCGGGCGGTGAAATCCAGCAGAGAGTGGCAGAGCCGGCGGATACACGGGAGGCCTACACAGGGCCCTGCAAGCACAGTGGAGGCCCACAGCAGGAGCAATCACCGGCAACGTGCAACTGAGACCCCCCGCGGCACTGCCGATCAAACCGCCCACTTCGGGAGCACAGCTCGGGCGTGGACTGAACAGAACGTGGTGGCAGTGGAGGGTCGGGGGAGGCGAGCTGTAGTGAGACATGACCCAATATGGTGGCCCCCTGCAGCCGGAGACGTACATGAATACATGTGGGAGCTGAGGACACCGTCATTGCACATCAACCGCGGTGAGTCTCGCTGGCTGACACATCTCTGTCCCCCCCTCCCGCCGCAGTCAGCTAGCTAAACATCAGACTGAGGAAGGTAGAAGCGGGCTGGTGCGTGTGGCGGGGGCCGGTGGCTCGGGGCTAGCGTGTCAATGGAGGATCGCCGCCGCAGAGAACAGCCCCGCTGAGACAATGCGCTAGAATGGCACCAGCGCTAACGCGGTCCGCGGACCGCCGCCTACCAAGAGCCCGCAGAACCCCCGCTCTAGTCCCTCCTGTGCTCACCCCAGGCAGAATCTGTTCCCGCGGACCTCTGCTCTCGGAGAAGGACTACCCGACCGCCGCATCCTGATGTCCCACGAGGGCGAATGTTGTGAGGTAGAGCTGGCCTAGCCTGGCTAACTCAAAATAACAGAGACAGGCATGACAGGAGGGTAGGGAACCTCCTCCCGATACCCAC
The DNA here is from genome assembly GCF_964204655.1 of Triturus cristatus. Lineage (NCBI taxonomy): Eukaryota > Metazoa > Chordata > Amphibia > Caudata > Salamandridae > Triturus > Triturus cristatus. The sequence goes on from NC_140583.1 coordinate 699,300,607, forward strand.
ATACAGGGAGCAAGAAACGTAATAAGCGGAGACCCTAAAATGACTCACTGCTTTTGGCGACACCCAATTGTACCACAGCATCGATCATGAGATGAACGGAGCAAACAATTGCGAAATTCCCTGTAAGAGTATTAGCTCAGCAGCAGCTAGGCAAGGGATGAGCCGGTGAAGGGCACACAACCGGCCACACAAACTACACGAAAAGCCGCCCGTGGAGAAAGCCAGAACAGCGCTGATACTAACTGTGGATAACCAGCAGCAAAATCAGCGGCGCGGCGCCTGCTAGCTTTCCAGAGACAGCAGCAATACCAGCAACCCCTGTTTGGCCCCGGCCGGATGTTACGACGGGCCTCCCTCTGATAATCAGGCCAATCTACTCGAACTGAAATAAACAGTGGCTACACTACCAGCGGTGGGACACTAAAGCTTCAGAATACAGTGTAACTTATCCACACTTAAGACCAGCCCACATCACAAGTAGTGGGAAAAAAGCAAAGCCCCCGCAATGCCAAGAACTGCAGGGGTAGAAGAACCGAATATCATTATGGGGAAGGCCGAGAACAAGCAATCGAAACTCACCTTTGAGAAACGGTCAACATGTCTTCAAGAACCTCTCACTGCTTCGCTCACAGTAGTCCCCGAGTCCAAAATGGACTCAGACCCAGACGATGACATCGGAGCAATGCTGCGCGAGGTGCGTGGCAGCTTGAAAACCATTGACACCAAATTAGACAACATGGCAGAACGAATATACCACATGTCCCAAAAGATCGACAAGCAGGAAAGTCGGATAGACACGCTGGAACAGCGAGTCTCGGACTCGGGTGATCGTCAGGAAACGTCATGGGGAAGTATACTCCACATGGAGAGAGTCCTTGAAGTGATCTGGGTCCGCAACGAAGATTTGGAGGCGAGGTCTAGAAGGAACAACATCCGTATCACGGGGATTCCGGAATTGACTAACATCCAAAATATGGGACGAAATGTAGAAGACCTGCTCCGAGACCTGTGTGCGGCCGACCTCACCCCGATGTTCCTGGTAGAGCGAGCGCATCGCACCTTGGGCCCCAGACCAGCCTCGGGAGCCCCCCGAGACCGATCATTGCTCGCCTGCTTAACTACAGGGACAGAGACACCATGTTGAGAGCCGCCAGAGATAAAGGGGACGTTCAATATCAAGGAAACAGGATTGCGCTATACCCAGACTTTACCCAAGCAGTCCAAACTGCGAGACGAGAATTCACACCGGCCAAAAAACTGCTCCAACAGACTGGTACGAAATACGCCATGATGTACCTGGCCAAATTGCGAGTCCAAACCGGAGGAAAGCATCTGCTTTTCACAGATGCTAGCGCTGCCTTGAAGTTCGTGAAACAGAACACCAAGAAGCACCGACAGCAGGAGATGGAGGCTTCACATGATCCTAGCAATCAGATGAGTGACAATGACTGATGATATGTAAAACATGAGGAAATGCATGTTACAGTACCGGGGAGGCCACTGTTGATAACTATGTATGCCAGAGCCGCCCATATACACTCTGCCACCCTGTCCAAGAGCGACAGGGCTGTTAGCAGGCAACCCCCAGGGGGGAGTTGCAGTTTGTTGTTGTTTGACGCAAGACCATACAGTCATGGACCTGTATGATTTCATCCACAGTCAGCCAAGACTAGTCACAGCATTATGCAGACTTACACATACAATGCAAAGTAGACTTCATGCGAGAACGAGGACAAAGTGAGGGAAGGAACCAGACAGGGACACACTTGCTTCAGAGTTAGATAGGCCATCACAGCCGCCTGTCTAAACTCACTTGCCTTACTTGGAATGTGCGGGGTCTAAACGACCACAGAAAGTCCAGGCTTGTGTAATCTTACCTATCTAGACACCAAGTAGATATTAGCCTCCTACAGGAGACTCACCTCCTAGAGATGACAGGCACAAGACTATCCGCTGCTCGCTGGAGCGAAATCCATAGTGCGGGCTACTCTAACTATTCCAGAAGGGTGGCAACTCTTATTCGTAAAGGGGTCCCCTGGCAGACACACCAATCGATTAAAGATCCAGAGGGGCGATTTCTCCTTTTAAAAGGTACACTATATCACCGTCCGCTGATTATAGCTAACATCTATAGGCCTAATATAGACAATCTCACTTTTTTTCAACACTTCTGGCACAAGATCCAGTCTATGGGAGACGCCGCTCTACTATGGGGCAGGGACTTCAACATCACGCTCTCCCTTACATGGATAGGGAAGGAACAGTGCGCGCCCATCACCCCCACGTGACAGCAACATTACACAGTATAATACAAGATTATGACCTATCTGACCCCTGGCGGGCACTCCACCCCACATTGAGTACCTGCATTATGCACCACCGACAAGCCTGGTCCAGAATAGATTTTTGGCTATTAACCAGAGACCTACAGGTATGGGTGCAAGATGTTAACCACCATGCAAAAACACTGTCGGATCACGCCCCTGTTGCTTTAGCACTTCAGATCCCGCAGTCTTATCAACTGCCATCCTCGTGGCGCCTCCCTTTTAATGCCCTATTAGATTCAGCATTCCGCGAGAGTATTCAAACACACATCCAAGAGTATTTTGAACACAACCCCGGCTCGTTGAAGACAGAGTGCAATTTTATGGGAAGCGTTTAAAGTGGTGATCCGGGGATATTGTATAGCAGGGCAATCTGGGGTCCTCCGAGATATAAGAAATAGTTTAAACCGTATTGAAAAGGAATTGCACGACCTAGAAGCACAATATTGCACAACACCAACACCCTTTATATTGGCTAAGATACGCCGCACGCTCACGTCCTAGCAGGAGAAGGCTGAATGGGAACTCAAATTCCTCCAAAACAGGCCACAGCAGGAGAAGAGGACAGACCGAGCAAGACACTGGCCAATCTCCTACGTAAACACAGGGGCTCCCCAATCATAACAGAATTATCTAACGCGAAGGGGAACTGGTCCGCTCTCCACCAGCTATCCTTGCTACAATGCGTAGTTTCTACGCACTATTGTATAAATCCGATATCGGCCTGACAGAGGCCTTACTGAATGAATATTTTGACTCCATAGCACTGATGTGGTTTGAAAGAGCCCACCGAGAGTACATGGAGATGCCTTTTACAGTAGAGGATATCAAACAGACCATAGGTGGAATGCCAGCAGATAAAGCCCCCGGCCCTGACGGCTTCACAGCCCAATTCTATAAGGAGTACGCGGAGATTCTAGCTCCTCGCCTTCTGGCGGTATACCATGAAGCTATGGAAGTGGGCCATTTGCCCCCTTCGTTGAGAGAAGCTCTTATCATAATGATTTTAAAACCAGACAAAGACCCCACCCACTGTGACTCCTATTGCCCGATTTCATTAATAAATATAGATGTACAAATATTCGCAAAACATTTAGCCACCCGACTGCAACCTTTACTTACCCGAATAATTTTACCAGACCAATCTAGTTTCATACCGGGACGGTCTACATCCCACAACCTTCGGACAATATTTGCTTTAATGCACTATTTAGCACTGCACGTCCCAGCAATTGCGGCCCTGCTCGATTCCACTAAGGCATTCGACTCCCTGTAGTGGAGCTTCCTTTTTCCGCTGCTAAACCGAATAGGTCTCAGCCCCATCTTCATTAAACAGATACAATTATTATACACAATGCCCACAGCGCGCGTATGGGTGAACAGACTGGTCTCTGAACTCTTCCACATAACCAGGGTGGCAAGACAGGGCTGCCCCCTTTCGCCCCTTCTTTTTGCCATCGCCACTGAGCCACTGACAGCCCGTATTCGACAACTCCACACACACTGCAGCATAGGGTATACATCACGCGGCCTGTCGATCTCCCTATATGCCGACGACATCATACTTTATATGACCGACCCCAGGGAAAATCGGGCACCCATGACGAGGGAACTGATCCGTTACGGGGAATTCTCCTGGCTGCGCATACAATGGAGCAAGTCTGTCATCTTCCCCTTAACCTTCGGTACTCGCCCCTTCAAGATGGAGTACCCCATCACCTGGGCGACAGGACCAATGCTGTATCTGGGTATTTGGCTCAGTAATGATCTGACTGAGCTTTGGTCCGAAAACTATGGCAGGACAATTGACTGGATCACGGAGAGGGTACACCGATGGAAGACACGACCCCTCTCACTGATAGGACGCGTTGCACTGGCCAAGATGATCATACTGCCCAAGCTACTATACCTTTTTGTTAACATCCCCATCTCACTAACGACAGACTTCTTCAAAACACTGCGTTCCCTTATGATCGAACTAGTATGGGCCGGGAAACAACCCAGGATAGCGTGGGAGATAGTTACCCTACCCCAATCCCAAGGGGGACTAGCTGCACTGGATTTTGTACTGTATACTTATAGCGCTCAGGCTCACTTCCTACACTATTGGGTACACCCTGCACCCTTTCAGCCACATGTAGCTATAGAAATGGATAGAGCAGCACCACTGCCATTGGCCACTGCCATTTTTCAAGCATTTAAAAGACCACGAGATGAGGTTAACACAGTGGAGGTGCTACGCTGGGCCTGGGTATGACTGCGCAAAAGAGCAAAGCTAGACACACTATACGCCCCCTCGATGCAGGTAGCGAGTCATCCACAGATACCCCCACTGGGAGATCGCAGGGCACGAGAGAGAGCAACACAGCTTAAAGTATGCAAAGGCAAGGACTTATTTCCCGCAAACACCTTCTTGACGATGGAACAGATGTGCAGACAGATTCCCCCCACAGCAGCGGACATGCTCCTATATTACCAGCTGCGCTCTTCCTGCAGGAGTAGGTTCAACACATTCCCACATCCCCCCCGACACTGACCGCACTGGAAAACGTACTTGCGATTGAACACAGCCGCAAGCTGATCATCCACATATATAATACTATGCAGAGCAAATCCCCACTAATCATCCCTGAGGCTAAAGCAGGATGGGATACAGAGACGGGAACAAGCATTTCCGACGACCAATGGAAGTCGATCTGTGGACAGTTGAGACTGTTGTCCTCTAATTATAGGCTAATATTAATCCACTCTAAATATATACATCGCCTTTATTGGACTCTGACGCAACTGCACCGAATGGGCTTGAGCTCTGATGATCGCTGCTGGCGATGTGGGGACATACAAGCCAATTTCCTACACGTGGCATGGCATTGCCGGCCGGTTGCCAATTTCTGGCCACGCACATTGCAGTGCATACAGGCCATTACTGGACATAAGCTACCTTGCACGCCGCTGGCAGCATTGCTGGGAGACAGCACTGATATTCCACCCAAACGCAAGAGGCTAACTGCGATGTTGCTAATCATAGCAAAACGCCAAGTAGCCATTCATTGGAGAGCGTCTCGACTGCAGACCACAAAAAATTGGGTAACTAGTGTTACACATTGTAAAGCGCAATTGGAGACATATTGGGAACAGCTGCCAGCGAGATCTCACCCCCGGGTTTTTGGGAGCCATTTGTAGACTGGCTAAATACTGTGGACTTGGATGACTTTTAACGTGCACACTCGGTACTTATGCCCTCTCCGGCGCAAGTGTCCGAGATCCCAATGCATATTACTAAACCATAATCTGAACATGGGACACTGTTTGTTGACCAATATCGTAATAGTGTAATGTACTGCTATTGACTTTGTCCGACATGTGCTGTATATGATATGGCAGGTCATAACAACTATGACCTGTAGACCGCATATTGTTTACTTATTGCCTTGCTGAAGGTTATTGTTTTTCTTTTTTTGTGTTACAAATGCAAATAAAAAATGTATTTAAAAAAAAAACAATTGGCCCAGCTAGATGCATCTCGACTCAGCGTGACGCATCTCAACGCAAGTACTCACACCACTAGCGGCTTCATTGACCTCGATGTAAAGCATCTCGTTGCCCGCATCACAGCTCTGTTTGGTGGCTTCAACAGAACTGACACAATAGAACACAGCGCATCTTGATGCAGTATCTCAAGTGCTCGTCGACTTCTTCTTGACAATCACACCACACAGGCCAATGCAAGGACTTGTCATCTCTATGCCCAGGACACAAGATACTTTATAACTACGGACTAGAGTCAGTCCTGTATCCGACTCACGCTCCATCGTAGTCGGGCTTTGTGACTTGGATCCCATCCTACATGACTGGTTAAACGCAATTAGTGCTTCTTCCTTCTAAGAGCTACTTTTCTTCAAAACCTTTAAAATTGCATATTTCTGGTCCTGCTTATCTGATTTTTGTTGTTTTTCCTAAAGTTTAATCTACTTTTCGAGATTGATGTGGGATTCTTCTTGTGTTTTGTTTTCACTTTATTACTGTTTGAAGTGCTGCATAAATAGTGTAATAATATTCTGTGTGCCTATTTTACATGTGCTAGGCAACAGATTGAACCTGTTGAAATAAACCCTTTTTTAATCATAATAGGGATTTAGACAGAATGTTGGAAATAAAATTACATTGGGACAAAATATTGTGTCAAGAATCTTCATAGAAAATCCTGTTATGACATGTGAACGTATACATGCAGCACAGAATCCCTGAGGCACTAGGAACCTAGATCCTGTGAATTGAAAAAACAGGTCCTATTGGCATAAGGAAGGGCTATATTTCCCCAGTGAGGAACTGTATATCTCAGCAGCCTTACAGCTCAACTAGGTGGGTAATCTATCAAGAAAGTAAGCAATTGGGCCCACTTGTGACTCCATGGATCCTTTCATTAAGATTTGGGCTTAACCCAAGAGATTAGATGCAAATGACAATTGAGCCAAATGAACACGAAAAACTCTCACTTTCAGTTGGTTTATTTTAATATGTGTAATCATGTATGGGAGATATCGTGTGGTCCTTAAGAAGGTGGTCAAAGTCTGTGTTAACCACCAAAACACATTGACGCTTAGGTTATGCTAAATCAGATGAACACATGGATAAAATAGATGATGATCTTTTGAATAGTCAGCTGTCCCATTCTTCGATTCACACAATTGAGCATGATACAAAGACAGATATAATAGTCTTGTGTGTGCTCCCTCTTTTTGAAAAAATCTTTCTATTGTGTATGAATTTTGGTAATTTTTTTATGTAATATATTTGTTTTTAATTGATGAGTTCAAGTGATTTGGTTCACTTTTATATTGCTTTTGTACATTTTATTTGTTGCCCTAAATGTAATGTGTAAACATTTGGAATTAAAGATCTGAACGATCTGCTACTTTTTGTTGTATTTGACTTGATCAGTGTTGGGGTATTTAAGGAATTATGTCTGAGTCCATTGCGGTGAATGTTTGAATAAATGTTTGTAGAAACTAAGTTGTGGTTGATTGAAGTCCCAAAAGGAGATTTTTTTTACTTTTTAGTCTTACACAGGTCCCTCTCTATTTACCTTCCTATCAAGAATATTGAGGACAAAAATATCATGACCAAAGGTTTCTATAGGTAAGCAAAGTTTAACTATATATAACTCCACATATATGTACCTTTACAATCGCATATGTCATCAAAGTACGTAGACATGGAGTTAAGAATAGTAATTCTATACTTACCTATTTCCATTTACCTTCTCAATAGTTTGGTCCTTCATATTTTTTACATGAGATTCTGTCCACACAATATTTTTTTCTGATATTCTGTTAGTGATCCCATAAAAGCATTTTTCTTAGTGAAGTGATTGTGTGTCATATTGGAAACAACAACACTGGGCTCTCAAATTAGTACTGCGTCTCTGAATCCCTGTTTGGGGACTGTTGGCAGTGGTGGCTCCTCTGTAATAGCGGAGGAGAATCGCCCCACTGCAGAATAAAAAATGAAACAATTTTATTATCATTTTAGTTTTCACTGGCAGCCAATGCTGCCGAGTCTTAGGCATACCCAGGCAATCCTTTCTTGACAGCACAGGGACTGGTAGGAGTGGAGGTCACTTGTAAGTTTCATGTCAGTTTTGGCCTACCATATTAGGCCAGCCAAACAGACATACGCACTTAGATTTGTCCAACCCAGCTGTATTGTACAGCTTGGTTATGAAATTACACAGGCTCCCAGTCTAGTGAGCACCTAACCAGGCCACTCAGACCAATCCAGGAACTTCGCTCACAGCATGAGAGCAGCTTCTGGATTGGGTAGAGAGTCTGGGAGCCTGTGCTGGCCTAGGGACTTCCGGAAGAGAGGAGTACCTGCGGCGGCAGGCAGTGGGAGATGCAGCTGAAGTAACAGATTAGTGCTTTTTATTATTATTTGCCCCGCGCTGCCACACCACTGTATGTTGGCACCAGATGCTGCTAACTGTTAGAAACTTCAACAATGTATTGGGTTGTGGAGGGCTACTACCTGTCTTTCGCATTCAAGCACTGGTGCATTGAACTAAGTTTACTTGTTGCATCTGTTGTGATGAAAACAAACCTTGTAGATCTAAACCAGAGCCTTAGTTTACGCAATATCATGACATGCAGATTACCAAAAGGACCCTTCAATAGCCCTGATAAACAAACTACCTCAACCTCAAATGAGCTTCAAGACACATCAAATGGAATTTAGCACTCAATAGGAAGACCTAAGTATTCACCATCTCAGGCCCCTATCTGAGGGCCATTGGGCCACATCCCTGTAAGTTGGGTTCGATGACACATTATTGTGGTAAACAATATTGTTAACAAATATATTGTGTTAAAAATATTGCTTGCCACAATATTGTGTTCCTATACTAATGAAGATTGCAAAAATATCAACAAAAATTGTAGACATTAATATCATCCAAAAATATCAATGTTGTGATATATATACATTTTAAAGTAGTTAATTATATAATGTATAAAAGTAATATAATGTACAGCAAATAAATTACACAAATTATTTAACACTATATATAAATATATTTGTATATAAAAACACACATACATATGTGTGGATGTTAAAGAAATAGACTGGATTACACTAGTGTACAGTGGAATGTGCATAGTCAGCTTCTGCATCTTGGCACTTAGCACAGGCATCAGATCTGATATAGTCAAACTTAGCAATATCGGATGGGGATATATAATATCGATGTAAAAATGTAAAGTGTAACAATTTGCGGCGTTGACAGATAGAAATGCGCTGCATCTGTGTGCAGCAGTATGCCCACATTTTGTCATTGATTTTCATCCAGAGTTCTGTCGCCCAAACCTTACGCACTCTATTGGTAGTGTCGGGTTTTAGTTCAAGACTAGATCTATATAGTCTAATAATCATGCGTCCTCCCTCTGTAGTCAAGATTGTCAGTGGGGCAAAATCGTCGGGAGGGAGTGGATTGGAAGGGCGGAGCGATCGTAACTTGTTGCGCAGTCTCCTGAAAATAAATTGGTCCATGTATGGACTATCCCTATCCCATGGTCCCTCCAAAAGGGGAGTAACATGCCCATCAGGGAACAAGTCCCCCATAGTGGGGAGGTCATACCTATGAAGGGTGCCTTGGACTATTTTCTCCCTAGCGAAAGGGAGCCAAGGGTTGTCATGCAGCGGGATGGCGTTGGAATGGAGGGGGCCACCTTCCAATGTGCCGCTCATACGGCACCATGGCCAACAGGTAAAGGACACCGTTTGTATGTCCATATCGTCGAGTGGGATTCCCTTGGGTAGAATCTGAGTGTGCCTGATTCTTTCAAGAACCACTTTTTCAGGGCGTCAATAGGGTATTCGAGTGTCAGGATGGTTTTAACGGTATGTGTAATGGCACTGAGCTGCTAACATAATATAAATGTAGGTCAGGGGCACATAGGCCCCCGCGCTCATAAGGGAAGTGTAAGTGTATCCCAACAAATACGGGGACAGGTTCCCACTCATATCAATAGCAAAAGGGTTCCTCTTAGTGTGTTGAAAAAGTACTGTATTAAGGGAATAGGGATGTTAGTGAAGAGCTATAGAAAGCAAGGCAGGACGACTATTTTTATAATAGCAACTCGCCCAGCTATTGACAAAGGGAGTTTTATCCAATGCTCCACCTGTGCATTGAGCTCTGACAGAGCTGGCCTGTAATTTCGTTGAAGTACCTGCTCCTTTTCTCTATGGATGTGGATGACCGAGTATTTAGTTCCATCAGGTGCCCAATTTAAAGGGGAGCTCAGCCTGGGTAGGAGCTGGTGCGTCCGTTAACGGGAACAGCTCTGATTTTGCCCAATTTATACGGAGGCCTGAGAAGACACTGAATCTGACTATCTCCTGCTTAAGAAGGGGGAGATTGAGGTGGGGGTTGCAGATGAACAGTAAAATGCTGTCTGCATACAGTGATATTAGTAAAGGCCCATGGGTGAGTTGGAACCTGCGATGCAAGTGGCGCTCCTGCATCACCTGGACTAGAGGATCCATTGCCATTATAAATAAAAGGGGGATAATGAGCACCCTTGCCGAGTACAACGCAGAATCAGGAACGCATCTGATATAGCACGTTCACTCTAATGTGGGCCGTCGGATTGGAATATAGTAGCATAATTAGTGATATGAACTGGGGGTAAAGCCCAGTTTGCCTTGCACGGCCCAGAGAAAAGGCCACTCGAGGGAGTCAAAGGCCTTCTCTGCATCGAGAAATGCCACTACAGCGGGCATGGCGGGAGAAATTTTATTAAGCATGGCAAAAGCAGTACGGAGATTCAAGGAGGTGTACTGGTGTGGAACAAACCCATACTGTGCCGAGGAGACGAGCTGCTCCATTAGCAAGGCTATTCGGGTTACTAGCACCCTGGTCAAAATGTTATTATTTCACTTTAACAGAGATAGTGGGCGATGTGACACACAATTACCAGGATCTTTACTGCGTTTCAGCAACAAGGTGAGGACTGCCTCTCGGGGCGTGGGGGGTAAAGTGCCAACCTGCATGGCCTTATTGTATAATGCCAACAATCTTGGTGCAAGTTGTTGCTTATACAATTTATAAAATGTCCGTCGACGCCAGGCGCTTTTGAGCCATCCTCTATGGTGAGTGGCTCAGTGAGGAATTGCCTCTGACCATCCTCAAGCCATACCATGGCAGCATCCGCTAGGTATGCTGATAGTGTCTCAGAGTCCTTAGTTAGTTACCTGAGAAGAATACAATTTTTGGTAGTAAGTACAGAGCGTGGCCATGATACGTTCTCTGCTCATAATGGCCCCTCCATTCTCTGCTCTGAGTTCTGCGACATAATTAACTGATATGTTGGGGCGTAGAATGCGAGCAAGGGTGCGGCCAGGTCGCTTGTCCTCACAATAGTGACGAGCTTGGGAGTGTTTACTCTGATATGCGGTTTCCCGTTCTGCCCATCGAGTCAGTCCAGGCGCTCGATCAGTCTCCTCGCTATGCTCCAGCTCCTGCAGTTTTGTTTCAATCCTGATTAATTGCGTGCAGATATCTCTAAGAGTACCCATCTGCTTAGAGATACACATTCCTCTGCTGAAGGCCTTAAAAGCCTCCCACAAGGTCACCTGTGAGGGCACAGTTCCTGCATTGTGCTAAAAATATTAAAGAATGGACTTATGAATCTCACTACGGAACACTTGGTTCCAGGGAGAATCGCTGTTGAAACACCAGCTGAACTCAAGGCCACTTCCATATGTAATCTGAAGTTTCAATTATACTGGATTGTCATCTGAGAGTGTTCTAGGGAGCTCTGTTACCTCGGATATCCACTAGTGAGATGTGGCCGACAATAGCTAAGGGCCTAATCGAGTCCAGACGGAATGGGGCGCTGAACAGAAGGTGTGTCTGGATTGCGTAGGGTGATCAGTACGCTATGCGGAATCGGTGTGCAAACAAAGTGGTAAATTAAGATCCCCACCAATAATAAAATGGTACACCACAAATCTGTCCTGTCGGGAAAAGAGGTTTAAAAAATCAGGGTCATCAATGTTAGGGGCATATATATGACTAATAATGTACTTTTGTCTCCCAGCGTTCAATGTACTAGCAGATATCGGCCTGCCATGTCTGTGTAGTGGGAGTGATAAAGAAAAGGTACAGTTTTATGAATTAAGATACAGGTACCCGCGAGTAGGAACTGTAACATGAGAAATATCGATGTGTGCTCCAGTTCCTAGAAAATGTATGGTCAGCACATGGGGAGAAATAGGTCTCCTGAAGAAAAACAATTTTATCGGAATATCTATTAAGATATGTCAGTACCTGTTTCCCTTTGCGGGGATTGTTAATACCGCGTAGATTCCAGGTAACTACACCTAGGTCGATGGACGTGACCATCTTGTGGAGTTAGTATGAAGTGATCATACATCAGAACAAGGGCCTTGTGCCATACAACAGTGTAGGTGTTGAATGCTAAGATGTGATGTGCAACATCAAAAACATTTCAACTCTAGTAAAAGAGTCCCACAGTAGAGTGCCACCCCTCACCCACACTAGATCCAACATTATCCTGTGAATCCCATTTAGTCCCTCAAGAAAGAAAGAAAAACATAAACCACAGCAATCTAAAATGGTGTGCACCATGGGGGCATGGGAGCAACTCGGTCTCCGGCGGTCCCTACAAAGTAAAGAGCCAAAGCTGGAATGTGGTGCTTGCCAACATGAATTCGGATACGCAAGCGAGGAGATATTCAATATGAGTCATTTGCTGATGTATATACAAGCAAGGAGGCAAGGGTATCAGACATCAGACCCAGCAGCTAACCACCCCCCCTTTCTCATTTCGAGATGTGGTGGGCGGGCTCCTGTGACCCCGTGTCCCATTAGCATCTGGGGGAGCATGGTCATTCTATGGAGATCCAGCATGGATAGTTTTGTAATAGGCCTTGGCGTCTAAAGGGGTATTTCCGCCGAGCTTCCTGAACTGTTGGGGTGAAATCAGGGAAGATGGGGATATTCGAACCTTGGCATTGAAGGGGAACCTTTTCCTGGGCCAACCGCAGCGCTGTTTCTCTGTCCCTATAATTGAGCAGACAGGCTATAAGAAATCGTGGTGGAGCGCCTTCCAGATGTCGGGGGCCAAATGAGCAGTGTGCACGTTGGATTGCAGAAGTATTGGAGAAACTAGGGCAGTCAAAGTGGGCCAGTAGCAATTGTTCAACAAAGTTCTCAGGATGCCCCATGTCGTTATTTCCTACAATTCCCGAGATACGAATGTTATTCCTACGAGATCTGGCATCGAGGTCCTCGTTCTTGATTGCCACTTGTTTTAAAAGGTGCTCCATTTTATCTATGCGCTTCTGCGTTGTCACAGAGTTATCCTCCAGGAGATCCTTTCTTCAGCGCCGCCAATCCGGGCTCACTGTCTGTCCATCCGCTCACACAGACTGTCCATGTGGCCAGTTAGTCTATCGAAGCATGCCTCCATGGCTCTGAAGCACGCCTTGAGTTTGACCATCACAGCCGAGATGTCGCATAGGGGGGCTGCGGCACCACCTCGTCCCGATGGCTCTTCTGAATCTGACTGGTAGCCGCGGTGACCAGCGCGGTCCGAACGACTCATGTCATGTCTTCAGTAAGCGAACACCCGGGGTACAGGAAGAGGGCGTGCACTCAGCATCTTCAATCCTCCCCCCAGCTAGGCCTGCCCCACAATTGTTGTACAGGCTTTAGTCAACATCGTGGAGTTTCTTGATGCGCGGGGAGCTACCATCCAGGGTGGATGTGGGGCCCCCAGTGTTGTGTCTATGTACGTAGAGATGTCAGTGGGTCACAACTGCTGTCACGCAGTGTGTCAGTAGGTAGGGATTCTATCCCCAGCTCCCCAATTCTGGGTGTAAGTAGGCAGTGTGGCAGATAAGCTCCCAGAATCCGCTCACATAAGACCAGAGGATCAATATGCAAACAATGGGGAGTCCGGGCCAGTGGGGGGCAATGTACTCAGCATTCCCTGTCTCTTCATAGCCCCATACAGGCCGGTGTCCAGACGATGGTCTATATCTCAAGCACTCCCTGCTATGGAGCAGATGATTTAGGCTACTGTCTCTGGGGGGCTGCCAAGTAGACGAGTGAGCGCAGCACCTCCCTTTTTCACAGCTCCACATGTGCCAGGAGTTTGGCTTCGTTAAACAAGGTCAAAGCTCACAGACAGGACTTACCGTTCTTCACCCGCAGCAGCCTCCCGTGAGCGTTGTATAAGGGCATGTGCAGGGCACCAGCCACGCTGTGCAGGCAGCCGCAAAGGGGAGACGCAGCCTGCGGCACTCAGACAGCCGCCCAGGCCGCACTACACCCACACTACGGACTCCCAGCAGCTCTCTGCCTCACAGCTCTGGGATCAGGAGCAGGGCCGTGGGCCAAGTCTGAAGGAGCCAACCGCTCCATAGCCCACACATGGAGGAGGAGGAAGGGGGCGGGTTGGCAACCCACAAGATCGAGCGATCTCGGCCTGTTGCAGCAGGGCCTCTGAGGCAATGTCGGTGGCACCGCAACACTCCTGATTCCCCTCAGCTTCAGATAACAGTGGTGCATGAGGGCATCGCCCCTGCGTCTCCTCAAACCACAACACTCCCATTATGCAGTGGGGACACCAGCGTTAGTATAACGCAGTGGCGAGCAGCATATCCGAGACCGCCGGATCCTGAGCTTCACTAAGATGCAGCCATCATGTTGGTGGTCTTTGCCACGCCCCCGGACTCACACATCCATAAGGCCACTCAAATGAACAGCATGATAACTCGGGTTGGTGAATATATGGCTTTAGCAGTTTCAGACTCCATGTATCACTACAGCAGCGATGATGGCTCTCATAGGATGTACCACAAATTCAGCAGCACCTGGACACGCATCTCAAGAACGCTGCAAGAGTGCTGTATAGCACACTGTTGGCTGTCTTGTAGTTTCTTGATGTGATTTCACACATTAATCGCACAGGGAAACGGTTGACATCACACAACTTCAGAAAGTACAGGCTTGGCTTCCAGTGTCATTCGGCCTCTTTTGGACACTCCACAGCTGGGAACATAGCTGGTCTTCTCCTCCTGGACAGCCTCTCCTCCAGTATGGCTAGGCCTAGGCTCTCTCCTTCCCTCCCTGAGCAGTCATTCAGTCTTCTTGGTGCTAGGCAGAACCACAGCTTCTCCATCTAGTATTAAAGACTTTGGGTGATAAACACTCACCTCTGCGAGACTGGCTGACATGCAGATACCAGCACTTCATCACAGTACCTCTGTGAGTACCCTGCAAAACATTCTCTTTCATGGTCAAGAGGAACTGGAAACTACATAAACGTTATTTGGACACAACCATTATACTCATTTTCCAGACAGGACGTGGATGTACTACCTAAGGTCCTGGCACTGGTTTGAGGTGTTCCTTTTTTGATGTCTTCTTTGGCTGTAGTGCAGGCAAAACTGCAGATACCACATGGTCAAGCCTTTCTGAAAGGTAATATCTCTCACAACACGTAGTTATGGGCATCCATCATGCACTTTTCTGACATAGCAATAAGGACATACAAAAAGGCAGGCCGAGCCTTGAAACATCCTCACCTTTAACAATAGAATCTCCGGGCAGACTTCTTCCCTACTAACTATCAAATAGTAATGTCCAGGAAGAGCAAACCCTTGGTAAAAGGTTCTCATAAAATTTCCAAGGGTATCCCAGTCTCCATCCTCCCACTTTCCAATTTGTGGGTCTGCACCCTCCAGCCTCAGGAATGCAGGCAATACACTCAAGCAAGTTACATTTTGCCCCAAACGTTTCTGTAAACTCCCCTTCTGTTACTCTGTGCCCTATAACCTGGAAGTACAACTAGCTCGTTGCCATGAATAAGTAGCCAATTAGATACACGTTCTATACAGGTATTGAATACTGGTCTGCAGCTGAAAGATGAGTGCAGATTGAAGAGAGAAGAAGGGATTATTGCCCCAGGTTTCTGGAAAAACACGACCCAAATGACAGGTCAGGAAAACAATGCCTCACCACCTTACTTCATATCCAAAACACCAGTTTCATGTCACCTTCCTCCATACATTCTCAAACATAAAAGCTGTGTCATGCAATAATTTTTATGCTGTAATCTGAAAATATAATTTCCATTTATGTTATGCATTTTGCATGTCATACACTACATTTTTCTTTTATCATTTATAGACATTTTCTTGACAAGACTGATAAATCGACTGCAATACAATTTAAATTGAAATTCTGTGAAATATGCTTCCACCTTATGCACTCACAGTTGCCACGTGTACCTATGTCATTGATTTTACTTAGAAAAACAAATTATTCCTAGGGCCATATTATACAAAGTGCCCTGGGGTAGCAACGTGTGTTTGCGCCAGGGCACTTTTGCATTACAGAAAGGGCAACAGACAAGTGTGCAGCCCCTTATGTACTACAGCTAGCGCTGGTGCACATATAGCGCCAGTGCTATCATCAGAGGGTGTTCTCTCATTTGCAATTTCGCAGGCATCCCCAGGAGAGGAAGGGTCCAACCATGTGCTATTTTGTGGAACATGGCCGGCGCAAACAGGGTGCCCATGAAACTATAAGCTCAATACCCTGTGGCAAATGTAAAAAGAACAATTGATGGATGGAATGCAGAACAATGTCATACATTCACCCTAGTACAGAGATCTGTGCCTCAATCCATCGTTTTCTGGCTCCACATGCAATTCCGGTTTGAACTCAGCCATAAGCAAACAAGTCTTCACCCTGCGCCCAATGGGATCAGTCCAACTAAACCTGCCAGGCCAGGTCCTCCCTGGACTGGAACCAAGCATTCTTGGACCAGTTTAGGGGTTTCACCCCTCATCAGCCAGTGTAGCTTGTCTCCAGTGGCATGGAGAGCACGGGACACACATCTGGACATGCCCGTCCCACTCGGGGTGACAAATGCAAAAATAACAATTGATGGACAGAGTGCAGAACAATGTCATACATTCACCCCAGTGCAGAGATCTGGGCCTTGTGGAGCACCCATCAAGTGCCCGCGCGGCGACTGCCACCATGAGCTGTTCCCAGACCAGTGGTCGCCAGTCTTAAGAACTAAAGGGATATAAAGGCCAATCCAGGAGCAGTGGGACCACAGAGCCAATGCTCTATGACAATGTGTGTATATTCTTATTCCCAAATTACACTCTGGCCAACTAGTGACGTAGGGCCTCCTTCCTGGGAGTAAAGAAAAGCTTGAGGCAGGCAGGACTGACTTACTCGCTACTCTCCCCAGCAAAATTGAAGATAATGGTGAACAACACCAGCTATTTCTTCACTGAGACAGCTGATGCCTGGGACTGTGTGAGCAGATTCTTATATTCCTGACTATCACTAAACCGCAATGGGTCAGTGACCCACCTTGATGGTGAACTGATTTTCGGACTTACTGTATATGGTGACGGTATGCCAACCGCCCCCCAGACCCTCTCCTTAGGCGTAGTTTTGCATTAAAATATGCCAGTGGGATAATCCCACCTGTGGGTCAGTTTGTTAATTGTTTGGACAGTTGGAGTTTTCTTGACCTCCCTGGGTTGGGAGTAAGTGGTTCTAGTTTACTTGTTTGCAAGGTCACATAATATGCATTTGTAGTATTGCCTGTCTCACATGCTACCACCCACCACCCACCAGAATTTTGAGGGGCCCCTCCCTCCACTGGTGGGTGTCTCCCCTCCCTTGCCTACACATTGTATTATGGCCAGGCTGCATATCTTAACGTGGAATGTCCAAGGCATGGGGACAGCAAACAAGCGTCACGCAGTCCAAAAATATATTGGAAGGCATGAATCCCAGATAGCTTTTCTCCAAGAAACCCATAATGCAGCAGGAGCACGTGTCCAGGAACGTTGGTGTGGTCAATGTTACAGCACTTGAAATTCAGGCTTTTTATATGGGTTAGGCCTGCGTTTCCCTTTCGATGCATGGCCATGGAAATAGACCCTGAAGTGCGAAATGTTCTGGTGGAGTGACAGTTAGATGGCAGGCCCCCTTTATTAGCCCGTATGTATGCGCCGGATGTAGCACAGCAAGCCTTCTTGGCCCATCTCACTGTCATCCTGACCAGATTTGCACACATACCTTTGATTATTAAAGGGGATTTTAACTGTGTCTTAAATCCGCAATTAGATCACTCCAAACAAGACAAAAGTGTAATTCTTTAGTTATAACTGCATACCAAATGTTGGGCTGGAAAATTGGAAGTTGATGCACAACCACTGGGGCGGCATTCCGTAGCTCCTCATAGCTTCTGAGACTCCTTTGCCTAGCGTGTTAAGTTTCATACCCTATGTACATGAAAGGTCAGAATCACGTCCAGTTTTAAACACAAGGGACATGAGGGATTAAAAGCTTTTGGGTAAAAATAATGCCTATGTGAATATCTAAATGGTTCACGCAATGGGCATTAGGTCTCATGAAATTATGAGCAAGTGCAGTAGGTAGATGCCACCAGACATGTCAGCATGAATTAGGAGTTGCCATTTTTTCATACCACAAGATTGATAAGTGATTAATTTGCATTTATAGTATTTATTGTGAGATGTCACTCAAAATGGTACGGCATTTATTTTCTAATCGAAACTCAATGGGTAGCTTGCTTTCTTTTCATTGTGTTATGGCTTTGATCACTCTTATGTGGAAATGGTGCCCATGCTTGCAGACCCTCTCTAATGTATTATGAGCACTGTGTCCTCTCTCTCTGTGAATTGCAAATCAGTGAAAGGTATAAGTGGCAAGCATGGTGTCTGCTTCCTGACCTGTGAGCAAGGAGACTGATGTCTCAGAAACATGTTGGGATATTCGTGTATATCCTGAATAAACTATTGAACAGCAGAGGAGACTTGTGGATTATTGTTGAGTGATGCAGCATTAAGGACTGGTTTAATATATGTATAAACATATGTATATATATATATATATATATATAAATTGTGGTATAAAGGTAGTGATTATACATATTTATTTTATTGAAGTTATTTATTGAGTTATATTTTCTTGGGTTTATTTATATTTATTTGGTAATGTAATGTAAATATTCTATTAAAATATGTGTATATGTTGTTTATTGTTTGGTTAAATTTTTTCTTTAATGTATAATGTCATTATTTTTATGATGAGTCATTAAAAATGTACTTATTTTAGCAATATTGCTGTTGTCATTGTGTGATGCGATATTTTCGACAATTTATATGTTTGTTTATAGGGAACAATATTTTTGCAATTTATATTTTTGTATTCAATATTAGTAAAAAACTATTGTTAACAGCAATATTTTTGTTCTTCATAATTGTTGTTTTCTTAGATAAGTATAGAAAGGCCATATTTTTGTTCACAAGATTCATTTTTGAATATATTTGTGTATCGGTATTTTGTGCCTCGATGTTCCATCATTGAACCCTCTAACCCTGGAGCAGTCTGTGTCTCATTCATTAAAAATGTCTTCACTGAATTTAGCACACACCTTACGACTTCATGCAAAGAGGCCTTCAGACTGACTTGTGCTGCGCCCATAATGCTGCAGAGGAAAAGGACTTGCTAAATCTTACTTGATCCTGCCCTCCCATAATGAATATTGGGAAAAGGTTACCACTGCTATTGTTAATATGACTGAGAAAAAAGTAGCACCTGGGTCCAAACCAATGCTTATTTTGTGTCAGTGGTTTCCAGTGCTCAGCATCAGCACTTATTTCACAGGGCCATGTCTACTGAATTCTCCGTCCCTGGGCATTGGGCCCAGTAATTATTAAAAATGAATGTATCTGTTCTCCTTTTGATGTCTGCCTGGTATGGCTGACCTACCCAGATCCAGAAATGATGACTGCATCACAATAGTAAAGTCAGCAGTGCATACCTGCCTTTCACCAAGGCACATCATCATTTTCTAATTCCATTGGTAAATTGTTATGGAGGACAGCTGATGGCTGTGCTGGGAGGGAGCAGGCTGGCAAAGTTATGTACAAAGTTTAGAATGTCGTGGCGCAATTTAAAAGTGCTTAGCATACTGTTTGTATCAGTTTGCACTGAACTGAAACCAGTTGAAGCGGTGTATAATACTGTCTTTACATGCTTGTGGCCTGGCCCCACCAAAAACTGCAGTCACTGTCAAAACTCAGTGCGCATGTGCTGCTCTGCACTGACACTGTATAAAAACTGCTACCACTCTAATTGCTCAGCGGCATGAGCATGGCAGTGGCAGCATTGCAGAGTGCAAGCACGGTAGGCCAAGCAGAACTGTAGGCACTGGCACCTGCCTGCCTGGCCTCCACTGATTAGAGGATGACGGTGACCTGCTGTGAGCAGCCATCACCATATCATCCCTCCTCACCGAGCCGGTAAGTGGTGGTGGATAGGTCATGGGGGGAGTGTGTGTGTGTGTGTGTGTGTGTGTGTGTGTGCGTGTGCGTGTGCATGTGTGTGTGTGTGTGTGTGTGTGTGTGTGCGTGTGCGTGTGTGTGTGTTTAAATCGCTGATTCTGTGGGGCGGTGCAAGTATGTGTGTATCCTCACCCTAGCCTGACATTAGCAAAGTGCATTAACCCTTGGAAGTGTCTGCCAGTTACTTTTTTTCTGTTATGTTTGTATTTATTAACTTTTAAACCCCTTTTTGTAATGCATTTTTGCAATGTTACTACCCATTTATAACTTTATATCAAAGTTGGCCCATTTTTGTAGCTTATAGAGCCACAAAAAAGAAAAAGAATATGTGAGTGCTTTGAAGCTTGCCAGGCATGTGCTAGAGTACGTACTAAAGCAACTGGCTCTCGTCCAGCACGGGCACCGAAAAGAGCCTTTATAGCATGTCCATTAAAGCAACATTTTGTCATGCAACAGGCAAGCCCAAGGCGCTGCCAACCACTCTCAGTAGATCACGCCTGCAAAGGATGTGTCTTCAAGTCATGAGGAACTGTAATAAGGTCATCCAGGTGTCCCTTTTCATGCTGCACAGTAATTCTCCCAACCAGCCTCCCCCTCCTGGCCAAATCATGGAAAAATCTATGATGGCTCATTTCAAAAACTACTTTGAAAAATACAACCTGCACAACACCTTCCAATCAGGGTTCAGGAAAGGCTGCAGCACAGAGACTGCAATACTGAACATTGTAGATGACCTACACAGATCTCTTGACGAAAGCCAGGCCTGCCTCTTAGTCCAAGTCCTCCTGGACCTCTCAACGGCCTTTGACACTGTCAACCTTGACATCCTCCTTAACATCCTCGCACTACGTGCAGGTATCAATGACACTGTCCTTCAGTGGTTTGCTTCCTTCCTGAATGAATGCTCATAGTAAATCAAATTAAACCACTCCATCTCAAAAGTACCACCAGAATTACAAGGAGGTCCGCAAGGGTCTCCTTCCCTATTCAACCACTAAATGAAACCCCTTGCAATGATCCTGAAACAAGCCAGAATTGGCTATCATATGACACTCAAATCTACATAAAAATGTAATCTGCTAAAAAAAATTAAACAGCACTCCCTCCATGGTTCAATCCTGGCTGTCCAACAACCATCGTAAGCTTAATCCTTGCAAAACCAAACTCCTATGCATCCACCCAAAAAAAAGTCCGTCCCTGTTGCTTGACGGCCTCACTGCATTAAACTGCAAATTATCCATCTCTAACTCTGTAAAATCTCTGAGGATTACACTTGTCAAAAACCTGACTATGAAAGAGTATATTAATGCCTCAGCTAAACATGCCTTCTACACGTTAAAACACCTTAAAAAAATAAAAAAACATTCATCCCCATCGAAGACCTAAAGACAGTGGTACAAGTCTTCGTCCTCTCCAAACTGGACCATGGTCATGCAATGATCACGGGCACCTCAAATACACACTTAACCCTTTGTAATCTACACTCCTGTTGGGAAAGAGCCGCTTCGACCACATCACTCCCACTCTCAGTACCTCAACAGGCTACCAATCTAGTCAAGATGTATATTCAAAAGTGCTTGAATAACACTCAAAGCGCTCTACATGAAAAAACAGTTTACCTTGCAGACAATCTATCAAAAGCCAGCCAAACGAGACCACTTTGAAGCTCCAAGAGTCTATTCCTGATTCCGCCATAATTCAAGAAAGAAAAATAGTACACCTGCTCCTTCTCTGGGAACGCTCTCAGAATCTGGAACTCGTTGCCTTAGGATTTACGTGACAATCACTAATTTCCTCACTCCAAGAAGAAACTTAAACTTCTTCTTATTAATAAATACCTAAACCCTCCCCACTAAATGACCAGATTGGCCTAATCCTCCTACCCCACAACCTCCATTGAAATGTCAGTACCATTGCCCTTGGCAAAAACTGTTTCTCTATTCTCACCATCTTCGCAACACCCAACTGTAACTACCTCAGAACTATATAACTTGCATATGCTACTGTCTAGTATATACTTCTTCTTTATACAGTTACTAGGTACTTCTACTTACTCTTTTTATGTACTTTGTGTAATTGCTGCTATATCATTCACATATCCTGCTGTCTATCCTATGCTACTTTTTATACGGTTACTATGTACTTTCATTTTCCCTTTATGTAACTTGTGTAATTGCTGCTGTGCTAACTCCGTAAAGTGTTCTGATGCCTTCAGGTCTAGTTCGTGCTATACAAAACTCAATAGATAAATAATAAATTCTAAAGTTGGATCAGTGTATTTAGCATCCATTTTAGCGCTATACCATAAAAGTCCCTGCTGTGAATGAAGTACCATGAAGCTACCTGAGCAAGAATTGTTTAGAGCAGCTGGTTCTGGTCAGGGTAAAGAACGAGCTCTAGGGAGTTGAGTGAGGCTGTGCTGTGTGTTCGACAATAAATTAGCGTGTGCACAGTATCAAACTGTTTAGTAAAGTGAAAAGTCAAACACAGATCTAGCTCAGCCAGGGCATATAAATGTTGTTCCATTGGGATATTTTCTACAAACGTTTAGCCCCAAAACCCAGGAGACTCAATGAAATACAACCACACAGCCACTTCCAACACACATCTAAGCTGCCACATGGGAATAGGTTTCAGGTTCTATCTAGCTTGGAAGATAACAATTGACAACTGATGGGGAATTGTGACCTGGCTACAGTTCAGATTAGTGGGGGTTTTGTACGACAATCTTGGACTCCCCTAGATTCCCCCCTGTCTCAAGTCCCCCAGCAAGTATTAATAATATAGAGCTACCCCAAGAAGTGCTGAATCTTTCACCTACAGTCGACCTGTTCAGAGGCTCTCAAGCGTCATGATACACTTTTGGGCCCCTGTTCACCCATGTTTAGTTTGGATACTCAGTTTGATGGTTTTTCACGCCCGGATACCATCTATACTAACTGGGTAAGCTTGAATACTCATGACTTATCTACTCACTCCCAAATTTACAATGTTGGCATACCTTGGTTATTATGTACTGGTAATGATTCTCTAGTTCTTGAAATCTCAAATAGCACACTAACTAAATCCAAAGGCACTTTGTCCCCTCCCCAAGTGATCCATTAAAAATCATGATTTACCATTGATCGTTGTGGTTTCTTGTAATGTGGCTGGCCTCAAAGCCAGGATGATGCAGCCACCATGGGGTGAATTTGTCGACAAGCATGACATATGCCACTTCCAGAAACTTGGTCAATAGAATCTCTACATAAAGTGGGGTACTTGTGAAGGAAGGTAGGATCCTTTTGCATGTGTACCCCCACTTTGTGCCTGGTGCTAAGCTGGTTTTCGACTAGTCTGAGCTGGGATCCTGCTAATCAGGACCCCAGTCTATCTGCTTTCTCCCTAAACTGTTATGTTATGTACTTCGGTACACTCCAGATTGGATACTGGTGTACACTTGTCAGTCCCTAGTATATGGTACCCATGTAACCCAGAGGCCTCCCATTAAGCATGTATAATGCCCCCCATGAGAGGCCATGCAAAATGGAACTACAGGTCTGCCACCACAGCCTGTGTAAGTCGGTGCATGCACCACTTACTTCAGACATAGGTTTACTATATCTAAGGGTCACTGCACTTAAAACATATCAGTTACCCCTATAGCAGGCCTTTACAATCCTGAAGGCAGGGTGCTTGGTTCTAAGTGAGAGGGTGGCACTGCATGAGCAGGACACCCCTGCAGCCTACGGAGTCCATTCTCCCAGGTTGTCAGTGAAGCAGCCATATACGATATATAGAGGGGCATTACGCGACCGTGTGATGACCAACTCTAAAATGGCTGAAACTAACCCTATTGTGTTTGGTATCAAACATGTTGGAATCATACCCCCACACAGGTAACCGGTATGGGAGGTATGATTCCACCCCTCAGAAGCGAGCTTCGTGGGGTCCCTGGTGTTCCCAGTACCCGCCTTTTAGTCATGGACAGCACAAAAGGGTTGCTGTCGACCAGAGACACATTTCTGCCCTCCTGCTGCTGAGCCAAGCTCGAGCAGAGGAAGGCAGAACAATAGGCATCCTGTCACAGGGAGGTGTGACCACCTCCCAGACACAATTTAGTGTATTAGGGCTGGGTGGGTGCGCTTGCCAGTGACTGAAAGTCTGCACGAGGGGCACATTTGGTGTCCCTGTGCATAGATCAGTTCAAACCAGTCCTGGGAGCTGTTGGCTCCCACTCTGGCACAAAACTGGACAAAGGACATGGGAGTAACCTCCCCACTGTCCAGACCATCCCCTGGGAGGGTCCACTGAATCTTGCCAACCCTCTTCCATGGGTACATAAGGGCTTACCTGGCTGTAGGACCTTTGATTCGATGTGGACAAGATTCTGAACCAAAAGCCACTGAACTTTGACCATCTGGACACTCTGCACTTCGCTGGACTGCGTTTGGGATGACTTTGTCTCCTACTCAGTCTGCTGCATCGTCTGTGCCCGTGCACCATACAGGATACATGCAGGACCTGTGGAGCTTCAAGGACAGCCAAAAACATCTACTTGGAGTGAAGGAGTCACTCCCCTGCATTCACAGGCACCTCATCACTGCTGACCAGTCTGCTGATCCCAAGCACCTATGTACTCTGAAGGGTCCAGCAACTCTTACCAATTTTGAGGCTAGTATCTCTCATGGGGGCTGCAATACCCGAACCCCTGTGCACTGTGTTCATTTGCAAGTGAATGCACTTGTTGGCATTCCTTTAACAAGTACATTGGGCTCCGAGTAGCCCCAACCTCTGGCACTATTTCCTGCCAAGAGCTTTGACCTCCTCACACCAAAAGCTCTGTGGGCTGTTGTTTGGTGAAACACTCGAGGTCCTCTCGCGACTCCTGCGCCTCTGGCCTTTGGGTCCACTTGTGGGTCAACTTTTCTTGGGGTCCCCTGGTTGCCCCAGGCCTGCCAGGACTCCTCTTGCTGTGGTGAGTCTTCTGGATCTTGCTGGTCTGAGCCATACCCATCCTTGACCTTCTGCGTGGGTTGCCGTTGCCAAGGCTTGTTGGTGCTCCGACCAGACACCGACCCCTCAGCACTCTACATCCTTCATAGGACAGCTCGTATCCAGCTCCTGGTTGTCATTGACATCTCCTGGTCCTCGTAGCTACAGAGTCAAGGACTCCAACCATTCACCTGAAGCACCAGACATCGGTGAGCATTCGTCTACAAAGCCCCTGGTCACTTGTGAGTGACCCAGACTCTGTCCCCTCTGCTTTCAGGTACTTCTCGACAAGAGTCCACCTTTGGATTCCAACTGACACTTTTCTTCTTTCCAGCAGCAGTTCTTCTTCCAAGTCCTCCATTGGGTTTGACTGCGGTTTCCGACACCACTTCAGACCTATGCACCCGGCTTCCCTGGGATAGGTAACTTGGGTATCTCGGTATCCACGGGTGGGGTGGCTCTCCAACCTTCTATCTTCCACTGGGTTTCTTTGAAGTCCACTGGGAAGGGTCCTTAAACTCTAAAACTTCAATTGCGACTTTCCTGTAGAATTGGGCAGTGTTCCCACACTGCACCCGTCCTCTGTGGGTTCCCTATCTACTCACCTTGGGTGGTTCCTTGGGGTCCCAGCGATTCTACGTCCTCTCGACACTGTCTTGACTCGAGTTGTGGTTCTTATACCACTCACCTAGTATATGGTTTGGTGTCCCACTGGGGCCCACTGTGTATTAGTGCTATTTACTATCATTTCTGTGCTTAAGTAGTGTGTGCTTTGTGATTATCTCCATGTAGGAGATACTGTGTCATATTAGATAGTGTTATATTAATAAATTCATATTTGTATAACTACTGTGTGGTTCTCCTTTCCTTTAACCAATACTATAAGATTGCATTCTGGTAAAATAAGCTGCTTAACATTCCTTCAAGACTAAGCCTGAAGGCTGCTCTCCACAGCTACTACTTGGAAAGCTTTCTAAGGTCATCTTTGACCTCTTAAATCACCATAAAGGTTGTTTGGACTAGTGCAAGTTGCCCACTTTAATTAGTGGACAGCATATACCAGGCCAACTTCTCACAACTTGTCTTTTCAATTTTTCAGCTAAACCTAATAAGTTTGTAATACCTGTGGGTGGTCTAACAATATTGGTGAATTCCTTACCAAATTGTAAGATTTGCCAATTAACAATTGACTGTACTGACATACTAGGCATTGAAGTAAGTAGGGCGAGGGACCATAATGTGATGATCTTCAACATATGTGCACATGTGGTTAAGGGTAGACACACTTCAGTGACAATTCAAGCCCTAG
Organism: Triturus cristatus; assembly: GCF_964204655.1. Classification (NCBI taxonomy): domain Eukaryota; kingdom Metazoa; phylum Chordata; class Amphibia; order Caudata; family Salamandridae; genus Triturus; species Triturus cristatus. The sequence goes on from NC_140583.1 coordinate 699,327,145, forward strand.
AGGCTCATCTGGCTAAGTCTTGTTCAAGTTTATATATGATCATTGCAGGGGACTTAATTCTTAATTTGAGCCCCTAGTCATGGATGATATTGAAATCACTGCTGAGGAGGAAGAATCTTGGGCTATCCCCCAGCTGGAGCCTCACTCAATCAAAAGATGGACCCAAGCCATCCTTCAGTTGATAGAGCTCTCCATTGAATTGGGGGTCGGGCTACTAATGGTCGTACTAATTCCGATACTAAGGGGTCATACACTTTTAACAACCATTTGTTCAAAATCTGAATTGATTACATCCTCATCGACTTAAGATTGTGGTCCAGAGTGGGTGACATGGTAGTACAGGTAGTAGGAAAGAGTTTAGAGAGACTATGACCCTCTATGTCTTAGGCTGTTAGCTTTGTTTGATAAATATACAATAGTTATACATATATCTGAGAGATGTCACCTCAAATGGCATCCGATTATGGAAAGCCAGAAATCTTGTCAAACATCGACAAAGATGTTAAGGCAACTCGGAGTACCATTGCAAAAAGTATGGAAAAGGAATGAGACCAGCTAGACTTTAGTGTGTTACAAAAAGACTTTTGCAAGGACTGCAGCTTATTTTAGGATTTAAGAAGAAGCACCCCAAATAAAAGACACTGGATGGTCTAACAGGTAGTGTGGGCACCTGAAGTGCACTCTAGCTAGGGCGATCAAGTTGAAAAAGCCATCCATGATTTCAGCCATCAGAAAGTAATACAAACTTAGCATATTGAATGCAAACAAGGAGTGTGACAATAATGGATAGCAGGAGTTAGCGGAAGCATGTTAATCCAGAGGCTGTTCGCACTTCACTTGGTTGCCAGTGGTACAAATCCCTGGGGGGGGGGGGAGAACCTCAAAACCATGTTCCACCCTCAGAATAGGTTAATCATTTTGCTGCACTGTACTATGAGAAGGTAGTTCCTGTCACCAAAGTTACTCTGTTGTATAGTAGCCTCCAGAATGTTACCTCTTTCCCCATTCACTAGAGAGGAAGTTCTAGACTCACTGTCTACATTTGCGAGGAGAAGGGCTCCAGGCTCAGTTGGCTTTCCTCTTTATTTGTTTGCTCACAATGCTGATGCCTGGGTTGACTATATAGTAGCTCTATCAAATGTGATTGCTCTGGGAAACATCTATTCCAGAATCTTGGCTGGGTGCCTTAAGTTATACCCGTATATATGAAGGGCGACATTATACCAGTATATATGAACATCTATTCCAGAATCTTGGCAGGGCGCTGAAGTTATACCAGTATATATGAATTATAGGTTTATTAGTCTTATTGTTGTGTTAAAAAAGTCTATTCTCGTTTGGTTCTGGTATGAAATCAAACGTGGATATCAGATTGGGATATTATAAGCCAACTTCAAGTGGGATTCAGAGCTAAAACCTCTACGATTCAGCAGGAATTTAGGTTTATCCTAATTGTTTTGATCTGATCAGCAAGGGCAACTTATTTGTTTCTTCTGTCAATCTCAAATCTGTCTTTGACCTGGTTCCATGCTTGAGCCTGTGGCAGGTTTTGAAGGTGATGGGTATGCCTCACAATATTCCGTCAATACTGATTAAGCTACATGAGAATAACTTTGCCTGTGTCAGATGGGGGTAAGCGGGCCAACTGATCGGCAAGATCCCAGTGCTGAAAGGTATTCTGCAAGGGTGTGTACTAGTTCCCACTCTCTTGACTTTGTATCTAAATGAATTGGGCGACTATCTTTCTGACTGCCCAGTGGATGTCCCTGTTATAGCTAACACCAAGATCCCTATATTTGATACTCTTTTAATATCGAAAACTCTGAGTGGCCTGGACATTCTTCTTAACAAATTTTCTGCCTTTTATCAAGTTTGTGGCTTAGAAATCAACGCAGACAAAACAAAATTTATGCTGTTTAGCAACCATAAAAAAGTTAAGGAAAAGCTGATGCCAGGCGATAAGGCCCTAGAGAGGGTTGATGTGTTTAATTACCTAGGGATCAAATTGTCAGCCAATATGTCATGGTGTCCACATATCAATAGTGCTTGCTTGAAGCACAGACAGACTATCGGTGCTGGCCTGAAAGAACACCAGGCTTCTTTCACTAAGCCAATAATGCCAGCTCCACAGGTGTATGAGCCCAAGGCCCTTGGCTCAGCACTATATGGTGCTGAGCTGTGGGGCTTTGGTGACGTCTCGGTTTTGGAGCAATTAGAGAACATTTTTTAAGATCCCTGACCTCCCTTCCACGAAGTTCACCATTGCACTTTCTATTTTTGGAAATGGGAGATAAAAAGTAGCCCTTAATGTCCCCCTATGGTCCAAGCTATTCTGACAAAGATGATGGGCTACCCCAGAACACGCTCAATATGCTGCTGCCTTACAAGTCATCATTAAGTTAGATAGAATTCAAAACATTCTCTGGTTGACCACAACCCAAAAAAAAACATTTTTTTAGGCTTTAGGGATATTTGGCACCACCCTACTGAAACCCAAATACCCTCCTAGGAGACACTAAAAAAAAGTATTGGTCATTTATGCTGCAGAGGGAATAGCAAAATGTTGCAGGCACTTCACTGACAGGGGATTTTTTAATGTTTAAATCGGTGTATGGCCTAGAGAAGTACTACGACTTAATTATGGGGCCTTTAGACGCAGTCAATGTAAAGCAGGGACGCTCCATCTGAAATCATTCACTGCAAAATGGTTGGAATCTGTCTCTCGGAATTACCCTTTTTGCCTTGATCAAAAAGAGTCTTTGCCACTTGTGCTGTTTGCATGCCCGGCTTATTTCCAGTCACATTCTGCACAGCTGTCTCCCATTTGCAGACAATTGGACACATCTAGCCACTGCATTGCTTTGAGGCTATTGAGATCGGACCCTTCCATACTGTATACCTGTGCAGTAGCAACAATTTTAGGGCGGATGTGTGCGAAGAGAAGAACTGTCATGAAATGATTATGTTTTTTATATTTTGTGTGTTCCAATGTTGATTGATACTTGGCATTGTGACAACCTTCACATTAACAATGTAATAATGTGTTGCACTTTTCTTTTACCTATATATTTATTGTATTTTATCAAACTTTTATGACTGTTCTGAAATGGAGTTATATTTGACGTGAAAATTCAGGATTAAAACTGAGGTGATCTCTCACAAAGAAGGTACTGTTAACCTTATTACTGACAGAAATTATGTCATACCGTGGATTATTTGAAATTTTGTATTTCCTGTTTGATGAAAAAATCAGAGCAAAGGGAGAGGATCTGTCATTACATCATAGCTCTGACTTTGCAACTGGGAATCAGCTGTGAATCTCGGCGTCCGGGCTCACCATCCTGTGATTCTTGAGAAATCTCTTAATCTCCATGTGCAACCCCTCCCCCCCAAAAAATATTAATTGTGTAATACAGCTAGTGCTCATATGAAAGACTTGTGTGCCTTCGGGTGGAGTTTACGCTACATAAATATACCAGAATAAAAATGTTAAAAACACGACGTTGGAAGCTGTTTACAACTGTGCAATATCAGTAATTAATGACTGGCTGTAACATAAGAGTAAATAAAATACATTGGAATACCCTTAGGTACCAGATGTTTCTCATGTCTGAGCATCATCTCAAGTCTCTTGTTTTATGCGTTTTGTCTTTGGCATTCTGAAGTTTTCAGGATAATGATTTGCATAGAAACGTACATAATTTTTTCTACAGAGGTAGGTTTGTTTTTGCTCAAATATAAAGGTTCTAAACTACAATATGGGCAGTTTTACCAACAGCAGTTCTTGGTTGATGGGAGATGGACCATGCAGCACCTGGATATCTTTAGTGAGTCTACTGCTCGCAGAAGGTGACTAGTTATAATACTAAGGAAAGAACTGCTCGAGGACTTGGTGAATCTATTTTCTCAAATGCCTGGTGAGCACAAATGAAAGTTGCAATAATGTATATTGTAGGTGGTACCAGTTGCACATTGCAACTCAGAAAAGAAAAGGCAATTAAACATAGTGAAAGCTGTTTAATATTTAACAGTTTTAAGACTCTTTTTTTTGATTCCTCAGGATGAAAAAGCGAATGGCAGGGAAAGCGCGGTGCATGCCCCTGTGTGAGAGTCAGGCCCTGACTGAGCTCCAGTCTGTTCCAAGCAATGCCTGCTGTCTCAGTCTTCCACTCCCTAGGGGCATATTTACAAGCAGGCGATAAAAAATTATCGCCGCTTTTGCGGCCGTTTTCGGCCGAAAAGCGGCGATAATTTTATCGCCTAATTAGCAAGGCCACGCTAACGCGTGAAACCTTGCATCAGCGTCAGGATTCCTAACGCCCAGCTTTGTATCTCTAATGAGATGCAAAGTGGGCGTTCCTGACCTAACATGACAGGAGAAATGTCGCTAAGCGACATTTCTCCTATCATCAAGCCCCACGCTATGAAGCATAGCATCAGGTAAAGTAGCGATAACCCCAGTTATCGCTACTTTCCTTACGCCTGCTTCAGGACTGACTTAGCCATGATATCCTATGGAAGGTGGATATCATGGCTAAGTTTGTGAGTCCCTATCAGCAAGCTAACGCCACATTGCGTGAGATTATCGCTGGGTTTCCAGCGATAATCTCTCTTTAGGCAGTTAGCGTGAGGATTTTTATCGCTGAGGAGATAAGCGTTGCTAATAGCACGCTATCTCAGCGATAAAAATCCACGTTACCCGGCGTTAATTATCGTCACGCTAAGAGCGCTGAGCGATAATTATCGCCGGGTGTTGCTGATATGCCCCCTAGTTCCTTGCTTCCCAGCAGTGGTTGCTCTCACTCTTTATATTCCCTTCCGGCCTGGACCTTCTTTCCTCAGCAGTCCTTGCTCTCCCTCCTCCCCCAAAAATTCTCGCCTACAAATCTCCTGCTCTAATGCGTTTCCGCCCTTGGCCCCCTCTCCGCGCAGCAGCGCATGCTCTCTCACTGTCCATCCCCCTGCCTGCTCTTTTCTCAGTATTGCCTTCTCTTATTCCCTCCCTCTCTTGGCCACTCTCCTCTCAGCTGTGCCTTCTTTCTATCCTGTCCCTTCTCCTGGGCACTACTTTCTCTGAAGTTTTGACCTGCGTTGTAAAAGAGGGTGCTCCACTTTTCCTGGTGAGACTGACCACAGCCACATCCCAGATCTTGGTGTCATGTATCTACAAAATGAAAGTTATAAGGCTGATGTGGGAAATTGGGTTGTTGGTTGAGGGGAAGGGAGATGAGCCCTTCTGAAGCAACAGTCACAATACCTGTCAGAGAAAACCTTAAAAGTTACTAAATTAATCTGCTTTAACCTTCTGGGAGCTTGGCACAAAAGCAGTCAGGCTTAATTTAGAGGCAAAGTGTAAAGTATTTATGCAGCATATAAACAGTAATGAAGTGAAACAAGAAAAATCCCAATACAATGTAGAAAAATTAGATTCATTTTAATAAATGTAATTACACCAAAACAAATCCAATCAGTACAACTGAAGTTATTATTTTTAAAAGTTTTCAGTAAAATCTAGAGCCTAAAAGATCAAGGTGCCAACCACGGGTATTTGGTTGCGCAAGACCGGTTTAAAGTCAAAAGTTAGGGTTTACTGCAATGGAGCCACAGAGCAGGGGTAAAACAAGACCTACAGACGAAGAGGAATGCAGATTGTGCAGCGGGCTGTGGCGTCTGAGGGGAGCGGTGGAACGGCTTAGGCCTCGTTCAGTGAATTCCGGGAGAAGCAGGCGACACAAGGCCAAGGAGGTGAGGGGCTGTGCTGGGCTGAAATAAGGAGCAGAGAGATGGCAGTGGCCTGAAAAACTTTGCAGCGCAACGGCGATGCCCTCCCCCAACCCAACTCAAAGTGAAGTCCTTCCATGGACAAGTTACACTCAAGAGCACCTTGCGGGGCTGGGATCCCCCACCATAACTACAGGGGCCGTGACATCTTCAGGTGTGCGCAACGAATGGGGAGTGCCATAGCGGAGAGCAGAGGCAGCAGATGGAGGACAGACCCAGGCCTGGACCCCACCGCACGTTCTAGAGGACCGCCTCATCCCCCCTGAGGGCCCCCTTGATTACTGGCGATTCCACACTGAGCCGAAGCCCTGGGAAGGACATTGCTGCTCCACTAACTCAAGCTCCTCGACCCCCAGGGCAATCTTTCTAACATGCTGAGTGCTATAAGCTACCAAGGAGCCTGTGGTTTGGCCAATCTTCTAACTACACGCATACCAAGATGAGGTGGACTACTGCCTGCAAGACGGGGTGTGAACCTGTATATGGCCTCTGGTAGAGTAAAGAAGGATAGATCAGTAAAGGACATGCTTCTCAAGACGACCCAATCGCAATCTGAGAATCCCCCTCCCCTGTAACCCACAACAGAAGTGGAGAGAGCTGAGGACGTAGAGACCCGGTCAGCCGCCCCTTTCTGGAATCCCTTTGTGCTTCCCTTCAAGAAGACCTCACCTCTATGAAGCTTGACTTATCAGCAGACCTCAGGGAGGGGCGCCGGGACTTAGATTCACTAGGGGAGAGAGTCAACTCCCTGTAAGATAATGAATCCAGCAGGGTTAATGAGTTAGAGGGCCTGCAACAAGAGGTTCTTCACCTGTGAGAACCAAACCTTGACCTCCAGGCGCACACAGAGGACCTCGAAAATAGGTCCCGGTGCAACAACATACATAGCAAAGGTATTGCGTCCGGGACGGAAGATGCAACCATCGAGCCCATGGTGACAGATCTTTTCCACACGCTTCTCAGGGAGTCGAAGGACTTCCACATTAAACTCGATCGTACACATAGAGTGGGTCCTCAGAGGCACGCCCAGCCCCTCCTGGCCTATATCCTAACTTGTGTACATGATTTGCAGCAATAAAGAGCAGATCTTACGTGCTGCTAGAGACGATCCCACATTTAAATACAAGGGCCAGAAACCTGCTCTATACCAAGACCTGGCTGCCTCAACCCTGCTGAAACGCAAAGCTTTCAGGCCTGTTACCATGCATCTCAGATCAGCTGGCATCTCTTATTCCTGGGGCCATCCATTTAGATTAGACTCCTGTGTATCGAGGTCCAGTGGGAGGAAGAACCGCAACAAAGTAAGGCAAACAGAAACCAACGTAGCAGCCATGGATGGCCTACAATTAAAGCCCCAGCAAGCAAACTGGCCCCTGACCCAGACACCATGGCCAAGGAATGGCAATCAGTACTGGCAACACTCGCAGGGGAACCCTCTAGTGAATGAAGGCTGGCGTAAGCGGGAGGAAATAGTGGACATTCCACAGATACCCCCTCCTGATCCTTTTTTTTATGGCTGTTGGGGTTGGTTTCGGGCGGGGCAGGGTGAAACTGGTCACAAGTACCCATTCATTGTTTCTTCTTTGGAGCACACTGCTCCAGACTGAGGTTCACTCCATGATGCTGGACTTTTGCCTCATGGGTTCAATTGTTGGGGTTCATTATGCTTCTTTTTATTTTACCTTGTCCCACGAATTTCTGCCTTACCTATAGGCACTGTTTCCCACAGGGTGAAACTCCTAGATCTCAAGGGAAGGCTCACGGGGGGGGGGGGGCTGGGAGGACACTGGCGTCCCCCATGGCTTTCAATTGATATAATAGTTACATGCTGGAGAACATTAAAATCCTCACGCTAAATGTAAAAGGGCTGAATAACCTGATAAAGCAGAAAACTATTCTAACTTACTTACAACATTCAGGCCCACACATATGCTTATTACAGGAAACTCACCTCCTGGCCAGGGACACGCACAGACTTAGATTGAGGTATTTCTCAAAACAATATTTCTCTTCACACTCAGCTAAACCAGCCGGAGTTGCTATCCTCCTCTCATGCACGTTTAGGGGCAAAATTGGCACGAAACAGGCTGAAATTAAGGGGAGGTTCCTGGCCCTCTTGGTTACCATTAATGCGCATACTTATACCCTATGCACTATTTACGCCCCTACGAGGGGCAGGAGGCATTCCTAAGACAGGCAGTGATGGAACTATCAGCTTCGCCAGACCGGCAATTTATACTAAGAAGAGATATTAGCTCCATTTTCGACAATCAGTTAGACCGTTCAGCACAACAACATGGGCAGGCCAGGGCTCTCTCACAGACTGGGCAGGAGTGGCTGCGGGATCTAGGACTAGTGGACATCTGGCACACTATACATCCCCAGGCGACAGATTACACTTTCTACTCGCATGCACATAAAACCTATGCCAGAATTGATAATTTTATCAGGTCCAGTTCGCTACTTCAGCACACGCTGATCTCAGATATTGAACCTCGTTCCCACTCTGACCAAGCCGCATTGACACTTACGCTTTCGATTCCCTCCCCAGACAGACCATCATACACATGGCAGCTGCCTGACACACTTTTACATGCCCAGGGGTGATCACACACCTCGATAAGGCACTGAAGGAATTCCTGATTTTTAACGATATTCCCGGCACCTCCATCACTATGCCTTTGGAAACACTCAAAGTATTCGCTAGAGGGGAACTCATCGCTATATCCACAGTGGGCAATCAAGTTAGACGGGACAAAAGAGAGGGCCTCAACAGGCAAGTGCAGGAGCTAGAACGCATTCATAAATGAACCGGGGGCCCCCCGGGCATTGCGACAATTAGAGGCCTAGATTTGGATATGGCGGAGTTTGCAGCCCTTAGGCTGCGACATTCTTTCTACATGGGGGAGATAGATGCGGACGCCTTTTGGCTAATGAGCTCCGTGCCCAACACCAAGCTGCCTCCATGCATACAGTATGCAATGAATCTGGCAATGAGTTCTCAGATGATACAGTCATAACGCGAGCATTCAGTGATTTTAATGCAAAACTATACACAGCCCAACACCTTTCAGAACAAGATTCTTTCACCTACACACAGGGGGCAATTCTCCTCAGATTAACACCAGATCAGGCAACCAGCATGGAGAGCCCTATTTGCATAGAGGAGGTGATAACAGCTATAGCCTCTTAAGTCCCCGGGCACTGATGGGTTCCCCGTCATCTTCTACAAGACCTTTTGCACAACATTGGCGCCAATTCTCACCAAGCTTTTCAATGAGGTAGGCGATACCTTGGACATTCCCCCCACAATGCTTATGGCCTCGGTTGTAGTGATTCCAAAACCTGGCAAGGATGTTCGACTCTGTGCCTCTTTTAGACCGATATCTATTTTAAACACTGATTTAAAGCTCTTTACAGGGATATTGGTGGTCAGGCTAGGTCCAATAATGCCGGGGTTGCAGGATCCCGACCAGTCTGGCTTTGTGGCCACCAGACAGTGCAGTGACAACAAACGGAGGCTACTTCACCTTCTCGACAAGGCTGAACACCAGAAAGAGGAATGTGTGGTGCTATCGGTCGATACTGAAAAAGCATTCGACCGAGTACATTGGAAGTGTCTGGAGACCACCCTTGTGCGGTTCGGGATGGGCGACCGCTTTCGTAAATGGATATTCAGCGACTGTAGCCACCCCACGGCCACGGTGCGGGTGAATGGCCGCTCCTCCGACTCTTTCCCAATCGCCGAGGCAGGAGTGTCCAATCTGTCCCCTGCTCTTCACTCTTGACATGGAGCCCGTGGCCCAGAGGGTGCAGGTGAACCTGCTGTTCTCTGAGGTTAGAATCAGGGGGGACCTTCACACTATCAGTCTTTAAGCAGACGACGCGGAAGCTACACTGGAGAAACCCCAGACTTCCATCCCTGTGTTTTTTGCTTAACTCAAGAGCTTTGCGGAGGGCTCTGGGTTCCAGATCAACGTTACGAAATCACGAGTCCTAGGGATTTCCCTACAGCCTTCCACCCGGGAGACCCTTGCGTGTTCTGTTGCATTTCAGTGGGAGATGGAATCGATTCCATATCTAGGGATCATGCCGACGGTGTCCACGTGTGCTACGGCTACCCTGAACTATAAGCATCTTCTCTCCCAGGTTCGTAAAGATCTACGCCTCTGGAAGCCATTTGGCCTTCCCTTGCTCAGCCGAGTGACAGCACTCATGATGAACGTGTTACCCAAGATATTATACATCTTTCAAATGCTCCCAGTGAAGCCTCCCCCTGGTATTATTAAATCTCTTCAGCTGGAATTCTGTTCGTTCGTGTGGGCTGAGAAAAAAGCCTAAAATGAGCAAGGAATTGAGCTATAGGCCCTCCTGAAAGGGAGGACTGGGAGTCTCCAATATAGCTCGTTACTACCAAGCTACCCAATTGCGTGTTTTGCTAGAATGGTCCTGTAGTAAGTCGGAGAAACATTGGCTGTTTATGGAAAGAGCGATCTCAGGTCAGGCGCTGTGGGGGATCACTTTCCTTCATAAGACTAAATGCCCAGCTGGTTTATATGGCTCGCCAATCACTCACACAACTTTGAGGGTATGGGACTACACTGCAACAAGATATGGCCTAACCTCCTTCCCATCACCCCTCACACCTACAGTCAAAAATGCGGAATTCACCCCAGTTCTAGATTAGAGGGCTTTCCAATGCAGGGATAGAGAAGGGTGTAGGTCAATAGGACACCTTTTTGACTTGGAGGCCCCTTTGACCTTCGAAGATCTTCGTTCCGAACTCGTCTCTGCCATGGTCCGAGCTGTACCACTTTCATCAGGTACGACATTGGGTGATGCACCCCTCGATGCGACTAGGGGTCCAAAGACCACTAACCCCATATGAAAAATGGCTCCACACCAAGAAGTCCAACTCACACCTTATCACTGAACTTTATCACTTTCTGCGCCCCCCAGAAATGGTGACCTCCTCAGCATGGCAATGGTGTTGGGAAGTAGAATTGGGGCGAACACTTTTGCAGAATGAATGGGGTGACATTAACTACCGCACACACCACACCGCACAGAACATTTCCAGCATTGAAACAGCGACCAAAGTAGTCACCTACTGGTACCTTACGCCCCCAGACTACACAGACACAATCCCAATCGCTCTTCACAATGCTGGAGGGAATGTGGAGCAGAGGGCACACTGACACACCTACTAGGGGACTGCCCTGTCATATCACCCTACTGGGACCAAATTTTAGGCGACGTAGACAACCATTTCAACACACAGATACAGTGTTTCCCGGTGGATGTCGTCTTGGGCCTACCCAACGCACTTACATTTCGCCTCAGGTCACGCAAGGGTAGACAAATGGGAATAGCCCTTGGGGCAGCATTGCAAAACATAATATCCCACTGGGGCACAGATAGAATAACCACATACCAGGGGTGGTTGCAAAAATGATGGCACATTCTGGGCATGGAACGCATAACTCTTTCACTACAGGGAGATGGGGCCTCTTTTGCAGATCTTTGGTGCCCGTTTCTTTCCCTACTTGGCACTGGGCTGAGGGAACTCACCTGCCCTAAGTACTTGCACCTTTTATGGCTCTCGTAGCCCCCACAAGAATCCACTCCACTGGCACCACCAGGCACGACATCCTAGTGAACTTGTATGGGTTACAGCTACATGACATTCAACTGGCCCTGATGGGAATGAGACAGGTGTAGGGGGTCAGGAGCATCCAGGGAGGGACTTGGAGGGGTGGGTGGTTGGGAAGGGAGTTGGTTTTCTTTCTTTTTTATGTAGTCTGCCATGCTGTGACCCATTGCTCTCTAGGACAATACAAAGAATTTAACCTAAAAACATATTTTTCATTCCCCCTTCTGATGCCATTGATTTTTCATGCAGTTCTTTGCTAAGCACCCCAGAAAGAGCTTTATGAAATTGGGTTACTGATTGAGTGGTGGTGAAACCCTTCTTAAGCAGCAACCACAATTCTTTTCAGGGTAAAGTCACAAGCAAACCCTAAATTAACCTGTGCTAAACCCTTGGATAGATTGCACATAGCTGCCAGGCTTACCTCAGAGGCAATGTCTAATTGTGCAACAGTAATAGTGAAAACACTCCACAAAAGGATTCCACACCAGTTTAGAAAAATACAGTACATTTTTATAAATAAAAGAAGATAAAATAAAAAAAAATCAAATCAATAGAAATAACTATGGATACCTGGTTGCACCAGACCGAGGAAAAGTAACAAGTTCAGGCCAACCACGATGGAGCGTGGGCCAGCTACAGGAACCCAGTTAGGCCTCAATCCTGGTTTGCACAGTATTGTGTGGTTCTGAGGAGTTAAGAGGCTGCGATGCTCCACTCGGCATCGTATTTGAGGCTGCTGTCCATGAGGGATGAGAAGCCCTACACCACGAATGCATCGCACATTGGCAGTTCCGATACGTCAATGGGCTGAGATGCAGTACAGCTCTTTGTCGCAGGAACTGATCCACGCAGCAGTGGCAAACATCGGTTCTGCTCAGAGTTGTGCTTGGAAGCAGTGGAGATGCATCCATTTCACTGGATTCACAAAACCTGGCAAAGCACCTTAGGCCCATTTACAAGGGTTCGGGACTGAGGTGGTACCACTTTAGAGGGTAGACTCACAAATGGCACAGTCCAGGCGCTAAGTTCAAGATTACTGGAGGCTACTGTCCCTGAGGCCCAAGTCAGGATGGCCCATTTAATCACTTTGTGGTCCTGGGTTCAACAGATGCAGATCCAGTCCTTCTCACTCTGGAAAGATGACAGCAGGTCAGCACAGCATGGCAGTGGTCCGTCTTCCTGGCAGAGTATCTACAGGTCCAGAAGTGTACTGAAGAGTTAGTGTCTGAGGTCCAGTATTTATATCAAGCTGTGCATTAGAAGTGAGGAGGAGCTTCTAGATGTTTCCCTTTAAAGTCCTCAGTGATCCTGCTTTCCCTGCCTTGGCTCCAGACTAACTACAGGGGGTATGCAGCCCTTAGTGTGGAGTCAGAACACAGCCTATTCAAGTGTAACTAGGGCTGGGTCCAGCCGCACCCTCCAATTCTGCCAGTGATGGAAACTACTAGGCACACCACAGCTCTCTAGTGTGTGTGCTTGTCTAGGAGGAACACACAAACCCCATCTGTCAGCTACACTCAGTCATGTGACCAATAGAAATGTTACAGGCACTAAACGGCTACGGCAGGAAAATGTCAACTTTCCAAAAGTGGTATTTTCAAAATTGTAACCTAAAGTCTGACTTATTCATAAGTTAGGATTTTTCAATACAATTCCAAAGCCACCAAACATGAACTGGGTACCTGCTCCCATTTAGAAATTACAGCTTATTAAAAGTAATAAAGTAACAGCAATGCTATCCTGTGGAAGAGGTATGCCTCGCAGAAGAGAAAAATGAATGTAAGGGTTTTTGACCACCAGGGCATGTACACACTGCACCAGGCCCTCGGGGCTGCCCACGGTCTACCCTGGGGGTGTCTTATATGTATTAAACAGGAAGGTTTGGACCTAGATAAAAGGTTTATTTTGCCAGGTTTGAATGGAAGTTTAAATGCGCTTACACATTCTGTGATGACAGGCCTCAGAGGGCTACTTCAGTGGGTGTCACAATCGGTGAAGTAGTCCTATGAGTAGCATTTAATTTACAGACCCTGAGCAAAGGTAGTGCCACTTTACTAGGGACTTAAAGGATATTAAATATGCCAATTGGGGATAAGCCAACGTGACCATGTTTAAAGGATTGAGCACATGCACTTTAGCACTGGTTATCAGAGGTAAAGTGCGCAGAATCCATGGGGGAGGAAAGTCAAATGTTTGGGGGAATTCCACCCGATGGCTGGCAGATCTATCAGAGCTTGTCACTTCATAAGTACTCAAGAGGTAAACTAGGGTAGATGTTTCATGGTGGAGGGGGAAGATGTTTGACCCATCCATCATTTAGTGTGATGTTTGATATTTCCAAACTAAGACATATGTAAGATTTATTAGAATGTCAGATGCATCTTTCTGAGTCATTATTAGGATGTATTTACTAATACAAGGATCACCACACAAAAAAGTAATAACCCACTGACATGTCCACTTAAAACACAGAGCTATCACACAAGAATACATACTTGCATGTTACACATTCGAGATCTACATTTATTTTCTCCTTTGTTTTACACGTAGTGCAGTTTAGTTCAAACAGTCAGAGGTCAAGGCAAGATAAACAAACAGTTAAGCACTTTAATGGGACCTTTTCTTAGTGTCCCCGTAAACAGAGCGACTGGGGAAACAGCTTTGCTTGGAGCGCTGCTGCTTCTGCCTGCTAAAGCCGAGGTTCGCCTCTCCTGAGGTGGGCGGGGCTGCTGTGGGCCAGTCCGAGATGTCCAATATGAAGGACCTCGAAGTCTCCCGAAGAGCAGGGGATACACGATCCCAAGAGGATGCCAAATATTACACAACAACTGTTAGTTTCTGCTGGTGCACCGGTATCTCTGAGTCAGAGACATGTTTTCTGTCAGTACATTGAGGTTCCAGTGTCATGTAGCAGGGTGACTGTGATCCTGCAGCAGTTCAATCACCAAAAGATGCCTGAGCCATTGAACCCCTCACCCGTTCCCAAAAGAGATGCCATTGAGTTTTTTCCGGACCACAGTAGCCAGTGTGCACGCCTCAAGCACAGATTACGGCTGAGGTAATCACAGAGTTACCAGATACACTTGCAACACATGCAGTGTACTAGGAATCCTCAGGGTGCTTACAACTGGCAGACTATCTGCAGGAGAGGTGACGGGCCTAGTCAGCATGCTTTCCTTCCGAGCAGGATATAGTACGTACCAGAGTGCTGGCACGAGGGGGCCTAATTGGCATCTTATCCTTCCGAGCTGGATATGGTACGCAAATGAGTGCTGGCATGGCAGACCTAGTCAGCATCTTATCCTTCCAACCGTGATATAGTATGCATCAGAGTGCTGGCACAATGGCCTAATCAGCATCTTATCCTTCCAAGCTCGATAGAGTGTGCATCAGAGTGATGGCACGAGGGGCCTAATTAACATCTTATCCTTCTGAGCTCGATATAGTACGCATCAGAGTGCTGGCACGAGTGGCCAAGTCAGCATCTTATCCTTTGGAGCTGGATATAGTATACATTAGAGTGCTGGTACGACGGGCCTAGTCAGCCCTCTGTCTTTCCAAGGTCGATACATTGTGCTTCAGATTGCTGGCACGAGGGGCCTAGTCAGCATCTTATCCTTCCCAGCTGGATATAGTGTGCATCAGAGTGCTGGCACGAGGGGCCTAGTCAGCATCTTATCCTTCTAAGCTCAATAGAGTGCTGGCACGAGGGGCCTAATTAGCATCTTATCCTTCTGAGCTCGATATAGTATGCATCAGAGTGCTGGCACGAGTAGCCTAGTCAGCATCTTATCCTTTGGAGCTGGATATAGTATACATTCGAGTGCTGGTACGACGGGCCTAGTCAGCCCTCTGTCTTTCCAAGGTCGATACAGTGTGCTTCGGATTGCTGGGACGAGGGGGCCAAGTCAGCATCTTATCCTTCTTAGCTGAATGTAGAATGCATCAGAGTGCTGGCACGATGGGTCTAGTCAGCATCTTATCCTTCCCTGCTGGATATAGTGTGCATCAGAATGTTGGCACGAGGGTCATAGTCAGCATCATATCCTTCCGACCTTGATATAGTACGCATGAGAGTGATGGCTCGAGGGACCTAATCAGCATCTTATCCTCCCGAGCGTGATAGAGTGTACACCAGAGTGCTGGCACAAGGGGCCTAATCAGCATCTTATCCTTCCAAGCTCGATATAGCAAGCATCAGATTGCTGGCACGAGGGAAATAGTCAGCATCTTATCCTTCTGAGCTTGCTATAGTATGCATCAGAGTGCTGGCACAGGGGGCCTAATCAGAATCTTATCATTCTGAGCTGGATATACTATGCATCAGTGCACTGACACAATGGCCTAATCAGCATCTTAACCTTCCGAACTGGATATAGCACACATCAGAGTGCTGGCATGAGGGGCCTAATCAGCAAATTATCCCTCCGAGCTGGATCTAGTACGGATCAGAGTTCTGGCACGAGGGGCCTAATTGGCATCTTATACTTCTGAGCTGTTTATAGTATGCATCAGAATGTTGGCACAAGGGCCTAATCAGCATCTTATCCTTCTGAGCTGGATATAGTATGCATCAGAGTGCTGACACGAAGTGCCCAGTCAGCTCTCCGTCATTCCAGTGTGCTTCAGAATGCTGAGACGAGGGTCATAGTCAGCATCTTATCCTTCAGAGCTGAATGTAGTACGCACCAGGGTGCTGGCACAAGGGGCCTAGTCAGCATCTTATCCTTCCGAGATGAATGTTGTACACATCAGAGTGCTGGCACGAGGGGCCAAGTCAGCATCTTATCCTTCCCAGCTGGATATAGTATGCATCGAAGAGCTGACACGAGGGGAATTTTCAGAATCTTATCTTTCTGAGCTCAATAGAGTGTGCATCGGGGTGCTGGCATGAGGGGCCTAGTCAAAATCTTATCCTTCCAAGCTGTAATATGTATGCATCAGAGTGCTGGCACGAGGTGCCTAATCAGCATCTTATCCTTCTGAGCTGGATATAGTACGCATCAGAGTTCTGGCTCGAGGGCCCAATCAGGATCTTATCCTTCCGAGCTGAATATAGTATGCATCAGAGTGCTGGCATGAAGGGCTTGATTAGCATTTTATCCTTCTGAGCTGTATTTAGCATGCATCAGAGTGCTGGCACAAAGGGCCTAGTCAGCCCTCCGTCCTTCCAAAGTTGATACAGTGTGTTTCAGAGTACTAGGATGAGGGGCCTAGTCAGCATCTTATCCTTCTGAGTTCGATAGAGTGTGCATCAGAGTGCTGGCACGAGTGGCCTAGTCAGCATCTTATCCTTTCTGAGCTGAATGTAGTACACATCAGAGTGCTAGGATGGGCCTAGTTAGCATCTTATCCTTCTGAGTTTGATAGAGTGTAGATCAGAGTGCTGGCATGAGGAGCCTAGTCAGCATCTTATCCTTCTGAGCTCGATAGAGTGTGCACCAAAGTGCTGGTACGACGGGCCTAGTCAGCCCTCTGTCCTTCCAAGGTCGATAGTGTGCTTCAGATTGCTGGGACGAGGGTCCTAGTCAGCATATTATCCTTCTGAGATTAATGTAGTATGCATCAGAGTGCTGGCAAGAGGGGTCTAGTCATCATCTTGCCCTTCCGAGCTGGATATAGAACACATCACAGTGCTGGCACGAGGGGCCTAGTCAGCATCTTATTCTTCAAAGCTGGATATAGTATACAGCGGAGTGCTGGTATGATGGGCACAGAAAGCTCTCCATTCTTCCAAAGGTCGATGTGCTTCAGATTGCTGGGACAAGGGGCCTAGTCAGCATTTTATCCTTCCAAGCGCAATAGAGTGTGCATCAGACTGCTGGCAAGAGGGGCTTGATCAGCATCGTATCCTTCTGAGCTGGATACAGTACACATCAGAGTGCTGACACGAGGGGCCTAGTCAGCATCTTATCCTTCCGAGCTGGATAGAATATGGATCAGAGTGCTGGCATGAGGGGCCTAATCAGCATATTGTCCTTTGGAGCTGGTTATAGTACGAATCAGAGTGCCCACAAGAGGGGCCTGATCAGCATCTTATCCTTCCAAGCGGGATATAGTATGCATCAGAGTGCTGGCACGAGGGGCCTTGTTAGCAACTTATACTTCCGAGCTAGATATAGTATACATCAGAGTGCTGGCACGAGGGGCCTAGTCAGCATCTTATCCTTCTGAGCTGGATATAGTACGCATCAGAGAGCTATCACGATGGGCCTATTCAGCCATTTGTCCTACCAAGGTTGATACAGTTGGCATCAGAGTGCTGGCACGAAGGGCCTAGTCAGCATCTTATCTTCCCAAGCTGGATATAGCACGCATCAGAGTGTTGGCACGAAGGGCCTAGTCAGCATCTTATCCTTCTGAGGTGGATATAGTACGCATCAGAGTGCTGTCACGATGGGCCTATTCAGCCATTCGTCCTTCCAAGGTTAATACAGTTGGCATCAGAGTGCTGGCACGAAGGGCCTAGTCAGCATCTTATCTTCCCAAGCTGGATATAGCACGCATCAGAGTGCTGGCACGAAGGGCCTAGTCAGCATCTTATCCTTCGGAGCTGGATATAGTACGCATCAGAGTGCTGTTACGATGGGCCTATTCAGCCATTCGTCCTTCCAAGGTTGATACAGTTGGCATCAGAGTGCTGGCACGAAGGGCCTAGTCAGCATCTTATCTTCCCAAGCTGGATATAGCACGCATCAGAGTGCTGGCACGAAGGGCCTAGTCAGCATCTTATCCTTCTGAGCTGGATATAGTACGCATCAGAGTGCTGTCACGATGGGCCTATTCAGCCATTCGTCCTTCCAAGGTTGATACAGTTGGCATCAGAGTGCTGGCGCGAAGGGCCTAGTCACCATCTTATCTTCCCAAGCTGGATATAGCACGCATCAGAGTGCTGGCACGAAGGGCCTAGTCAGCATCCTATCCTTCTGAGCTGCTGGATATAGTACGCATCAGAGTGCTGTCACGATGGGCCTATTCAGCCATTCGTCCTTCCAAGGTTGATACAGTTGGCATCAGAGTGCTGGCACGAAGGGCCTAGTCAGCATCTTATCTTCCCAAGCTGGATATAGCACGCATCAGAGTGCTGGCACGAAGGGCCTAGTCAGCATCTTATCCTTCTGAGGTGGATATAGTACGCATCAGAGTGCTGTCACAATGGGCCTATTCAGCCATTCGTCCTTCCAAGGTTGATACAGTTGGCATCAGAGTGCTGGCACGAAGGGCCTAGTCAGCATCTTATCTTCCCAAGCTGGATATAGCACGCATCAGAGTGCTGGCACGAAGGGCCTAGTCAGCATCTTATCCTTCTGAGCTGGATATAGTACGCATCAGAGTGCTGTCACGATGGGCCTATTCAGCCATTCGTCCTTCCAAGGTTGATACAGTTGGCATCAGAGTGCTGGCGCGAAGGGCCTAGTCAGCATCTTAGCTTCCCAAGCTGGATATAGCACGCATCAGAGTGCTGGCACGAAGGGCCTAGTCAGCATCTTATCCTTCTGAGCTGGATATAGTACGCATCAGAGTGCTGTCACGATGGGCCTATTCAGCCATTCGTCCTTCCAAGGTTGATACAGTTGGCATCAGAGTGCTGGCGCGAAGGGCCTAGTCAGCATCTTATCTTCCCAAGCTGGATATAGCACGCATCAGAGTGCTGGCACGAAGGGCCTAGTCATCATCTTATCCTTCTGAGCTGGATATAGTATGCATCAGAGTGCTGGCACGAGGTGCCTGATCAGCGTCTTATCCTTCCGTGCTGGATATAGTACGCATCAGAGTGCTTACACAAGGGGCCTAATCAGGATCTTATCCTTCCAAGCTGAATGTAGCATGTATAAGAGTGCTGGCTCGAAGAAGTGCCTAATCAGCATCTTATCCTTCGGAGCTCAATGGACTGTGCACCAGAGTAATGGCACAAGGGGACTAGTCAGCATCTTACCCTTCCGAGCTGGATATAGTATGCATCAGAGTGCTGGCACGATGGGCCTAGTCAGCCTTCCGCCCTTCCAAGGTTGATACAGTTTGCATCAGAGTGGTGGCACGAGGGACCTAGTCAGCATCTTATCCTTCTGAGCTCAATAGAGTGTGCATCAGAGTGGTGGCACGAGGGGTTTGGTCAGCATTTTATCCTTCCAAGCTGTATATAATACGTATTAGAGTACTGGTACGAAGGGCCTAGTCAACATCTTATCCTTACAAGCTGGATCTAGTATGCGTCAGAGTACTGGCATAAGGTGCGTAATCAGCATCTTACCCTTCCAAGCTGGATAGTGTTTGCATCAGAGTGCTGGTATGAGGTGCGTAATAAGCATCTTACCCTTCCAAGCTGGATATAGTATGCATCAGAGTACAGGCATGAGGTGCGTAATCACCATCTTACACTTCCAAGCTGGATAGTGTATGCATCAGAGTGCTGGCAAGAGGGACCTACTCATCAACTTATCCTTTTGAACTCAATAGAGTGTGCATCAGAGTGCTGGCACGATGGGCCTAGTCAGCATCTTATACTTCTGAGCACGATAGAGTGTGCATCAGGGTGGTGGTACAAGGGGCCTAGTCAGCATCTTAACATTCCGAGCTCGATAGAATGTGCATCAGTGTGCTGGCACAAGGGCTAGTCAGACCACCTTCATTCTGAGGTACTGTGAGCATGGGTGTTCTGGAAATCTTCTGCATGCTTACAACAGCCAGATTGTCTGCAGAAGGGATGACAGGACTAGCTAGCCTCCCACCCTTCCGAGCTTGATAGATTGTGCCTCAAAGTACCGGCACGATGGGCCTGGTGAGCCTCCCATCCTTCCGAGCTCGATACAGTGTTCTGTGCCGTGGTGACTAGATAGATAGATAAGAAAAATAACAAATGGGGGAGGGAGTAAAGAGGTAACGAGATAGAATCAACCTCCTGTTCAACCTTTTTATAAACAATAAGATTCTACCCTTCAATACGAAGAATTGTTTTTCATTTTTTTGTGATAAGGGAAAGGTGTATTAGTGATCCATGAGATGTCATGGAAAAGCACTAAGTGTTTTTAAAATACCCCTCACACACTAAGAATTCCTTAGTGTCATGCTTCATCATAGGGGTCTTCCCGTCCCTCTAAGGGGCGGGGCGTGCTTCAACCTACGAGTACGTGGGAGCACTTTTTTGTGAAAATAGGTAATGTATGGTGTTGGAGTGAGAGTGGTAGGGTCTGTGAAGAATATGAAATGAGTTATAAAAATTCCCTGGCTAGTGGAAAAAAACTAATTTTATTCACTTCCCTAGCTGGAAATATTTTAAATGGGGATGCGTAGGGGGTTTACTTTAATGTGATGCCCCCTACTGGGTCAACATGTTTCGTAAGCCGTCCCCACAGCTTGCTCGTCAGGACCTAATATGATCCCTACTGCACTCAAAATATATCTATTGTTTTTTATAAATATTGTATGCCTATTTTTCAAAACAAAACATGCAACATTGGCATGTCAGAAAAAGAGGGGGAAATCGCCCTAGTAGCCTCAAAACCAAATTGGTATCTATAAGGATAGAAGAACATTGAATCAACAACGTTGATTGTATTGTTAAACACATCACCATAACGTGGAACCACATATGTGTGTTTCATTTAATAGCCTTGAGTTATCACCATTTGGGCAATAGAACACCCGCTTTTAAAGAATAAGTAGGGTGCACCTGAACTTAGAGAAAATATATCTATAGATAGACAGACAGACAGACAGACAGACAGACAGACAGACAGACAGATAGATAGATAGATAGATAGATAGATAGATAGATAGATAGATAGATAGATAGACAGACAGATAGATAGACAGATAGATACACACTGCGCACCTTAGACACACCACCCCAGTTTTTTAAAATCTTCATAACTTTTTAAAGGAAAAATGGTTCTAATGTACTGGCAAATGCTGTCTTCAAATTAACATCAGGGACTTGGTTCTTCATGGTTTTGGAATGTTATCCTTCTTGAGAATCCCTTACTGCCTACCTGCGTCTCATGAAAGTGCTCGGCATTAGGACCGCTTATTTTGTACATGCCAAGCATGCAGCGCCCTTAGGGCTGAAAGGGCTTCAGCCCCTCCCGTCGTGTGTCCCAGCCCATGCTGCTGCAGCTCGGGCTGCTGTGGGCTAGGCTGGGTAGTGTCTGGAGTGTCCGGCACGCCCACGTTTTTTACAGGTCTTTAAAGACCATTTGCATATTTACATACCTTTGTAAACTGGTCACCGAGGCTTAGTTTTTTTTCTGGTTCCAGTACCCCCTGGGCCCCCTTACATTTGTATTTTACATTTACTGCCGTAGTGTAAGAATGCATTTCATGAAAAGGAATGCAATGTAAGGTTGCCGAAAGAAAAATGCCAGACATGTGTTGTTTAAAGAGCCTGCAAAGACCTTGTCTTGACCCTAAATAGGGTTATAAATAAAAAAGTATGTATTCATTTGTAATGTGACTTCTCTGTCTTTGTTCCCTTTAATTATCAGTCATGGATCATTCAGGCAGCCCTCGAACACAATTAAAAGTGCTTTATATATATATTTGCTGTTTGAAGTATGCACAGACAAATGCTGAAAATACGGCTTTATGTGACAGTTCATTTTTGTACCGTCTGGGACATCAAACTAATGAGCTGGCAACCCTAATCATAAGACTGGAAGTTTGTTGCAGGATCAGCACATTATTTATTTCCTCTTCCCTTGATCCCTGATTAATGCCATAATAGCAGGACTTTAAGTGGGCCGGGTCCTGCCGGTGCTCAGCACTGCAGTTCTTAAAAGCAGGTGCCGAGACGGGTATCTATAGGGCTCTACATTTTCACCTTCATACTGGAATGGAAACAAATCTTAACTCTGCAGCAGTTCACTGTTTTGATGTAACTTTATTTTTTTTGCTGTTCTGTATTGCCAAACTCAAAGTGCTTTACATCAACACCGTCTTCATTTATTTTTTGGTAGGCACGGACGATTACATGATTTGCCCTTATAACACAGGATGTTGAGCCGACGCTGAGACTCAAACCTGCTTACTCAGCACCAAAGTTGACAGCTCTATCCATTACGCCATAAATGCTTGCGCAAGAACTAAAGCATTTTCTATTATAATATACCACAAAGCCATAGTTGTATGTATGCACGTAGTGTATTTATCTTTATGCAACTAACAACCTTTGACAAAGCCAATAGTCCTGGCTTGTTGTACGTGCAATGTTACTTATTTGGAGGCAATAACAGAGGCAGCGAAATACCAGTCGGGTGGCACATAATGCTGAGCACAGATTTTTAGCATAAATGTTTTCATCACATCATCCACGCCCCTTTGAGAGAACCCCCCCCCCCTCGTTTTTTTATCCCACTCAAAGCCCTACATATTAGCAATAATTTAACTGTTATCTGAAACCCTACGCCACCTTCAATAACATGCTGAGTTACTCCAAGTGTCTGGGAATGCACCCTGCATTCAGACAACTCACTCCTCATTCTCGCCCCTTCACTTTCATGCTCACCATGCACTCATAGCGATCACAATGCACTCACACTGATCACCATGCACTTGCACCATTCACCCGCTCACCCTGCATTCACAGTGATAACTCTGCAATCACAATGCACTTGCGCTGTTCACCCTGTACCTCACCCTGCAGTCACACGAGCACACTACTCACCCTGCACTTATGTGACACTTTACTCACCTGTCGCCCTCAATGCTCACTCTGCAATCTCACTCAAACAAGCCCATCACTAACCATGCATTCATTAGTCCCACTCTGCACTAACATGTGTGCCCAAATTCATATGGTCACCTCACTCACCGTACTCTCACACTGTCCCATCGCTCACAGTGCACTCACATGGGCCCTCCTGCCACCCACACAGTGCAGAGGGTTAATGTGCCTGCTACCAAGAAAATGTACCATGCAGATCACAGAACTGAGTGTAAGTAAACTATAAGTAGCGCTATAAAAAATGAAATTTTTGTCAGAAAGGTCCTACAGCGAGATGAGGTGCATTGTTGGTGACTGGTAGTGAGGGAATTCATGAAGAAGGAGGAAATGGGGCAGGGGCGCCAAAAAAGACTGTTACACTGTGAGCAACCAGTGCTAGGGCAGCCCTGGCTGGGAGTCTTAGCTCCCCCCCCCCCCCGCCCCCGAAGTTCAGGTCTTGTGCTCAGGCGCGCAACGCCCATTGGACTCAAAGGGCTTCAGCACATCGTGTGTGTCAGCGGGGGTTGAGAAAGCTTCTTGGGCACACACAGAACAGCACCCAAGTACTTCAAGGGTCTTTAAAAGACCTCTTGCTTGTTAATGAGGCGTTGATGTTTTTCACCCTTTCTTAGAGCCCCTGCAGCTCGCCTCTGCATTTTGCTTAAAGAATTAGCCCCCCCCCCGAAATTTCTTCTTAGCCCATCCCCCCCCCCCCGAAATGTGGCTCTAGTTGCGCCTCTGGTTGTGCCCTTGGTACATGTGTCCGCACCCAAAGCGCTCTGGGGCAGGGATTTTGTGTCTTGTAGCGCTTTACCAAAACCCCATTATAAAAATAAACTTAAAAATTATCATAATACATATGACAATATACAACATAGCGTTGTGCTTACACAGATGTAAACCCCTCAATTAATAAAAAAAAAACGAATGTCTGGCAGATAGTTTTAAAGTTGGAGCAAAGTACACGCATTTCGCAGTACTAATGCGGCATTTCCTCTGTTGCTTTTTAAATGAGTGAAAGCGTGTCCGAAATACAAGTTAGAGGGAAAACAACTCTTACAACAAGGGCTCCTAGTAAAATAATACGAACATAGAAGATATGCCACCAAGCCTTTCGGGTCATGTGCAGTTTTAAGCATCCTGTTTACGGACTGCCGCTTCCAATCCTACGATTTCTTATAATTTGTAAACTGGTGATTTCCTTTTACAATTGTCATGAGTGAATCGACAAACGGCGTCTTAACCCTGTATGAATGCGATGGCTCCTCGGCTTTAGAGCAGAAAGGTGCAGTTCCAACAGCAGCTTGTCTCGGAGCGCTGCTGCTTCTGCCTGCTAAAGCCGAGGCTTGCCTCTCCAGCGGTGGGCGGGGCTTCCGTGGGCTCGTCCGAGGTGTCCAATAGACAGGACCTCCGAATTCTGCCGAAGGCAAGGGGATACACGATTCCGAGGGGATACCAGATATTACACAACACCGGTGTGGTGTACTGCTCAATGGCATTGGTCACACAGCCTCGTGTTCCATGGCCATGCCTGACCCCAGGATTGGCGGCAGTGCTGCTGCATTTGTTCCCCCTTCCAGTGCGGGTGCTTAAATAATTATTTGCAAGTGGAGGAGCTACCGGAGCTCATTCCGTACCCACACTCTGCCTGTTGCTGGGAGAAGGCTTGGATGTTGTTTGAGTTGAGTCCCGAATCAGATGCGCTCACACTGAGATTATGTTCCCTGGTCATGTACAGGAGATTTAGTGGCTTCTGCAGTCTGATTCGCTTACAGAGGTCGTGCCTCTGTCTCCGAGTTACTCATTGGTGGAGGCACTCTAGGCAGTTACATTTACATCTCTTGTTGCTCCTGAGGTAGGAGATATCTGCGCAGATTAGTGATAGATTATGGACGGTAATGATCTGAATAGCTAATATGATTTATGAATGCCGGTAAACACCGCTATCGGGATATAGATTGTTTAGACATGGCTAAATCTGTCCTGACAGGGCCATAGTTTACTAACGGTGGACAGTAAAGTCCACTCCGCTGGGAGTTACGGAGTATTTTTGCTAATCTACGCATTCCTAAACAGAGCAAGAAGTGGCAAACCTCCTCAAACTGCACCGGCGGAGCGGAGTTCACCGCCCACCGTTAGTAAACTATGGCCCAGTCAGGACAGATTTAGCCATGTCTAAACAATCTATATCCCGACAGATAGTGTCTTGAATCCTATTATGCTACCAGAAAGCAAATACATTTCTATCCAGTACCCTTAAAGATTATTTCACTAGAGAGAAAGCAGCTACAGCAGCTTTAATGAGGAATATACCCATTGCTGAAATATGTAAAGCTGCTATATATGGATATCTGTTCCATTTTTCCCAAACACTAATGTTTGGCCTCAGATGCTAAAACAGATGCTCAAGTAGGACTGGCCTCTCTAAGGAATCTATTTGCTTAATCTGGTCTAGAGGTCGTCTCTTTTGCTTTCCACCACAGTATGTAGGAATGGGCTTGCTACTTGATTGAGTGCTTGTGATTTTCAATGGAGTTCCCCCCAGAGAGAAGGAATTGTTTCTTACTTGTAATCCTAGTTCTCTCTCCGGGGAATCTCCATTGAAATTATAAGCAACCGACTCTCTCCTTGGTTGAAGAGGAAGAGACGATTAATGGACGCTCACTTTCCCTACATGATACTGCCACTGTCTGGGTAAAAAGAACTGAGACGGCTGCCACTTGCTGGGTATGATTGAATACAACCTATAGGGCTATATTGTCCTCTCCATTTTCATCCATTTCCTTTTAAAAGAGGGCTTGTGAAAGAGATTTACATGGTCAAATAACACAATTCCAGTTAATTTTCCTATTTCTTTAATATATATATATATATTACCCTTTTTCTAATGCAATCTGAAGCAATTGGCCAATATAGCCTTCGTATAGACTGCAAAACAATACTGTCTTAAGTGTCTCAACAGGCCTTACTGAAGATAGGCGAACATGTACACTTAAGAAGATATATTGTAAAGAAGTACTCTGAGTTCCCCGTACGTGGGCAGGACTATTCAGTGCATATGATTTTAATTAAGATTTCTCCGAGACAGAACTAGGATTACAGGTAAGAAACCATTCCTTGCATATTACTACAATAAATAATTTGAAAACACTTGTTTTATATGAAACTTTAAATTTATTTGCACATTTTGCACCAGCCAATCTTGTATTGTGTGTATTGCATTTTTTTAAATAATGATTTGCATATTCACCGTGCTTTCAGTGGCAGGCTTGGACTTTGTTACAACATAAATACACAAGTCACTATACCTCTTAAGCCATCCAGGACTCAATTCATTTTAGTACTGGTTACACACTCACACCACTGAGGGTTGGTTTCAGAGTGCATTACCTACTGATTACTTTAACTTGCATTTCACTTGTGTACAGTTATTCGCAGTTACCTAAAGGTGAAATTCAAACAAAACTATCCTTTTTAACTACGCGTTTGCCCTGTCACCCCCCACCACTCTGACACTGCCACCCACCATTGCATTCATGAGTTTTACCAGCTTGCAAGGTCAATGTGTGACTTGTTTCTCCATTCCAGGCTTTACTTTGCATTCAGGAATCTGTAGTGATATTTATCCCATTGTCAAACCAGGACTGACACAGGCTAGCTCCCTTCCTCCTTCCTGTTCCCTTCTAACCAATCCATCCACATCATAAAAGTCAGGAGTGACCTGCAGCTCCTCAAACCTCAGTAGTGCATTGAGGAAGCGCCCATCATATCCTTCAGGAATGAATGTGCTTGGACAAGTTCAAAAGTCCTGGGATTCTTTTTTTTTACCAAGGTGTTCTTTGCATGCTAGGATTTGTATGCCCATAACATATAACATGACGAGTCAACTACAGTTACAGCATGTAAAGTGTTTAGGGTTAGAAAAAACAGGACTCAGAGAAAATGTTATGATATGAAGCAAACACGCAGCTGGGAATCACCCACATTACAATCCTTGTGGCATCTGACACTCAGAGTAATCCTCTAACAGAAATCACCTCAATAGTAGCATGGCTTCCTGCCCTTCACAATAGCAACAGGCTCCAGGGCTGGACCAGCCACTTAGCAATTGGGCAGGCCAAGTGCTGCAACTGCTATTTACAAACTGAAGCAGCTGGACTGGCCAGTTACCAAACTATGCTAGCCTCTAAAGTGCTGCAGCAGCTGCCAGCAGTGCTCTGTACGTATTGTGCCAAACGTTAACTGCCTGATTGCTCATTGCCGCAGCTGGCACTGATGCAGTGGTAGAGAGGAACTGTGTCTGTCTCTCAACTCAGGCTTGTTTCTTCAAGGAAAAAGAAAAACAAAGTACAGGAGTAAGCCCGTTTACCCAGGTGAGACCGGGTGGAGTATGTCACAAAGCAACAATGTCTCAACTGGTAGTCATTAGGGAGGACAATTATAAAGGTAGTATGAATCACTCAAAAGAGGGAAAAAGGAAGGGAGACCACAAATGGATTTCGTAGTGTATAACGTAAGTAGTTGTAACAGCACTACAGTACAGTTATATATATTTATGGTTACTGTATATGAAATGGTACTGTAGTGCTACTACAAATGTTACTTTATACTCTATGAAATCTCTTTGTGGTCTTCCTTCCTTTTTTCCTCTTTTGAGTGATTTATACTACCTCTATAATTGTCCTCCCTAATGACTACCAGTTGAGACATTGTTGCTTTGTTACATGTTTCTTCAAGGAGACAGGATTATGTCCTCCTGGCAGCTAACTTAAGTCCTTGGACAGGCTCAGGTTGGCTGTGTAGTGACCTACTGGTCACTGTTCTAGTTGTTGTCTGTGCCAGCCACTCCCCAAGGGCTGGCTTCCACCCCATCCCACACCGATCCAACACAGGCACCACACGACATGGGACCCTGACAATTAAAGGGGCCGGGCGCACGTGCCTTGGACCAGTTCTACCCCTTAACTACCAGTGTCTAACTACCAGTGTCTGTGTCATTGTATTACTGCATGGGGGCCTAGGGCCCCACACCATTACTTTGCAATGAGTTGGTTGGACCCACGTGTGTAGCCGCCTTGTTGGTGGTTGAGGGGGATAGAACAGCTCGTATCGAGGGTACCCCTGCTAGCAGGCGCAGAAAGCACCTGACTGCCCGCCGGGCATGGAAAAAGCCAGTGGAGAGAAGGAGGTGATCAGGAGCCCACCTACACCTGAAGTGCCCATAAGTGCATGGTGGCACCCAACAGTGGCGAGTAAGGAAGCCTGTGGCATGCCCCGTGACAACGACCTGCTGAGCCCCCAACTGGAGAGCGAGTGTTGCCAGACTGTCGAGACGCCGGCCCGCCACCACACCCGGTGGTGAAGGAGGAGTAGGCCCCACCAGCCATCGGGCGGAAAGTGAGCCCTAATGGAGGGGAGCGGCGAGCGGTGTAGTAAAGAGAACCTGCCGAGAGGAGAAAGAAGAGCGGAGCAGCTGCCCACTTCCTCCTATCCCCATGATGAGGAACACTGGCCCAGAATCACAAGCCAGGGCCCAGTGAGGGCACCGTCAGTGAGAGGAGGAGGTGTCGGTAGGGGGCCTCGTACCACTGTGAACCTGAGGCAAGGCACTGGAGCCGCAGTCAGTAGCTCCAGTGCCCGCGCAACCTTTGAGGTGTGAGAAGTTGCTGCAGAAGAGCCGGAGCATTCAAATATATGGTGAGTGGCTGGCCGCCGCACAGAAGAAGTAAGAGAATCAAGGAGGGGGCAGTAATACACCCCCTAAGACTCTGCTGAAGCCTGTGTGCTTCAGCCTTTCCCCCCTGCACCGCCAGCATCAAAGGAAAGACTCACCGGTAGACTGGAGGAGGTGCTGCCGCCTGGCAGGAAGGTTTCCTGCAGTGTGGTGTCATTGGCAGCAGTTGGCAGTGGTGCCCAGCCCATAAGGGAGGCGAGGGCATGGATGGCGAAAATCATGTAATGAGGCCCAGTGTGGGCCGACAAGGTGATGAGTTGTGCCCAGGGGCCGCATCAGTATGATGTAAGGGCCCAGCCCAGCCCCTGCAGGAAAGGTGACTGCCACTTGGAAAAGGAGAGACTGTAGCCTGGATGCTGGGAGTGACAAGAAGTGGTAGCAACACCTAGTTGCCGCAGAAGGCACATCGGTCTAGAGGAAAGGGAAATGAAAACAAGCATTTGCAATGCAATAGGTCTCGCATTCACGCGAATTTAAGCTATTGGCATTGTAAATGACACTGCCTTTTATTTGAGTTTTAAAAAAGAAAACAAAAATAAAAGGCATTGTTATTTGTAATGTGAGTAGCTCAAACTTGCGTAAATGCGAGACCTATTGCATTGCAAATGCTTGTTCTGCAAATGTAGAGGAGAGTAGAATTACGTGTTGTCAAGTAGAGTGGAAATATGCAGAGTGAAATTATGATGTGTGGGGTGAAATTATGTGGCATGAAAGTATGTTGAGTGGCTTGGAACTGTGTGGCATGGAGCTGAATTGTGAGATGTGGAATTCTTTGGCGTGGTGTGGCATAGACTGCAATTGTATGGAAATGAATTATGTTACCTGGAGTTAAATTATGTGGCATGGTGTGGAATTAAGGGATGTGGTGTGGAATTAGTGGGCATGGCGTGGAGTAGGATTATATGGTGTGGTGTGGAATTGTGTGGCGTGGAATTGTGTGGCATGGAATTGTGTGGCATGGAATTGTGTTGAGAGGACTGGAAGTATGTGTCATGGAATGGAGTGGAAATATGTGGCATGGAATGAAATTATGTGGTGGACTTTAATTATGTGCCGCTAAGTGGAATTATGTTATTGAGTGGATTCATTATTAGTGGAGTGGAATTATGTGGCATGGAATTACGTTCCATGGAGTGTAATTATGTGGTATGGCATGGAATTAATTGGTGTGGATTTGTGTGGTGTGGCCTAGAATTGTGGGGTGTTGAGGAAATTGTGAGACATGGAATTGTGTGGCGTGGTATGCAATTGTGTGACATGGAGTGCAATTCTGCGGAGAGGAAGTATGGGGGTGGAGTGGAATTATGTGATGTGGTGTGGAATTATGGGGTGTGGTATGGAATTATGTGGCATGCAATTGTGTGCCATGGAATGGAATTATGTGGTGTGGATTTATGAGAAGTGGAGAGCACTTTATGTGGCATGGAATTATGTGGAGTGGAATTATTTTGCATTCACTGAGATAGACATGTTACTGTGTGGCGTGAACTACAATTATGTGACGTGGTGTGCAATTGTGTGGAGAGGAATGCAGTGCCGTGAAGTGGAATTATGTGACATGGTGTGAAATCAAGTGGTGTGGCATAGAATTAGGTGGCAAGGAGTGGAATTATGCTCCGTGGAGTAGAATTATGAGATGTGACATGGAATGGTCTGGCATGGAATTGTCTGGTGTGGAATTGTGTGGTGTGAAATTATGTTGGTTTGGGGAGATTAAATTTAGGTGGTACAGTGTGGTACAATGTGGAATTATGTGGTTTGGAGTGGAATTATGTCTCATGGAGTGGAATTATGTAGCATGATGTGGAGTCATGATGTTGCATGGAGTGAAATTATGTGGGATGGAGTTGAATTGTGTGGCATGGAATTGTGGGGTGTTGACTAGTGGAATTATGTGGTGTAGAGTAGAATTAGGTGGCGTGAAATTATGTGGAGAAGAATTGTGTTGCAAGGAATTGTTTGGCATGGTATTGTGCGGCATTGAGAGGATTGGAATTATGCGACATGGAGTGGAATTATGTGGCTTGGATTGGAAATATTAGGGTGGAGTGCACTTAGGTGGCATGGAGTTGAATTGTGTGGTTCAGAATTGTGTTGCATGGAGTGTAATTGTGTTGACTGGAGTGGAATTGTGCAACGTGGAATTGTGTGGCGTGAAATGCAATTGTGTGATGTGGAGTGCAATTGGGTGACATGGAGTGTCACTGCGTGGAGTGGAAATCATATAGCATGGAGTGGAATTATGTGACATGGTAATGAATTGTGTGGTGTTGAGCGGAATTACGTGCCATGGAATTATGTGGCATGGAGCCGAATTATGTTGATTTGAATTGTGTGGCATGGCATTACATGCCATGGATTGGCTTTAAGTGGCGCAGAATTTTTTGGCATGGAATTGTGTGGTGTGAAATTGTATGGCGTGCAATTGTGTGCCATGGAGTGAAATTTTGAGACATGGAATTGTGAGGAGTGCCACTGTGTGACAAGGAGTGCAATTGTGTGGAGTGGGATTAAGTGATGTGGAGTGGAATTGTGTGACGTGGTGTGGAATTATGTGGTGTGGAGTGAAAGTGTGTGGCATATAGTAGAATTATGTGGCATGGATTTATGTGATGTGCAATTGTGTCGCATGGCAAGGAATTGAGTTGAGTGGAAATATGTTGATCTGAATTATGTGGCACGAAAGGGAAGAGGCATTATGTGACACAGAGTGGAATTATGTTGTAGGGAGTGAAATTATGTGGCATAGTATGTGGCATGATGTGGAATTATATGTTGTGCACTGAAGTGGAATTATGCGGTATGGAGTAGAATTATATGGCATGGAATTGTGTGAGTGGAAATTTGTGGCATGAGTGGAATTGAGATGTGGAATTGTGTTGCATGGAACTGCGAGGCCTTGAGTGGTGTGGAATTATGTGGCATGGGGTGAAATGATGTGGTATGGAGTGGATTGAAAATAGGTGGAGTGGAATTATGTGACTTGGAGGGGTAATAAATGGCATGAAATTATGTGGTGTGGAGTTGAATTACGTTGCGTGGAACTTGGTTGCGTGGGATTCTGTGGTGTGGAGTCGAATTGTGAGACATGGAATTGTGCAGCATGGAGAGCAATTGTGTGGCATGAAGGGCAGATGTGTAACTTGGAGTGCAATTGTGTGACGTGGAATGCCATTGTGTGGAGTGGAGTCATGTAGGGAGGAGTGGAATTATGTTACACTTTGTTGAATTATGTGGTGTTCTGTCAAATTATGTGGCATGATGTGGAGTGGCATTATGTGATGTGGAGTAGAATTATGTGACATAGAATTGTGTAGCATGGCGTGGAATTGTGTTGCATTGAGTGGTGTAAAATTATGTGGCATATAATAAAGCATAATTATGTATAGAGGTCATTTAAGTGCCTGCTGCTTGTTTCCTCTGACAGATGGTCACTTGAGAGCAATGTATCGGAGTTTGGAGCTTATCAATAACGTGTCCACAGGACCCGATGTGTTCTCGGCTCAGAGGGGAAACGGCAATTAAGGAGGAGGTCTCTGTCTCCCTTCACGCCCAGGGAGGAGGGAGATGCGAGCAGAGCATCAAAGGGCTGGGTGAGAAGGGAGGGGGGAATGCAAGGGTCAAAGCGGCGAAAGTGAAAGTAATCGAGCAGAGCATCAAAGGACTGGGTGAGAAGGGAGGGGGGAATGCAATTAGCAGAGGAGCAGCTGTGCACGTGCATGTGATCTCGTGCACTCAAGGTTTAGGCCAGCCAAAAGTGTGGGTAGCACTTTGAAAATCCCACATATAAAATGTCTCTTCGAGCCTTTGGCTCACGAGACCTAAAAAGGACTTACCCGCGGGAGGCCCCGTGGTCTAGAGAAAAGGTAAATAAATTTAAAGTAAAAAGGACTTACACCGCATGCAGGAAGGACCGGGCGGAAAGCAGCAAGGTCCCTGCAAGCTGTGACGCCAGGTAAGAGGCGCCTGTGGCCGTCTGCAACCCCTCATCGGCAGAGACATGAGGAGCACAGCATGGTCCGACCAGCCAGTTCACTCGTCCCAGTAACTGCACACGAGGTTCACAGCGTTGGGAAGCTACCAGGGCCTTGAAATAAAGCGACAGTGTCACCTAGTGGCTGGTTAGCAGTAACTCATTTGGGGAAAATAAAGCCAATTATCAACCCCAGCAATGGAAACAATGGTTGCTACAGCCTACAGACAAGGAGAGACGGTGAAGGAGTGCAACCCTGATGGCACTGGGTTGACTCCAAAAGAAAAAAACTAAAGACAAAGGGAGAGAAGCTGAGCAGAAGAAGTGGCCCGCAGTTCAAGGAATGCTGCTGGGGCCTACAGTGGAGGGGAAAAGCTACGGGAACACTAAGGAAATTGCCGCCCTGCTAAGACTGGGACTGTGAACCTAGAGGGGAAAGTGCATAGTAAGACAGTTACCCCAGTTCGACAAGTGAACACTGAAGGAACCTTAAGCGAAAGGCTGCCAGAGCCTGTGAACAAGCTTTGCAGTGATGCCTTTTGGCCATGGGTGGTCACTGCAGCAGCAAGGACACAGGAAGTTATGCCACCAGGAGGGAAGGTGTGGTACAGGACAACAGTCCTAGGCAGAAACTCCCTAGAGAACAGAAGAATGTGCGCTGCATGCGTGCCCATTGGCGAAAGGACGCCCCCGCAAGTGGAAGAAGTAAGTGCGCAAGTCGCGCGAAGCAAGTCAGAGAAAGAAGATGATCTATGAGAGAGAAAAGATGGCCGGCAAAAGGTCTGCCAAGATGACCTGCAAGAGGTCAGGGAAGATGATCTGTAAGAGGTCGGTGAAGATGACCTGCAAGATGTCGGCAAAGATTGCCCACAAGAGGTCGGCGAAGATGACATGCAAGAGGTCAGCGAGGATCACCTGCCAGAGGTCAGAGAAGACGACCTGCCAGAGATCAGAGAAGATGACCTGCCAGAGGTCAGAGAAGACAACCTGCCAGTGGTCAGAGAAGACGACCTGCCAGAGGTCAGTGAAGATGACCTGCCAGAGGTCAGAGAAGAGGTGACCTAATAGAGGTCAGAGAAGCAATGACCCGAGAAAGGTCAGGGAAAATTCATGAGAAAAGGTCTGTGTAGAAGACCAAGGAGTTGTCAGTGAAAAGGACGAAGGAGAGGTCAGTGAAAATGACGAAGGATAGGTCTGACAAGATTGTCCAGACATCAAAGTTTGAAAGACTACAAGACGTAGTAAAAGGAAGAAAGTCACAAAAACAGGTCTGGTCACCAAATGAAGAGAAAGCATTGTCGTAGTGGTAGGATAGGGCCAGGGAGAGCCTGTGAAGTGCACGTCACATGGAGAGGCCTGGTCAGAGAAGAAGTGCAAGACCTAATGGGACTAGACCGAGTTGCGAAGTGAAAGAATCAGAAAGAGGAAATCGCATGGCATGAGGCCAATTTCAAGAAGAGAAAATACGAAAGGAGTGTGTGATCAGACAACTTGCACACCCCAAGATAGAGGACGGCTGAGTGCAAGAACATCTGGAATGGAGCACAGTACCTTGGTAACATCAGTAGCACCTTCAGAAGCTAGCTTGAGTCTTCGCAACGCCAAGCAAACCTCGTGAATTCTGAGGTGAGTAGGCTGGACCATTTGTGACATCCACCTGTTAGAATTGAAACGTAATATTGTCATATTACTCCTATTTGACCCAATGTTATGTTAGCATTTATATAGCTAATACATTATATATGCATACTGTATGTAGACGCAACTAGTAAGTGCAGATGTTTTGTAAGTTAGGTTGACATCTGTGCCACCATTTTAGTTCTCGAAGACGCTATTTTCTATTGTATTCGAAACTGCTACTCGATCATTTACGAGCAATGTTCCTTGGTAAGTTTTGTTTCTCCAATGTTGAAACTTGCTCATTAACGCATGCCTCTGCTGTTACATAGAGGCCTTCTCCCACCTGTCTAGTGGGGAGGATAACACAGATGACCTTGAGCCTTGGATAGATCGTACCAGGCTGCGGAATTGAAACTTCTGTTCTGTACCCCCATTGTATTACGACAGCTACCAGTGTTTTTCCATAGTAGGCGGGTCTTTGTTGGCTCCGCAACATACATAATGTAACTTACTGCATGTTAGAGTCAATCCCTCGTCAGCCATCATAGAAGGCTGGTCTGAATGGACTCCACTGCAGTGTACTTAGTGAATAAACTAGTCTGTTGGTGTTCTCTACTGTGTCATCGACTCTTCATTTCTTGGAAGGCTAGAGGAGGTTGAGAGTGACCCGGGTGACCCTAATTGGGTCACTTCCTTCAGTTGGCGCTTAAAAAGGTACTCCACCAGGTGACCCATCCCACCCGTAGTCGGGTCGTGTGGGGTCAGGGTTGTGTCCGGTCGGATCGGGGATCCCCATATGATAGAGCCTGGTTCTCGCAGCTGCCCCACCTGTCTGATCAGGTGGGGCCTCGTCTAGTGGTCATCTCAGCTGAGGTCCTGAAGAGACGAAACCCTTGGATCTGACCGTTTTGTCTATAGAGTCGGCAGTGGAGAATAATCTTGTTTGACCTGTCTGCACCAGGTGTTATTTTGGTTTTTGGTATATTCAGTGCTGCCTTGGTTAACTTGGTGGGTCTGTGGACCCTTGTGATACGTAGCATTTTTGAACCCCCTGCTAGGCTACTTGTTGAATTTGGTTTATTCTTGAAAAGGCCTGGGGCTAGAGCTTATCTTGTCTTGGTGCTGTCTGAGGATTGACTTGTCTTGGCGCAGTCTGAGGACTGCTTTTGAGAGCTCTTTTGTTTATGTGCATTTTTATTGCGTGTGTGTGTGTCTTGCTTGAGTGAATAGTGAATGTGTCTGATGCTAGAATGCCTTGTTGGAGTAAAGTATGTGCTTGGGGTGCTGCTTTTGATCTGTTGAGCATCGGCTGGAGGAAAGGCAGCCTGTGCCTCCAGAAGGCACTCCGAGTTTTGAGATGTATGTGAAGTATGGTATTGGCCCTATTATGTTTCGTATGTTATGGCATAAGTATGCGAGGGGCAATACTGAGCTTCAGTGGCCATTGAATGGTACCTTTGATGAACAAAAATTGAATGATTTACAGGCAGCGCAATGGGCTCGGAGTCCGATTTATACTGTGGAGGATATATATGGAGTGTGATGAAAGATTTTGAGCCATTTGTGCAGCAGCATGACATTTGAGACCGTGTTTATTCAGCTGATATGGCCCCTACAGAAGTTTTCAATAATGTTGGGATACTTCTTAGTCATCTGAAAAGATTATATCACTATAATCCGACTACTGACTGTGTCCCAATTTCCTATGAGAGAGGTGCATCCTGTTTTTCACCCCGAGATTCCAGAGCAGTGTAATCAGAGAGGAGATGTTGTCCAGCAGTGGGTAGAGGCTCATTTTCAGGAGCAGTGGGTTTATATCCTGTGCAAGAGGAGTGAGGTGCTAGCTCTTAAGAGTCAGTTACCGGACCCTAAGAAAACCCCTACAGCATATTATAAAGAATTAACAGAGGCCACCTCCTCATCAGTTATGACTTTAGCAGACATTGAGATGTTTTTCGGGCTTTCAGTGCCAGTGGCCATATGGTGGCAGGTGCATACGCAGGATCATGTAGAGGAGCTGGGTGGCACATGGAATGAGGTTAGGGCATGGGATAAGGAAAGAAAGGCTGGTGAAAAGCCTAAAGCTGAAATTTTGGCTTTGCCAAGCTGCATTATTACCTGAATGCATTCTCTTATCCCACTTAGACTAGTGGATTGGGACAAGTTAACGGCATGTCGTCAGAAGAAAGAGGAGAGTGTGTCTGATATTTTCATCATTTTGAAGGGGTGTTTTGGGATTTCAGTTGGCAGGATTTGTCAGTCGAAGGTGGTGTTTGTTTGTTTGTCAACAGATTTGTCACAAATTTGCTTCCTGAAATTGCGACTCGGCTACAAGCTTCTGAGAGTACATAGACTACTTCCTCCCCTTCAATGTTATTGAGTATGGCTCAGTATTATGAGCATCGAGAAAATGAGGAAAAGGACAAGGTGGAGAAGAAGAGTAAGGATTTGAAGACAAGGGTGTTGTTACAGCAAGTTGCAAGGGGGTCTGCAAGGGGCAGAGGCACTGGTCTCAGGGTGCTGGTAGAGGTGGTGTGCCCCTGGGGCCGAATCAGTGCGCGTATTCTAAAAAGGAGGGACAATGGCGAAGAGAGTGTCTGGATCTGTTACAGAAACTTGCAGTACCCAGGGGGCGGGGTTCAGGTGGATGGGGCTTGGGGAGGTTGGTCAGGATGAGTCTCAAGCTGGTGCATTTTCAGAATTATTACGATGACCCCTGGGGAAGGCAGAATTATCATGACAATCACAATATGGATGAAGTTACAGGGATTTCCTATAGCTAGGACAAATTCCTGTAGATCAGCGTGGTCGTTATGTCACAACAGATTTGCATGGTTCGTCACAGAAAGTTTTGGTGGACGTAAGTGCAATGAATAGCTCTGTTTCTCATTAGGTGGGCCCCAGGCAGCCCTGTCTGGCCGTAATAATATCTCAGTAGGTTTTTCAGGTGTACCGGTTGTGTGCCCCATTTCCTGACCTCTTGCTTTTACTGTTGGTCCTTTTACTGTGGACTCTCCGTTTTTGTTGACTGCAAATTGTGGGGAAAATTTATTAGGATTGGATTTGTTGAAGAAGTTACATGCTACCATTTATTGTTCCCCGGATGGGGTTTATATGACTCTTGGATCTAATGTGGTGAGTGTAAAACAGTGTTTGGCAAAAGATGCACTGCTTCCTGTTGAATTTAAAGATGTGCCGTCTTCATTGTGGTCCACAAGGGATATAGATGTAGGGTTGTTGCAGATACTACCGGTTTCTATCAAGGTAAAAGATAATGGTGTGCTCCCTCGTATTCCCCAATAAAAAATATCACAGGCTGGGGAACAGGCTTGGATGCAGATTATACAGGATTTGATCAAATCGGGGGTGGTTGAGGAGACAGTAGTGAATGTGTGCAACAGCCCTACTCTTCCTATTCTTAAAAAGGTACCTGTGGAGCCCCCTGATGCACATCCTGATGTCTATCGTTTTGTGATTCATTTGCGGGAAATAAATAAGATAGTTTTCCCTCAGTTTCCGGTAGTCCCTGATATTACCGTCCTTTTTAAAATTGTTCCTTCCACAGCTAAATTCTTTTCTGTCATTGATTTGAAAAATGTTTTTTTTTAGTATTCCTGTTCATCCAGAAAGCCGGTATGTATTTGGCTTTGCTTTGTCCGGCAGGAGTTTCCAATTCTGCAGAGTTCCTCAGGGGTATACTGAAAGTCCTAGTATTTATAGCCAAGCTTTGAAAAGTCAATTAGATTCTCTCTCTCTCTTCCCGCAGGTAATGTATTATTGCAATACGTAGATGACCTTTTGATAGCCTCCGATACCGAAGAAGGTTTTCGGGATACCACGGTACAATTATTAATGCATTTGGCGAAAAACAGACATAAAGTGTCCCTTTTCAAATTTCAATATTGTCAATAGCAGGTCACCTATTTAGGTCACCTTCTTCTGAAGAAGGGTCGGAGGCTAATACCTGAACGAGTTGACGCCATTGTTAAGATGCCTGTCCCTGAGACTCAGAGGGATGTGCGTGCTTTCATAGGCATCACCTCATATTGTCGGCATTGGATACCCACTTATTCTTTATTAATACAGCCACTGCTTCACTTAACAACTAAAGATGTGCATGATTCTTTGCCTTGGAAACATGAATGTCAGCATGCTTTTGAACAATTAAAAGTTGCGCTTTGCTCTGCACCTGTGCTAGGTACGCCTGATTATAAAAAGCCTTTTGTGCTGTACGTACACTTAACGGCTGGGTGTGCACTTTTAGTGTTAACACAAGCCTTTGGAGGTAAGTAGAGGCCGTGTGCGTATATTTCTGCCAATCTTGACCCTGTCGCCTGAGCCCTCCCGAGCTGTTTAAGAGCCGGGCGGATTCGTCTGTCTCTATTCGACAATCAGCAGGGCTCGTCCTTAATCATGATCTCACAGTAATGGTACCGCATGCTGTGGATGTACTTTTAAACAGATTAAAGACACAGCATCTTACCAGTGCTCGTCTGACTGGTTATTCGCATCTCATATTACTATCAAGAGACGTGCCACATTGAATCCAGCCAGGTTACTACCCCTCCCTTCGGAAGAAGAGGACAAAGATGTCCATGATTGTCTGTTTTGTACTGAGGAGGAGACAAAGGGACGGGTAGACCTGACTGATGTTCCCTTATCTGACCCTCAAGTGGAACTATATGTTGATGGCTCTTGTTTCAAATTGTCAGATGGCACCACTACAGCGGCATATGCTAGTACCATGCTGCACACTGTAGTTGAGACATCGTGTGTTCCGCACCAATCAGCGCAAGCTGCAGAGCTAAAAGCTCTTTTGAGAGCATGTGAATTAAGTGAAGGACTGACTGCCAATATTTATACTGACAGCCAGTATGCCTTCGGGTGGCCCATAATTGTGGACACCTCTGGGCAGTGAGAGGATTCTTGACTTCACATGGGACCAAGATACAACACGGTTCGTTGATAGAGAGGCTTTATACAGCCTTGACTCTTCCCAAACTACTGGCAATAGTGAAAAGTAGTGCTCATGAAGCAATTACTGATGATGTGAGGCGGGGAAATGCCTTTGTAGATTGGATAGCGAAAGAGACAGCGAGGTCGAGAATGATGAAAATGTTTGTGGCAGGATCTGCTAGATGGGTACCAGATGTTGCTATGTTTGAGAATTCGTTGGAGAGTCTTAGGGAAATACAGAGTAAGGCAAGAGTTGAAGAGTTGGCAGTGTGTCAGGAGAGTACAGGGCGTCTAGATGATGAAGGATGCTGGACTGATAAGTCCGAGAAACAGAGATGGATGCTACCTGATGCATATGTACTTCCCGTAGTTACCATGGCGCATGGTCCGGCTCATATTAGCGCCAAAGGCATTTGTAAATTGCTCGAGCCTGTATGGCAAAATGACAATATTTCAAAGGTTGCTACTAATTTAGTGAAATACTGTATGATGTGTTTAAAACACAATCCTGGGAAGGGTACCCCTACACCTTCTGGTAATTTTACACCCCCTTCTTTCCCCTTATAGGTACTCCAAATGGATTACATAGAGTTACAGTGAGTTAATAATTTGAAATATGTTAGTGGTGGTGTGTGCATTTAGTAACTGGATTGAGGCTTACCCAACAAAGGAAAGCATTGCCATGGCAAAAGTGATCCAATTGCTGTGCGATGGTCTGCACATCAAGCACAAATTCCATGCAGCAAATCATCCTCAGTCAGCAGGTTTAGTTGAGAAGTACAATGGTACTCTCAAGCTAAGATTAAGGAAAGTACTGGGTTGCAATGGCCAGATGCATTACCCCTTGCTCTATTGTCCATCAGAATGACAGCCTATTCTAGAACTGGATTATCGCCTTACGAGGTGGTCTTTGATTATCCTCTGTCAGTCGATTATTTATATGATCTCACTAAAAGTTTACATTCTATTCATCAACAGATGCATGTAGTTTTGACTCCAGTACCCGAGGGTCCCAGGCATACCATACAGCCTGGAGACTACATCCTTGTGAAAAACTTCCTGAGACAAGACAGCTTGGAACCCAAGTGGAAAGGACCATATCTGGTCCTCATCACGACAAGAACGGCAGTGAGAGTGGACAGCCGGAAGCATTGGATCCCCCTCCCCTGTGATCGATGGGTTAAAGAGGGGATAGGGGACCACGAAACAGAGAAGGTTTCACGATTTGTTCCCTTTTCTGATGTCCAGCTGACTTGGGCGCAGACGGAGGAAGAGAACGAGGCAGTCTTGTCAGCGGCAGTTCCCCCAGGAATTAGGGCTGCCCAGGCTTCTTCTACATCTGATCCGTAGGAGCCCAAGTCTTGGTCTCCAACACCCCCTTGAGTTTCAAATTCTTCTCCATGGAGAGACAGTACCTGGAGTAGAAAGGTATAATTTGCGTCCTCAATAGAAGGATAGTGCACCAAACGAGAATTGAGTGTAGCAGGCATGGACTTTGTGGATAAGATTAGTGAAAATGCCCCTTGTTTCCGTTTTTCCCCATTAGACTAGAGATCAGCAGATTGGTGCACTGCCTGTGACGCAGGACGGGATAAGTTGAGGGTATCTTGCAAGGAGGTAGAGCGCCCTATCCTGAGAACAGTGAAGATTTGCTGATGGGCTGCAACAGAATGGCTCCACCGTGAAGTGCTCAATAGCATCACCGATTGGTTCCATTACAAGACGTCTCTTTCTCTGGTGATTCTATTTGTAAATTTATAGCGAACATGTATCTGTTTGGTCGACCCATTGTAAAATATGAACCGTTTTTTGTTGCCCTGTGACCGGGCCAGATTAGTTTTGAATGGTTGTTCAGGAAGAAAATGTTTTGGGCTGTAGTCATATTGTTGGTTTTCCTGGTGGGAGGGAGGCTGTTCTGGGCATTGGAGTGTTCTGGACTAACCTCATCATGTGTTTTATATCAGACAGTTTCCTCAGATCATAGTAAAAGAACTATGCATAGCATTGTTTTCTTAGACACACACCGGAAATTCTTTGGGGATACCACAGCTTGTTATCTCACTGGTTCTGTCACAAGTTTATGGACCGCTTCTCCGTCATCACTGGTAAATTATACATATGTTGGTCATCCCCATTTCATAGGGGCAAAAGGTGAATTTGGCCTGGGATATCCTGGACCTTGCTTATACTATAGAAAGCCGAGGGGGACAGGGTACCCAGGGTGCATGCCCTAAATGTATTGTGGTGATCTGTACTTTGGTAAAATAAATATCACCCTGACAGGTTGGCACTACCAAGATCTGACTGTCACTCAAGAGGCAGGTATTTATCCTGCATGTTGCCCTGTAATAAATAGTACTGATGCTTTTTTGTATCTCATTTGTCCTGGAGAAGTAGTGTACAAAAATGTAATGTGTTCAAGAAGAAAGGATGATCCCAATTTGAAGGGAATGAATACTAGATATGCTCCATTAGATTATCAAGGTCCACTCTATGCACATCCAAGTTTTAATTTTTTATCAAATAGTACCTATTCTAATACGTACAACAGTACAGAGGATGTCGGTTTTGGAATGGTGCTACCTCTTGGGGTACCTTGCAGGTATAGTAGACCAAATATAAGATGGGTAAAAAGAACATTGACCAAGGAATTTTGTAAGGGCGTTACCGATTTGGAAGTTAGTAATGGTATCACTTTTGGATATATCCTTTCCTCTATTATCACATTTGGTGGTACCACCATGGCCAGGGGTGAACGAGCTAGAGAGTATTTTGGGTGTAAGTTGCAAATTTGATCTAACTCTACAGGGGCAGCTTTATGGCACATCACCACTTAGTTGGAAAGTATGCGCATATACTCTGAACAAACGAGAAATGCAGTGGATTTAATTTTAGCTTAGAATGGTGGTGTATGTGCAATAATAGGAGAGCAGTATGTGGTCGGTATCACAAATATGGAAAAGAATATTACACAACACATTTTAAACATTTTGGAAAATGTTAGAGGGATTGAGAGCGGTAATTGGAGTTGGTCTTTATTTGGTGGTTGGGGTTGGATTCTGGAAAAGGTGATATATTTCATTGTGATTTTAATTTTTTGCTGTGTTTTTATTCAGTGTCTTCCTCTATGTTGCTCCTATTGTGCAGGTTATCTCTCTCCCAAAAGGGTTTCTATTCATGATACCAATGCAACTATTATGCTACAAAAGGAGCTTGATACTATAACGCAGTTGGATGAAGGGGGTTTTGGTTCAATTCCTGATGACCCTTGTATTGCTAATGTTTAGTGTCATTTTCTCTTTACGTTGGCAATGCATATATACATATTCGTACCTGACATATTATTATCTGTATGACTGTATTTTTCTTTACTGTTAGAATTGTAAAGACCCTGATAGCAAGAATAAAGGTGCCCGTATTAGCATATAATGCTAAAAGGAGGGTCTGTTAGAATTGAAACGTAATATTGTCATATTACTCGTATTTTACCCAATGTTATGTTATCATTTATATAGTTATTAATACATTATATATGCATACTGTGTGTAGACCCAACTAGTAAGTGCAGATGTTATGTAAGTTAGGTTGACATCTGTGCCACCATTTAAGTTCTAGAAGATGCCATTTTCTATTGTAGTCGGAACTGCTACTTGATCATTTACGAGAAATGGTCTTTGGTAAGTTTTGTTTCTCCAATGTTGAAACTTGCTCAATAACACATGCCTTTTATGTTACATAGAGGATCTTCTCCCACCTGTCTAGTGGGTAGGATAAGCCAGACGACCCTGAGAAGTAGATAGCTCGTACCAGGCTGGGAAATTGAAATTGAAACTTCTATTCTGTACACCCATTGTATTACGATAGCTACCAGTGTTTTTCCATAGTAGGTGGGTCTTTGTGGGCTCTGCAACATACATAATGTAACTTTATGCTTGTTAGAGTC